>NC_141489.1:2053570-2653570 GCF_009769465.1 Tauraco erythrolophus
CCCAGTGCCAGTCGCCAGCGCTCCAGCGCCGCTCGCCCGACCCCCCAGCCAGTCGCCGGCCCAGCAGCGCCGCTCGCCCCCCGGCCCCTGCCAGTCCCCCCAGCCCAGCAGCGCCGGTCACCAGTCCCTCCCTCCAGCCAGTCGCCTGCCCAGCAGCGCCGGTCACCAGTCCCACCACCGTGCCCCTCCGGCCTCGGCATCACCCACCGGCTGCCCGGCGAGAGGATGGAGCTGGGTTATGCCAAACCCTCCAGCCCCACATCAAAGCGGGTTTCCAGGGCCGCCGCAGCTACTCGGAGGTGAGCAACGTGGCCCTGTACCAGCAGAGCCGCTCGCTCTGGCTCCAGCCCGAAGCCTCGACGCTGCCCAAGCACCGGCCCTACGGCGAGTGTACCTGGGGCGGGGGCCCCCCTGAGCGCCCGCGAGCCCTTCGAGGAGCACGTGCGCTTCGAGAAGCAATCGTCGGATGAAGAGGAGTGGGCTCTCCCCAGCCCCCCGCCCGAGGCGGGGGCCATCCTGCGCTTCCTCCTTCTGCGCCGGCTTCCCCGACGCCGATGCCGCGCACCGGACGGCCGCTGCCTATGCCCGGCGGAGCACGCGCAGTCCTGGCCCTCGATCAACGTAAGCGGGGACCTGTTGCGGTGGGGTGGAGTGGGGGGGGGGGAAAGGCAGGGAACCCCTCCCCACCATGCAGGCAGGGTGGTCGCCCCGCGGCGTGCCTCAGTTTCCCCATCCCAGCCCTCACCCAACAGCGGGAGGGTGCTGAGGGAGAGGGGGACCCTGTGGGGAGCGGGTGGTGGGCTCAGCACCACCCTGTGCCCCCCCACACCCCTGCAGCTGCTGCTGGAGACGGTGGACTCGGAGGTGCGGAGCTGCCCGCTGTGCCAGCTGGCCTTCCCCATCGGCTACCCGGACGATGCCCTGGTGAAGCACATCGACTCGCACCTGGAGAACAGCAAGATCTGAGCCTTCCTCCCCGTCCGCCGTCTTTGGATGCTGCATGAAAACACACGAGGAGCAACCACGGCTCCCGAAATACCTCCAAGTCTTCAGTAGCTATGGAAAGACTGAACCCCCCCCCACCCCATCCCAGAGCCCCCCCGGCCCCCTCGTAAGTGGGCTCCTGCGCCTCGCCCCCTCCTTGCATCCACGCGGGTTTGGATGCTTGGATCGGGGCCAGGACAGCGCCGTCCTGGGTGGTGGCTGGTGGGACCCCGCTGCACCCTTGGGTGTCGCCGCTTGATCTCAGGGAGGATTCGAGGGGCCGGGTCCTGGATCTGGCCCCCAGGAAGCAGGTGAAGGGAAGGGGCTGCCCCTTCCCTGGCTCCTGGGGTCAGAGTTGGGATTGGGGAGAGTGGGAGGGGGGGCAGCTGCTTGTTCTCGAACCCCCTCACCTTGTCCCACCAGTTCAAGCATCTTTCCACTCTTTTACATTAAAAGCCCCCCCCCCCCCAACACCCTGCGGCCCCATTTCTCCCCCCTCCCCAAAACGATGCTGCTGAGAAACGACCCCTGAGGCGCAGCATGGACCCCCCCTCCCATTGCACTGAGCTCCGCAGCCCGGGGCTCTCCCCAACCCTGACCCCCAGCACGGGGACAGCGCAGCCCCCAGCAGCCCCCCCCACTGGGGTCCCCCTACTTTAGCCCGGGGCTGTGGGTGGCTGCTCACCCTGAGCCCCCCCACCCCGTCACCCCCCACCCCCTCACTTTCAATCTACCTCAAAGCTGCCGGGAGAGGGGGGGTCCACAGTGCCGACCCCCCTGCCGAGCCGCTCCGCGCTGCATGTCCCCCTCCCCGCGCCACAGCGCACACCCCCCACGCACCCCAGGGGACGACCGGATGTGGCCCCCCCACACTGCACCGGGATGCCCAGGCAGAGGGCCCCGCGCTCTCTGCATGCCACCAACTCCAATAAAATCCTTCCAGTGCCCAAATGCCATGGGGGGTGAAGCTGGCTCTTCTCTTTGGGTGCCTGGGGGAGGAGGGGGGGGGGACGGGTGGTGGATGCCCCCCAGGGCTGGCGCCAGGGCAGGGGACAAGCCTGGTGTTGGTACATCCAGCCCCAGCAGAGCCAAGACATGTTGCCAGGCTCAGCCACGAGGGTGACAGGGTTCGTGGTGCCCACTGTGGGTAACCTGCGCCCGCAGCCCGGTTCCCACACGGTGGCATGTTTCGGGTTTACTGGCCTGGTGGGTGACAAGAAACGGGACAATCAAAAGCAAACAAAAACCATCACCAGCTCCAGGGGTGACAGTGGGGCACGGCCAAACCCTGGCCCTGCGGTGCCAGCACTGACATGTGGCCAGACTGGCACCTTCGGGGTCCCGTTGCAGCTGGGACATCATCCCCGGGCTTATCCCAGGCCTGGGGGCTGCAGGGTGGGCACAGGGGGAATGGTGCCAGCACGAGTGCCGAGCTCAGCTCATCCTCGGTGCTGGTGGCACGAAGGCGCAGCCCCGAGCTGCTCACCCGGTGATGCTCAACGTCCCCAGGGTGACACGTGGAGGGGTAAAATAATTGTGGGGACCCCACACAGGACCCTGGCATGGAGCAGCCCTGCCCTTGCCCGTTGCGTGGGCGAGGGGAGCAGAGGGGCTACGCCAAAGGCCGGGAGGAGCCGGCGGGCGAGCGAAGTGCCGTGGGGGAGCGCGGCCCCGGAGGTGTCGGGGTTGGGACCGCAGAGGAAGCGAACAGCCCGCGAGGCGCTGGGTAAGCGAAACACCGAGCGGGGCTGCGCCGGAGGGAGCCCGGAGTTGGGGATGCAAAGGGAGAGGGGGGTGCCCTTGGGCACGACACCAGGGTGATGGTCGCGGAGCATCCCTGGTGGGGGGAGGTTGGGAGGGCAATGGGCTTCATGCCTCCTGCTTGTGATCGACCTTGTTATGGCTGCTCCCTCCTAACACCTCCGCCAAGGTGGGGGACCCCGCAGGGCTCGGGGTCCAGGGGGGTGATGGCTGGGGGGGGGTGATCCTCGTTAGCCTGGGGGAGGTCTGCCCTGTGCATGAGGAAGCCCTGTCTCCCCCACTTTGGGTACCACCTCCCCAGCAGCACCACCGAGACCCACTCCCCATGTTATTGTAGGGCCTACAGCCTCCCCGTCTGCGGGGTGAGGGTCAGGGGCTCAGCAGGGCCCTTGGCTGGTTTTGCACCCCGTGGGGTGGGTGCGCGACCTCGGCGCTGAGACCCCTTAAACCCCGCTGCCCTTGAGCACTCCCAGCCCCTGCCTGCCCTGGTTCTGGCTGGGCACATCGCTGTGATGAGTTGTGACCGTTCTCTGGCCTCTCTGCCCGGGGGGCTGCAGGAGGCGGAGGGGGCTGCGTCCCAGTTCCCCCAGCCCAGCCGTGAGCGGGCGGGGCCGGTTCCCAGCCGCCGCGGCACGGCGGGCTGCAGGGTGATGGTGTGAAGGAGATAGGCCCCGTGCCGCCGTGAGACGGCGGCAGCACCGGTGTTATCACAACCTGACTCTGCATCTGGCAGGGGAGGGGGAGGAAGAGCAGCCCCTGCCCAGGGCTGAGCCGGATCCGTCCCTCCGGCTGGGCACCGGCAGCCCCGTGCCAGAGAGGGGCTGACCGAAGGGGATGCGGTGACCCCCTGGGGACATGGTGCTGCGGGGAAGGGTCCCAAAAAGAGCAAACTGGGTGGGGGGGTGTTGCACCCACCCAGGGACGAGGCCTGACCCGCATCTGGGGCGGCGTCGAGGGCAGCCACGTTCCTTCTCCGCCCATCCACCAGTTCGGACTGGAAATGCACTGGGACAGGGGTGGAGGGGGGACTCGGCGGCAGACGGGGTGCCTGGCCCCCACCTTCTCCCGCCACCCACTCTCCCCCCCAGCTCCTCTCTCTTTTTTTGAAATCACGTGATAAATGCCAAACGGCGGGTGCCGTTACTCATCCCGCCGCCGACTCAGCGCCGCTTTCCTCCGGGGCGGCTGCCGCTGAGTCAGGAGGGTGCTGGGTTCCCCCGGGGTGCGGGGACCCCCGGCCCCCCCAAAACACCAGCCCCTCTCCAGCTCCTGGGCCGTGCAGGAGGAGCCAGGCGGCTGCGGGACACGTGTCACCCAGGGGAGACACGTCCCGTCCCGGGTGCACGATGCTCGTGGGAGTTTGGGGGTCCTGGCGCCCCGAGTTCGGGTATTCGCTGCAAAGCGCTGCCTGGAGGGGGGCTGCCTTGCTCCTCTGCGCTTGCACGTGGCAGTGGCCCCCGGGATGCCCATGCTGATGGTGGGCATAAGGCCCAGTGCCCAGTGGCCGCGCTGCGCCTGCGGCCACAGGGCCAAGCACCTCACCACGTCCCGTGAGCAGGATGTGGGCACGGCCCCCCCCCACCCCGCACCCCCCATCACCCATGGGGACCACCCCGCCTCAGCCCTGCTCTGTGCGGGGAAACCCTGAGACATCCCCGTTGCAAGAGGGACCGGTCCCCGCCGATGCCTCCCGCGCCCTCGGGAGCCCCGTGCCTCAGTTTCCCTCACCCATTGCGCTGCGGCTCCGCTGCCTGGTGTGCAGGGCAAGCGGGCTGCCCGGGAGGGGGGGGGGTGTGTGTACGGCCCCGTTTCCTCCGACCCCCCCATGTGCTGCTGCCTCCTCAGCACCTCGCAGGAGGGAGCTGCAAACCGCAGCGCTGGGTTGTGGTTTTGGTCTCACCCTCACCCCCACCCGGGGTGGCAGGGCTTTCCTGGGGTGCCCACTCCGGGCTGAAGCAGGTGCTCCCGGGGGGGGCTAGTGCACCCTGGGTGCCTGACCACCTCGTAGGGCTCAGAGTGCTGGGATGCCACCCGTGCGTGGCACCCCCAGCTGCAGTCCTGGTCCCCAAACCCACCCTGGAGAAGCTCCACGGCTGCCCTGCCCCAGGGTCTGGGGGGGGGTGTGTGGGATGTGTCCCCCACTGTCCCCACGGCTCGGGGCTGGGGTCCGGTGCCCAGGAGCATCCTCCCACTGCCGCAGGCATCGCACCCCCCCCATGGCAGCATTTGGGGACTGGGACAAGGTGGTGGCCGTGCCCGAGGGTCCCCCAGTGGGGGGTGGGAGGACCCACGCTGGGGCTCGGGGGCTCTCGAGGGGGGGGTCAGGCATCCGGCTGGAGCTGCCAGGTCCCCGCTGGACAAGGGACGAGCCGTTCCCACATCAGCTGCGAGAGGTCGGGCTGCGGGGCTGCCCACCGCGGCAGGGGCTGGGGTCCGTCTCCCCAGCCTGTCCCGAGGGTGGTGGGAGCATCCCCGGGGGGGAACTGTTCCCCAAATCGCCAGGATGTCACAGCCCCCGCACAGGGCATTGCTCCCCAGAGCCACCCACGCGTGGGCAGCCCCCTCCCACCCCGGCGCTGTGCCCCCCACCCAAGGGACCCGCCGCAGCACGCCTGGCTCCGTGCCCATGTCCCCGTCCCCCCGTGCCACCCTGACCTCACAGCAGGTCACACCTCGCTGTTTCCTATGCGGCAAATTTCTTTTTTTTTTTGTTGTTTTTTTTTCCCAGCAAAAAACCCCTCTTATTTTGGGTCGGTTGAAAGGTTTCTTTTTCCAGCCGGCTTTCGGGGTTTTTTGTTGTTTTTTTTTTTTATTTTCTTTCTCGGCCTTTTGATCATTTAGGGGAAAAATGAAGCAATTCTCACTGCTCAGGTCCGGCTTCCTCCTGCAGCTGGGTCCTGCGGCACGGGGCAAGGCAGGAGACGGGATCAGGGATGCTCCTGCACCATTTCCAGATGTTCAGGGCCAGCTCCAAGCAGGGAGGACAGCGGTGACAGCCAGACCTGGTGTCCCCAGCCATGAATGGGATTCTCTGATGTCTAGTAAGGGTTGTGCTGATGTCTCGCCCCGGGTCTTTCTCGCTCCTTCTGACTTTGCCCACCGAAGGGCACCGTACACTCGTGGGGATCACCCACATGCAGATAATCCCCCAGACTGGGCTGGAGGGATCCCTGAGGCTCCAGGAGGGCTCCAAGGGACCCCCTGGCTCAGCTCGGGGGCTGTGGCGGCAGCTCGGCCCCAGCTCCCCTCGGTCGGGGTTTATAGGAAACGGCGCTGCGAGGAAGCGCCCGGTGCTCCTGCCCGGTGAGCGTTTCTTTCCAGCCGTGGGCGCCGAAAGGCCCCTCTGTGCCGCGGATCCGGTGTGAGTCAAAGCCGGAGCCCTGGGGTTTAACCACAAGCCCCAAAGCTGCCGTGTCACGGGGGAGCATCGCCAGAGGCGTTTATAAGAAATGGAGGGGCTGCCCAGGCAGGGCGAGGGATCCCACATCTGGCGCGGGGGGCTTCACCCACATCCCTGGGGAGAAGCCCTTCGGCCCCACGGGTGGAGGCGACATGACCAGTGGTTGCAATGGTGGCCGCAGGCTCAGATCTTGGCCCACGACTTCTGCGAAGGACTCAGGGCTGCGCGCTTCGGCTTCTCAACTCGGCCCTTTCCCAGGGGTCCCTGACTCCCGCATCACCCTGAGGTTCCCACATCACCCCAGGTGCTCGCGTCACCCAGGTACCTGCGTCCAGCTGGGTGACTGGTCCTTGCATCATCCCTGGATACCTGTGTCCAGGCTGGGTGTCTGGTGCCCACGATGACCCTGAGTACCCACATCCAGCTAGGGTGTCTGGTCCCTCTGCATTCCCCCTGGATATCTGCATCCAGGCTGGGTACCTGCATCCAGCATCACCCTGGGGTACCAGCATCACCCCGGGGTGCCTGCAGCCAGCCAGGGGGTCTGGTCCCTGCATCACTCTGGGGTACCAGCATCACCCTGGGGTACCAGTATCACTCCGGAGTGCCCGGTTCTCCTGCCCCGCAGCCAGCAGCTGCCTGTCGCCCCTGCCCGCTCCGGCTCTGGCTGCGGCGTCGCTGGTCCCTTCCCACACGTGTGCCAGCAGCTGCCTGACCTTTCGCAGATGCTCTTCCTGGAGAGACAGAAGGTTTTCGCACGTGCCTCCCCCTCCCCAGCTCCCTGCAGCCCTCGGGCAGGGGGGACAATGGTGGCTTCCGTGGTCCCCAAGGTCCTCCTGCCCTTCGCACCAGGGATGTGCCACCCCTGCCACCCTGGGGAGGATGTGGCATGTCCCCTCCTGGCCAAGCTACCCCAGCGTCCATCTCATCCTCATGATGGGATCGGCTCTTTAGCATCCATCTGCGGTGCCCCTACTCTGTTGCCAACCATCAGGGGGCCACGCCTCAAACAACACGGCGGGGGGGGGGACACAGCCGCGGCTGCCATGTGCCCAGCGCCATCACAGATGCTGCGGAGAGACAAGTGCCACCGGGCCGCCTGGGGACCCCGGGCTGCCGGCTCAGCCCCGGCCCCGCGCGCAAGACCCGCCATCTCGCTGCGGGGAGGTGACGGAGCCAACGCGCCATGACATGGGCCTCGTGCCCCCCTCCTCGCCGCGGCCAGCGCCTTGCCAGCGCCCGCCGGGGGGGACTTCTCGGCTGTCACAACCCATCTGCGTCGGGGGCAGCGTCTGCCGGCGCCGTAAGTGGGGTTAAACTCGGGGTCACCCGGATCAAGCATCCAAGGGAGGGGGGTCTATTGGAAGACAAGCCCCCCCATCCCCCTCCCCAAATCCCCCTGCGCCCTGGCACCTGCTGTCCCTGGATGCCGCCGAGCTGGGATGCAGGGGTGATGCTGTGATGCAGGGAGTGCCGAGGACGGAGCGGAGGGATGGACAGAAAACGTGTCCCCGGGTGTCCGCATGGCTCTCGGGGACAAGTGCGGTGGCCGGCAGTGGCGGTGTCCCCGTGGCAGACGTGTCCCCGGGGAGCTGCACCTCGGCTCTCGCTGCAGGTCCTGGCTCTCGCTGCGGCCGTGGGGACACGTGGGACCGTGACGGCCACGACCCGCTGGCGGCCCCGCTCTGGCCGGTGGCCCGAAATCCAGCACCAGGCGGGCGCCCCGGGGGCCATCACACCCGCGCCGGCAACCTGAACTCCCCGTGACCCGCCGGGATGGCAGCCGCGGCCACCGCCAGCACAGGCCACCCCGGGCACCGGGCCACCCGTACGGGGAGCACAACCCCCGTGCAATCCTGCCGTGAAACCCCCCGTGGGAAACCGCGGGGTCCCCCAAAAGCCCTTCGCGCGTGCAGGGCAGGAAAGCAGCATTTTTGGGACAAACGTGGCCCCGCTTGCACTAGTGGGAGCATCCCGGTCTGACGCCGAGCACTTGCGCTTCGGAGGAGCCGGGCTTCGGGCAGGTGGGATTTGGGGCTGGGGTCCCACTGCCCTGGCAGAGCCATGCGACACCGGCAGCGCACCCCGTCCCCTTCCAACCCCATCACACCCTCTCTCATTTTCGGCTCCCCCCGCTGCCGCTCAGGCTCGCGCCGCGCCGACTGGACCCGCGGGCAGCTCCTTTTCACCAGCGGCTGAAACGAAACCGGCTCCGGCTCCTTCTCCTGACCTATTTTTAACATTTGATTGGATTTCTTTTTTTTTTTTTTTCTTTTTTTTTTTCCTTTTCCTTCCCGCGCGCCGGCCCCGGGTGCGACCGCGGTGTCAGCCCCGCGTCACATCAATTAACGCGTGCGGGGCGTCATTTGTCACTTTGCATTTCCCAAAGGCCCCTCGCCGTGCCGCCGCCGTGGCGGTGGGTACACGCCGGGCTGGGCGCCCACCATGGGATGGGTGCCAGTGATGCTCCTCCTGCCTGGTGTTTTGGGGTGCCTGGCTCTGCATGGTGGGGATCCCACACGGTGCTGCCACCCCTTTGGTGGGGTCTCGGTGCTGCCACCCACTTTGGTGGGGTCTTGGTGCCAGGTGGGAAGGTTCCCAGCAGGGTCCAGGACACCCGAGCGTGGCCCCCCCGGCCCCAAGCAGCCGGTGCTGACACCTCCACTTCCGTCGGCAGGGCTCCCGTGGGTATTTTTAACTCCTGGCTCTGCCGTTTGGCACGCGTCGAGTGTCCGTCCCTGCCTCTGCCCTGCCTCCGGCTGCCTCCGCCAGCCCCGCTGCCCTCCGGGACAGGATTGGGCCATCCAGAGCTGTGTCAGACCCTACAGGACTGCATGGGACCTGCTGGGGCAGGATGGGACCTCATGGGTCAGCACTGGTCCCTATGGGGGATGATCAGCCCCTACATAGTAGGACTGGACCCTGTACAGTGGGACCGGACACTGCAGAAGAGGACGGGGCAGGATGAGACCCGACCTGGCAGGACAGAACCCTGCAACAGAGGATTGGAACCTTTGGAACAGGATTGGGGCAGGATTGTTTCCTAGAGGGCAGGGTGGGTGGCTGGAAAGCAGGACCAGACTCTGTGGGGCAGCATCAGACCCTATGGGGAAGATGGGACCTGGCAGGGCAGGATTGAACCTATGGGGCAGAATAGGATCCCTTGTGGCAGGACCCAGAGATGGAACTGGGACCCTGTGGGACAGGATGGGACCTAAAGGGCAGGATGAGACCCTACATGACAGGACAGGACCTGCGGGACCTAGAGGGACAGGATTGGCCCCTGTGGGGCAGGATCAGACATCGCCACCTCTTCTCCTGGGCTGGAGCATCCTCAGCCCCATCCCGGAGGGTCCAGCCCTGCCACGTCCCCACGTTACCCATACCACCAAAGCCCACGGGACCCCTCCCGTGGCCAGATCCCCGAACGGGGGCTCTGGGGAGGGCGGCGGCAGTGGGGCGAGCGATCTCGCACAAGCGTGTGCCCGTCGGGGCCGCACGTTGTCAGAAGCTGTAGCCCGTGATCTCGCCCGCCGTCGTCCCTCCCCCCCGCCGGTCAGCGCACATCACTCCGTGGCCTTCACCTCCTGCTGACGAAGAGGAAGGGCCGGGGGCCCGAGCCCCGAGCCCCGCGTGCCCCCGTCACGCTAAGCCGCCCGGACAGGGGCTGCAGCCCCCCGGCGCTCCCCAGGGAGCCGCGGCTTCGCACCGAGGATCCGGCTCCCGCTGAAGCAAATCGCCTCTACAGGAGGGGGGCGAGGGGCCGGGGAGGCGGCGGGGGGTGAAACGGACCCCCCCGGCCCGGTGGGGGCTGGCGGGGGGGGGGGGACACCTCGCATGCCGGCAGACCCCCCCCGCCTTCGCTGCACGCGCGCAGGCGGGCACGCTCACGCCAGCGGCCTTGTGCGCACGCGGCTGGGTCCTGGCACACCCGCAGCGGTCCCTGTGCACGCCCATGCACACATCGGCCTCCCCTTGCACACTCACGCTGGCCCCTTGCACACCTGTGCACGCACCAGCCCTCTCACACACACACACTGGCCCCTTGCACACCCGTGCACGCATAGGCTTCCTTGCACAGTCGTGCACACACCGGCCTTCCTTGCACGCTCCCCGACTCCTTGCACACCCATGCACACACCAGCCCCCTCGCACACACCGGCTCCCTTGCACACCTGTGCACACCCGTGCACACCCACGCACGCGTAGGCTTCTTTGCACACCCATGCACCACCAGCCCCCTGCACACACACTGGCTCCCTTGCAGCCTGTGCACACCCACGCACACGTAGGCTTCTTTGCACACCCATGCACACACACCACAGCCCCTTACACACCCGCGCACACCCGTGCACGCACCGCCCCCCTCGCACACACGTTGGCCCCCTTGCACACTCATGCACACATAGGCTTCCTTGCACACCCATGCACACACTGTACAGCCCCTTGCACACACACACACACCCCGGCCCCCTCACACGCCCACCCAGCCCCATGCTCCTCGATGCTCCTCAGCGCTCCTGCCCCATGCAGGGGGGACAGTGACACCCCGGACACGGTGACACCCCGACAGGGACGCCGTGGAAAGCTGCCCCGTGCACCCACCACCTCCCACGCAGGCTCCCACGGCTGGAGCGAGGAGGAGGAGGAGGAGGGACGGGAGCTGAACGGTGGCTCAGCCTCCCGGGGCCCAGCGGGCAGGATCGGTCCCGCAGGAGAGCTGAGCCCCGTGACTCCAGGAGCTGGAGCTTCGAGTGGGGCCCCACCCGGCTCCCACGGCCGGACCCCCGGTGTCACCCCACGCCGGGAGCGGGGGCGAGGGCACGGGGGCCGCGGGGGCTGGCACCAGCAGGGTTTTGGATGGCAGCGGCTGGAACGATGTTAATGACTTTTCTTCCTGTCGCTCTCCTTTTACACCGAGGGCAGCTCCGTAACCAGAGCTGCTTCCTTCCCCGAGATTAAGGAGCCGTCTGCTCGGCCCCCCCCCGGCCACTGACCCCCCGGAGCTGCCACCAACTTGTCACCCCTGGCTGGCCCTGGTGGCGCTGGGGAGAGACAGCACCCGTCCCCATCACCCATGGGTGGTCCCCTTCCAGCGGGGTCCAGGGGCAAGAGGTGCTGAGCATCCTCCCAGAGCCGGTCAGGATTCCTCCCGCCAGATGGGGAGATGGTTTGAGGGTGGAGGGGGAAGCCCCACGGCAGAGCGGGCTCACCATAACCCCCCCCACTCACCTTCTTCCTCCTGGGCACCCCCCCTCCATGGGGCTTCCCCCCAAAGCGGGGCTGCCAAAGGGCCAGGGTGGAGTGCGGCAGCCGCCTGCCAGCGCCGGGTGGTTTGGGGGCAGGAAGGAGGAGGGTGGCAGTGCCAGGGTGCAGGGTGGGGAGCAGCAGTGTGGGGAGGATGGGGGACAGAACGTGTCGCGGTGGGGGCTCAGCACCGCAAACCGGCCACTGGCTCAGCCTCCTTCCCACTCGTCACCGCCGCGACTCAGTTTCCCCTGCCCCTCTGACTCACAGGACACCACTGGTGGGGGACCTGGCTACGCTTTGGGTGGGGGACAGGACACCTGGGGGCCGTGGGACAGCCAGGCTGGGGGTGCCAGAGGGGGCTTTGCAGGGTGGGAGCCCAGGTGGGCTGTCGGGGGGCTCAGCAGCAAGGGTACAGTGGGGAGGGTCCAGCGATGCGGCTCCATCACATCCCACACCTGTTGGGCCCTGGGGTGCAAAGCACCCAGGGCTGGATACAACCAGGTGCAGGATGCGGCCCCGGGCCAGGCTGCACTGCGCTGGGGGTGCCCCGGGGGGTGGCAGGTGCCCGGGCGCGCTGCGGTTTGCATTCATGCCTCCATGAACTTCTCAGCGATGCGCTGCCTTCGAGCAGCGGCGAGATGCAAATTCCTCCGGGGTGGGGGGAGGATTTTTGTTTTTCCCTGAGACCAAATTTAGCCCCCGTGGGTGCCCGGTGCCTTCACGCTCATTTTAATAATGAAAACAGGAACAATGCCATTTACTAAGAAAATAACCCCCCAAGTTTCTCCGCTCGGTCCCCAGCGGGCAAATTCCTGCCGGAAAAGTAAATCCTCGCGGCAGCGTTGGCACCTGCCTGGGGTCTGGACTGGAGGGTGGCATGGGGACAGTGGGGATTGGGGACAACGTGGCTTGGGGACAGCAGGGAATGGGCTTGCACCTTGATGGTGACCTGCCCGGGGATTTGGTCCTGGAGTCAGTCGGGCTGGTGTCCAGGAGCGGTGGGATGCAGGATGGAGAGGTGTCGCAGAGGTGACATGGAGCAGGACGTGTCCAGGATAATCCCACGCAAAGGCTCCGACCACCATCCCATGCTGGCTGGAAACTCCAGGAATGGAGATGTTCAATCCTGCTGCTGCTGGAGGAGAAACTGAGGCACGGAGAGATTCTGGGGCTTGTCTTGAGCCAGGGCTCGGCTCTTGGGAGACTGGAAATCCTGCGGGGACGGGCACGGGCTCGACACTGCGGCTGGTTTGGGGAGGGATGTGGCCTGTGGGGCAGAGCCTGCGAGGCGGCAAGCGTGGCCCTGGCCCGCGGGGCGTATCCTGCAGCGTGAGCCGCTTCCTCCCCGGCCCCTCTGCGGGCACCGGCGTTTCGGTGTTTCAGCGAGCGCCGGAAACCAGACAAGTGGCCAGGAGAGACCAGGCACTGGGAGCACACGCTGCCGCCCTCGGTCGCCAGCCCCATGCTCCCAGGGATGCTCGGGTGTGCGATGTGCTGTGTTGCATCAGCCGTCTGCAGAGGGGAAACTGAGGCACGGGCCTTGAAGTGGGGGAATTTGGCCCCAAAGAGGTCCAGGGCTTCTGCCCTCCACCAAGGGCCCTGCAGGTGAGGATTCCTGGCCAGGCGTTGCTGCTGCAGAGCCACTGCTCGGCTGCAGGGAGGTTTGAACCCAAAATCTTGGTTCTCCTCGCCGCGGAGGGCCGAGCTCGGGCTGTTTGGTGCAGAGACTGTCCCACCCCAAGGGACACCACATCGGAGAGGACCAAGCCTGAATGCCAGGCTGAGGATGCCCGGAGCATCCTGCTCACCGGCAGACGGGGCCGTCGGAGGCTGTTCGAGGTGATGGTCAGGACACGGCTCCCAGCTCTCCTCTCTCCTGGCCCCCAGCAAGTCCTCCCTGCGCAGGGACAACACGGCCCGAGGAGTCCTGCTGTGTCTCCCAGGGAGGGCAGTGTCCCTGGTGTCACTTTACCGGGGAGGGGGGGGAGACTCAAGGACGTGACATCCCGGGGACACAGCCACACTCCTTCCCTCGCCCCGTCAGACCCCGCTGTTGGCACCGCCCGGGATTGGGACCTCCGGGGCAAGGGGGACATGGGGGGGGGTGGTGGCAGGTCCCCTGCCACGGGCGCAGCAGGGATGCTCGTGAGCCCGACACCCGTCCGGGCGGCCGCGACGGCTGATCTCACAGCAGGGGGGTGTGCCTGTGAATTTATCCTCGCCGGCGATGGTATAACAGGAATGAATTAGCACGTCGTGACGTCAGGGAGCACATGTGCTGCAGCACTTGCTTCCCCCCCGTTAATGAGTCGCTGCCTCCCCCATCCATAACCCCCCTTCAGGCTTTTATTTTTCCTCCTCAAAAAAAATTTCTGGAAATTTCCTTGTTTTCTTTTTTTCTCACTTGGGAACTCGGTGGAGGGATTCCTGATGGATGGGTCGGGGGGGGTGGCGCTCAGGGGTGTCCAGGGAAGGGGGGGCAGCTGCCATGCTGTGCCCTGGACCCAGGCAGCAGCTGTGCCAGGGATGGATGTACACACGAGTGCGTGTGCATGTGTGTGTGCGCACAGCAGCCCAGGGGTGAGCACGAAGGTGGGGGGGGGGCTGCCATCACTGCAAAATCCCCCACGCCCCCAGCTGCCCCTTGCCCCAACGCCAGCCCTCTCCCCCCTCTAACTCCCAGGGATTAGGGGCTGGAGGAGCTGGCAGGGAGCCGGAAAGGCGGGTGGGGGGTGGTGGAGGGGGGGTCAGCAGGGGGGGCTTTGCATAGAGATTGAAGCCCGAGACCCCTCTGAGCAATGACACCAGTGAAAAGCCATCCGAATGGCTGCTAAGCTGTGTCTGATGGGCCAATACACAACCCCCTGCGAGACCACCACCGCTCTGCCCGGAGGTGACACCGTGGGGATGTGGGGGTCCCATCCATCCGCCCCCCACGGCCCAGCCATACCCCCACCCTGCGCATCTTTAACACCCCATTTCCTCCTGCCCCACAGTCGAACCCCGCAGATCTGTCCCCATCCCCATCCCCATCCCTGTCCCCATCTGTCCTGCTGTGTTCACCCCCCAGGAGCACCTTCACCTGCCACCCCTGTGCTGCAGATCCCAGGGAATTTAGAGGTGGGTTTGGTAGAGACCCTCGTGTCCCTTTCTCCCTCCTGCCCACACATGCCCCAGCCCCAGAAGGGACCCGCAGGCGTGGGGAATGTTGGGCACATCCCTGCACCCAGGGGCAGAGCCCGGACCCTGGGAGGGGGACACACGGGCCGGTGGCAGTGTCACTCGTCCTTTCGTGCGGTGCGGGAGCGACAGGCGCGGGGTGTCACCCAGCCGTCCCCCACTGGGAATGGAAAGTATTGACGGGCGCCAAGCTGGGGAGCTGCCAAGGGAAGCGGCCCCTCCAGAGCAAAATGCCTTCGTGGTGGCTCCAGCAGACACGGGGACTTCCCCTGGCACAGCGGGGTCAAGGGCAGCTGCTGGGAAGGCCTGGCCTTGGGGTGGGCGTGGGTTGTCCGAGCTGCCCAGGGAGCTTGGAGCACCCCAAACCCAGCAGAAGGGGAAGGAGGCAAGAACAGGATGAGACCCTGATCCTCGGGCGCTCGCCAATCCGAGCCACGTCCCCTGTCTGCCGTGCCACCGGGGTGTGCAGGGGGACCCAAAACACCCGGCACATGGTGGTGCAGGAGAACAAGGGGCACACAACACCCACACAGAGGCTGGGTCTGCCCCGCTCTCACCGGGGGGGAAGTACCTCCAGGCATATGGGATAATTAATGGATTAATTAAGGGTCCTGGGAGGAAGGGGGACAGGATGTTAACTGGCCCCCAGTGCCCTGTGTCACCCCAGAGCCCCGAAATATGGGCAGGAGTGTGGCCCCTGCACTGTCCCCCTGTCACTCCTTGCTCTGTCCCAGTGTGCCCCCCTAGTTTCCCTCTCCCCTCCCGTGTCCCCATCCCTGCCAGTGTCCCACGGCCCCGGCTCCTCCCGTGTCCCCCCATCCCCTCCCACCTCCCCATCCCCCAGTGCCCCATGTCCCCACGTGCTCCCCATCCCCTCCCGTGTCCCCATCCCCTCCCACGCTCCCCATCCCCTCCCACGCTCCCCACCCCGCGTCCTCCATCCCCTCCCGCGTCCCCGCACGCTCCCGAGCCGCTCCCCGCGTGTCCCATTCCCCGCGTGTCCCGCCCCCCGGACCGCCCTGTCCCCGCTCCCCCGCCCCGGTGGGGGCCGCCTCCACGGGAGGGGGGGGGCGGGGGGCGGAGCTCCGTGCGCGGAGCCGCTTCTTTGGATAAGAGGCGCGGGGCCACGGGGATGGGCAGGTGGAGCGCGTGAGGCCACGGGCAGCGGCACCGGCAGCAGCGGGGCAGGACGGGACCCCCCCAGCGCGGCCGACTCCCTCCCCCGACGGCACTTTTGGGGGCTTTCCGGTTGTTTGAGTGGTTTTTTTTTTTCCGGGTTGGTTTTTTTTTTTTTTCCCCCTCCCCTTGGCTTTCCCCGGGCCGCCCTGGTTCGCCCCCCCACCCGGGCCGCCGGGCATGGGGGGGCGGTGGGCGCCCGGCGAGGCGGGCACCGCTGAAACGCGCCCGGCTCCGGGTCCCGGGGCCGCCGGCGGGACCCCCATGAGCGGCTGAGCGGGGCGGTGCCCCCCGCCCGTCCATGGGCGCGCTGGAGCCGGGCACCGGAGCCCCCCGCCCCGCCGCCCCCATGCTCAGCGGCGCCGCCAGCTTCGCCAAGGAGCCACCGGGCCCCCGGGACGCCGCCGCGCTTATTACGGTGATGGAGGGGGACCGGAGCCGGGAGCCCCCCCGCTGCCCTACGGTCCTCCCGGAGGCTTCGGTGGCCGGTTCCTGGGACCGTGTCCGCCTTACCGGGCTCCTCCGCCTCCCGCCACCGCCCCGGTCGAGGGTTACGCGGTGGAGGGTTACGCGGGTGCGGAGCTGTACGCGGGCGCGGAGGGCGCTTACGCTCCCGGGGCCGCCCCGCTGTGCCCCGCGCTGGGCCGCTCTGCGCCTGCCCGGTTACCGGGCGGCCGGTAAGGTGCAGGTGATGCTCAACAACTACCCGCTCTGGGCCAAGTTCCACAAGCACCAGACCGAGATGATCATCACCAAGCAGGGCAGGTGAGTCGAGGGGTACCGGGGGGTTACCGGGACAGAGACTGGCAGAGGCACCGGACCTGCATGGGCACCGGAGGGGAGCAAGTGGGGGTCCGGTGTGGGCAGGGATACAGGCAGGGGTGCTGGGGTGGGCAGACTGGCAGCCGGGGTGCAGAGTGGGGTGCGGGACAGGTCGCGGGGGCTGCAGGGTGGGCTGGGGGACCCGGCACGGTGTGAGGGGCTGGAGGTTCCTGCCTTGTTTCCCCAAAGGGCTGGAGGTGTGGGAGGGGTGTTTGTGGTGTTGGGGTTCCCGTCTGCCCGTGCAAGGAGGGTGGGTTTGTGCAAGACGGGACCCCATCCCTGTGGGTTTGGGGCCGTGTCTTTCTTTGTGGAAAAAAGTGGGGGATCGAAGCGGACCAAACCCCCCAGGTCTTGTTTTCTAGGGAAACTGAGGCTTGTTAGAAGGAGAAGGGGGTCTGGGGGTGTCAGGGTGGGAGATGGGGTGTCTGGATCTCCCATGTTCGGGCAGGATTTGTTGTGCCAGGAAGCTCGCGGAGATGGTGCCAGTGCCGGGGGCCTGGAGGCAGCGTTTATCTGGCCCCAACCCACGGGCCCGATCCAGAGCTCAGCGCTGCAACAAGTAGCGAGAGCTGATGCCACTGGGGCCCGGGAGGGTGTCAGCGGTCCTGGCCACCCCATGACGCAGCGGGTGGGTGGGTGACACCCCCTCTTCTTACTGTCGTCCATCCAGGATGGAAATCCCCCACCCTGCTCTGTGGGGCAGGCAAAGGGCCGGTGCCCCACGGGTGCCCAGGGAAGGGGGAGCATTTTGGCAACGTCCTGGGTGCGAAACAGCCGTTGGTGACACCGCGGCCAGGCACCTGCTGTCCCCTCTGTGCTGCATCCCGCCTGGGGGGTTCACAGGTGCGGGTTCCTGGGGGGGCAGGGTCGGGGGGTACGCGGGGGGCTAAAGTCCACCCACCTCTGCCAACACCCCTGCTTGCAGGGTCTGGAGGGGGCCGGGGGCCATATGGGCCCTGGGGGGCCGTGGAGTCACCCCAACTTGAGCAAGGGGTGCCTGAGATGCTGGTGCCCACCCTGAGCCCGTCCTTTGGCCCCACTGGGTGATGTAGGTGGGGGGAGCTGGCACTGGACGCACATTGGAAGGTCTCAGTGGGGTCGTGCTGGGGCGAGGAGGGGAGTATGAACGCGGTAGGGCCAGGCACGGGGCTCAGCCCCTTCCGGATGAGGCTCAGGGGCTATGCCATGGCTCAAAAACCCATGGCGAGGGGGATACAAGGCAGCGCACGCTCCTGTGTGCAGGGCAGCTGGCAAAGACCCCCCCCCTCGCTGCCATTCCTCCACCCCGGGGGTTCCCTTTCTGCCCAACGGGCGCAGGGGCTGCCGGCAGCAACGTTCTGCGCCCTCTCCCCTTCCCTCCCTCGGCCGAGACAGACGGTTCACTTCGATGCTGAGCCAACCTGCTTAATGTGTTGGAAGTCTAAACGCGTTAGGGCCGCTTGGTTTGCCACGGCCGTTCCCAGGCCTGTTCCTCCCGCCGGGCTCGGGGCCGCTCAGCAACCGGCACCGTCACGGATGGGGGTGACGTGTCCCCAGCACCAGCCAAGGGTGGCAGGGTGCTGGGCCCCCTAAACAGTGGTTTCTCACCCACCATCATTCAGGTCCTACAGGAACCCGCTGAAATTTGCCCCACTGCTTTCCTCCTCTCTTTCCCGTCTGTCATGGCAGGCGCTGGGGCAATGCCCATCCCCACTGCGTCAGGGCGGCTCAGGATCTGGAAAACGGGATGCCCCACGAGATCCCATCCTCTCTGCCCTGCTGTGCATCGAGGCTCTGCCACCAGCTCCTAGCCTGAAGCCAGGCGATTCTGGGGCTCGTTTTCCAGCTCCGTCCCCCACGATGGCTCTGGGGTCGGGGGGAATGTGCTCTGTGGCCGGGGGGGGCTCACAGCAAACCCAGCCCAGGGACATGTCGAACTCGGAGCCACAAAACATCCGTTTCCCCCGACCCGAGCTGCTTTTGCAAAATCTGTGTGCAGGGCCAGGCTGCAGCACTGCTCAGACACAGGAAAAACCCCAAAGGGGGTTCAAGGGGGATGTGTGCCCCAAAACAGGCACCCTCCGGGCTGGGGGGCTCTGGGGCAGGGCGGAGGATGAGTCTCATCCTGCTGGTGGTGCGGGTGCCCCTGGTGCTATGCTGGTACCTCACTGCCGGTGTCCCTGGGGCACAGCCCCCCCATATCCCCAGAGAGGAGCTGAGGCCGGGTGGGAGACGGTGGCATTGAGGTGACCCTGGTTGGGTGTGGGATTTACCCCCTGGCACCTTCCCTGCCTGCTCCTACCCCTCTGCCTGGCTCTGACGCCATCCCATTGCCATCCCACCCCATCCCATGCCATCCCACACCATCCCTTGCCATCCCACGCCATCCCGCACCCACTCCTCCCCAACAAAAATCATTTCCTGCTGGTTTCCCACGCAGATCCCCATTCCTCCTCCGCCCCCACGGCTCTCGGGGCTCAGCCAGGGCAGGATTTCTGCGGAAACCCCCAAGGACTCACCACCACCCACCCCGGCTGCGAAGGGCCCGGGGAATTCCTGCCACGGGTTTCTGCTGCAAAGCTGGGGTTGACTTTGCCTTTTGGGGGACACAGGGGCTGGTCTTGCATTTGGGGGGCACTCAGTGCTGCCTTTGAGGGTGCAGGAACCGTCTTTGTGTTTGGGGACACAAGAGATGGCCTTTGGAGAAGACGCTGGAGATGGCTTTGCTCTTGGGGGACACGGGGGCCGGTTGCCTTGCGAGGGACATGGGGTACAGCTTTGGGGACACATTTGGCGTTGGTTTGAGGGGTGCCAGGGGTGGCCGTACATTTTGGGAGAACACAAGAGCCGGTTTTGCCTTTTTGGGGGCACTTGGTGACGGATTGCCCAGGCCATCAGCTGCTGTCCCCGTGCAGGCTGGACTTGGGAGACGCGGTGCCTGGCTGGCAGCTCTGCGGGTCAGAGGCAGCAGTGTAGCCGTGCCATGCCGTGCAGCCGTGCCATGTGGCCACGTAGCTGTGCCGCACACCTATACCATACAATGCAGCCGTGCCATGGAGCCACGCCGTGCCGTGTCACCGTGCCACACGAGCAGCTGTGCCGCTGGTCAACGCGGCCACGCAGCGCCGTGCAGCCGCGCCATGTCACCGTGCCATGCCGTGCCAAGCAGCCGTGCCGTACAGCTGTGCCATGCAGCCGCGCCGTGGGGGGGGGGCAGGTGGAGCGTGGCGGGGGCTGCGCCGATCTCCCACACGGCCGTGGTTCTTGTGGCCGCTTGGGCTGGGGCGCGCTGGGTTGCCACTGGGAGAGGAGGCGGCTCAGGAAGCCGGCAGCTCCCCCGGTGCGGTGCCGGGGGTGCAGGCAGGGCTGGGCTGGGGGGGCACCACAAACTGGGGGGGTTTGGTCTCCTGGCCCAGGCAGGTCTGCAGGCAGCTGATCCCCAGATTTCCCTTCCACCTGGGTTTATCCTGGACCCCCTGTCCCTGCGTCCCCATGACCCAATGTCCCCGTCCCATGTCACCTACCGCCCTCTTGATACCCATGTCCCCTGGATGTGCCCGCAGCTCCCTTCCCCATGGCCACATGCCCTGTGCCCCCCACATCTCAATCCCCCAAGCCGAGGGATTCATGCAGGGACAAACCACAAACCAGAATTCCACAAAGATGCCAAGGCAGAGAACCAGAGGTGCCCAGCAGCTTTTGGGGTGCATGGGGAGGAGGGGGTGAGCCGGCCGAGGCATCCTGCACCCCCCACGGCACCTCCAAACCGCAGGGGCCAAACCCAGGAGAGCCGAGTCCTGCCCGGGCAGCAGCCCCGGGAGCACGAACGCTGGGGGATTTAAAAATAAACGCGAGGCATGTACGGTTTCGGGTCTTACCCCCACCCTCCCGTGCCCGGCCGAGCCCTGCGGTTTGCACCGCGGCAGCGTTTGAGCTGTAACTCTCTCTCTCTGCTCCGCCAGCAGCGTGGGGCTTGGGGAACCAGCGGTGTCAGAGCGAGCAAGGTGCAAAAAAAAAAATATAACCCAACCAAAAAAAAAAAAACAGAAAAAAAGCTGTTTTCTTCCTCCCGCTCCTTGCAGCAGCTCGGGGCTGGTGCAAGACCCAGCCTGGCTGCTCGCCCCGGGCCCAGCCATCACCCCGGCTTGTTGGTGTGCCAGGGGCCGGTGCCAATGCTGGTGATGCCTTTGCCACCCGGAGCGCGGTGGCAGCGAGAGCTCGGCGGGGGCTCAACGCCAGCGCAGCCCCTCGCTGCCGCCCTTTGATGTGGCTGCAGTTTTTATCGGTGACAGGAACCACCGGTCCTCGATGCGGCCGCGTCTTGCTCACTCCGGAGGAGATGGGAGCCCTTGGGGGCTGCCCGCTTTTGGCACACGCGTGGCAGGACCCCCGGGGTACCCGGGATGATGCTCGGGGCCACCGTCCAGCCCGGCCTGGGGGGAGCACGTGCGTAGCTCCTCGCCGTGAACGCCGCTTTCTTTTTCTTTTTCTTTTCTTCTTTTTTTCTTTCTTTTCCCCTCTCTCTCGTAAGGGCAATTTTGAGTCAGCGGTACCCGGCGCGGGCTGTGCACGCTCTTTCCACCGCTCTTCACGCCGCTTCCCCACCGCGGCACTGCCCGAGCCGCGCTTCCTGCTGGGGCTGCGGCCGATCCCCCATGCACCTGCCCCGGCACCCGCAGCTCCAGCGCTCCTGGCCCCTCGCTTCGCTCCTTGTCCCCCCCCCCCCGGGTGCTGGGGCAGAGCAGCAGCCCGGTGCTGAGCGGGGCTCCCTGGTGCAGCAGCCCCCTCGGTGCGTCGGGCCACCCCTGTCATGAGTTTGCAGGTCTCTGCCACGGGGCTGGTGGGAAACCTTGGTGCGCTGGAGGCTGGGGTGGCCAGGGGCTGGCAGGGGACCCCCTTCCCGTGCCACCGGGAAGCAAAGCAAACCTCCCCCAGCTCTGTGCTTTGCTCCTGCCTAGCTCACCACTGGGCTGGGGTCCGCTCCGGGGAGCAGCCCACCCTTCCCTGCCCAAACTCGGCCCTTCTGGCCCAGGGCAGGTGGAAGCCCCCAGCCCCGTGCAGGACCCTCAGCTGGGCATGGTTTTCGAGGGCCCTTTCGGAGAAACCGCAGCCCCCGCTTTATGAGAAACGCCGGCGCTTCGAGGAAATGGGGAGGGGGGTGTGGGGTGAACCCAGCCCCCTGCCATGCCCCCCACCCTTACCCACTGGGTACTGGCAGACGGGAAGCGGCACAGCCCAGGGAAGGGTCGAAGAGGCGAGGAGAGAGGGAGGGGGCTGGGGGTGTGCGGGGCTGCAGTCCCCCCAGCCCTCTTCCCCTGGTGGGGGTCAGGATGTATCCCCCCAAATCCCCTTCTGTAGCTCACCCAGGCAAAGCTGGGAGGAGGCTGGGGGTCCTCCACGTCCCCCATATCGTCTTTGGGGGGGGCTCCATCCTGCTCCCCACCGGCAATGTCTCATTGATGTGGGTGACACTAACAGGGTGGCCGGGCAGCGGGGCCGGGGCTGCTGGTGGGGCTGGGGCCGGGGCTGCTTCCCAGCTCCGACCACCAAAAGCCAAAATTCCAGCCAAAATGCTGTAGCCGAAGAGCCAAGCTCTGCTGGGGGCGGGGGGCTGCTGAACCAGTGACCCCCAGCCATGGCTCAAGGACCCTCTGTGAACCCGGGCCGGCAACTGGGGCCAGTGATGGAAAAGGAGGGACTGAATGGGAGGGGCAGTCAGATCCCCCACCCCACATCTGGGATTTGAGGTCCTCTCCAGGTGCAGGGGGACAGTGGGGTGCAGCCCCATGGGGGGGGGCAGCAGCTGCAGCCCCGGGGCCGCAGGGTCCCCCCCGGCTGTCCTGTCCTGTCCCCTTCCTGCCCTTGGCGCAGGCTGGCGCCCAGCCCGAAATAGCAACGGTGTTGGTTTCCGATCCGGAAGGTGCTTGGGGAGGGGGAGGAAGATGCCGAGGGGGGGGCATCGGCCCCGAGAGCATCCCCCAGCTGCTGGGGTCAGTCACCTCCTCGTGGGCACCCAGCCGGGCACAGAGCGGGGGGCCGAGCATCACACTGCCTCAGTTTCCCCATCACCGCTCTGCAAGGCAGAGCTGTACCCCCCACCCTGTGCAGCCTGTTGTGCCAGGGGTTGAGGCGGGGGGGTGACGGTGTCTGTGCCTCTGTCCCCTCCCCAGGCGCATGTTCCCGTTCCTCAGCTTCAACCTCTCGGGCTCAACCCGTGGCCCACTACAGCGTCTGCGTGGACGTGGTGCTGGTGGACCAGCATCACTGGCGCTACCAGGGTGGCAAGTGGGTGCAGTGTGGCAAAGCCGAGGGCAACATGCCAGGTATGGCCCCCTCCCTCACACCTCACCCCATCCCCTTCCTCATCCTCCTCATGGTGCCAGGCAGGGGGTAAACCCATCCCTGCTGCTCCTCATCCCCAGGGAACCGCCTCTACCTGCCCCCGACTCGCCCAACACGGGTGCCCACTGGATGCGGCAGGAGGTTTCCTTTGGGAAGCTGAAGCTCACCAACAACAAGGGCGCGTCCAACAATGTCGGCCAGGTAAGGGTCCTGCCGCGGTGCCAGGCTGTGCCGGGTCCCCGTGTGCCCCTCCTGACCACCCGCTGCCCCCCCGCACCCCAGATGATCGTGCTGCAGTCGCTGCACAGTACCAGCCCCGGCTACACGTGACGGAGGTGAAGGAGGGCGAGGGCGAGGAGGTGTACCCCTCCCCGCACACCCACACCTTCACCTTCCCCGAGACCCAGTTCATCGCCGTCACAGCCTACCAGAATGCCGATGTGAGTACAAACCCCCCCCATAGCCCTAGCATGGAACTACCCCCCAACAGCACAGGAACCCAGCAACCCGCCCCCAGCATCCTCCCAGGGCCACAGAAACCACTGATACACCCCAGTATCACCCCATCATCAGCAACCCCACCAGAGCAGCTTCTGGTAACCCCCCAGTCCCCTCTGTGATTCCCAGAATCAGGGAAACCCCAATGGCAACCCCCCCCCCCCCCCAACACCCCTGTCCGCAGCATCTCTGCAACCCCTGGCACCCACTGCATCTCTGCAGCATCCCCGTACCTCCCCCTGCATCCCTCAGCATCCCAGTAGCCCCCCAGTAACCCCTGCACCCCCTCGGCATCTCAGCATCACCCAGCACCCCCCCTCAGCACAGCCTGGCCCCCCCCCCCAGCTGTGGCTGAGCCCCCCAGGTGCTGGGTTGGCATCCTGGGATAGGCAGGGGACTCCGGTGGGGTGGGGGCTGCTCGAGAGAAAAGGGATGACAGGGGGACATCGCTGGCGAGAGGGGAGCCAGGCTGGCAGCATCTCCAGCCCCCCCAGCTCTGTGTCCCCCCAGATCACCCAGCTGAAGATCGACCACAACCCCTTCGCCAAAGGCTTCCGGGACAACTTTGACTCGTGAGTGTCCCCCCCCACCCTCCTGCCAGTCCCGTCCCCCGCCTAAACCCAGCCCTGGCTGGCAGGACGGTGTCCCCCCCAACTCCCACCCTGTCCCGTCCCCCCCCCAGGATGTACACAGCCTCGGAGGGCGACCGCCTCACCCCATCTCCGCCAGACGGTCCCGGTTGCCAGCAGCTCCTGCCAGCTCCCCGCTTCCAGCCCTTCCTGCCCGAGCAGTACCCACTGCCCCCTGGGCGCTTCTTCGGTGGCGAGCGGGGGACTCCACTGCCCTGCCCCCCAAGGACCCCCCCCGCTGGTACTTCACCCCCCAGCAGCCGCCCGCCGCCGGGGCACTGGAGTACGGTAGCTATGAGGGGGGGTACGGGGGGGCAAGCTGGTGCCCTATGGGTGAAGCCCTTCACTCTGCCACCCGCCCCACACCCCCCCCTGCCCTACTACCCCGAGGGGCCGGGGCTTTCGGGGCCGGGGGGCTGGAGCCCCGGGCAGTACGGCCCTAAGGGCAGCCCCGGGGCTCTGGGCTGGTACCGGGAGCCCCGGAGGAGAAGGGGAAGGAGGAGGAGGGCTGGCCCCCCGAGCCCCTCGCCCCCACCTCGGGCGACTCCTCGGACTCGGGGCTGTACGAGTGCAAGCGGCGGCGGGTGTCCCCGTACCCCTCCAGCACCGAGAGCTCCCCCCCACCCCGAAATGGGGACCTCTACGACAAGGACCCGGGTGCCGACGGTGGCTACTATGGCTTCTACAGCAACTGAGCCGCACCGGGAGGCTCAGACTCCCCCACCCCGAGCACCCCAAGGCCACGGGAGCTGAGCACAAGGGGTCCTCTGTGTGTGTCCCCCCCCTATTTAACACCCATATCCTGGGAAGACTTGAGTGGAGAGGGGGGGCTGCAGCCAGACAATCAGCCCCCGTGCCACCCCGTGTGGGCCACGGGGGCGAGTGGGGAGGGGACAGGGTGGGAGAGGGTGCGTTTTTTTTCTCATCAGTGGTTTTTAAGGGGGTGGGGGGGTGTTAATGCTGAATATTTATTGAGCCCCCGCGTGCCCGGCGTGGGGCGGGGGGCAGCAGCATATCTCGCAATAAAGGGGACGCTGTGGGGCACGGCCCTTTGCTCTTGTCTGTGGGCAGGTGGGAGAGAAACTGGCACCGGGGCGGTCTAAGGGACTCATGCCCCCACCTTGCTGCGGGGACCCAGGGGTCCTGGGCTGGGAAGGGGGTCCTGAGCCCCAGGGCCAGTGATGGGGAGAAGGAAAATCTCAGCACATCCCAGCTCTTTGCAGCCTTTATTAGAGGAGCCCTGGCACAGCTTGGGGGGGGGGGCAGAGGGGTCTGCCCGCCTGCAGGCACCCCAGGACCCCCTGCTGCCCCCCACTCCAGTGAGCCAAGGGACCCAATGTCCTGTGCCCCAGGGCAGGGGGCACCACCAGCCCTGCCCCCACGTGCTGCAGCCAGCCCTGAGGCTCTGCCCCGGGTCGGGGGGACGCACTGCCTGTGCCCCCACCCTTTTATATCACAGTTTTGCTTAAACATCTGAGGAGTGAGCATAGCACCCTCATTGCCAGGAGGACCAGCCCCGCTGCTGGGTGCCACTGGTGTGATGAGCTGGGGGAGCTCAGCGCCCCGCGAGGCGGAGGGGTCGCTACCAGAGCACCGCACTGTCCAGGTGGGCAAATCCGGGGTCGAGGCGCAGCTTCCAGTAGGTTTGTTGGTGACCCACGACTGCCGTTGGCATCCGTCAGCCGCCTGGGGATGGGCTGGGGTCACATCTGCAGTGCCATTGAGACCCCCAGGGGGGGTCTCCCCCCATCCTCTGAGAGCCATGCATCCCCTTGAGCCACGGGGTGCCCCATGCATTGCCCGTACTCAAGCCCTGGGTCCCCCCCCCGGCCCCCCTGTGCCGGACCTGAAGAAGCGAGCCTGGTGCGTGATGTTGTTCTCCTCCATGACCCGGCGCCGGTCCCGCTGCAGCTGCTCGATCTGGCGCTTCTGGGTCTCAGCCGCTGGCACGTTGCCTTCCTCCAGGTACCTGGGAGGGAGGCATCGCTGTAACGAGCTGGGCAGCCTCAGTGCCACCCCCCCCCCCCCCCATGTCCCTGGTGCCAGGGTGCTGCTCACCGCTGGTCGGGGCGCAGGCGGGTGTCGGTGGAGGGCAGGACCCGCCGCAGCTCGGGCGTGAGCTCATTCAGCTCCAGGGCAAACTGGGTGAAGCCGTAGTTCCTCTCGTGGTCCGGGGCATAGGGTCTGTAAGGTGCGGGGGGGGCACAGTGCTGAGACCCCCCAAGGTGGGGTATCCCCCCTAACCAGCGCAGACCCCCCTCCCCAGTCCTTACTGGCTCTCCAGATGCACTGCCCCGGGGCAGACCCACGGTGCAGCCCCTCGTGCCACTTGCCAGCCAGGCGCTCCACCACCGTCCGCTGCGGCTCAGCACGGCCCCCTGCACCTCGTTGGCCCCCGCGCCCCAGTACCGCCCTGCGGCCACAGGGGGCTGGGGTGGGGTGGGCGGGGCCGGGCGGGGCCATTGGGAAAGGGTGGGCCCTGAGTACAGGCGGGCTGTCGGGAAAGGGTGGGGCCACTGGAAGGGTGGGGCCACTGGGAAAGGGTGGGGCTATGAGTGATGGGCAGAGCCAGTGGAAAGGGTGGGGCCACTGGGAAAGGGTGGGGTCGCTGGGAAAGGTGGGGCTATGAGTGATGGGCAGAGTCAGTGGGAAAGGGGGGGCCACTGGGAAAGGGTGGGCCATGAGTGATGGGCAGAGTCAGTGGGGCCACTGGGAAAGGGTGGGGCCACTGGGAAAGGGTGGGGCCATGAGTGATGGGCAGAGTCAGTGGGGCCATTGGAAAGGGTGGGGCCATGGGAAAGGGTGGGGCCACTGGAAGGGTGGGGCCAGGATGATGGGCAGAGTCAGTGGGGCCACTGGGAAAGGGTGGGGCCACTGGGAAAGTGGTGGGGCCATCAGTGATGAGGTGGAGTCATTGGAAAGGTGGGGCCAGGAAAGGGGTGGGGCCACAACGTATTTAGATGAGCATGTGGGTGAAGGGGGCGTGGCCATAGCGGAGGGGGTGGGGCCAGACAAGGATAATCCAACAGGGGTGGAGTCAGGGATACACGGAAGGGTGGAGCTATGGGGTGGGCGGAGCCCAGGGACTAAAGGGAGGGCTGGGGGCGGGGAGTAGGATGCAAGAGGCGGAGCCAGGGCGGGGCGGGCGGGCGGGGCGGGGCGGGGCGGGGGGGGGGGTGGAGGGGGGGCAGGGGGGGGCACACCTTGCAGAAGGTGATCTTGCAGTGGTAGGAGGCGTCGCGGGTGTTGCGGATCAGCACCTCCCCGTAGTGCTCGATCCAGCGGGGGCCGCTGAGGACGTTGTGGATGCACGTGGTCACCTTGTTCCACTCAAAGTGGTCCCCGGTCCTGCGGGCACCACCGCACCGTCGGCCAGGGGAGGGTGGGCAGGGTGGCACCGCGGGGGCGGGGGGGGGGGCCACGTGTCACGGTCTCACCTGGGCAGCTGGACGTTGACGGTGCCCACGGGGACGATCTCCAGGGACTTGCCCCAAAATTTGTTCTTCCACCTCATGTCTGGGCGGTGGGGGTGGGCAGGAGGAGGTGGAGACCCCCCCCAGACCCATCGCACGTCCCCCCAACGCTCTCCTCGCCACCCACCTTGCCAGAAGATGAAGTTGTCGGACTCGGCGTGGCAGGCAGAGATGGGGGGGTGGTGGCAGACCTGGAGGGAGGAGAGGGACACGCCACCGCCCGTCCAGCTCCGTGCCCCCTCCCGGTCCCCGTCCCCGTCCCCCCTGCTCGCTGATGAAGCGGAAGCCACGGTCGGGCCGCACGCACTCGTAGGTCTCGCCCAGCACCGGGTTGAAGGGTTTGCTGCCCGCCGGTAGTAGGTGGAGGCGTAGGCGGACACGGCGAAGGCGGCCACGTACACCTGGCACCGCAGCCACCGCACCGCTGCCACCGCGCCAGGGCGGGCACCGCCGCGCGCATGGCCTCCAGCCTACCATCGTGCATCCCCATGTCCCCACTGAGCCCCCCCCCCCAATTCACCGATGCGCCGTGGCCCTGAGCCCCCCATGGCCCCCCTGGCCCTGCACCCCCGCTGCTCCCACATGTCCCAGGAGCCTCATGCGTCCCAAGCTCCCCCGTGTCCTCGAGTCCCCCCTGTCCCCCAAGCTGCTCCTACCCCACGTTCCCAGAGCTCACTACTCCTCGAACCCCCCAAACCCCCCATGTCCCCCCAACTTCCCTCTGTGTCCCCCGAGCCCCCCATGTCCCCTACATCCCCCGTGCCCTCGATCTCCCCATGCCCCCCTGCCCTCGAAGTCTCCCAAGCCCCCTTGTCCCCCGTGCCCTCCCATGTCCCCTGAGCCCCTACTCCTCAAACTCCTCAAGATCCCCCGTGCCCCCAAAGCTCCTCTGTGTCCCCTGAGCCCCCCATCCCTACATCCCCCGTGCCCTCGACCTCCCCATGCCCCTCTAAGCTCCATATCCCCTGAGCCCCCATGTCCCCTACATCCCCCGTGCCCTCAACCTCCCCATGCCCCCTACATCCCCCATGCCCTCAACTCCCCGTGCTCCCCTTGCCCCCCACCTCACCAGCCGCTGGCGGGGGTCGCGGGCACGGCTGGCGCGGTCCAGCAGCGCGCTGTACTCCCTCAGCTCCTCGCAGAGCCGCTGCAGCGTGTTGAGCGGCTCGTTGAGCTGCACGGGCAGTGCCACGCGAGACAGGTCCTTCCCCACGCTGCTCCGCGCAGCCCCCACAGGCTCACGTCCCCTGGGGGTGCAGGGGGGGCCGGCAGGCAGCTCCGCCGTTGTGGGTCTGGCCCCGGTAGCTCCAGTGGCAGCGGCTCCATGGGCATCCCTGGACCCTCCGCTCCTGCTAGGCAGCGGGCGGTGGGGCTGGGGCACAGCGCCCACCGGCCCCCTCAACATACCGGTACCCCGTTACCTGTCGGGGGGCGGCTCGGCCCCCCCGGCTCAGCCGTGTCCTCCGCAGGCGCTGGTGGCTTCGCTGATGCACGACTCGTCATCCGAGGGCTGGGGGGGGGCGCAGGGGACTGTCGGAGGCTTTGGGGGTCTCAAGGTGGGGAGGGGGGGTCTGGGGGCTACCCCACCTTGGGGGTAGGAGGGGCTGCACCGGACAGGCCCCCCCGGGAGGATGGGACGAGACTCGGGTACCTGGGATGGGCTAGGGGTCCAGGACAAGGAGGGCATGGCAGGTACTGGTGGGGCTGTAAGGAGGGGCAGCAGAGGTGGGGGGGACCAGCAGCATCTGGCCCCCACAGCTGGGCTCAGAGACTGGGGAGACTCCGAGCACCCGGAGAGGGGTGCTGCGGGGGGCTGCAGGGGACATGGCTGGGGGAGCGTGGGACCAGGGGTGGATACAGGGGCTGGGGGGAGTGTGGGACAGGGGGGAACAGGGGCTGGGGGGGACATGGGAGTGGGGGGGGCGCTCCCGGGTCAGCACAGGAGGGGACGGGGGGAAAGAGAAGGGAGGATGAACCCACAGAAACAGCAGAGGGGGACAGCAGGGGTGTCTGCAGAGGCCCCTGCCAGCAGAGCCCCGACCCCTGATCATGGCTCCACCCCTTGGACCCGCCCCCCCCACCAAAACCCCGCCCCACCTCGTTCTCCGAGGAGCTGGCGGAGAGGAAGACCTCGCAGGCGTCGAAGAACTCGGTGTGCGAGTCGGCCAGCGAGACGATGCTGCGGTTGGGAGAGCTGCTGCTCCCGACCCTTGGCCAGCAGCGTGTCCGGCGCGGGGACAGCCACTGCTCAGCCCCCCGCCCCACGGCAGCCACTGGGACCCCCCACCCCATCCCAGCTCCCCCTGACCTCGTCGGGGTGCAGCGAGGCAAAGGAGTCCGGGTGTATCGGAGGAGACGGAGAGGGAGGGAAGCGGCGCAGGGTGGCCTGCGGACGCCGAGGGAGGCTGAGCCGAGCCCCCTCCCCAGCCTGTCCCCTCCAGCCAGCCTGGGGCTGATGGGGAAGGATCACCCGCTGCTGCCCGGGCACCCAGCGCCAGGCTGAGGACCCTGCCAACTCGCTGCATCCACCAGCACCCCAACAGCAACAACCCCGGGCCCCAGCGGGACCCAAAGCAGGGCAGCCGTGCCCGGTCCCCTGCGGTCCTACCCCGGCGTTGCTGGCACTGCCCGGGCGTGGGGCTGAGCGCCGCCGGTCCAGCGCCTGCCGCATCTCCTCCAGACGGGCCCTCTCGGCCATCAGCGCCGTAACCACGCTGCGAGCGAGCCGTGCACTGCCGGGAACAGGGCAGGCGGTGAGGATGTGGCACAGCATCCCGGCACCGGACCCCTCTCCACCCCATCCCACCTTTCTGGGCCAGGACCCAGAAGCTCCGCTGCAGCTGGCTGTACTCGGGGGGGAGGCTGACGGGCAGCTGGCTCGGGATGGCTCCAGGTAGCGCGAGAGGTTGGGGACGGACCCGTGCAGGCGTCCCACCGGGGAGGGGGACATGGGTCAGCGGTCCCGGAGGGCTCCGACCCCGGGCCGCGGCTCGCCGGTGGCAGACAGAGCTCGGCGAGACGCCCGCTTGCCTCACCCTGCCGATGGTGTCATCCTTGGCAAAGTCTGGGTGCACAGATCTTGGGGGTCCTCCGCCTTTTGGCCTCTCTGTGGCGGCCGAGGGCTGCAAGTGAGAGGAGGGGGCTGAAGCCAGACCCTCCCCAGGAGGGGGGGGCCGCTGGGCGATGTCAGCTCTGCACCCGCCGCTGCCCCGCTCACCTGGCTGCCAGGAGAGGGGGGCCGAGGGGATCGGTGCAGGGCTCCAGGCTCTGCAGCATTCCCGTGAGCTCCTGCAGCTTCGCTGGCACTCCGACAGTCTGCGCGGGCACAGAGCGACTCCAGTAGAGAGGGGCACAGAGCATCCCCCCGGCCCCGACATTCCCCTCCTGCCTGCTCACCAGCTGAGCAGCGCTCCAGCCGCTCGCTGTCCTTCAGCCAGGCATTCACCTTGTCCCGGGAGCTGGCAAGGGTGGAGAGGGCAGGGGCACTGCCCAAGGGCAGGATCCGTGTCCACGGGCCCTGTGGCAGGGAAGAAAGGGCACCGCTGGAGTTGCCGTTGGCAGCCTCGTGCCCAGACACTGTCTTGCATTGTCACCCGGGCGTCACCCACCTGCGCGCTGGTGGGGGTCCTCCCGCGGGACCCTCCCGGGGCAGAGGCTCGGGTCTCTCACCCTGGTGATGGGAGCAGCTGCTCACCCGCTGGCGAAGAGCTCTGGGGACTTGATCTGCAGGACGAGGGAAGCTGGGGTGGGGGGGACCCAGATGGGGGGACCCAAAGCCCCCAGTCCTGGCTACAGCCCCCACCAGCACCTTGAGGTGGTAGATGTTCTCCTCCGTATCCAGGTCAACCGCTGGCCTTCTTGTTGACGGACATGACGGACTGACGGATGTCGATGGCTCCGTGCAGTTTGCCCTTGAGGACCTGGGGGAGCCCACAGACCCCTGTCAGGGGAAGATCCCCCCCTTCCTCATGTGGGCCATGGGGTCTCCCTCACCCCAAGCACTCGGGAAGCTGCATGGACGCAGCCCAGCCCACACTCACGTCTGGCGCTGGTGGCATATTTCAGGATGCCATTTTCCAGCACGAAATACCTCTGGGGACAGAGAGGGACGAGTGATTGGGGAGCAGAGACTGGTCCCTGCAGCCCCCCTACCCAGGGGCCCAAATTGCCCCGGGCTGGGCACGGCACCCAGGACCATTACCTTGTGCCAGCCCTTCAGGGGCCATTTCCTCTTCTTGAGCAGGTACCCCTCGTGCCGCTGCGGCTCCTGGCCCGGGCTGCCCCGCACACGCGGTCCTCCACCACCTCCCAGCTCTCCGAGCCCTGCTGGGGATGGGGATCAGCATGAGGGTCCCACGGCACCAGGGCAGCTGAGGTGCTCCCCACCTCGTCCTTGGGCAGAGACACTTGGTACTCCCCAGGGAATGAAGCATCTCTGTACTCTCCTTCTTAAAGTGGGGTGAAGCCCCCCAGGGCCCCAGGGCACCCCCGGACCAGCCTGTGTGCATCACGGGATCCCACTGAGCCCCCCCTCAAGCCGGAACCCCCCCAACTGCTGAACACTGCTGTGTTGGAAGACACGGTGCTGTTGGAGCGTGACAGGGCTCTTTTTGGAGAGGATGGGTCCTTCTCGTGGCTGCCCATGATGGCACGCGGAGGGGGCCACGAAAGGGTGGGTCAACCCTCCGCCCGTCCGTGCTGTGGGGGGGGGTCCGAGCTCAGCCGTCACAGCCCAGGTGGTGGGAGCCACTGCAAGAGGGGACACCACGTCAGGGAGCCCAGGGAGGGCATCTCCCACCCTGCCTGCCAGACACCTCTCCCTTCCCTCACAGGGACAAGGGGGGGGGGGATCCTCCTGCCCCCCAGGAGCGGGGAGCCTCGCACGTGACTGCAGCTGGGACCCAGAAGCTTCTGCGTGAGATGGAGCCTTCAACACACCCAGCTTATCTTGCCACACCGCCCTGCCCTCATCTACCCGCCGCCCGCCTGGCGGGTCCGGAGTCCAACCCCACCACCCCGCTCCACCTCCCATGGATTCGGTGCCAGGGGGCAACCCTGCGGCGGGCACACTCGGGAGGGCGACCAGGGAATAGAGAGTGGGATCAGCCCGGTCTGACCCAGCACCCCTGCGCCAGGGCATGCCCCCCAAAAACCCTGACCCAGCACCGCTTCCCTCTGGCAGGGCATTCGCTTTGTCCTTCTCAAGTACAGAAGGGGGAAACTGAGGCACGGGCAAGCTTTCCCCTCCCCTCGCCAGCGCTGCCTCTGCCAGGGTACCCAGGCGTCCTGGATGCTGCTGTAGTGACGGGTCCCGGGATAACCCGGGACGGCGGCCAAGCCCCGGCACCGGTAACCAGGGCACCGAGAACCGCAGCACCGGGCCCCTGCTCAGAGGGGAGGGGACGGGGGGCTCCCACCGCAGCCCGGACCCCTCGCCCTGCCCAGCTTGGCAGCGAGGGGAGCACCCTGGGTGCTACCGGACTGACCCCCGCCCCGGGAACGGGGCTGCGCCGGTGCCCCCACCGGAGCGAGGGGGTGGTAAAGCCCCCGCAGGCTCCGGGCAGGGCACAGCCTCGGGCACGACCCCGGCAGCGCAGGGGGGGGTAAGCCCGGCCGGCGCCCGCCCCCCTCCACCCCGCGGGGCAAAGCCCATCCCGTGTGCCCCCGCAGGTGCCAACCCCCCGGAGCAGCGAGCAGCAGGGCCGGGGCAGCTGCTGGGGGCGGCGGGGCTCCGGCGGGGGGGCGCGGGGCTGGAGCCCCCTCCTCAGGCCGGGCCCGGTGCTCACTGGCGGGCGGCGGGCGGGCAGCCGCGGTCGGGCCGGTCGCATCCTGCCCGGCGGCTGCAGGAACCGGAACACGGAAGGAGGCGGAGGCGCCGGGCCGGAGCCGCTCGGCTCTGCCCCCTGCACCGTGGAGGACCGGAGCGGCGGCAGCACCGGCGGCCCACCGGGACCCACCCCCCGCCAGCTGCCCGCACCCAGCTGCACCCACCCGCGTCCGGGCACGGCCGGACCCGGACCCCCCGCCCGGGACCGGGCACAGCTCCAGCCGCGGAGCCCCGGCACCGGGACGGTCCTCCCCGGCTCCGGTGGGCTTCTCACCCAGGCTGCTCCCCGCCAGCCCCCGGCCAACCCACGAGCTCTGCCCACGCAGGGCCGCGGTACCCCCGGGAGGGGCACCACCCCACCGGGATCCCGCCCCCCCCCCCCCCCCCAGGATTTCCTTCACCCACCCCCAGGACCACCCTGCCCTCTGCACCACGACAGCCCCAGCCCAGCACCCAGCCCCTCCCCACAGCAGCGAGGGGCAGGAACCCCCACACACATCCCTCCCCAAATCCAAGATGAAGCCTCGGGCATCTCCACCACCACGCAGCTCACTTTAATGGAGAGGACGGCAATCCCGAAGACACGGCGTGATCCCAAAGACACGGTTCCGTCAGCGCTATGGCACGCTCCCCCTCGCTGCCCCCGTTCTGGAGGGCGTGGGGGCCCAGAGCACCCAACATCCTCCCCGTGGGTCCCCACCACGCTCCACCTCCTCCAGCCGATCCCAGCAACCCCCGACCGCAGCCCCCGGAACAGCCGGGTTCTCCAGGCGAAGGGAAGGGCCAAGGCTCGCCCAACGGGCTGGTGGTGCCACGGGGCCCTCAGTCCCACCATGGTTTGCCACCCAGCGCCAAACCTTCGATCTCTGAACCCCCCCACCCACAACGGCAGCTGGCAAAGGAGCCAATTCCTGGCCAACGCGTGGGGCCCGGCTGGGAGCCAGCGTCAGTGAGTGCCCGAGCTCTGGGCAGGGGCAGGCTCGGCCGGGCTGCCGTCTGCCCGGCTGCAGCTGGGGATGTGCTGATCCAGGAGAGCCGTGAGGAGCGCGGAGCCGCGCTGGAGCAGGGAGGATGTCTGGAAGGCAGGAGCGCCAAGGCACCCACCGTCTGCCCTGGGCAGCTCCAGCGGGGGCAGTTTGGCAAAGTTCTCCACTCCTGCCTGCTCAGGATGGCGTTGTCGATGCAGGCGCCTGGAAGAGAGGAGCAGAGCCGAGGATGGGAGATGGGTGCCAGAGCCCTTGTGTTTCCACAGGCGCAAAGGAAGGGCTCGCTCCCACAGGCAGGCTGCACCTCCGCCACCCACCCCCTCAACAGTCATGGCGGCCATCCTGCTCCGTTAGCGTCGGCCCTGCCGCAGGAAGCACCCCTCCCCAGTGCCAGGATCGATGCCCCGAGCCTGGCACCAGCAGACAGGGACACAGGGAGGGCTCTCACCCAGCAGGTTGACCTGTGGCACCCCCTTCAGCACCCGCAGCATCTCCTTCGCCTTCGTTTCCGGGCTCACCAGCAGGATATTGCGCGCCACAAAGAGAGGGAGAAGATTCTTGAACTTGGACTGGGACACCACGGGTCTGACAATCTGGGGGAGACAGCTCTCAAAATGGAGTGGGAGGGGAGCACAGAGACCGCTTTTCATCCCAGCGGCACCACGCCGTCATCCCACCTTCCTCCACCTTCTCCCCCGCCACAACCGGACTGGGATTGCCCCTACCTCGTTCAGGACGAACTTGACCTCGATGTTGTGCTTTCGGAGGGTGCCTCATCAGCACCATGTCTTCACCGGGCATGGAGTTGTACTGACACACGGCAATCATCCGGTTGTTCCGGAACACTCCTCCACCTGCCGCCGCAACAGCCGGGCGTAACCGTTGTCCTGACGGGAGCGAGTAACGATGGGCTACGGGGGCAAGGGCTGCTGCCTCCCCCAAATCCCACCTTGCCAATGGACCCACTGCCACACGTCGGGACTCCCGTGCTTCCCAGCACTCGGATCTCCGCCGGGCATCTGTCAGCCACCCGCAACGCGAGCGAGCATCCCAGAAAGCGCTGGCACGGGTGTGGGCACGGGTGTGCGCCGGGGCGGGCCTGGCCCGGAGGTCTGTGCCGCACCGGAGGGGGTCGTAGACCCTGGTGGGAGTCCGGATCTCAGTGTGGGTCGCGGACCCCGGTGTGGGTCGCGGACCCCGGTGTGTAACCCCAGCGGAACGCGCACACACGCGGCGTGCGAAGCCACTCGGACCCCGCGGCCCACGCCAGAAAATTACCTCCTGGCGCGTCTCCTTCCTGGGGGCCAGGCAGCGCGGCGGGACGGCGGGCCGCGGAGGCAGGTACTCGGTCACGGCCATCAGCTTCTGGCGCTGGAAGTGCATGGCTTCCAGTGGCGGGTGACCGCCTTGGAGCCGCGGCGGACGGGCCGCGGGAGGGCAGCCAGCCTGCGGGGAGGGCACGGGGCAGCGCTCAGGGCCGCCGCCGGGGGAGCGGAGCGGGGCAGGGCCCGGTAAGAGCAGCCCGGCCCGCACGCCCGCCCTCCCCCGTCCGTGGAGGCGCCCAGCCCCGCCGAGGAGCTCCTCACCCCACCGCCATCGCGCTCCACCGCCGCTCAGCGCCGCCATCTTCGTCGCGGGAGCGCAAAGGCTTGTGGGGAGGCGGCGGACCGGCGGCGCGCACGCTGCCCCGCCCCTTCCGGGACGGCCCGTCTCCTAGCAACGGGCACGCTGCGGCCCGCGGCCCCGGCGGAGGCCGGTCCCGGCCCTGCCCCAGCCCCGGGGTCTCTGTGCCCCCGCCCGGGGTCTCTGTTCTCCCGCCCGGGGGTCTCTGTGCCCCCGGGTCTCTGTTCTCCGCCCGGGGTCTCTGTGCCCCCCAGCCCTGAGGGTCTCTGTACCCCAGCCCGGGGTCTCTGTGCCCCCAGCCGGGGGTCTCTTTGCCCCCCAGCCCCGAGGGTCTTTGTGCCCCTCAGCCGGGGGTCTCTATGCCCCCCAGTCCTGGGGGGCCCGGTCGTGGTGACCCTTCCCCAGCCCCGGCCGGGGATCGCAGCCCCATGGTCCCCCCAGGCTCTGGAGTCTCTCTGCCCCACCTCGGGGTCCCAGCGCTGATCCCCTCCAGCCCGGTAGTCCTGTCCCCACCGACCCCCCGACCCCATGCGTTTTCTGCCCCCCATTGCCACAGCGTCCTTCCCGTTGCAGAGAGCGGGGAGGCCAGCCCAGCCCCTCCAACATACCCCCCAAAGTCTCAAGGAAGGGACAAGGACCTAGGCCACCCCCTCGCCATGGCTGGGCAGGGGGAGACCCCGCTTGAGGGTGAGTGAACTGTGGCGGGGCCAGGTCACGCATCTGTCTGGAGGTAGGGGGGCTGGACCCCACTGGCCCGAGCCCTGACGCTCTGTGTTTCCCACAGGCCGTGAGCAGACATCCCGGGGGTGATCCTCACCAACAGCCTCATCGCCATGGGAACCTGCCTCCGCTGGTGGAGCCTCCAGAGAGCCGGCGAGAGTCCACACAGAGCCGACCTTCATCACCCAGGCTGGCAGGGAGGGTTCTGGGAACAAAGGACACCGAGCACCCGCCTTCCTCTGGATCCATGGAACTGGTGTCACCCTCAACCATCCGCTTGGACCGGGAGAACATCTGCACTATCGGGAGGCTCAGGAGCCTGCAGGAGATTCACAGCCTCTACCTGCAGCAGGTAAGGCACGACGGCAGGTGTGGGCAGTGGAGATCCTGTGCATAAAGGTTCCTCAGGGGAACCCAAACACTCCCGTTCTGCTCCAGAGTTTTGCTCCCTGCACGACCGAAGGGGCTGGCAGCGCTCCCCTCAATGACAATGTCCCCAGCAGAATTCCAGGGTCTGGCATCAGCTGTTCAGTGGTTTTCAAACACACGAGGAGCCGTAGGGTCCTCCCAAACTCTGCTGGGGTCCCCATGCCATTGCAGCCCCATACCTCTCCATAAAGGTGTATGTGGCAGTAATGGAACATCATGGAGCAATCTTGGGGTGCTCTGGAAGTCTGATTTTTCATGCAATAGATAAACGTGTTGGTTGTTGTTTGTTTTCCAGAACCAAATTGAGAAGATCGAGAATCTGGGCTGCTTTCCCAACCTGCGGTATGGGCAACTCCTGCCCCCAAGGAGATCGCTTTCCATGGCCAGAGGAGAGCGGGGTGCCCTCCTTCCCTTGGCAGAGCTGGAGGGGTTCGAGTTACAGCCCTGCCAGCCTGACGCCACTGGCTTTGACCTTGGGGCCGTGGCGTCCCCGCCAGCTCCTGCCACTGCCCTCCCTGTGCCCTGCAGGTTCCTCTCCCTGGCTGGCAACCGCATCCGCAGAGTGGAGAACCTGCAGCCCCTGCGACACCTGCGCGCCCTTGACTTGGCCACAACCAGATCCAGATGCTGGACCCAGGTGGGAGGCAGGAAAGGGTCCGGACATGGCCTGGGTCTGCCCAAGAGGTGCCTCGGGTATCGGGGAAACGCCAGCAGACCCTCGGTCCAGGCTCTGCCAGGGCCCCTGGCCCTCAGGTCCCAGCCAGAGCCCAGCGGAGCCATCCTGGGGCTGGCCTGCGTGTCCCAGCATGACACCAGAGGAGCCCTGTGGCCCGGTTTAAGCCATCCCTTCTGCTGGCAGACTCCAGGTGTCTGCTTCCACCTTGTGTCCTGCTTCGGCAGAACATTTCAGCAGCTCAGATGGAGCTCGGCGATTCCAACCTCACGTCTTTCAGTTGTCCCTCCCATGGGTGATTTTTGGCAGGACAGGGAGGGACAGAGAGGTAACATCTCCCTCTCTTGCTCTGTAGCAATGCTACAGTTCCACCAGGTCCTCTGCAAATGGGGCAAGAAAGGGAACAGTGAGGGGCTGGGAAGGGAAAACCCTCTGAGTGAGTGCAATACATTCCTGCCCACCCTGCCTCAGTTTCCCCAGCTGTGAGGTGAGAGGCTGCTTCGCCTGAGGAATGGGGCACGGGGGTTTGGCAGAGGGAGGGGGCTGAGGTCCCATCTCAGCACCTTCCTGCCTTCCCTTTGATGTCTGCAGACGAGCTGCCCCGCAGCCTCCGTCTCCTTGACTTAACGGGAAACGAATGCACTCGCCAGCACGGATACAGGTGGGTCCGGGGAGCTGGCACAGGGGGGAGCAAGTTCCCAAACCACACAAACAGAGCACAGACCCCCCCAGATATCCAACACAGCCCGAGCCCCATCCCCTCCAAACCCCAGAAACCGGAATCTCTGTTCTGTGCCCAGGCCAGGCTGTGGGGTGGGCTGTGCAGAGCGCTGCTGGGGGGGTTCGCTGCCAGGGGGTTCTGTGCCACCCCAACCTGTCCCCAGCCCGAGGCGATGCTGCGTGCTAGGGGAACATCTGCTCTCCCTTTGGTGCTTGCAGAGAGTGGTGGTGGGGGCTCTGCCCCACCTCCTGCAGCTGGACGCCCAGCATGTCCGTGGCAGCATGGGTGAGGAAGAGGAGGAAGGAGGGTCTTCCAGCAGTGAGGACGAAGACAACGAGTCGCTCTCTGAGCCGAGCGGCCCCTTCTCTGCAGGCAAAGGTGCCCAGGCTGAAGCAGGGCTCGTTGCACGCTCTGTCCCCAGGGTGACAGGAGTGGCAAGGAGCTCAGGTGGCCGTGCCAGATCTCCTGTAATTCTCTCCCTCCCTCTGTCCCTGGCAGAATTCTTTGAGGATCTGCACCGGGAGCTGGCCGAGCGCTCACAGAGGAGGCGAAGAGAGGCCCTGAAAGAACACTGGACCCATCTGGAAGAGCTGGAGGAGCTGCAGGAGCGTCAGGGTGTGCTGCTGCCTCCGGCAGCAAGCAGCATCACGGCCCCAAGTCCCCAGCGGTCTCAGCCCCTCCCCAGGCAAAGCCGGCACGCAGCTGCCCCCCCTGCCAGGACCCGGCAGGCAGCACGCCTGCCCGCAGCCCAGCCAGCTCCCAGTGGGAGCCAGCTCCAGACCAAGGCCCTCCAAGAGGAGACTCGCGCCAAAGGTGCAAGAAATAGGCAGTTACCCCCGATACCCCATGCCAACATGGCACCGCGCGGTGGAATTAAAGCCTCTTTATTCCTACATCGCCCTGCCTGTCTGCCATGGAGCCCCCAGCCCCGCAGCCAGCCCCAGAGGGCCGGGCACAGGCGAAAAGACACACTGGGCTGCGGGCAGGACTCCAAATCCTGCTCCACGTCCCTCTCCTTCCATCTGCACCCGCGTTCCAATAAAAACTTCCTCTCAAAAGTGCTGATTCCTCGGGGCAAGTTAGGGAGGCTGGAGGCTCCGCACCCCCAGGAAGGGCTGGAGATGCCGGGTGAACTGTTCCCCACCGCACCGGCACCGGCAGGAGGAGGTGAGGAGCCGGGCTTGGGCACTGGGAAGGTTTCTCATCCTATCCAGGAGCAATGTCACGGGTGGGCTGAGCCGACCCAGCTGCGCGGGGTTTATGTGTAGAACTTCATCTCTGCCTCCACGCAGTCAAAGAAGAGGTCGGCCAGCTCCTCGGGGGGGGCCACCGTCCCCGCCAGCAGCGCGTTCATCCCCTCCAGGCCCTGCTTCTCCAGGTCCCGCAGCGTCTGCAGGAGCTTCTGGCCCCGCTCCTGGCAGGGATAGGGAGGGAGGAGAGCTGAGAGCGGGCGCTCTCAGGGAATTCGGTGGCCTCCCACATCACCGGGGGCAGCACGAGGGTCCCGGGGCAGCGGCGGCTGGGGAAGGGTCTGCGGTACCTGGTCCTTCTCCATCAGCTCCAGCACCGCCTGATGCCGGCAGTAGAGTTCGTGCCGTCGTCGACGTGCTCTGGAACCGCGGATTCTTGGCGGGGTCTTCGCGGAGTGGTAGATCTCCCTGCGGCGTGGGCTTGAGGCCGCCACGAAGACAAAGGGCTTGAAGACGGACCTGCCGGAGAGGAGCCGGAGATGGAACTGATGGATGCTGCTCCCCTGGGGACACTGAGCCCGTGGCATGGCTCTGCCTCAGCCCCATCACCCCAGGAGCAGGGCTGTCCCTCACCCAGTGTCCTCACCTGGAGGGGTCAGGGGTGGCCGTGAAGAAGTGGACACAGGGCAAGGCGGGGGGGTGTTGGTTCTGGGGGCAGCACGGACACCATGCTGCCCGCCGTGCGGAAACCCTCCAAGTCCACGCAGATCCCGCTGGCCTTGTCCCGCAGGATGGCCATGAACGTCTCTGCCGTGATGTGACCTGGAGAATGAGGCAGAGCCACATCACCACCAGCTGCTGCCGCGCCACAGGAAGCGTGGAGATGCCAGGGCAAGCCATGGGTGGCCATCCCCGTGCCACCTGCGTGCTGCCGCAGCTCCTTGCCAGCGCGGTAGCGGGCCTGGCAGCTCCATGCGGGGGAGGCTGGTGGGTGAGGGAGGAAGACCTCGGCGAAGCTGAACTCGCCGTCCCCGCTCCACCAGCCCTGCTGCGGGCTCGCTGCCGCAGCCCCGCGGTGCTCGGCCGTGATCTCCCTCCCGATGCTGAGCTGGTTGGAGATGTTGCGGCTGCCCTCTGCGAAGGGTGGAGCGGGGATCAGACTGGAGGGTGGACAGGGCTCCCCGTCCTCCCAGTACAACCAGCACCCGCTCACCTCGGATCCGCTGGGCTGCCCAGTAACCGGCCGGCTGTCTCCAGCACCAGGCCTCGGCACGGTCAGCCCGCAGAAGGTGTTGTGGTAGACGAAGGGCACCGGCTCCTCCTTGCAGCTCCCACCCTGGCCGTTAGCGCTCCAGCAACGCCGTGATCACCTCCAGGGCCTCCCGGGCAGAGCTGCCCCGCTCCAAACCCAGCCTGCCGCGCCGGCAGCACGCCGTCGGCCGGTGCTGGGGGACGGCGCGGGGGCAGCCAGGACACGGCGGGGGACACGACGCGGTCCTCACCTCACCAGGTCCATCCCCAGCAGCGCCTCGTCCTCCCCCACTGGCTCGCGGGTCCAGACGCCCTCGTTGCCCACGCAGACGCCGTGCTCGTTGGCACCCATCTCGGCGCCCCACAGCCAGGCGGGACGGCTCAGCACCACGGCGTGGGTCCTCTCCGCCTGCTCGATCTCCAGGTAGGTGCACTGCGGGAAGGATTGTGCGGGGCTGAGACCTGGCACGCTCAGGGCACCGTCCCCATGGCTGTCCCGGTTTCGGCGCGGTCTCACCTGGACTTTGTCCCGGGCTGGTGGACCGCGGCGGGGACGTAGACGACCTCCTGGACCTCATGGCGCGGCCGGTCCGGCGTTCTTGCCGAAGGACGACGGCGGGCACCGCGGTGTGCGGTGGCAGCGCCACGAAGCAGTCGCAGGACGAGGGCACTGGATCCCACCCCGCCATCCTAAACTGGGCGGAGGGACGGGGGGCACCGAGGGGCACATCACTCCCTTGTCCCTGTCCTGGATGGGTCCCCAGGGTGGGGGCAGTTCAGGGGACACGGGGGGGGTCTTGGGGATGCCGCTGGGGGATGACATGGTTCTTGGACCTGGGGGGACATCAGGGACCCCATCCCGGGATGCCCTGGGGGGGCACCTCCCGCCCCGGGAACCCCGCAGCTCTGCACCGACCGGAGCCGCCCGCCCCGCCCAGCTCCGGTAATCGGGACCCCCTGCACCGACCGCGGACAGGAACCCCCGCCCGTAGAGCCCCCCCGGCCCGGGACCCTCCGGCCCCACGGACCTGCCGCCGCTCCAGCGCCGCCGCCGCCGTCCGGTCCCGCCTCCCCGTCCCGCCCGTCCGCGCGACGGCGGCGCCCGGTGGCCGGAGGCCGCACGGCGGCAGCGGGCGGGCACCGCTACCGGCACCTTGTGGGGCAGGGGGTCCCAGACCCCAAAGGAGCCCGGGGACAGGGGGTCTCAGGTCCCCCCTCACCGTGCGGCAGGGACAGAGGATCCCGGTACCAGCCGGGGGGTTCCGTGGGGCAGAGCGCCCCGTGGGCAGCATCCCGCGTGGGTAGAACTCCCTTTGGGTAGTACCCCCCTGAGCGGCACCCTCCGTGGGCAGCACCCCCCGTGGGAAGCACCCACCGTAGGTAGCACCGCTCGTGGGCAGCACCCCCCATGCGTAGCATCCCGCGTGGGCAGCATCCCGCGTGGCAGCACTCCCTTTGGGCAGTACACCCCAGTGGGTAGGACTCCACGTGGGCAGCACCCCCTGTGGGCAGCACCCCCCAAGGGTAGCATCCCGCGTGGGCAGCACCCCGCATGGGCAGCACTCCCTTGGGTAGTACTCCCCATTGGGTAGCCCTCTGCGTGGGCAGCACCCCGAGTGGGTAGCACCCCGAGTGGGTAGCACCCCGTATGGCACGCCCGCCCGCGGTATGCAGGCAGACCTGCCGGGCAGCGCACTGGGGGGGGACCCTGGGCGCCCGCCTGGTGTGTGAGGCTGGGTCGGAGGGGTGCAGGATGCGGTCCCCCTTGGGGGGCTCAGCTGGTCCTCACGCAGCTCACTCACTTCTGCCACCCAGCACCCCTCCTGCATCCCCATCCCGAGCAGCCCTGGAGGCCCAAGGCCAGGGTGAGGGGCCTGGGTACAGGACACCTGAATCTCTTGGCAGAGATGGGTGGAGGTTGGGGTGCTGGACGCCCGGGTCCCTTGGGAGAGACGGAGACGGAGAGCCGAAGCGTGGAAAACACGCGGCGTTTATTCCAGTACAAAACCCAAACCCACAACCCTGCAGCCTCTTCACAGCACAAACGCTCCCCTTGCCGGGCGGGGGGCACCCCTCGCCCCTGGCCGCAGCACCCCTCGGGCCACCCCGCTCCCGGGGTTCCCCACTCCCCTTCAGCACCCCCACCGCAGCCGCCCCCCGCCCGGGGCTGGGCCTCGTGGGGACGCCCGGGGCCCCTGGCTGGGCCGGTTCCTCCCTGCCCGGGGAGGCAGCCCGGGGGTGGGAGACGCGGCGGTTCGGGGCGCGGGGCCGGGATCCCCACGCCGCAGCAGGCTGGACTGGTTTCGGCGGGTGGGAGCCGGCCTCCGTCCTTCCCCACCCGGTTTTACAGCCTTCATTGCCCCATCGCGGCAGGCAGAGCCCCGGGGGGGTGCGGGGGCAGAGCACACCTGGGGCCCCTCCTCGCAGCCCCCCGGCTCTGAGCCAGGTGGGGGGCAGCTCAGCGAGGCTGAGCCCTGAGCCCCAGCATCGCTGTGGGACCCCCTGCTCAGTGGTTCCCTCCCCAGCCCACCCTTGGGGTGCCCCCGGTGCAGCACCCCTAAACCTGCCCCAGTAGCTGCAGCACAGGGGACCCCAACATGCCGGAGTCTCCGGCCACTGCCGGAGCCAAGCTCGGCGACCAAATTCAGATGGGCCACCAGCACGACGCTGTGGCACCCTGGGGAGGGTCCTGAGCCTCCCCGGGGTCCCTTTGGTGGTGAAATCTCATCCAAGGGCACCGAGGGGGAATTTTGTGCTGGAAAAGACAAATGCCGGAGTCGGGGACATCCTTCGAGAGCTGCGGGCAGCCCAGGTCACCCGAGTCCCTGCGGAGGGACGGTGGTGACTGTGCCGGGGCTGGGGGCGCGTCCCCGCGGACCCCCCCAGTGAGACTTCACCTCGTGCTGGGTTTCTCCAGCCCCATGGCTCGACCCCAGCCCCACGGCACGACGGGGCTGCCATCGGCCCCCGTGCACCGATGGGGATGGGGACGGGGATGGGGATGGGGACGGGGACCCTGCGAGGGGTCCTACCCCCCTCCCCATCCAAAAGGCCCACGGCCACAGCTTCAGCCCGAGACACCCACTCTGCCCGAGTGGCAAAGTCTGGCTTCACCTTAATAAAATAATAATAATTAATAATAATAATAATTAATAATTAATAATAATAAACAATCAAAACCGAAGGCCTTGGGGCGCCCTCTGGGCACGGACCCCACTCGACTTCACCTCCACCCCTTCCCCCCAGACCCTAGGGTGCTCCGAGCCCGGGCAGCCCCCACAGTCCCAGACACAGCCCCCCTCAGAGCCCCCAGGATGGGGCCATGCTGGGAGATCAAGCCCCCCCCCCCCCCAAAATCTTCCCCCTCCCCGGATTCCCAACTGGTGTGAACTGGTGCCGGCTGGGGGCAGAGCCGGGGGAGCCCCGGGTGTCCCGAGCAGACTGCGAGACCCATCCCACCCAGCCCCAACACTGCCCCCCAATTCCCCCCTCCCCCAGGTCCCAGGTTCAGCATCTCGTCCTGCGTCCAAGGGGTTCTGCCAAAATCGGGGGATAAGACCCAAAAGGTCCAAAAAACGAGCGTTCTCTGGACTGTCACCCAGGGGTGAAGAACAGATGTGGGGTCCCTGGGGGGAAGGGGGATGGCCCCAGGGGAGGAAAGACATGGGGTGCCTGGTGGGGGATGCCCTGGGGGTCCCCGGAGATACAAGGAAGGGACAGCTATGGGGTCCCCGGGGGGACAGGCAGCATGCACGGGGGGATGGGCAGAGGTCCCCTGGAAATGCAGGATCCCGGGAGGGACAGCTATGGGGCTCCGGGGGGACAGGCAGCATGCACAGGGGGGAGAGCTGGGGTCCCTGGAGATATGGGGTCCCCGAGGGACCTGCAGGACACCCAGGGGGATGGCTGCCATCCCCTCCCCAGGGAGGACGGCAGTGATGACCCCAGGAGAACGGCAGCATGCCCAAGGGAGACCCCCCGCAGCAGGGGGTCCCCAGGGAGGGACAGGCACAGGGTGCCGGGGGGGGGGGAAGCGGGGGGAAAGGCGGGGGTCGTGGGGCGGCGGGCAGCGCGGCCATGGCAGGCTGGAGGAATGTGGCCGCCCCGGCTCTCCCGGGGCCGCGGCCGCCCCATGTGCTTCCCGCCCGGGGCCGCGGCGGTGGTGGTGGGTGTGGGAAAGCTGCAGGTGTGCGCTTGGGCAACCGCCCGCCGCCCGCGCCACGCGCCCGCCGCAGCCCCCCACGGCCCCCCACGGCTCACATTCAAGCAGGATTTCTTTTTTTTTGTCTTCCCTATTTTAGCCTCGATTTAGGCCAAAAATGCATTCACATCCCCAAGCCCCCAGCCAAAGAGGGGCTCCAGGGGATGTGGGGACCCCCACCAGCCCAGCATCCCCAGCCGGGGCAGGGGGCCGTGGGGACCCCCCGAGCTCCTCTGTGCACCTCTGAGGGTGCTAAAACCTCACGGATGGCAAAAAAGCGGGGCTGGCATGGGGAGGGGGATGAGTCCGGGATGCCAAGGGTTTGGGGGGGACCACGGGAAGGGGGCCGGGGGGCTGCAGCCACTCTCCCCAAGCAAAGGCTCCCGGGTTTCTCGTCTCTCCCTTTCTCCTTCTCCTTCCTCCCCTTTGGGCTGGACGTGCCCAGGCAGCGCCTGCTCCTTCGGCTCCCATTGATGTTCCTCCCAAACAGCCCCGCCGCCTGCCAGCAGCCTCCCGAGAAAAAGATTTGGGAAGCCGGGGGAGGATGGGGGGGGAACCGGGGCGGGAGAGCGGGAGCGGGACAAGTGAAACCGCCGCGGGGCAGCTCCGGCGCTCCCCAACCGGCACCGCCGCAGCGGGGCACGGGGCCGTGCCACCAGCGTGTCCCCCCTCCTCGCCAACACTTCGAGCACAAGGTGCCAGCCCTGTGCCCGCCCCCCCCCGCGCACCCCACCACCCTTCAGGGACCGGCCCCAAAGGGTCCCCCCAGCCCCCACCCGGGGTCCTCCCCACCTCCATCCGTGTCCCCCCCGGGGCTCAGCAGCTCAGTTTGTGGGGGCGACGTTCCCCCCCTCCGACTCCCTCTTGCCTCCCTTGCCAGTCGACGGGTCCCCGGCGCCCTTGACCTCGGGTTCGCCCCCGTCCTTGCCCCCATCGTGCGTCTTCATGTGCTTGCCCAGGTGGTCGCTGCGCATGAAGACGCGGCCGCAGACGGGGCAGGCGAATTTCTTGGCCCCGGTGTGGGTCTGGAGGTGCCGCTGCAGCTCGTCGGAGCGGGTGAAGCGTTTGCCACAGAAGAGCCAGTTGCAGACGAAGGGTCGGTCGCCGCTGTGCCAGCGCAGGTGGGCTTTCAGGTGGGAGGTCTTGGCGTACGCCTTGCCGCAGCCGGGGATGTGGCAGTTGTGCAGGTGCTTGCGTTTCACCCCCTCGGGGCAGGGACCCCCCCTTTCTGCCTCCTGGCAGTTGGGGCAGCGGCATGCCGCCTGCCCCCCGCCCCGTGGCACAGCACGACGGGCACCTTTCGGCCGCCCGCTGCCCTCCGCCTCCGGCCCCCGGGGCTCGGGGGGTCCCTCCAGCGCCTTCGCCCCCTCCGGTCCCAGGAGGTGCTGGGTGGGTGGGGGCAGCAGGTGGGTGGGGGGAGCACAGAGCTGGTGCTCTCCCCCACCGTACCCACCCAGGGCTGGCGGCAGCCCGGGGTGCCCAGGCACCTGCAGCCCCCCACCCTGCCCGGGGGGCAGCTCCATCCAACTGGCTCCAGCGTGAAGATCCCACCAGTTGACACCTCCCTCATCGCCGGGGGGGCCAGGATGGGGGGCCCGAAACCAGGACTCATAGGGATGCGCCATGTCCGGGGCAGCTGGCAGCAGCTTGGCGTAGGCACCGGGGGCGGCGGGGCCGTCGGCAGGCAGCTCTAACCGCGGGGGGCCATGGGGCTCGTAGGTGCCGGGGGTGGCGAAGGCGGTGGCGTCGGGACCCGCCAAGGGCAGCTCCGGGGGGGGCAGCGGGGAGGCGAAGTCGGTGGCACCCGCCGCGGCGCTGCCGTGGGGCTGGAAGGGCTGCAGCGGCTGCAGGTCCAGGTGGGTCGGGGAGGTTCGGGGCGCGTCGGAGGGCTGGGTCCCCAAAGAGCCGCAGACCGCTGTGAGCATTGCCGGGCGGCGCGGGGCGGTGGCACAGACAGACCTGCAGGGCCAAGGAGGGGTGGGAGTGGGGGGCGGAGGGGGGGGAGAGAAGAGCTGTGAGAAGGGGGGACATGCACCGGCACAGGGGAGGGTTTGGCACCGGCGACAGCCCTGGCAGCGATTCCCATCCTGCACCATCGTGGTCCCACCATGCCACGGGTGACAGTGTCCCCAGCACCCATGATTTAGGGGACACCCTAACCCCACACAAGGGGGTCTCTCTGCTCTGTGGCCCCGTGTGACACCAGGACGGTGGTGCCAGGCAGGGAGGCATCCCTTAGCACCCATCCTCATGCCCCTGCGGGCCCTGTGCCAGCCCCTGGCACCGATCTGGTGCCAGTGGGTCACATCAGTGCCCAATTCTGCGATCTAAGGAAGCCGCCAGTGTCTGCCTCATCACCTCCCCAACCATGTCACTCCAACACAGCCAGGGTCCCCAGGGGGACATGAGTGGGGTCCCCATGCCCGTGCCCCAACCGCGGTGGAAACAGCACCCATGAGGTCACCCTGGTTCTCCCGTGCCCCAGCTGGGCTGGAAAACCATCACCCCCAGCACCACGCTTGCCCCAAGCCCCCAGCCTGGCTGGGACCCCTCAGGCTGCCAGGGGTGGGGGGGAAATGTAGCCAGAGGGGGCTGCACCCCCGGGCTGGTTGGCAGCAGGATGGAGGAGCGGAGCTGGCTGGGGGGAGGCAGCGGAGCCCCGGGGCTGAGCCACCAGCAGCCCTTTGAAGCTGAGCTCTGGGCTGCCTTCTCCCGCAGCCCCGGATCCCCGAGGCACCCACTGCACCCCCAGACCCCTGGGCACCCGCTGCCTCCCCGGCACGGCGGCCGTGACTCACTGGGAGCTGTGCAAACCCCACTGGGGATGGGCCCCACCCCGGTGTCGAAATCCACCTGCCGCCACCGGCTCCCGCCCCCCGACTTCCCACCATGGTGGGAAGGGTGGCGCCATGGTGGGGGGCGGCTGAGACCCCACCTTCCTGCAGACCCCCACTGTCCCCTTCCTGCCACTGGGGCCTGCTCCCAGCCACCTCCATGCCATATTCCCCCCCGGCTCCCCACCACCCCGAGCTGGCACAGGAGAGGACAGACCCTCAGGGAAACATCCGGAGGGTGCTGAATGATTTGGGGTGGGGGATCCCCTGCACAATGAGTCAGATCCCCAGAGCCCCCATTTCCCAGCACTATGAGTCCGGATAAGGGAGGGGGTCCTCAACGCTGAAGACCCCCCCCAGTTATGTGGGGACACCGTTTTACCCTGCAAGGTGACACTAAGGAGGGCAGGGGGACCCCAAGATGTGGGGCAGAGCTGGGGGGTGCCAAAATCCCCCTGATGGGACCCACCTCCACCTGGGATACCCAAGCGCCCATGGGAGCTCGGCCTCAAGCCGGTGCTGGGGTGGTCACAGGTGGGATGAGCGCCCCGGGACCAGCGGCCTGAGCAGGTTTCAGGGTGTTGCTCCTCGAGGGGGGGGCTCAGTGCTGCCCACCCCAACCTCGGAGGGGATTTGGCACCAATTCTGGGGCTTGGTTCTGGAGACAATCTCTGCCTCCTGGGGATGCCAGTGGGGTAGGTGACAGCTGGGGGGGGCATGGCTCTCACTCCAGCACTGGTCCCCAGTGGGGTCCTGAGCCCCCCCCAGCCCCCTGCTCCCCCTGGGTGCCAGATTGGGGCCACAACCATGAAACCTGACGGCGATGGCCCTTTGTGGGGCTACAGGGTGGCAGCCTGCACCGCACAGAGCTCCCCCGGACCTGGGGACAGAGGGGATCTGGTAGGGGCGCCCCCAGGCCCCCAACCCCAACGGGAGGAGAAGGGACCCTCCGTGGGGGTCCTGGGCAGGTTCCACCTGACACAGACCTGGCACGGCGACAGTGAGCTCCGGGCAGCGACGGCTGCAGCCCTGCCAGCACACCCTGCTCCCAAACATCCCCCTCGTCGCGGGGGTCCCACCGGGACCAAGCCCCTGTGACACGGCCCCATCATGTGCACCGAGACCCACAGCCAGGTCACACCGCGCCGCGGCTGCCCCCTTCCCAGCTCCGAAGCCAGGGAACGGGGAGCAGTGCTCGGATGGGGGGGCTGGGATGGAACCCCCCAGTTGTTGGCCCTGCCCTGCCCAGCTGCTCCAGCCACGCGTGGAAGCTCCTGGGGCGTTTTTCCATCCGGGAATGACGACGAAAATCCCCATTGGCCCCCAGCGTCCCGCTCCTTGGCGGGGCTCGGCGACGCGTTGGCCATTTCACCGCAGGGAAACTGAGGCACCGGCGAGCGATGCGTCCCGTGAGTCACGGTCCAGGCTGGGCAGAGGCGGCTCTGCCCGTCTCCCAGCCCCAGCCGGTGCCTCGCCCCGCGGCAGGGCTGGGCGGGCGGCGCTGCCCTCAGCCCCGGCTCCTGCCCGGCCGGGCTCGGGGAGCCCCGACGGGTGGGTCGCGGACGACGATCGGGGCCGGGGCCGTGGGTTTAGGGTGATGCTGCGGTTTTCGGGTGATGCTGCGGGTTCAGGGGTGATGCTGCGGGTTCAGGGGTGATGCCGCCGGCTCGCTGCGCTCACCCCACCGCCCAGCCCACAGCAGCGCTCCCCGGGAGGAGCGAAACTCCCCGGGGCTTTGTTGGAGACACACACGCGGCACCGGTCGCGGCTCGACGGGGAGGGGGGTCCCAGCCCGCCCGGCTCCCTGTCTTGCACCCTCGCACCGGGGCTCGGCAGCAGCGCGGGGTCCCCGAGGGGCGGCGGGGGGGCCCGGCCCCACGGGAGGCTGTAAATTAGGGGTGAGGGCAGCGCGTCGCGGGAGGCGAAGGGGGCCGGGAGCCTCGGGGCTCGGTGGCCAGTGGACGCGGCGGCGGCGGCAAGCAAAGACTTGCCGGGGCTGGGCTGGGCCGGGGCGGCGGAGCCGCCAGCAACACGTTCCCAGCCGCCGGTCGGGGCGGCCGCGGCAGCCTGACCCGGCCGGGGGTCCCCGCCGGGGGTCCCCGCTGCCGCCCACCGTCCCGCCGCGCCGGCCGTCGGGGCGATGGAGACGGGCAGCACCCGGGGGGTACGTACGGGTCTAGCGGCAGCGAGCTCCCGGCGGCTCCGTCCTCATCGGCGTGGCGTGGGCGCTGGCTCCCGAGGGGACCCCGAAGGACCCGCGCGGCTCCCCAGGGACGGGGCACCCACTGGGCCGGGCGAGCAGGAATGGCTGGGTCCCAGCCCGGCTCCCGGCTCTTCCCTCCTCCCCACCGTCCCAGCTCCACCCCTCCCCGGCCCAGGTGATTTTAACCCTTGGAGGCAGAGCCCCAGCCCCGCCGCTTGACAGGAGCCTGGTCCCGGTCCCAGGATCCGGCGCATGAAAGCGGAGGGAGGGGACGGGAAGTTCGCAGCAGACACCGCAAACAGGGGGGTAATTAAAGAAGAAAGAGACAACCGCCTCCCTCCTGCGCCCGTGGCCGCCCTCCTCCTGCCGCCCTCCCGCCAAACCCCCCCCGGGGACCCCCGGGCACCCCGCTGAGCCCAGCCGGCTGTCCCCACCGCCCCGGGTGGCACGCAGGGGTGGCTGTCTGCTCCTGTCCCACAGGGATGTCACCAGTCCAGGTGGAGAGCTCGGTACCCCCCTCCCGTTGCGGCTCGGCCCTGTGCCACGGGGTAAATGGGACGGCGACAGGCGCAGGGGACAAGTTTGGGGGCCAGAGCTGGACCCGCAGAGGAGAGAGCGGGGTGCTGGTGGCAGGACCCACCGTGACCCCGATGGATTGGGGGCAGCTCAAAAGGGTCCGGGAGGTCCCGGCTGAGCCCGTCCCCACTTGGCTGGGGGTGTCCGACCCTCTCACCTCCGGTTCCCCCATCACCGAGGCTGCCAGCACAAGGGGGAGGGAGAAGCCCTGGGAGCTGCCAGGCGGCAACGCCGCGGCCAGAGGAGCCACTTAATCACCGGGGCGTCGTGGCCCCATTTCCACAGCCAAAATCCCCAGGCCAACACAGGGCTGGCTACTGCTGGCCACAAACCCGTGGGGACCCTTCTGACCCTGGGGGAAGCTCACCCCACTCTAAAGCCCATGGGAAAAGTTGTAGTGCCTCGCCGGAGCCGCAACATTGGCCGGCACCACCGTGAGCCTGGCTGGCCAAGCCTGGCGTGTTGGCGCGTGGGAGCCCGCATCTCCCTGGCACGCTTGCCAAGCGCCCGGCCGGGCGGAGGGCTCAGGGAACTCCTTCGCCCTGGGGAAAACTCTCCTGGTTTTCATCATCCCAGGGACTGCTCCACCACTGCCGCCGAAACACGGCTGCTTGTGGGGTGGACGTGGCCCCAAGGCTCAGCTGGGCACCAGGATGGGGACCCTGGGATGGGGACACCGGGATGGGCAGGGACAGGGTGAGCTGCTGGTGGGGGCTTGGCTGTAAATGGTGGTGAACGTGCACTCTGGTGCTCACGTGCTCTGCAGGGCACATGGATGATACAAGGGGGATGCAGGGGGACCCCAGACCCAGGGTCTCACCACCTCTACTCCCCTGTGCTGTCTGGGAGGTGCTGGGGGCCATTCCAGTGGCTGCAGGGAAGGGGGATTCTCCAGTTCAGGGACACCCGAGCATTGGTCGGGCCAGGATGGTGGCCCTGGGCTCCCCACCTCTCTCCCAGGTGCCGTATCGCGGCCACCAGCAGCTCTCTGGAACAGGGAACAGTTTGCAGCCCTTGCGTGTACAGACCAGACCAACTCCCAGCCTGATCCCAATCCCCATCCCAGCTGTGACACCACAGGGAGTGGGGACCCCATGGTGGGGACGCTGGCCTGCGTGTCCCCTGGTCCCCAGCTCCCCCTCCGCTGCTGGGAGGGATGCGCCTTTCCCAGTGCATCCTGTACACGTGGCATGTCCTGTGTCCCTTCGCTCTGGGGTCTCCTCCCAGTCTCCCCAGTGCTTCAGGGACTGGTAGTGTGGGAGGGAGATGGGGCCTTGGCTGGGGGTCTCAGGCGCTGGCTGCCATGGCTTCTCTCTCAACTGTCCCCGGTGTGGCCCCTCTCCCCACCAGCACCCGTCCCTGGGGGGACGGTGGAGCGGGAGGCACCGTGTGCCTCCTCCAGGGACAGGGACAAGGACCTGGGGGGGCCCCAACCTGCTCACACCACCAGCGCCTGGCCCCAAGGCCCCGCCAGGATCCTCTGGACCCATCCCAAAACACCACTCCTGGGCTGGGGGGGAAGGAGCTGCCGAGGCACAGCTGGGGGCAGCGGGGGGCTGAGAGCCTGCGGCTGGACGGGGCAGTGGCACAGTGGCACAGTGCCATGGGGACCACGGGGACCACGGGGACTGGGGGGCTGGGAGCTGCTGGAGCCACCTTGAGCAGGGCTGGAGCCCCAGCTGCGACCACACATGGGGAGAAATCAGGCCGATGCTGGAGGGTTCCGGGGGGGCATCTCCTCGCCACCAAGCGTCTGAAACCCTGAGCAGCGCCTTGAAATTACAGCTAATTACAGAGCCCATTTGCATAAATTACAAGGCGAGAGGCAAATGCCGCCGATCCCTCCGGAGTGCTCAGGCAGCAGGAGCCGCTGGGCGGGGGACACGTGGGGGACAGGTGACTGAGGGGTGGCCAGGGGGTCCTGGGTCCCACATGGAGCCAGGATGGGGGCAGGAGGGGTCGGTGCTCCCCAGAACTGCATCCAGGACACCGGTGCGTGGGTGGGCTCAAGGCAGCAGCCTCCCCCCTCACCCCACTGCCGCCCCCAGAGCTGGGCACATCCTGGCCCTGCCGGGGTCGGGGGGACATGGCCCTCGCTGCGCCCCAGTGAGTGATGGGGGGATGAAAGGGGCCAGCACAGGGCACGGGCAGTGCTGAACCAGGGGGTCCAGCCTTATGGCACACGGGGGTTGGGGACACCCCTGTCCCCAGAAATAGGGGTGGGGAGGAATGGGGAATGGAGAGATGGATGGACAGAGGGATGGAGGGACAGAGGGATGGAGGGACAGAGGGACAAAGGAGAAAAGGCACCTCCTGGTCCCCCCAGGGCCAGGGGGATGGAGAGCTGGAGGAGGAGAGATGTCCCCCCAGGCTCCAGGAGGATGTTGGGGGATGGAGGGACGGGCCGAGGCCCCTCCCGGCCTGCGGGGCAGAGCACTTCAAACGGCTCCTGGCTCGGGGGAACGGACGGACTGACGGCAATTTCCTCTGCTGCCATAAAACAAATTGGTGTCTGTGGGGGGAGTGGGGCCGGCTCGGTGCTGGGAGCATGTTCATGCGTGTGCACGTGTGTTCGGGCGTGTGCATGTGTGTACATGCATGTGCAATGCTGCTGCACGTGCATACGTGCAGGGGGTGTCGTGTCCACGCGTGTGCCCGCGCGTGTGCCCACCTGTGTGCCCACATGTGCAGGGCATGAGCCCCCATCCTCCAAACTGCACCAGGTCCCTGCGCGTGTGCGCGTCCGTGTGCGTGTGCACCCGCTGCCTGCGTGCACCCACCCACGCGTGTGGGTGCTGAGCTCCGCGGAGGCTGGGTGCCCAGGAGCAGGGTGCCCTGGGGGGGTGCCCAGGGGGGGTCTGCATGCAGCAGGTGCCACAGGGTTGTGCTGTCTGGGTCGCCCCAGCCCGAGGGGAGCCCCGGGAGTGGCCGCGAGGGTTCAGACAGGGAGAATCGAAGCGCCTGGATTCTTCCCTGAGGTTTTCGGGGTGCTGCCCCCGGCCCTGCACCCAGACAGCCCCGGGGGGGTGACGCTGGGTGTTACCCCCCCGCGGGGTGCAGCTATGGGTGCCGGTGGGACTCTGAGCCTGTTTGGGGACGATGCCAGCTGGGTCAGGGACTGGGGTGGCCCTGGGTGCTCACAGCCCTACAGTGGGGGTCACAGCCCCATGCACAAACCTGGGGACCGGCACCCAGTTTGGGATCCCTCCACCCAAACTGGGACCCCGTGGGACCTCCGTCACCCCTCCCCCAGCATGGGGTCCCAAATCCCTACGTCCACACAGATCCCTCCCATTGCTCCCAAAGCCCTTCACCAAATGAAGGGACACGGTCTTGTCCCTGTCCCCAAACTGGGCCATCATGGGGACAAGGGTGCAGCCCATGCCAACCGTCGTGCCCCCAGGGACGCAGCTACCGCTGCGTCCCTGGGGGCACGACGGCTGGCACGGGGCTGTCCACCTGGTCCCCGGGGACAAGCTGAAGGCAGGGCACCTGCCTCCCTGGCAGAGATATCTACCGGGATTATCGCGACGGGCTTCCCCTGCCCGCGGTGCGTGCCAGATCGTGGCGTGCCCCAAGGGAGCGTTTCTCACCGGGAGCAGGAATTACTGTCGGGACTCGACCTCTGCGACGTGGCGATGGAGCTGACGGCTCGGTGTAGTTTTAAATACGGCTTTTAATTAGCCTCGTGTAATCTCCCTGCCTATCTGCGCCCAACCGGCCCAGCTGTCAGTCACCACGTGGGGAAACCTGCCTGGCACGGCGGCGGGGAGCACCCGGCATCGTGCACCGGAGATAGGGACATGTGGGTGCACCGGGAATGGGACACGCAGCTACACTGGGGACAGGACACACGCTGCTCTGGGGACAAGGACACTGGGCTGTGCCAGGGATGGGACACGCAGCAGCACTGGGGACAAGGACACATGGCTGCGCCGGGAATGGGACACACAGCTGCACTGGGGACAGAACACACGGCTGCACTGGGGACAGGACACTGGGCTGTGCCAGGGATGGGACACGCAGCTGCACTGGGGACAGAACACACGGCTGCACTGGGGACAGGACACTGGGCTGTGCCAGGGATGGGACACGCAGCTGCACTGGGGACAGGAAGCATGGCTGCACCGGGAATGGAACATGCAGCTGCACCAGCGATGGGACACACGGCTGCACCAGGAATGGGACACACAGCAGCACTGGGGACAGGGAAGCATGGCTGCACCAGGGATGGGACAAGTGGATGCACTGGGAATGGGACACGCAGCTGCATTGGGAACAGGATACATGGCTGCACTGGGGACAAGGACACTGGGCTGTGCCAGGGATGGGACATGCAGCTGCACTGGGGACAGGACACTGGGCTGTGCCAGGGATGGGACACGCAGCTGCACTGGGGATGGGGACACAGTGGAGCTGGGAACAGGGACACTGGCTGTGCTGGGGATGGGGGCTTGCAGCTGAACCAGGGATGGGGACACGCGGCCGCGCTGGGGACAGGGACGTGTGGCTGCCACGGGGGACAGGGCCACACAACCACACCAGGGACAGGGTCCACCCAGCTGTGCCACCACTGCCTCCCCCCAGCGCAGGGCTGCACTGGGATCCCCTTGGGTTCGGGGCTGATGGGGGGCACCTGGCCACCCCCCCAGACCACGGGGCCCTGCACCAGCCTGTCCCCATCCCTGGTGGCCCCACTGGTGCTCCCCCAGCGCGAAGGGGCAGGAGGCAGCACCAGGTGGATGCCAGGCCCCCCGGGCAGCTCACTGTGCCCCCTCGCTCACTGTGCCTCAGGAAGATCCTGCGCAAAACCACTTTCTGGTTCTTGGCAGAACCCCTTCGGAACGGTTAACGACCTCGGCCCGCGTGGGGCCGGGCTGGCAGCTCAGGAGGTGCCGTAATTGCCGTAATTGAGCGTAGGCTTGGGCGCTTCCCGTGCCAGGTCACGTCCAGCTGGCACGGGGCACGGAGTGGGTGGCAGGGGGCTGAGGGATGGGGACTGTGGGGGATGGCGTCCCCTCAGCCCACATCGCGGCTCCAGGTCCTCTGGGTCCCCGGGTCCTCCTGGTGCAGCCTGGCTCTGCCTGTGTCCCCATGTCCCCGTGTCCCCATGGCAGCCTTGCTGTGCCAACCTGGGTATGTCTGGCCCCTGCCTTGCTGTGTGCACCTGTGCCCCTGTCCCAACTTCACTGCATGGACCTGTGCCCCCTGTCCCCATCCCAGCCATGCTGTGCCAACCTGAGTCCCTGTCCCCTGCCTCACTGCACAGCCCCTTGTCCCTGTGTCCCTGTCCCAGCTTGACTCTGACAACCCGTATGTCCCAGTACCCTGTCTCGCTGCACAGACCATCGTCCCTGTGCCACCCTCGCTGCACAAGCCCGTGCCCCTGTCCCCACCCCCCTGCATAGAGATGGCGCAGCTGGGGACGCGGGGCTGGCCCTTTCCCAGGGCCAGTGACAACGATCGTGCCCGCGCTCGCGTCCGCACCGGGCTCACAGCCGAAAGCCGGCATCACTGCCTGCCTGGGGAAACTGAGGCAGGGAGGGGCAGGCTGGGACTTGCCCTGCCAGCCGGGGCGGGAGCGCCGGGAGCAGAGCCGAGACCGCGCGTGCGCCTGGCCGGGCAGTGGCCTTTGGGCACCGGCTGCCTCCCACCGCCCGCCCGCTGCCTGGGGTCCCTTCGTTGGGGCTGACCCCACTGCCCTCCTTCACCCTGGCACAGCTGAGGTGCAGCCCGCTGCAGGCTGAGCCCACGGGGACCCCTGCCCTGGCGTCCCCTCTGCGGAGGGCAGCAATGCCAGATGGGGACTCCAGGGTGTCCCCTAGCTGTGCCAGGCTGTGGGGTCCCACTCCTGGGGCGCAGAGTCAGAGACGGGGTACGGGGCAAGGCAGCACCACGGCTCAGCCGCGTCCCGCACGTGCGCGGCCCCGTGTCCCCGGCACGCGGAGGACGCCGCCGTGGCGGCGTCAGGAGCGTCGGTGGCCGCGGTGCCTCCCGCAGCGTTTACGAGCTTGGCTGGAGCCGGGTCTCGGGGGTGGCCGTGGGCGGCCCCCACCCAGGGGACCCCGCCGGGCACCCAGCCCCAACCCTCCTCTGCCACCTGCCACGCCGGGCCGGGCACCACCTGCCTTCACCCCATGGTGGGACGAGGACCACCATGTCCCAGCGTGGCACTGGCACCCCGAGACGCGCCGCCGGGACCCCCGCACGATGCTGGGGTGGCGGGGGGCCGGGGCGGGGGTCGGAGGCGCCGGTGCCAGGCGGTGAGTAAGCAGGAGCGCGCGGAGGGGGGGTAATTAAAAGGGAGGCACTAGCCACAGCAAGTTCCCACAAATGGAGGCCCCGCGGCCATAGACACTGCACAACAAAGCACCGAGCAATTATTTGGCTCCAGTGGGAGGTGCTGGTCCCGTGGGGGCTGGAGCCAGCTGGGCACCCCGGGGCCCTGGCAGGCTGGCACGGGGCGGGGGGCAGGAGCCACCAGGGACCCCCTCAGCCGCTCACAGGGTGGCCGGTGGCCTCTCAGCGGATTGTGCCGGAGCCGGGGGGGGCGGGGGGGGGGCGGTGGAGGGGGGGCTGTGTGTGCCACAGATGCCGGGCACCCCCGCGCCCTCCGGGCACCCTGACCGCGCCCCTCCACCCCCACGGGGGGACTGGGAACCCCAAACCCCTCTGAGCACCCCAAACCCTTCCAGCCCCCCCGCGTACCCCCCCGCTGGGGGCGATGAGGCCCTTCAGCAGCAGCGGGGCCCCCTGCCCCCGCTCCCGGTTGCCCCCTGGGGTGCAGGGCCCGGCGGGCGAGGGCCCGGGGGTGCCCCGCGGGGCCAGCGATGGGCTCCGGGCCGGCCCGCAGCGTGGGGGCGATGGGGCGGGGATGGGCCCCCCCGGAGCCGCGTCCCCCCCCGCCGCGGGGCGCTGAGGCCCGGCCCGGGCTCAGCCGCGGCGCCCGGAAGGCCGGGGAGGGGCAGCACCGCGATGCCCGCGGGCGCAGAGCCCCTCCGGGGCACAGCGAGAGGGTCCCGGCCCGGGGGGGTGGTCGCAGGCGGGGGGGGCGGCCGGATCGGGACCCCCCGGAACCCCCGCAGCGACCCCACTGCCGCCATCGGACTTCGACATTTCAAACCGCCCTCCCCCCGACAGGGGCGCGGCCAATCACGAGGGGAGCTCGGCCGCCTCACGTCTCCCATTGTCTTTTGTGCTTGTCAATCAAGATGACAGCGACCAATCGAGAGGCGGGTTTTGCGCGGCTCCCGCCCACGAGGAAGTCCACCTTCCCCGCCTCAGAGGCTTGTCAATCAATCAGCAGATGGCGACAGGCTGGGCTTGTTTCCATTAGCCAGCTGCGCTGTCAATCAGAGATGTGCCCTCTCATTGGGTCTCTGCTTCCGTCCGTCTCCCCAGAGGCCCGCGCCCATTGGCGGAGCTGTCACTCCATCACGGGTTCTATTGCTCGGCAGAACTGCCCATCAAGCGGAAATCCGCGGCGGATTGGTCGATGATAAAGCATCTCGCCATCGGTTGGCCAGAGCGCCGGCAAGCCGGCTGGAGATTGGCCAAGTGGCCGCCGAGGGGGCGGGCTGTTTAGGGCGGTGCCCCAGCGGCCCCGAAGGAGGAAGATGGCGCCGTGAGGGGGTCCGAGCAGCCGTCGCCGCTCCGGCCGGTACGTGCGGGCCCGCGGCGGGGCCGGGCGCGCCGGGCCGGGGGGCGGTGGCGCGGGGGGCGGCGGTCCCGGAAGGGGCGTGCGGCCTCCCCGGCCCGCCCTTCCCGAGTGCCGGCCGGCCGGGCGGGCGGCGCTTCCGGGGCCGGGGCCCGGGCGGAGGCGGGCTCGGCGCCTCGACCCGCCTCCCCGGGGACCGCCGCCGGGGGGGCCGCGCCGTGTGCGGGGGGTGCCCCGGTGCTTGGCGGCGGCGGCCCGGGGGCGCCCGGGCGGGGGTCGGGGTCCCCCTGCGCCCCGAGGGGTGTCCGGCTCCGGGGCACCGAGGTGCGTCCGTGCGGGGCGGCCCCGCCGGAGGTGCCCGGGCTGCTGCGGGGGTTCCTGGGGCCGGGGGTGCCCGAGGCGACGGGTTCCGTGCGAGGTGCCCGGGAGCCCCCGCGGAGGGGGCGCGGTGCCCGGCGGGGAGGGGGCTGGGGGGCGGGTGGGAGGCGGCCCCGGTTTGGGGAGGGATGCCCGGAGTCGGTGCGGTGCCGCTGGGTGTCTGGGGGGGCTCTGCGGGGAAGAGGATTCCAGCCCCATCCTGTGCTGGTCACGGGGGAGCTGGGGGTGCCCCCGAGAGGGGGTTCGGGCTCGTTCCCCTCGGGCACCGGCCGGGGGGCGGGGTGGGTGCAGCGGGAGGGTGGGCACCGCGATGGTCATCGCTGGTGCCGGGGGCTGCGCGGCGCAGCAGGATCTTGGCCGCCCCGGGAGTGCAGGTTGACGCTGCTGGAAGTTTCCACCGGCGCCTCTCGTCACTCCTGGGGGGCACCACCCGAGGGTGCCCCCCAAACCTCCCCTCCCTCCTGTGTGCAGAGCGAGGAGCTGCCCCCTTCTCCCCGCGGCCGGGCCTTCCGCAGAATCCCTGTGCGTCCTTGGCAGCGCGGCCGTCCTGGCTCGCTTTGGTTTTGCTGCTTCTCCTCTTCCTCCTCCTTTAACGCAGCCCAAGCACCAGGGAATTCCCTTCCAGCATCAGGGAAGGAGGAAACAAACTCTCGAGTTGGCAGGTGGCTGCGAGGCCGGCGCTGTCCCAGGTGTGTGGGAGCCAGAGCAGGGGTTAGAACAGCCACAGCAGAAATCCTGGCCGGTTCCCTCGAGACATTCCTTGATTTCCTGCTGTTACGGTGTAAATGTGCAGCTGTTGGAGCTCCGTCGGCTTCCAGTACCCTGACAAACAAATGGGGCTGCTACCAACAACGTGTTTTTTTCATTATGACTGTGCTTAGCTCCATGGTCATAGAATCATGGAATAGTTTGGGTAGGGAGGGACCTCAGAAATCATCCAGTTCCAACCCCCCTGCCATGGGCAGGGACACCCTCCACTACACCAGGTTGCTCAAAGTCCCATCCAACCTGGCCTTGAACACTTCCAGGGATGGGGCAGCCACAGCTTCTCTGGGCAACCTGTGCCAGTGCCTCATCACCCTCAGAGGGAAGAATTTCTTCCTTAGATCCCATCAAAATCTCCCCTCTTTCAGTTTAAAGCCATTGCCCTGTGTCCTGTCACTGCATGCCCTTGTCCAAAGCCCCTCTCCAGCTTTCCTGTAGCCCCTTTCAGTACTGGAAGGCTGCAATAAGATCACCCCGGAGCCTTCTCTTCTCCAGGCTGAACAGCCCCAACTCTCCAGCCTTGCTTGGAGCATCACCCGCTGCCAGCACGTGGCAAAAGGCACATCTGCCCTGGGCACATAAAGGGGTTCTTTTGCCGTGACGCTGTCGGCGAGCAGGGGCGGCGCGGGAGGCGCACGCATCGCTGCCCAGCGCACGGGCCGGGTGGCACACCGTAACACAGCTCGAGGCTGGGAGAAAACGTCCTCCAAGGAACTGAGATGCTGCCAACGCTCGCACAGAACCGGAGGCGAGTGCCCTTGGCTCCCCCTGTGCCCCCCGGCCGCCCCGCGCGGCACGGACCGAGCCAGACGTCTCCTTTCTGTTTGAGAAAGCCGCTTTGAGATGGAGTGGCCAGGCCAGGTGGCCAAGGAGCCCGCTGCCCAAAGGCGGGCAGCTCGCCCCTCGCCAGCACGGGCTCTGCCGGCTCCTCTTGTGGCACTGCCGAGGCTCCTGCTGTGGCCGAGCATGGAAATCTCCGTGAAGAGCCAGGCCAGAGTCCCAGGCATGGCATGGCATGGGAATGACTTGCCCCGTTCCGTAGCCGCTTGCTGTGGTGACCTCCTGGGGATGAAAGTGTCAGGCGCTGGCTCCCAGCGAGCTGGCCTGCCATGAAAGGACACTTTCTTCCCAGAAAGCTGCCCGGCTCCGGCGGGCAGAATTAGGGCACTGGTGGGGATGAACAGCCCTGCCTGCAAATCAGAGCAACGCTGAGCTGGCCAGAGACACAGAGCGGGAGAGATCCCATTAGCCCGAGCGAATAAATAAGGATAACAACTGGGGGGAAGCGCCGCGTCGCTGCGGTGGCAGTGGAATCCCTCCAGGAGTTTCCCACTGGCACCATTCTGGTCCGATCCCAGCAGTGATCCTCACACCCCGAGGATGTGACTCGGTACAAACCCACTCCCGGCACGGTGGAACCGAGCGGGTGCCACAGCACACGGCTCCACTCGCCACATATCTGCCCAGGGCTGGCACTGCCTGCGGGGAACGACTTTGCAGCTGCCTGGGGGGCACACAGACCCTCTGGAGAGGCAGGAGCTCCCCCCCAGCACCTTCCCATTGCCGTGCCACACACTCATCCGCACCCCACGAAGAGTTTGCTGAGCTGCTCAGGCCCAGTTTGCCCTTCTGGAAAACCCCAGCCGAGCCTCAAGTGGGAGAGGACTCTCTCTTATGGCAATTAAAAAGCACTGATTCATAAAATTCTGTTTTTGAAGCGGGAGGCCGGTGGCTAGCTGGGCATGCCCGCCTCCGCGTTGAATGATGGGCTCTCAGCCTGGGGGTGGGGGGCACGGCTTCGGGTCGAGGCTGTGGGTGCTGGGGTGCAGCGACATGAGTGAGAGCCGCAGCCGGTTGCCCACCATAATCAGCGTTTCCTTTTGGTGGTGAGCAAAGGGCAAAGGAAAGCGAGGGCAACAGGTCGTAAGATTTCTCAAGCCCCTTTGTAACCCCCCCGCTGAAGGCATGTGGGTGAGGTGTGATGCTTTGGGTGGTGCAGGGAGACACTGGCAGAGTCCCTGGGGCATCAGGGCCTTGAGCTGGGCGCCCCGAGTTGCTGTGGTCTTGCTGCTGGCCTTACTCCTCCACCTCTCCTCTTCTTCCTCGCAGATCACGAGACAGCATGGCTGCGACTGCCGCCGTCAGCCCCAGTGAATACCTGCAGCCGGCCGCCTCCGCTGCCCAGGTGAGCAGAGGGGCATCCACAGGCTCCCTGCTTCCCAGGGCAGGAAGGTCTCCTTCCTTGGGCGGAGGGACCTGGCCTGGGGTGCAGGACAGCAAACGCTGCGTCGCTCAGCCCCTCCTGCCTCTGCCGTTGCCAGCGTCGCCGCGGCAGGAGCAGGACTGGTTGCAGGACAGGCTGGGGAGCTGAGCTCTGGACTCCTTCCCAGCCCTGACGCCAACTCTGCCATGTTGTTTCTCCTCCCTGCGCCGTGTTTTCCTTAAGGATCCCTTGGGTTGTGCTAGCAGCTGGGATCACAAGGTGGTCTTGGAATTAGAACTGCGGTGAAACGCCCTGGGGGGGGTGTGAAGGGTGTAAGTCCCAGCAGGCTGGAAGGCGTTTGCAGTTTTGTGAAGGTTGTAAGAACCTGGGCACACGATTAAAAAGCAGTCGCCATCCTGGTGGCTAAAAGTGGTGTCACTGGGGTGAGCTGGAGGCACACGTGGGGTGGGTAATTAAGCAGCTCCCTTAATAAGGGCTGTCTTACTGGCATGGACTGGGTTGCTTTCGATAGCATGTACCCTTTCCTTTGATGCCTGATCTCCAGATGTTTGGCACAAGCCCCTGTCTCCAGCTTACCCACCTCCTTCCTGTGTCCCCAGGACTCCCAGCCGTCTCCTCTTGCCCTCCTGGCAGCGACATGCAGCAAAATCGGGCCCCCTGCCGTGGAAGCCGCCGTGACGCCTCCCGCCCCTCCTCAGCCAACGCCTCGCAAACTGGTCCCCATCAAACCTGCTCCACTCCCTCTGGGCTCCGGTAAGAACAGCTTTGGGATCCTCTCGGCGAAAGGGAACCTCTTCCAGATCCAGGGCTCTCAGGTCGGCACCTCCTACCCCGGGGGGCAGCTGGTTTTTGCCATTCAGAACCCAACTGTCATCAACAAGGGCTCCCGCTCGTCCGCCAACATCCAGTACCAGGCGGTGCCCCAGATCCAGGCCACGGGGGGACAGACCATCCAGGTCCAGCCCAACCTCACCAACCAGATCCAGATTATTCCAGGCACGAATCAAGCCATCCTCACCCCTTCCTCTTCCTCTCACAAGCCCGTGCCCATCAAACCGGCTCCGGCGCAGAAGGGTGGAGCTTCGCCAGCGCAGGGCACGAGGAACGTGGTCAAGTTAGCCCGTGGCAGCAACGTGACTCTCACCCTGCCCGTGAACAACCTGATGAGCGCCGCCGAGCCGGGCACGCAGGCTCAGATCCTCACCGAGAGCCCCTCGAAGCCCACCAAAAAGATTCGGAAGAAAACCATGTCACCTACCCAGCCCACCGCGGTGGCCGTGGCCGAGCAGGTGGAGACGGTGTTGATCGAGACGACGGCTGAGAACATCATCCAGGCGGGCAGCAACCTGCTCATCGTGCAGAGCCCGGGCTCCGGCCAGGCGGCCGTGGTGCAGCAGGTGCAGGTGGTGCAGCCCAAGCCGGAGTCGCAGGTGGTGCAGATCCCGCAGCAGGCCCTGCGCGTGGTCCAGGCCGCTTCTGCCACGCTCCCCACCGTCCCCCAGAAATCCTCCCAGAACTTCCAGATCCAGACGACAGAACCCACTCCTACCCAGGTACCACCTCCTGTGGCCTCCTCCCAGGTCCCTCTGCCCTGTTTCTCCTCTGAGCTCGTTCTCAGGCTTTAGAAAGCCGAAGGGTTTTGTGAGCTGCCAGACATCCTCAACTTGGCATCCAATTTGGGCATCGCTCGTGTGGATTCTCCGATGTCTGAGGAGAGTTGGGCGCTCAGCCATTCCCTCCGCAGGGCTTCATTATTAAGTCTGTCTTGCTGGCCGCGTGCTTTTACAGAACTGCGGCGTCCTTGAAACCTCTGCTGTGCCACCAGCTTGGGTTGGCATGAGCCAGCCTGCTCAGAAGCTCACGGGAGACAGAGGGAGGCGAGGGAGTGGGGCTGTAGGACTGTGACTTCAGTGTTGCCTTTGGAAATGCAACCCTGTGCTGCCGTGCAAGGCCAGGACCTTCTTCAGGAGGCCCACAAAGGGTCTTCAGGTGCCTGGGCGATTTCTCCCCCTCTTTGGCTCATCACAGGCCCAAATTCCTGGGTTGTATGGGGGAGGGCGACCATCGTGGTGGGGCAGGGGGTCAGGCTGGTGATGGCAGCTGCTCTCATCCCGCTTTTCTCCTCCCATCAGTTCTTCTTCAAAACGCCGTCGGGTGAGCTGCAGACTGTGCTGCTCCAGGAAGGCTCGGCCATGACGGTGGCTCCGTCTGGGACCTCTTGCAGCAGCCTGGTGTCCCGCAGCTCCGGCCCGGGGGTCGGCAGCAAGAAAGCGGGCACGCACAAGGAACGCACCCTGCCCAAGATCGCCCCCGCCGGAGGCGTCATCAGCTTGAACGCGGCTCAGCTGGCGGCCGCGGCGCAGGCCATGCAGACCATCAACATCAACGGCGTGCAAGTCCAGGGCGTGCCCGTCACCATCACCAACAGCGGAGGTGAGCTGCGCCCCGCGCTGCGGCGGGGCGGGAGGGACGGCGGGACGTAGGCAGGTCCCCGATCCGGAGGATCGTGCATCCCAGCACTCTTGGCAGCTGGGACGTTGCGGTTTTGTACGCTTATCCCTCGTACCCTGAGGCTGGGTGTTGCTGGGTGCTACGTGTCATCAGCTTCTCCAGCTCCTGTGGCTCCAGGAGACCCTGAGCGTTCCGTAGGTTCTCTCCGTGGTGGTTCTGCTGAGTGTTTCCCAGCCCGTCCCGGTGGGCTGTGCCAGGGAGGGCAGTTAGCGGAGACAGCCGCCCGCAGGGTCGGGCTGTAGGACGACTCTGAGTGCCAGGGCTGAGGCTGCCCAAGAGCCCCAACCAGCTGTTTGCTCCTGAGCTCTGTGCCAGGGGAAGGCGGAGCCGTGCCCACTCTTAGGGTGCCTTTTTTCCGGAGAGGTAGGACCCAGCTGGGCAGAGGGACCTGGTGCACCAGGGCTTTCCCTCCTGCAGCATCTCTGGGCCAGCGGCCCCTACCACAGATCACGCTGCCAGCTCCCGATCCCGGGGCTGGGATATCTCCTTGTATCTGCTGGGTGGGATGGCTACTGGTTTGGGCTTCCAGTAGCCAAGGTGAGAGACGTGTGTTCACACACACGGGCTCTGTGCTCCTCCAAGCTCTAGTGAGGAATCACCATTCCTCTGTGGGACGAGTGTCTTCCTCAAGCCAAAAATAGCCAGACGTGGCCCTGGCCAGTGGCTGGAGTGATCTGGGAGCCGCAGACAGCCCCGTGCTTGCCCGCCCCGGCGTCGCCTGCTCATCTCCCCGCTGCCAAGTAGACACATCCCGGCGGCCGCTCTGTCCTCCCGTCCTGCCCAGCAAACCTCCCCCAGCCCAGTGCCCGCGGCTTGGGCTGTCCCCAGGGAGGAAACTGGCTCGGAGGGAACTTTATCTGCTTTCTGATCCAGAAAGACCTGCTGCCGCGCAGTGGTTTCTCTCCCAGCAAGAACCAGCAAGGAGTCCCGGCTCCGTTTTGCAGTGGGAAGCTGTTCTTTCTCGCTTGCCCAAACCGTGTCAGCACAAACCACGGGCCAGCGTGGTTTAAAACGCGCCGGCCGCGCTGGGGTTGCTTTTGAGGGGGTTTTTAATTGCTGCTCTGCGTGTAAACCCGAGGCCAGCCGGGAGATGCCCGAGGCGGGTGTTGCTGCGACGTGCCGCGAGGCTGGCAGGGGCCTGGCCGCAGCGCCAGCTGCGCAGGGCACCGGCGGGACCTGCTGGCTGCTGCCCATGGGTGAAACGAATCGAGTCGGGTCTCAGCCTGGCTTCAGCCAGGACGTGCCCACCCGCCGAGCGCCCACCTGTCTCACGGTGCTGCCCAAGGGCTGCCCCGACCCTCAGCTTGGCGCTTTCCCTCTCGGAGCGGCCGTGCCGCTTGCTGACGCTGACCCCGTCTTCTTCTTTCCAGCACCCGTCGCGGCTGCCGGGTGCCGTGCGAGGCCCAGGCCGCCACCTCCGTGAGCACCCGAGTGTGGAGCGGCCCTTAGGGTCCGGGGTAAGTCCCGTTTTTTTGGTCAATATATTGCACGTTTTTTCAAAGTTTCTTTTTTGTTTCCACTTTGGTCATTTCCCCACCCCGAAGGGTCTAACGGAAAACTTTGAAAAACCGCACAGTATATTCAGAAAAAAGGGACTTACCGGCCCCACTTGGGGACCAGCACGTGGCGGGGCAGGGGGGGCTGTGGCAGTGCTGCATGCGGGGCTGGGGGGCGTCCCGGGGTGTCCCGTCCCGCACGTGGCGGGGCTTTTCCTCCAGCCAGCCGCCTCCAGAGGGTTTCGGCAGGACGGACGGATGCGGCGGGCGCACGGATGTGGCGCAGCCCCTCCGGGAGCGGAGGGGCAGAGCCTGACACCCCCTTTTCCTCCCCAGGCCAGCAGCAGCTGACCGTGCAGAACGTGTCCGGCAACAACCTGACCATCAGCGGCCTGAGCCCGACGCAGATCCAGCTGCAGATGGAGCAGGCGCTGTCCGGAGAGATGCACCTGGGGGAGAAGAGGCGGCGGATGGCGTGTACCTGCCCCAACTGCAAGGATGGGGAGAAGAGGTGAGCACAGAGAGGGAGAGGGGCAGCCCCGCGGCACTGGCACCCGTCTCCGAGGCTCACCGTGCCTTTCCTCGCCAGGCCGGGGGATCCGGGGAAGAAGAAGCACATCTGCCACATCCCGGAGTGCGGGAGGACCTTCCGCAAGACCTCCCTGCTGCGTGCCCACGTGCGCTTGCACACGGGCGAGCGCCCTTTCGTCTGCCACTGGGTCTTCTGCGGGAAGCGCTTCACGCGCAGCGACGAGCTGCAGCGGCACGCGCGCACCCACACAGGTCTGTGGCACCGCGGGGCACCGCTGGGCACCGTGGCGCGGCCCCCTCCCCTCCCAGGGCAGCCCGCCCAGCCCCTGCGGGGTCCTGAGCCTTGCAAGAGCCGAGGGGGCGTGCTGAGCCGAGGGCTGGGATGATATTTGGGCCACCAAAACTCACAGTTGTCCTTGAGATTTGGCCGAGTTACTGGGAGGGACCAAAGGATTTGGAGGGGGTCTCTGCTGCATCTGGGCTCTCCCAGTGATGGTGGTGGCAGAGGTGGCATGGGAAGGGGCTGGGGTAGAGTGGCTGCAAAGGGGACCTGGCATGGGGGTGTCAGTGCCACCCCGGGAGGTCTCTGCTGGGAGGGACCAAAGGTTTTTTGGGGGGTCTCTGCTGCATCTGGGCTCTCCGGGTGATGGTGGTGGCAGAGGTGGCATGGGAAGGGGCTGGGGTAGAGTGGCTGCAAAGAGGACCTGGCACGGGGGTGTCACTGCCACCCCGGGAGGTTCCTGCTGTCCCGCCTTGGCTGGTTTGGGGTAACGTGAGGCCAACAGCGGGTTGGTGCCGGTGCCACCGGCGCCGTGGCACGCCGGCTGCCACCCCCTGACGCCCCTGCTCTTTCCCCGCAGGCGACAAGCGCTTCGAGTGCACCCAGTGCCAGAAGCGCTTCATGCGGAGCGACCACCTGACCAAGCACTATAAAACCCACCTGGTCACCAAGAACTTGTAGGGTCAGCAGCTGCCCCACGGCGCCCTGCCTCGTGTGGCACACCCGGCGAGGGCACCAGCTGGCACCGCCGCCGCGGCACTCCAGCGTCCTCAACCCGCGGCCCACTGCGGAGAGGAGCCCTCGGGGACACCCTCCTGCCCCTCCTCTGCCACCGCCTGCGTCCCCCCGGAGAAGAAGCCCTTCCTGAAGGGTGCGAGGGGCCGATCCTGTGGATCCCGGGGCCGTGGGGCAGCCCGGCGCGGGCCTGGAGCCCGGCGAAACGGCTCATGGCCGCGCAGGAGCCGGGCACGGAGGCGATGGCACGCTCCGGTGTGGGCGGGCTGGGAGAGGCTCCACAGCACATTCCTACTTTATATTTAAAGTCTATAAATAGCTATAAATATCTCTATAAGCCCTTTGGAAGGTCCCTTTTTTCTACGGAGATCGTTGCCTTACGCTCCCGCTCCCTGCGTACGTGAGCGCTTTCACTTTTAACCTTTATTTAATTCCTCCGTGAGACGCTGCCCATCTCCTTGCCCCTCTTTTCTCCTAACGTTTCTTTTCTGATACTCAAGAGATTTTTTTGTTTGTTTGTTTGTTTTTTTCTCTCTTCCCCACTTTTCCGTTTCCAAGCGACGTGGCATTTCCTTCGGAATTTCGGGCCTTCAGCCCCCTTTTCCTCCCCCGTGTGCTGCCCGCCATGCCCGCTGTGTACAGTGTACATTGTATCATAGATTATATCGCTTTCGTGTTTACTACATGTTCAAAAAAAACCAAACATATGGCTTGTTATTTTTGAGCTTTTAAATTAAACAAATCCTCTTTATTTTTTAGCTGTAATTGCCCGAGGTGGTTTTCTGGATGACGTGACAGATTTGTTATTCCTTATTAACTGTAACTGGTTGGCCGGTGTGGGGCCAGCCGGGAGCTTTCCTTGCTAAATAAATTTAGTAACCAGAGGCAAATCCAGTGCCGCGTGTGCCACCGAGGGTCCTTTCTCTGCCCAGCCGTCCCGGTGCGAGCCGCGGCGCTGGGCCAGGCACCGCCGCCACTGGGATGTGCAGCGAGAGCCGACGGCGGCGGTGAGGAGCTGAAGGCGGAACGCTCGGACCCGGCCCCGTTCATGGGTGGCGCGTTCCTGACCCACCACGGTGGCCACCATGGCACCATGGGGGGACGAGGGACCCCGTCCCACCCTGCCCGTCCCCTGCCTTTGGTGGCAATGGCCACGGGCAGGCGGAGGGGCCGCTCCACGGTGCTGTTGTGGTGGGCGACGTGCTGTCCCACAGCCCCTGTCCCCTTGTCCTGGCCCCCTCCACTGCCCTGTCTCCAGTGTCCCCCCAGTGTCTCCCAGCCCCATGTCTGGCCCCACATTCCCTGTCTCCCCCTCTCCCAGCCCCTATCACCATACCCACAGCGTCCCCCAGGCCCAAATATCCCGTCCCCACCTTCCCTGTCCCCAAGTCCTCTAGGGCTCTATAGATCTCTATAGGGCTTCTGGAACACTATAGAGCCCTATAGAATTCCATAGAGGCCTATAGAGTCCCATAGAGCCCTGCAGACACCTATAGAAGCCCTATAGAGCCCCATAGACCCCTATAGACCCTTATGGAGCCCTATAGAGTTCCACAGAGGCCTATAGACCCCTACAGAAGTTCTATAGAGCCCCATAAACCCCTATAGACACCTATAGAAGCCCTACAGACCCTTAATGAGCCCTATAGAGTTCCATAGAGGCCTATAGACCCCTATAGAAGCCCTATAGAGCCCAACAGAGCCCTATATACACCTACAGAAGCCCTATACAGAGCTATAGAGCTTTACAGGCCCTTACAGAGCCCTACAGAGTTCCACAGAGGCCTATAGACCCTTGTAGACCCCTATAGAGCAGGACGATTCCGCCCGGTCCGTCACTTTTTCTGTCCCCCCCGCCCCCGCTACTTGGTTCCGCGCCACAAAGGTTCCGGCCCGCCGTCTCCTCGGTGCGCCCGCTGTCCCCGCTCCCCTGCGCCCCCCGCCCCCGGGGACGCTGTACCTTTAAGGACCCGGCCGCGTGCCGCCCCCCGCCACCCCCTCCAATTGGCTGGCAGCGCTCCACACCCCCTCCCTGCGGCGGGCGCGCTTCGCCGTTCCCTATTGGCTGTCGGGGGGAGGGGGCGTGGCCAGGATGCCCCACCCCCGAAGGGCGGGGCGATGGCGGGGCCGCGGCGGGGGGCGCTGCGCCGTTTGGCCGCTCTCGGCGCCCGTCGGCCGCGATGGACCTGGAGGTGCTGCGGAGGAGCTACCGGGGGGACGCGGAGGTGGGACGGGGCGAGCGGCGGGAGCGCAGACGTGGCTCCCGGGGGCGAGCAGAGGCGCGGGGTCCGCCGGCCCGGCTGTGTTCTGCGGCCGGGGTGACCCCCCCCGGGCTGTCCCCGAGGCCTGCGGGGATCCCCCCGCACCGTGCGGGTAGTGACCCTGGAACCAGGATATGTCCCCTTCCTCCTACAGCATGGGGTGACCCCCCCCCGTGCTAGTTGTGCCCCTGGAATTGGAGTAACCCCCCCCCCAGACTGTCCCTAGTTCCCCAGGGACCCCTCTCTCTGTGCTTGCAGTGGCCCTGGCACCAGGGTGGGCCCCCCCCCATGCCGGTTGTGCCCCTGGAATTGGGGTGACCACCCCCAAGCTGTCCCCAGGACCTGGGCTGACCCCCCTTTCATGCTGGCTGTGCCCCCAGGACCTGGGCTGACCCCTCTTTCATGCTGGCTGTGCCCCCAGGACCTGGGCTGACCCTCCTTTCATGCTGGCTGGGCTGCCAGGACCTGGACTGACCCCCCCCCCTTGCATTTACTGCACCCCCAGGGCTGGAGTCACCCCATCCCCTGTGCTGGCCGTGCCCTTGAGTCCGATGGGACCCCCTGCCCGGCGCTGGCTGTGTCCCCCAAGGCCGGGGTGCCCCACCTCACCGTGTCCCCCGTGCCCCCAGGCCTTCGAGGAGCAGCACTTGGCCTCCCACGACCCCATCCAGCAGTTCAAGGTCTGGTTCGAGGAGGCGGTGGGCTGCCCGGCCATCGGGGAGGCGAATGCCATGTGCTTGGCCACCTGCACCAGGTGAGGCCGGGAGGGACTGGGGGGCTGGTGGGGGGTCCCCGGCTGCTGCGCGGGGGACCTGTCGTCACCTCCGCTCTCCTGCTGCAGGGATGGGAAGCCGTCGGCCCGCATGGTGCTGCTGAAGGGCTTCGGGCAGGATGGCTTCCGCTTCTTCACCAACCACGAGAGCCGTAAGGGGAAGGAGCTGGTGAGGGCTGCGGCCGTGCTGGGGCTGGTGGGAGGCTCCAGGGGTGCTGGGGGGGTCCCCGGGGGGCACAGCGGCTTTCCAGCCCCTTTGCACGGAGGCTGAGGCTCTTGGAGGAGCAGAGCAGGTCCAGTTTGGGTCAGGGCTCTGCCTGGCACCGCTCACAGGCAGGTCCTGCTGTGGCAAAGCTAGGGGGGTTCCATGATTTTAAAGCTGGGAGCGATGCCGGTCTGCTGACGGCGCTCCCATCTCCCCCCTCTCCATCCCCCAGGATGCCAACCCCTTCGCTTCGCTTGTCTTTTACTGGGAGCCCCTCAACCGGCAGGTGAGTCGCGGTCCCGCTGCCACAGCAGGTGCCAGGGGGGCATGGTCGGGCCCTTGGCACAGTGTCAGGCAGTGGGTGCTCCCCCTCTCAGGGTGGGATTTTGGGGCTCACGTATTCGGGTGGGGGTCACGCTTGGGTGGGTCCCAGTCCCCAGGGATGAGACGAGCCAGGGGGTGCCCGTGTTTTGTGCGGAGAGTCGGGGAACGGGGCAGTTCCTGGCGCAGGAGCCAACGCAGCCCCTTTGGCGCCCGTTGGCCGGAGCCTGGCTGACCGTGCCCGGCACAGGTACGGATCGAGGGCTCGGTGAAGCGGCTGCCGGAGGAGGAATCCGAGCGGTACTTCCACTCCCGCCCCAGGAGCAGCCAGATCGGGGCTGTTGTCAGCCGGCAGAGCACTGTCATTCCGGACAGGGAGGTGAGCAGCTGGTCCTCTCCCCACGGCAGCGCCCGGAGGTGCCAGGAGAGCCAGGGCTGCCCCCGCCACCCTCACGTTCACCTCCTTCCCCGCAGTATTTAAGGAAGAGGAACGCGGAGCTGGAGGAGCGGTACAAGGAGACGGTGGTGCCGAAGCCGGCGTACTGGTGAGCTGGGGGGGGCTGCGGGCAGGGCGCTGCCTGCCACGGGACCTCCCTAAAGCCCCGTGTTTCTCTGCCAGGGGGGGCTACATCCTGCAGCCAGATGTCGTGGAATTCTGGCAGGGCCAAACCAACCGCCTGCACGACCGCATCGTCTTCCGACGCCTGCGAGACCGCTCGGGCCCCCTGGGAGACATGACGCACCGGGGAGAGGGCGACTGGGTCTTCGAGCGCTTCTCCCCGTGACGCCGCCGGCGCCTCCGGCCGCGTTTGCCTGATCGGGAGCGTCACCCGTGCCAAACCTTCCCGCCTGTTCCCTGTCATGCCCTGGGGAACGGGTCTGGCCTTGCTCTGCCCTCTCCTGGGAGACACGTGCTGAGCTCTGGGGGTGCTGGCGGGGGGCTCTGGTCCGGCCCCCGAGACCCTCATCTCCCTTCGCCTCTGCCCGGCGTGGGCAGGAGCTGCAGGTGGGTCCCAGAGACCATCTGCTTCCCCCTGCCAGCCTGTGGGGAGCGACCGCTCCCAGTGCCACTGGTGGTTAATTAATCATGTTAATGATTGTGGAGGGACCAAGAGAGACCCCAGTGAACCCCCTGCCCGTGTCCTGCCACCACTGCCACCGTCATGCCTCGTGTTTTAGCCAGAACCGTGCCATGTGCTCAGTGCATGCAATGACTTATTTATTTGCAGCTTTAACGTCGCCGCCGGCTCAGCGCTGTTCGTGGCGGGCTCTGTGTGTGTTGCCACTGGTGCACCCCGTCTCCCCGGGGCTGTGGGACCCCACAACCCTCAGCCTGCTTGTTTGGGGGCACCAGGCTGGCACCCGGTCACTTGGCACCCCCCCAGCTGCCTGTCCGAGCTTGGAAAAAATAAAGCCCGATCGGCACGGAGCCATGCAGTGGGTTCGAGTTAATATTTACCCATGCGGGGCCGGGCACGCTCTCCGGAGCTTGGTGCAGCCGGGGATCCCTGCCCACGGAGCCGGCAGGGGCTGCTGGCAGCCCTCGCTCCCCTGGGCTGCGTTCCAGTGAAACCAACCGGGCACCGATAACCTTCGCCCTCCCCGGCTCCGTGTTTGCTCTGCCAGTCGCTGGCTCTTGGGGCAGGATTGTGCCCCGCGGCTTTGCCACAACCAGGGTTGCCCTGGTGCGTTCCCGGCTGTGCCATGCTGGGCAAAGCCCTGCGGTGGGTGGCAGTGGGAGGGGGAGTGGGAAGTTCGGCCCCGGGATGGGGGGAGCCCGGACCGTCACGCACCTCGTGCCGCCGTCGCAGATTCGCGCCGCGGCCTCGGTCGCTCCCGGCTGCGCTCACCCCGTGGCGAGAGCCGCCATGGTGGGATGGGCAGGGCTGGCATGGGGATGGTGTCGCGTCAAGGGGACAGCGCAAGGTGGCAGGTTGATGTGCCAGGAAGGGGCTGGGGGCTTTGCTGGGGCTGGGGATGGCGGCACAGCTGGGTCTCCCACCCATCCCGGCATTAGGAGCATGGCAGGAGCCCAGATACCACCGTGATGGGCGTAAATGAGCCGATGGGCGCTGACTGCGTGCCGACAGCTCTTCTCCTCTCCGCTCCCTCCCTTCCCTCTCGGGCAGGATCCCTCTGGCACTGCCAGCCCGGGACAAAGAGCAGCCTGTGAGCCGGCGGGCGCGGGCAGAGCAAACAGAGCAGGGCGGGGGCTGCCGGGGGCCCGGGCTGCCCCGGCGCAGGGTTTGTGCCAGGAAAGGGGGAGGTTGGACTCTGGCGTTTGGCACCGTCCGGCTTTTGTAATAGCTGGGAAGTGGTTGACTTCTGTTGACTGCAGGCACGGCCGCACCCTGCTCTGCAGGGAGGGCACCCCAGGCTGGCAGCGCTGGTGACGGACACCCCACCCTGTCCCCCCCTCCAACACGGGGTCGGGGATTCCCTGCATTGGCCGCAGCGGGTACCACTCCCCACTGGGGTCCCGGGAGGCACCCACAGCCCTTCAACCCTGCCAGGCTGGCACCAGGGGGTCTGCCCAGCTCCCCCCCTGCCCGCGCCCCTGAGCTGCCTTTGCTTCCAGACCTGGTTTATTAACAACAGTTAATAATCAGCAGCCGTGGGAGCTGACTCAAGGCTCAGCTTCCAACAACCCGAACAAACACCGAGGATGGGAGATCCGCCACGGCGGCTGCCCCTGGGTTCGGCGCTGGCACTGTGCTCCGTGGCCAGCTCTCCCCTTCCTGGAGCAGGGAGCGATTCCTGGATGCCAGCGGGAATACAGCTGCTCCTGGGAAGCCCAGAACTCTCCACTGTCCCGATGGGCATAGCTCGAGGGGGACTTTGCCCGTGGGGTTGTTCCCTCGGGGTATGGAAGCATCGCATCCCCTGGTTTGGGGGTGACTGCTGGCGAGGACGCAGCGTCAGTGGCTCAGCCTGTAGCCACGTGGCCCTTTGGGCTTGGGAGATGAGTGGGGGTCCCCCGGTCGTGCCCCCACAGGAGTGACAGGCAGGAGGGGATCGGGGCCATCATGCTTGGGGTAGAGCTGGGCGAATGATGGGGTCTGGTGGTCCACAGCAAGTGACTGAGCTGGGGCGAGCACCCTCATCCCAGTACAAACCAGTCAGCCTCCGGGGGCTCCCGCTGCCTGCGAGGGGCTGGGAGGGACAAGCTGTGCCTGGCTCCGCTCCCTGGTTCTCCCTCCGCCCCTGGGGTGCCACAAACCCGGGTGGTTGTGATTAAACAGGGTCCTTGCTTCTCCCTTAAATAAACTCCAGTCCGAGTCCTTTCTCCTTCCAAAGCCCCATGGTCCAGTGTCCCCAGCAGGGATGGAGCTGAGCTGGTTTGGACAGCCAGTGGTGGTGGCCAGAGAGTGGCAACCAGCCAGGTCATTTCTCCTCCCGCTCGCCGGTGGCGCAGAGGTTGGGGTTCTCAGCCAGCGTCGCCCGCACTTTCTTCTTCTCCTTGAAGCGTCCCGAGTTGGAGACCTTGACATGTTTGCCCTTGCTGCTCTTGTCCACCATCTTCTCCAGGCGGGCAGTGAAGCCGGGCGGCCCCTCCTCACCCGGCCCCTCCTGGCTCTCGCCGGCGGCAGCGGCAGCATGGCTGTCGGGGCTCTCGTACAGCACCGTGGGCACCGACCGGCGCTTCCGCAGGAAGGTCAGCTTCCACCAGCCGTGGCTGTCGGCCATCGCCAGCGACGCCTGAAATGGAGATGGGGGTCGTACTCCCTCTGGGGGGGTTCCCTCAGCCCGCTGGTCCTGCCATCCCAGAGCTGATGGGGATGGACAAGGGACATGGGCTGCCGATCCGGCAGTGCCAGCAGGGAGCCTGGTGCCGTGTTTGCTCAAAGGTGGGCACCAGGGGAACTGTGTGGGGTGGAAGCTGGGGGGCCCAGGGCAGGAGGACCCTGCAGGTACCAGCAAAGGATGCTCAGGTGACTTGGGCATTGCCAAGCGCGGGGGAAAGGCTGCTGGCACTGCCGGGAGCTGCCGTATCGGCCACATGTAGCAGGGGAGGGAGGGAGCCCAGTAAGCAAACAGGAACAGGAACCGGGAAGCAGGTGGGAGCTGGAGAGGTGCCAGGCTCCCTGCCTGGGGGTCACCACCTGCTGCACCCCAGGGTCAGAGTTTTCCGCTTGCCCATCCCTGCCTGCAGGGACAGGCAGGAGCATCGGGGGGGTCCCGGCCGCTGCCAGGAAGGCTCCGACGGGCCAGGAAGGCTCCAGTGCCGAGCGTGGCTCCAGGGCAGGGACAGGGAAGGCGGTTCCCAAGTGGAGGAGCCAAACGTTTTCCCCGGCAGCAGGCAGGGAGGGGATTCCCAGCACCCTGTCCTCATCCCGGGGTCCAGCACAGCTCTGTGACCCCATGGCACTCAGCCACGACCAACCCCGCGGACCAGCCCCTGCTTGGCTCCTCCGGTGTCGTTTTTGGGTGCCAGGGCAGGGAGACGAGGACACTGCAACTGGGGCCACCACCCTGGGGAAGACAGCTGGTGGCCCCCTGGGCTGGTTTGCCACCATCACCCACCCCTGCCGTGCCCCTGCCTGCCCCCTCCTCGTGTGCCAAAGCCGGGTGGGACCACGGCCAGGCCGAGCCACGACCTCCGGCATGGCAGCGGGGGCTTCCCTGTCCCGCTCCGCACCGCGGGACCCCGATGGTGTACCTGTGCCTCCCACGCCTCTGCTGCGGCCGCCCAGCCTGGGGGTCCCGGGGGTGCCGGGGCAGCTCCGGCGGGGGTGCGCGGGCAGGTGCCGTCTACCTGCGGCTGCCCCGCGTTCTCCCCGTCAAGGTGAACCCGCGACCAAACCCCTCCCGCCGGAGCAAACAGCGGGGCCGGGCCCGGGCCCGGCTGAATATTCATGACGGGGGATCCCGGGGCTGAGCCCCGACGGGGCGGCTGCCAGCCCGCGGCGGCTCCGGGCGCTGGCACCGACCGCGGCGCTGGGCTCACCGCCCTGCCAGCCTCGAAGGCGGGTCCCCGGTGGGTGCCGGGGCGGCACACGGCACGTGTTTCGGGCAGCCAGGGGTTAAGGGCCGGCGGCGGGAGCGTGGCTCCGGCTGTCGGCGGGATTAGCCGAAACCGGCGGCCGGCGGGCCGGGCTGCCCGACCGGTTCCTGCCTCCCGCTTCTCCCCGCCGGCTGCCTCTGCCCCGCGGGCACCCGCTGGCCCCCGCCGGGCTGTCCCCGCACTGCCGCCGTCCCCTGGGTGCCCGGGGACGGGGTGATGCGACCGGGAGAGCCGCCGTCCCGTCCCCGTGCGGGGTCGTGGCCCACCGGGACGCACCGGCTCAGGGCTGGGGGGCAGCCGTGGCCTCCCCCCGAGCGGGGACGCCCCCGGGGCGCTGCAGGCGGCCGCTTCCCCGAGTCCCGCGGCCGCCCCGGGGTGGTCGGTCCCGGCGGGCGGGTCCCCGCGGGATCCTGGCTCTGTGCCGGGGCATGCGGCCATCCCCGAGGGGTCTGGGATCCGCCTGGGGGCAGCCGGGGATCCCTGAGGGACCCGGGACATCCTCTGGGGCAGCCGGGGGACCCCGGCTCTGTGCCGGGGGGGCTCATGGCCCTGTGGGATCCGGGCTCTGCTCCGGGGGCAGCCGGGGATCCCCGAGGGTTCGGGATTCCCTCCGGGATGGCCGGGAACCCCGCGGGATGGCGGCTCCGTGCTGCGCACCCGCGGTCCGCCCCGGGGCCCCCGCGACCCCCGAGCCATGCGCCCCGGACCCGCTGCACTGCGCATGCGTGCGGAGCGTCGTTACCCCCGCCCCCGGGTCCCCCTTCTCGGCCCGTTCCGATTGGGCGGCGCCTCCTCCCCCTCTCTCCCTCCCAGCCAACCGGGGCGCCGGCACGTGGCGCCGTCCACACGTCTCTCCTTTGTGATTGGCAGTAGGGCGGGGGCCCGTTGGACCGGTCGCGTTTTGATTGGTTGAGAGGAGGAGGCCGCGCTCGGGGATTGGCTGAGGCGGGGCGGGGCGGGGCGCGGGGAGCGAGCGGGGGAAAGCGGAAGTGGAACGGTGGCGGCCGGCATGCAGGTGGGACCGGGACCGGGGCTGGGGCCGGGGCCGGGGCCGGGCGGAGGGAGGGAGGGAGGGAGGGACCGGGACCGGGACCGGGACACCGGGACCGGGGCGAGCGGGGCCGGTACCGGGACAGGGCCCGGGACAGGGCCCGGGCGCTGGAGCAGGGGAGGCCCCGACCGGGCTCCGCCGGGTCCCTCCGCCACCCGCCGCCTCCCCGCAGGTCTCTCCCCAGGACTACCAGAACGTGCCCATCGACATCCAGACTGGCAAGCTCCTGGGTACGGCACCCCTGGTCCCCCCGGCCCCGGGCGGGAGCCCCCCCGGAGGGGCAGGGTCCCGGGCGGGGGCCGTGCCGGGACTCCCCGCCGGACGTGGCCCCGGTCGCTCGTGTCCTTCCCCGGGAGGGTTTTCCCCCGCGGTGCCGCGGTGGGTTGTCCCAGCTCAGGCAGCAGCGGGGTGACCCCCCCTTTGCAATCCCCCCGCTTTCCCCTCCGGGCCTGGGAAGGAGCTGGGATGTTATCCCAGCGTTTGGTCCCTCTGCCCGGGGCGGGGGACGGGATGCGCGGGGAGCCGCTCTGCCAGGGGCTCTGCTCCCGGCCTCCACCTGGCACCGCAGGGCAGCCTGGGGTGGGGGGTGGCCCCTTCCCCGACCCCCCCTCTCCCCGCTGACCCCCTTTTTCCCTCCCACCTGCCGTGCAGACTGGCTGGTGGACAGGAGACACTGCAGCCTGAAATGGCAGAGCCAGGTGCCAGCCATCCGTGAGAAGGTCACGGCGGCCATGCGAGACATGCCGGAGAACGAGGAGATAAAGCAGCTGCTGGCGGGGGCCTGTGAGTGGAGCCCGGGGTCGGGGTGCCCCAGGAGATGGGCGGCCTGGGTGGGCATCACATCGGGACCCTGTTCCTGAGGGTTTGGTTATGGCAACCTCCTCCCAGTCAGTGGCACGGCCCCTTCGGAGACCTGCGCTCCCTGGGCTGAGGGTGGCATCAGGCTGGCACCCTGGTGACTGTGTCTCTCCCTCCCTCGCAGACCTGCACTACTTCCACTGCCTGCGGATCGTGGAGATCCTCAAGGGCACTGAGGCTTCCACCAAGAACCTCTTTGGGCGCTACTCGTCCCAGCGCATGAAGGTGAGCGTGGGCCTGGGGGTGGGTGGGTGGGTGGTGGCAACTGGTGTGTTCACAGCCTCCCCCACCCTCTGCTTCCTCCTCCCCAGGACTGGCAGGAGATCGTGTCCCTCTACGAGAAGGAGAACACCTACCTGGGTAAGGCAGCTCTGGCTGCAGGCAGGCTCCAGAGAGCCCGTGGCTCCTAGTTTGTGGGTGGCTTTTGGTCTCCAAACTGGGATGAGGATGAGGTGGGCAGGGAAAGGGGCAGGACATGATGGGTTGCCAAATCCTACCTTGAGGGTCCCGAGCTGGCTCTGCTGTGCGGCTGGGACAGCAGCTGAGGTGGCTGCAGCACCCCCCCCCCGGGGGCCTCGTGGGTGGCTGTCACGGCCTCTCAGCACCCCCGTGACCCACCCCCCCCAGCTGAACTCGCCAGCCTCCTGGTGCGCAGCGTCAGCTACGAGATCCCCTCGCTGAAGAAGCAGATCAGCCGGTGCCAGCAGGCCCAGCAAGACTTTGCCCGCCGCGAGGAGGAGTGTCAGCTGAGGGCGGCCGAGCTGCGGGAGCGGTTCTTCGCCTCCTGCAAGCAGTATGGCATCACCGTGAGTCCCTGCGGCTGGCTCCGCGGCAGAGAGCATCCTGCTGTGCCACCTCCCTCCCCAAAGCAGCCCCCACATGCCCGTGCTGGGCTTCAACGCTGGCACCACGTGTCCCAGGGGATGTGCCCGCAGTGCCACCTCACCTGCGGAGGAGCTGGGGGACACAGGGTGACCCCACAGTTCTCTGTCCCCTTCCTGCCCGCATCGAACTCCGCAAGCAGAGGGTGAAGCCGCCCCAGGGGGGGGCTTTGGCTGCCAGTCTCCCCACCCCGACACGTCCCTGCTGTGTGCCCAGGGTGACGACGTGCGCCAGGAGCTGCTCGCCTTGGTGAAGGACCTGCCATCGCTTCTGTCCGAGGTCGGGGCGGGAGTCGGCGCGCTCTCCGAGGCCATCGAGCTGTACCAGGCCTGCGTGGAGTTCGTGTGCGAGAGGTGGGCAGGGGGTGGGGACGGGGGTGCAGGGATAGATGCCCCCACCCCTCTCCTCTCCCTGCGTGTGGGCACAGCAGGTTGGGCTGGAAGCTGGACCCAGGTCGGGGCTCTCAGAGGGACCCTGGTGGGGTTGGGGGTGCTGTGGGGGGTCCCTGCCTTGTGCCTGGCACTGATGTCCCCGCGGCGGCTGCCAGATCCGCAGAGCTGGTGGTGCCCCTGCTGCGGCACGTGGGCAAGAGAGGCAACACAACCGTCTACGAGTGGAGGACGGGGCTCCAGCCCCTGCGGGTGGAGCGGCCGGAGGTGGAGGAGGTGCTGGAGCAGCCGAAGGAGGACGCGGTACGTCCTGGCGCGCCGGGGCTGAGCCCCAGCCGGCTCTGCCCTGCGTCAGTTGGCATCAGGCTCTTTGCCCCCGGGGTTTCAGGTTCCTTCTCCCCGCAGATCGACTGGGGAGACTTCACGCTGGAGCCGACCAAGGTGGATGAAGGTGCCGCTGCCGATGGGGGAGCCGGGGGCGAGGGGATTGACTGGGGGATCACACTAGAGCCCGGTCCTCAGGTGGGTGACCCCTGGATGTGTGTTCCTGGGGTCTGGTGCTGCTCCAGGGCTGGGCTGGGGACCTGGGGGTGTCCCGGGCACCCCCGTCTCACAGGGTGCCCTTTCTTCCTCAGCAGGATGATGGCATCGACTGGGGAGATGGTGACAGCGAGGAGGTGCAGATCACGGTGCTGGAGGCTGGCACCGAGGGTGAGCGTGGCTGCGGAGGGACACAGGGGGGTCCCACCGGGCAGCAGGCAGCACCCACCCTGCCTTTGCTCCTCCTTCCCTGCCTGCAGTGACCCTGAGCACCCTGGCTGTGCACGAAGCCCTGTTGGGGACTCCACTAAAGGGTGCCGTGCGTGGGATGGGCTGTGGTGGGGGGTTATGGCCAGCGTGTCCCCTCCTTGTCTCACTCACCCCTGGCTTGTCCCCCAGTGCCCGAGGGTGTCGCCTGCGGCTCTGACGCCCTGACGCTCCTGGAAAACACCGAGACCCGGAGCCAGTTCATCGACGAGCTCATGGAGGTGAGTACGACGCGGCAGCCGGGGCTGGAGCTGGGTAAGGGGCAGCTCTGCCACCATCCCACCGCAAGGATGGCAGTACCGGAGTGTCCCCCTTGCCCTGTCTCCACAGCTGGAGCTGTTCCTGTCCCAGCGCCTGGTGGAGATGGAGGAGGAGGCCGACATCGTGGCCGTCAGCCAGTTCCAGCTGGCCCCCACCGTGCTGCAGGGCCAGACCAGCACCCACGTGGGCTCTCTCCTGGCCACCACCCGGGCCCTGCTGGGCCAGCTCTGCACCCGCAGCATGCAGCACCTCTTCATGATCCTCGCCTCCCCCAGGTCCTCACTCAGCAGGAGGGAAAACAGGGGGGTCAGGGCTGGTGGCAGGGACCACGGGGCTCTGCGGGGCAGGTCTGGAGCAAGCGATGGAGGTGTCCTGGGGTGAGGCTGGCACCTGGGTGGGCGATGAGGGTGACGGAGGGTCCTGGCTGTCCCCAAACAGGTACGTGGACCGCGTGAGCGAGCTGCTGCGGCAGAAGCTGAAGCAGGCGGAGCTGCTGCTGGCCAAGAAGGAGGTGATGAGCCAGAAGCGGCGGGAGGCCCTGGCAGAGCAGGGCGCCTTGGAGCCCAAGCTCGACCGTCTCCTGGAGAAGACCAAGGAGCTCCAGAAGCTGGTGAGGGAGGGAGGTGGACCCACTGGGGTGCTGCAGGGCCCCTGTTGCCCCTGACCCCTTCCCGGCTCTGTCTTGCAGATCGAGGCGGACATCTCCAAGCGCTACAGCGGGCGGCCGGTGAACCTGATGGGTGTCTGCCTGTGAGCCCCCCCGGGACGGGCACCCATGGAGAGGGGCAGGGTGGGGTCCTGCTCCCCGGACCCCCCCCATTCACAGCCCTGGAGTGCTGGTAACGTGGCCGTGACCTCGCAGGGGGAGTGGATGTTGCTGAATAAAGCCAAAGCCCTTCTCCCACCCACCCATCCTTCTGGACTTCAGTGAGGTGGGGAGAGGAGCCCCTCAATCCTCTGCTCTGGGGGGGTGGGCCCCAGGGTGACCCCAGGGATGTGGGAGCTTATGCCCTGTCCTTGGGGTGGCCCTTGTGGGGGGCTCTCCCTGCCAGCGGGCAGAGCCGCCCCCCAGGGCTGCCAGTCCTTGCTGGGGGGGGGGGTATGGGGTGTGTGGTGGGGTGACGGGGAGGGGGTGGGCGATTCGATTTTAATTTCATAGCAGAGCAGTTGATTCATGGCCGCTTGTCGCCGCCGGTGACGCCTGTAATGACTTTCCATCACGATGAAAAGTGGAGTGACACTGCTCATTATTCCTGCCGCTCGTTATCGCCGCGCGGGGGGGGCCCCCCGCCCCCCGCCGGACAGTGAGCGATGGCCCCCATTAATCACCCCCCCGCCCCCCCCGGGCACCGCCACCCCCGTCCCTTCCCCGTCTGCCGGGGGGAGGGCTGAGCTTGGCCATACTGGGCTGTACTGGGACATACTGGGCTGGGCGTGGCTGGACACCCCCCCCCCCCTCCCCCCCCCCCCGCATCTTCTGGGAGGGGCTTGCCACACCCACTCGACGTCATACATTGGCCACACCCCCAACAGGCCATTGGTCCTTGTGCATCTCTTGTCCCACCCCCTGCCACCATGCAGTCGTTCATTGGTCGGGCTGTGCTGTGGGTCCGCCCCTCCCCGAGGGTCCCAGAGTGGGTCGGGGGGTCCCATCGCTGCTGGGGACGGGGGTGCAGCCGTGGGGGTCTGTCCGCAATGCGGGGAGCAGGGGGCCTCTGTCCCCATGGGGCTGGGGGGTTCTGCCCCTATAGGATGCAGGTGTGGGGCTGTGCCAGGGGATCCTGCCCCGTTGGGTCTGGGGGATCTCGTCCCCCTTGGGGCCACGGGGGGGTCTGGTACCAGTCGGCACCGGAGGAGGATGTGGGATCCCCATTCCCATCCCCGTTCCCATCCCCATCCCCACTGGCTGTGGGGCCCAGAGACAACGGGGGCAGATCCCGAGTGGGGATTTTGGGGACTGTGGGGATGTCCCAGCCCAGCTCCAGCTCTCGCACCCCGCAATCCCATTCCCCCCGTGTGTGGGGGGGCGGTGTGCGGCCACCGCTGTGCCAGCGCCGCGGCGGTGACGTGGGTGAAGGTCGCGGAGAGACAGCCCGGCTTCGGGGAGCCCCTCATTACCCCACTAACGGTGATTAACGGGCCAATTAAATGGTGTCTGTAACTCCTCACTGCCCAGGGATGGAGCTGGGAAGCGTGGAGGGTCCCCTTCCGAGGTCGGTGGGTGCTGGGGGGGTCCCCATCCTGCCATGCCTCTGGAGGAGGAACCGGTGCAGCTGTGGGGTCGCCATCACCATCATCTCCATAGCGAGCGGTAGGGAAGGCATCTGGCACGGGGAGGGGGGTCCCCTCCATAAAGCCCCTTTATCCGCCCGCCCCACTGGAACTAACGTCCCCCCGCCGCGGGGCTGCCGCCCGGCCCCTGACCCCAGCCCCCCCGGCCAGCCCCACGGGTCACGGTGGTGGCCCGGCCGGGGGCAGAGGGCAGTGCCGCCTCCGGAGGTCACGGCTGGTGGGGGGCCAGCGGCACCGCGGGGGCTTTAATGGGGAATTCAATGAGTCGGTGGGGGGCAGGAGGCTGGCAGTGCCCCCCGCTGCACCCCTCCACCCGCTGTGAGGTAGTGGGGGCACCCAGGGCGGCCCCCCGCATTAGGGGCTTCGTTAGGGTGGCGACGTGGGGCCGTTATTAATATCGCTGTCTCGGGGGGGCCCCCTCCCCACCATCCCATCACGCATGAAATATCGGCCGGCGCCGCCGATCGCTGTTCCCATTATCTCCGACGTTACTGGGAGATAATGACAGAAAAATAAAATATCTCCTTCCCGGCTGGCGGGGATCAGCATCGGGGCTGGGGGGGGCCAGGGGCAGCTGGCGTGGGTTTCCAGCCCCCCTGCCCATCCCTGCCTGCACCCCGCTGCCCGTGCGCCCATCACCCGGTGTCTGTGTTCCTTGGGATGGGGATGGGGGGTCGGGGGGGGGTCAGGGAGACATGGAACAGGGGGACGTGTGGATGGTGAGGACCTATAGTCCTGGGCAAGGAGCCCCCCCAAAACACTGGGGTCCCCTGCGGGTCCCTGTGCCCTGCCCAGCTGTTCCCTCCGAGATGGGTGACTGTCAGCGGCTGACGGGCTGTGGGAGGGGGGGCCGTGGCCCTGGGGGGGCTCGGGGCTGGGTTGGCTCCAGAACCCGGCAGACAAAGGGCCAGGGCAGGGCTGGGGACGGGGACCCCCAGCCCCACAGCTGTGTCACCCCCCTCCTGGGCTCCAGCGCTGCCGGGGCCCGGCTCTGCCTCCCCCTCCGCTGCTGGGGGGGCCCCGGCTGCTGCTCCATCTCACCTGCCAGGGAGGGATTTAATTACCAATTAAGGGCCCTTCCATCTGCCTGAGCCCTGCCCGGGTGCTCGCGCTCCCCTTTAATTACAGCGCTGACAGACATTTCACTCAATTAGCTCCAAAGCGCGGCGTGGGGGGCAGCGTCCCCGACCCACCATCTGGGGGGGCCACGCTGCACCCCCCTGCCCCTTGCACTGTCCCCAACCATCCCCGGGGCTGTGGCACCACCCCCACCCGCAGTGTCCTTCACTGCCCCGTTCAGCCCCCCTCCCTCCATCCATCCCTGCATCCCTCTCTCCATCCTGCGCAGGATGCTCTGCTCCCCCCTCCATCCCCTCTCAGCCACTTTTTAGGGAGAAGCAGCAATCCCCAAGTTCTCCAGGGGGTGGGGAGGGCAGAGGGACTGCGGCTGGCATCAGCCCCCCCTAGACCCCCCCAGCTCTGCCTGTGCTCTCCTGCGGGCAGACGCTGCAGCTGCTTAACGGGCTCTAAATCTCCTCGTTAAAACAAAACGGAACGGGGCGACAGATGCCCCAGCGCACCCGGGGACGAATGGATCACCCGGGGGCTGGGGGCGACAGCTTCGTGCCGGGGGGGGGGAGCGCTGGAACGCGGCCCCCTACTCTCCCCAGGAGCCGCCTCGGGGGTCCCAAGCTCCTTTGGAGCCTGGTTTGGGGGGGAAAGTCGAGGCACCGAAGAGAGGAAAATCCTCGGGGTTTATTTTTGGGGAGGGATCAGGCTGGGTAAGGGGCTGTGTGCGCAGTCCGCCCCCCCATCCAGCAGGACCCATGGGTGTGATGAGTTGGGGGGGCTCCGTCAGGGGTTTATGGGAGATGGGGGGGGACTCATTGTGTGGCCAAGACCCCCAACGTGCCCTCCATGCCAGGGCATGCAGCCCCCAGCCAGTCTCTAAGGGCTGCTTGGGCCCCCCAGCCCCAGAGGATGGGGGTCCCTGGCCTCGTGCCCCCCCCCCCAGCAAAGACGCTGTGGCGAAGCGGCGCCCTTGGCCGGGCCATCCATCACCGCGACAGCCCCGGGAAAGGCGAGGAGGGGCCCCCTCCCTTGGCACCCCAACCCCTGCTGTCCCCCCCGCCCCGGGGTCTTTCTTCCCCTCCTCTTTCCCTTTCTCTTCCCTTCCTCCCCCCGGCCGAGAGACAAAACCCTCCTGACAAGACGGAGGCCAGGCCATCCATCAAGGCGGCCGCTGGAACCACCTCTCCCCCCTCTAATGAATCCCCTTCCCAACCCATCGCTGCGGCACCCCGGCACGGCCACCCTGGCACAGCCACCCCCTGCCATGGCTGTCCCTCGCCCCAGTCACCCCCATCATCTCCCCCATGGACTTGGGGTCCCAGCTGGAGTGGGGATGGAGCAAGGGGGACGGGGTGGCCTGAGAACAGGGTGACATGGGATCGGGGGGTGGCATGGGATTTGGGGGTGACATGAGTTTGGGGGTTGCATGGTTTGGGGGTGGTGTGGGTTTGGGGGGTCGCATGGTTTGGGGTTGGCATGGATTTGGGGGTGGCGTGGCCCCAGACGGGCAGGGATTTGGGGTGCAGGGTGGCACAGAGGCAAGCTGCCAGGATTTCGGGGTCTCATGGCTGTGGGTTTGGAGGTCGCATGGGGCTGGCGGTGCTGTGGGTCTGGCCAGCGGGGACATGGGGCTGGTGGCCCCCCAGCCCTGTCTTTCCCGGGAAGCCCCCTGGTCCAGTCAGTCCCTGAGTGCCCTGTCCCCCCAGGAGTGGCGGCTCGGGGCCCCCCAGCCCCGTGGTCCCCAGGGACCGAAGCCCCTTTGTGCCAGGGCCCATCCCCTGCTGCGGCGCCTTTGTCCCCGTGTCACTTGGGGGGCACCAGCTGTCATGGCCGGGACCGAGGAGCCTTCGTGCTCCTCCTCCTCCTCCTCTTTGTTCTCCACTCCCACGCTGGAGGCTGCCTGGGATGGGGAGGGAGGGGGACACTCGGAGTTCCCACCCCAAGGGGCAGCTGGGGGCACACAGCCCCCCAGTGATAAGTGCCCCCCAACCCGGGCACCCATGGGGACCAGATGGGGTCCTGGAGTGGGTTTTGGGGTGGGTTTTGTGCCCTGGCCCAAACACCCCTGACCAGGGTCCTCAGGCTTGGGGCGCCCCGGGCTGGGGATCCATGGGGCTGGGGGGGGTCCCCAGGGTGGAAAAGCACCACTTGCCCAACCCCTGCAGCCCCCCGCCACCCCCTGCCCCATCGTGCCCAGTTTTGGGGTGGAAGGGTCCTACCGAACGCTGCCCTTTGTTTCCTTGGGGCGGGTGGAAGGAGAGGGATGGGATGGGATGGGATGGGATGGGATGGGATGGGATGGGATGGGATGGGATGGGATGGGATGGGATGGGATGGGGGGCGCTTGGGTGTACGTGGGACTGTCCCCTCCTCGGGGGGGGGGTCAGCCCAGAGGAGTGAAGGGACTTTGGGGGCCCAGAGCTGGGCAGGCGGTCGCGGGGGGGCACAGAAAGGCACCAGGGGGGTCCCAGCTGCCTGGGCCCCCCCGCGGGACGCAGGCAGCTCTGCCAGCTGCTCTCCCTGCCCGGGTCTCTGGGGGGGGTCCCAGGCCGGGGCGAGACCATCCATCAACGTCTGCCCAGGGCGCCGTGCCCCCCTCCAGCCCCCTCACTGCCCCCCCCGCAGCCCCCGGGGCTCGGGAGCACCCCTGCAGCTGGGCTGGGTAGGGAGAGGGTCGCAGGGCGGGGGGGGGGGGGGGGGGGGGGCGGGGGGGGAAGGCTTTGGGGTGTCACTCGTGTTTTGGGGACACACACACACATCTTTAGGGTCCACGTGGCTGCAGGGTGCGAGGTGACCCCGGGAGGGGCTGGTGAAGGTGGGGAGGGGGTTGGGGGGGGTGCAGCTGGGGGGGGGGGGGGAAGAGGTGCATGGGGGAGAGGTCCCCGGATTGGGGAGTCCCGGGGGGCCCCAGGCTGGTGGGGAAACCGGAGTGGGGTCCCAAGGGTCGGTGTCCCACAGCAGGGGCGTCCCCAGGATTGGGTGGGGGGTCCCAAGGGAGAGGAGTCCCTATGTTGGGGGGGGGGTCGCTGGATTGGAAGGTCTCAAAGGGGAGGATTTGGGGGATCCCAGGGCGGGGGGGGGCTATGATGGGGAGGATTTCGGGAGGAGGGTCCAGGGATAGTTCTGGGCGGGGAGGGGGCGTGTCCTGAGCAGGGGGGCGTGTCCTGGGCTGGGGTCCCGGGCGCTCCCCGACGACCGCCGGCAGGTGGCGCTGCAGGATAGAGAATGCGCCGCACAGGTGGGGCGGGGCTCAGGCGGGCAGGGGCGGGGCCACGCACCATATAAGGGGCGTGTCCGGCGCGGGGCGGAGCTATGCAAATGATCCTGCCAGGGAGCGGCTGGCAAGAGCCGCGCTGCGGCCGCGGCGTTAGGGAGCGTCGCGCAAGAGGCGGTGGAGTTCCCTTGGTGGTGGGGAGTGGGATGGGGTGGGGTGGGATGGGGTGGGGTGGGGTGTGGTGGGGTGTTCCCAGTCTGGGTGTCCCAGGATGGGGAGGGTCTGTAGGGTGGGGGGTTTCCAGGAAGGGGGCGATCTCAAAGTGGAGAGGTCCCTACACTGGTGCAGCGTGAGCATGGCAGAGCAGGCTGTGCCCACCTGTGGGTGTGAGCACCACAGCTGCCCCACGCACCAGTACTCACAGGCGGGCACCGTTTGGGTGCCTGGCTGTATGTACCCATCCCCATCCCGGGCATGGCCAGGGAAAGGGTGGGGGGTCCTGTCCTCTTTGCCCAGACCCACACGGCAACTGTGGGGTGCAGCAGCCTCTTACCAGCTCCATGATCCCTGTGCTGGACCCCATTGATCTGCAGTGGCTTGAAATTATGAACCCACAGAGAGTGGGATTTAACAGAAAAACTCACAAATGTTGCTTTTTCCTCCAAAGGAAACACGTTGAAGAGCAGAACTCAGCGATGGCGCCAGCTGAGCCCCCGGAGCCCAGCCTCCATGGGTGATGTGCCCATGGGGACCCAACACAGTGATGGAGAGAGGACACTAAACTGGGGAGGAAAACCTTTATTTGTGGCCTGCTCTGGGCAGGAGCAAGCAGGAACGGTGAATCAATTCTCCTTCATTAGTGCTTAATCTTTCCCTCGATATTACTAATGCTGGGGGCGGATCTGAGACCTGGCAAAGGGCTTCTGGAGGTGGCACAGCCGGGGAGGAGCCATCTGGGGGATCCAGGCTGCGCTGCGGGGTCTGGGCTGGGGTTGGAGTGGGGGGATGCCAGGGAAGGTCACTGTGTCCTGCTGCCCGCCATCCCCTAGTGATGGGGTCCCACATTTCCAGCCAGCTCCTCCAAGGGGACACCCGGGAGCCATCACGTCAGCAGGGGTGGCTTGATGTGCTCCTTGGTGGGCTGCAGGACCTGGCATGAGACCGCAGGGATGGGGATTGGGTCAGGCTGACCTTGGGGTGCCCTTCCCGGCCGGACAGCTCTGCTCCCTTGGCTGGGGAGAGGGGACACACCTCGTGCTGAGCAATTATGGGTGTGCAGGACCCCATTTTGGGGTGACAACGGGAGTGGGACCCAGGGTGTGTCCCATCTCCGTCCTGCCGGGTAAAGCTGGGCCACCCACCCCCTCATTAGCGACGCTAATGAAGCGCTTACCTGGGACATGCTCTGCTCAGGCAGAGGGTTGTCACCAGTCTAGGGGAGGGAAGGGGACTGGCACCACCTGTGGGCTGAAGGGGACCCACTGGGTGCCCCGACGTGGGGAGCATCCCCTCGGCACCCATCCTGCTCGGTTCCCATCACCCACGAAGTGGGTACCCAGGGGGAGGTGGGTGGGGGTCCTGGCAGCGCGAGGTCCAGCCAGTGGGTGCAAGCAGATGCCTGATGCAGGCTGTGGCTCAGTTGAGGGGTCAGTACCCCCTCAGGTGCCGTCATGGGTGATCCTGGCCATGGAATCAGCCCTTCGTCCTGCCCCGATCCCGTCCCCTGACCTCTCCTGGCGGCATTTGCCGGTGACTCACCCGTTGCACCCAGATCACCCTTGTTTGCTTTAACCTCCGGGGCTGGAGCCTTTGCCCACGGCGGAGGCACCAGGGGAGCCTGGGCCACGGCATCGGAGCGAGGGGCAGCGGGACATGCCATGTCCAGAGCAACTCTCCACCACATCCCACCGACGGGGCGCTGCCCACCCCGGGCTGGCCATAACCGTCTCCACCAGCCATTGCCAAAAAGAAAACGGGGGGCAATTTTCCCGTGTGCCCCCCACCAGCACGAGGCACCGGAAGGCTTTTGCCTGCCCGAGCCGGAGGAGGGCTGGGAGCTGGGCAGGGTGTGGGGACGGGGCCGCCTGCCAGCCCTCCAAATAGCCCCACGGGGGACACCAAAAATAACCCGGCTCGGGGCAGCCCGGCTCGGGTGGCCAGCTGGAGGCTGACCACAGCCCCGGGGAGATGTTTTTCGGACACCCGTTTCCCTGCGGGGTGCAGGGGGACGAGGAGACGGTGCCCGAAGAACACTCCCAAGCGAGGCAGCCCCGTTGCGAAGCCTCGGGGGCCATCGGGGTTGGCAGCACCCCTGGATTGCCCACCCGGCAGCTCTCGGTACACCGGGGGAACTGTTCTGGCCATGGGGCCGTGCCCGTCTGCCCGCTGTGGCCGTCGCCGTTGCCTCAGCAAATTACCGGTTGTGGCACGACGTGGACCAGCGCCGCACCCGACTCTCGTGGGTGTTCCGTGGCTTGTTTTCCAGGAGATTAGTGAGACGGAGCAGCCGGTGCAGAGGGAGCCCGTGACCCAAAATCGCTCTGATCTGGGTACTTCCAGGCTCCTCGCCACCTTCCCCTGGCAGCTCTGGTTTGTTTCCATGCCATGCCTGTCTCTCTGGATGCTCTGGAGCATCCGTGCTCGCAGCGTTGGGGCTCTCCGGGTTTGGGGAATGTGCAGCCTGTCCCCCACCTCTCAGCTACGCAGTGAGCTTGGTCCTTGCTGCAAAAAAAGGGGGCTCTGCTGCCCTGGGAAGACACCCCCGGCTGGAAAACCTCACCCCGCTATGAGGCGTGGGAGCCCACGCTCATTTTCCACGGTTTTTCGGATGAACTATTGTCTCTGGCATCCTGTTTGTCCCGGCGAGTTTCTAGGGCAGGGAAGAGGGTGTTTGGTTTTGGCAGCTGTGGCCGCCCTGGGCAGCCGCAGCGTCGCAGGAATAACAGGCAGGGGTGGTGCTGCCCTGGCCTCCTACCTGCCCGCCTCTGCTGCCAGGCCTGGCAGGGGCTGCCCCTCGCCCCGTGGGCACCAGCATTGATTTGGGCAGGAAGCCCACACGGATCGATGGATGGGGAAGTTATAAAGAACCTGCTCAGAGCAATGGGTTTTAATGCCGACCTCGCTCTGTGCTGATTTATTTAAACCGTTTATGGAATTCCTGTCGGGGATCGTCCCAGCGAGGCATGGATGGGATGGGGGCTCCCACAGCCCTTGGCAGCACCTTTCCGCCTCCGCTCCCGCAGCCCTGCCGGGATATCCCAGCGCTTTTTATCGAGTGGCTTCAGAGCTGCTGGCTGCGTGGCACAGCATCTCGGGCACCTGGGGAGCTGGTTGGCGTGAGTGGCAGCCTTTCCCTCACCTCTGCGGGGTCTCAAAAGGCATCGGACACCGAGGCTTTGGTTGCTCAGTTGGACTCAAACTGGGCGGTGAGTCCACCTGGGAGGAGAAGCAGCTCTGGTGGGACGAGCCACAGACTGTGTGGCTGTTTGAGGTGACCCACAGACTGTGTGGCTGTTTCACGCTGCCAGGTGTCGGTCAGACATACAGACAGTCCCTGGCACCTGAGCTGCAGGTGGCCGTGAGCAGCTCCAAGGTGGCAGCTCTGGCTGGGTGGTGGGAGCCCCATCCTGCTCCGAGCACCACCACCCCAGGGGCACGGTGCCTTCCCCAGACTCCCCCCCTCCTCGGGGCTCTCAGCCAGCCCGGGTAGGGGCTGGCAGTCACCTCTCTCTGCCACAGCCACTGGCACCTCCGGCAGCTCCCACCGCCACGGGCGAGGCGCAGCTGACCAGGACAGCTCGCTTCTCCCATCCCGCGAACAGCCCCGGGTGTAACGAGCAGGGCAGCTGCCGGAGCGTGACATTAAAGCTTTTTAATTAGCGAAGGGCCGGATTAATGAAGAAAGCGAAGCACGGGGCTGCTGTATGACTCAGTCCTCCCATCCGCGAGCGGCTCCGGCAGCTGCCTAGCGCGGGGCCGGCAACCTGCGAGGGCTACGGGCGAGTCTGGACGGCGCTACCACCCCGAGGGCCCCCGGCAGCGCGGGGGAGGCCCCGCGACGGCTGTCGGGGGGTGGGTGCGGCCGCGGAGCCGCCTCCCTCCCGCAGGCCCCGCTGCGGTGCGGCCCCAGAGGAAGCCCAGCGCCCCCCGGCGCCGGGAGGTGCGGGGACTGGCGGCCCGGGGGCGCGGGGGGGGCCCGGGGGCAGCGGCGGGGCCTGCGGGGCGATGGGGGCTCCGCCATAGAGGGCCCCGGCCTCGCCCTGCACGGGGGGCGCGGAGCGCCCGCTGCCATAGCAACAGCTGCAGGGCGAAGGGGCGGTGCGTCTGCGTCGCGGGGATTGGTGCGCGCCGCTGCCAGTCAGGCGCTCGGACGGGCGGCTGGCTGCTGCGCGTCGTCTCATTGGTAGCAGCCGCTGTCTCTCGGCGGAGACCTCGCGTTCTATTGGGCGGGCGCCTTGTCGCTCAATCGCTGAGGGGGGGCGGGTGGCTATGGCTCGCTCCTCCTCTCCGATTGGCCCAGAGCGCGACCGCCGGGCCAAGCACGAGGGCTAGCGGCGCTACCCGCGCTCCGATTGGTCTCCCAGCCTGCCGATCCAGGCGGCAGCGGGGGCGGGAACAACGCCTCACCGCCGCCTTCCATTGGGTCGCCACTTCCTCCCGCCTCCGCTTGCCGGGCGCCGATTGGCGGAGGCGCCGCGCGAGGCGGGAGGGGGAGGGGGAGGGGGTTGGCCAGGGCGGGGAGCGGGAGCGGGGCCGGCGGCGGCGGCGGGGCCGGGAGCGAGAGGCGGCGGCGGCAGCGGCGGCGAGCGGGTAGCGGGGAGCGGCGGGCGGAGGGGCCGCGGCGACGTTGGCGGGGCGAGGTGGGGCGCGGGGCGGGCGGCGCCGAAGGGACGGCGAGGCCGCGCGGGGGGGCGGGTCACGAGGTCCCCCCGGTCTTAAAGGGCCCGCGGCGGGGAGCGGGCGGGGGTGGGGGGGTGCGCGGCACATGGGCCCGGCGGGACCCCCGCGGGAGGGAGGGGCGGGCAGAGCCGGGGCCCGACGGCTCCTCCTGGGCAGCGGGAGCCGCCCCGCCGCGCTGGGGGCGGGCGGGCCGCGAAGGTCGGGCCGGGGCCGCGGCGGGAGGGGCGAGCCCGGGGCTCCCCGGTCGGGCACGGGGCGTTTTGGTGCTCCGCGGAAAGGCCGCGACGGGTTTTTTAGAGCCGCTGGCAGCGGGGCTCGGGAGGGAGCGGGAGTGGGAGCGGGATTCCTGCAGGGAGGGGGGAAGTTGACGCACCCGCCTAAGAATAGCTCGGGGAAGGGAAGCATGGACGGTGTTGGCCCCGGAGGGAACCCCCGCGCTGGGTGTTTGTGTGTCCGGGAAATGGGAATTCTCGGGTGGAATTCGCTCGGCTTTCCAGGCGCCCCACGCGCGGGTAGCGCGCCGTTTCCCGGTGCGGCAGGTCCCATGTGCGGCGGTCGGGGTGGTGCCCCGTCGGGGCGTTATCGCGATTGCTCTCTGGTTGTGTTTCAGCTGCTGGTGGAACTGCAGCCAGAAGTGGAGGAGCCTTTGGACCTTCCCATGCTCGGGACCTTGGACTCGGGAAAGGCTCCGTGAAGAAGCAGCGCGGACCAGAAGGGGGGAAGAAGGGGACGCCGGCTGTCGGAGGGAGCAGACCCCGTCCTGGAGCCTGGGGAACTGGGGGGGGGGGCGAGAGGAAGTCGCTGTATGTGGAGTTTTTGGACAGTAAGTCGCACGTTTTTTTGTGGTGCTGCATGGTCCGTGTTCTAAAGCACCTCCTCTGAAGAAGAGGAAAGGGCAAGAGAGGGTGGAGGCTGTTCTTCTGGGAGGGTTTGTTGCTTCTCGAGATTTAAATCTTCACTCGAGCTCTGCTGGCTGACCAGCGCGTTCCAGAATTTGCAAAGGAAAACGAAGTCGTCCTGAGCGCAAAGTCTTGGATGTTCTTTAAACTTTTATCCTGTTGTTTGGGGCTAAGCTGAATGCTGAAGTCGTTACTTTATTTGAAAGTGGGGCAGAGGAAAGACAAACCCAACCAACCTGTTGTGTGGAGAATTCATCTGACGCTGGTGTGTTGTTGGTTGGTTGTTGGTTTGTTTTTTTTTTTTTTTTAATTCCCAAACTCTCCACCTGTTTTCTTTTCTCCTCTGCCAGAAATGCTTTCTCTGAAGAAGTACTTCACTGAAGGCCTCATCCAGTTCACCATTCTGCTCAGCTTGATCGGCGTTCGCGTGGACGTGGACACCTACCTGACCTCGCAGCTCCCCCCGCTCCGGGAGATCATTCTTGGCCAGAGCTCCGCTTACACCCAGACCCAGTTTCACAACCTGCGTAACACCTTGGATGGATATGGCATCCACCCAAAGAGCGTAGACCTGGACTATTACTTCACCGCCCGCAGGCTGCTCAACCAGGTGAGGGCCCTGGACAGGTTTCAGGTGCCCACCACCGAAGTCAACGCTTGGTTGGTGCACAGAGACCCCGAAGGCTCCGTGTCCGGCAGCCAGCCCAGCGCCGGCATCGCCCTAGAGAACGGCAGCGGCCTGCAGGATGGGAGCAGTCCCGACAACGGGGTGAGGGAGAGCGGAGCTGAGCAGGGCTTTGGGGAAGAACTGGAAGATTTGGGAGCGGTGGCTGCACCGGGGAATGGAGACCTGACCAAAGAGGTAGGCAGGACCTTCTTTTGCTTGTGGTGGGGGGCAAAGGGAGCCCTTGGGGGGCTGTGCCCTCTGGTATCCATCTCAGGGAGTGGTGCTCTGTATGTTGTGTGTGTTTAGCACTTGGGAAAAGTGGATCCCCGCTTGGGAATGGCGCAATACTAAATTACGGTTCAGTTAGAGGGCTTCAGGGGTATGTTTGGGGTGGTTTTCCCTTTTTGTTTGCTTTATTCTTGGTCTGGAAGTCATAGTGAAAGGAGGGGGAAGGGGTTGGGGTCAGCGTTTCAACCTGTGCACATAGCTCCGTGTTGTGAAACCGATAAAACAAGGCTGGGAAATAAACAGGGGCATTGGGTAACAGCCTCACCCCAGGTGTCGAGCGGGTGGTTGGGTTACTTGGCGCTGGAGTCCGTCCAGTGGAGATGTTTGTTGCCTGGTTTTCATCACAGGCGGGCGGGGAGAGGTGAACTGGAAAGCGGTTTGTTTTTTTCTGTCTGAGCACAACCTTTCGGAGGCTGTGATGCAATGCTGGTGCCCAGGAGCTGCTGCTCTTTTTTTGTGTTGTTTTTTTTTTTTTTTCCCCCTCGTGTTGGCACCGCTCTCTTTGTCACGGCATGTTCGGCGTCTCCCCGGCCGTGGCGTGGGGGATGCTTCGCGCCGATTCGCAGCGTCGAGCCCTTCCAGCGTCGCGTAAATCGTGTCTCGGGTGAGCTGCTGGGCACGGGGAGAGCCAAATCCAACTGCTGCCACCCCTGTGCCCTGCAGCGAGGGGTGGGCAGCTCTGCAGGCAGCTGTCGCGGATGCCTGGGGCTTCTGTCATGTGGCTCCGGCGCAGCGACGGGCAGGGAATGGAGTGAGGAAGGCGGTGCGAACGCGTGCGCGCCGGAGAGACAAAGGTGATGGGTTTTTATTCCGGGTCTGGTGTTGGCGGCTGAGCAGCGAGGTGCTGCCAAAAGGAAGGGTGGGTGGTGCCTGTGGGCAGCTTCCCCCTGCCCGCGGGCATCTCCCGGCTCCGGAGGCGTGGGTGAAACCCTGCTCCAGCTTTGCCACCGTCGACCTTGGAGGCGTCAATGAGAGGAGCTTTGCTCTGAGGGTCGCAGAACACAAGGCGAAACGTTCGCACGTTCGGCTTTTTCCCGGATAATTGGGAGGGGTAATTCCCTGTCTTGGGAACAGGGAAAAAAAAATTGGTGAAACGCCTCGAACAAGGTCATGCACAACCCATGGAAGACTTTCCTGTCCTTCCCCATGTCCGGTGGTCTTGGCGGAGGGTGGTGGGTCTGGGGGAGCCTTCCAGGTGCAGCGTTGAGAATCTGGGATCAGATTTGGGAGAGAAGCCCTGCAGCTCTGCGCGGCACGAGGCCGATAACGCTGCTGTTTTCCAGAGGCCCGTTTGATTTCCGGCTTTGCACAGTCCCACGTTGGGTGCCATGGCCACCAGCCGCCCGTGCGCAGGATGCCAGCTGCAAACCCAGCCGGCTCGGGCTGGGCTTGCTGGGAGGGAGACTCCCGGCCGGCCTGGGCGATGCCGGCGGGAAGCACGCTGCTCCGTGCTGTGGTGTCGCTCTGCTCGCTCCTTTAGGGAAGGGTGGGGAGATCCAGATCTGCACCGTCCCGGATCGGGGTGTTCAGACACCCGTGCTCTTCCTTGGGTCTCTATATTCCAGTTTGGTGACTTTTTTGGGTTGGTTTGCTTGGTTTTCCCCACTCCAACCCCCATCTCGGACAGGAGGGAAGGGTTTGTTGCACCTGCAAGGTGTGCTACTCTGCTGAGGGCACGGCACCCGGGCACCCAGTGCCAGGAGGTGCCGCCCCCCGCCTCGCACGCCCACATCACGCCGCCGCGGCCTCTCCGCTGCCGGTGTGACGCTTCGGAGCACCCCGACTTATTTCAGAGCGTTACCCCACCGGGGTTCGGGGTTTGATTTTTGTGTCTTTGTCTGGAACCTTGACTCCCTGGAAAACACCCAGCAGCTGCCCAGCTTTTCCGACGGGAATATCGCATGAGCCGTGTGGCTCCTGGCAGCCGCTGGACGGCACCTGCAGGGCTCAATCCTTCCCCGCTGCGCTCGTTAGGGGGACGGGGATGATCAGCAGATGGCTTTAGGGCCGAGGTTTACATTTTTCCATGACTTTCCCTGGCACTTCCAACATTGCGCGTCCCGCGGGCCGGGTGCGACCTTGCTGGGGGAACGCGGCTGTTATTAATGGTTCGGGAGCTGGAGCTCGCCCTTGGGTGCAGCTGGGGCGGGGGCTGCGGCGGGCGCTGGCCGACAGCTTGGGGATGATCCAAAATGGGGAATTTAATTTTTTTTTTTTTTTTTTTTTATCCACTCCCTGTTATCCGAAAGGCAAAGCCAGGTTTAATCCCGACTACTTTCCTCTGCAGCATTGGGGGTGGGGAAGGGCGGGAGGCACCGCTTGCCCGGGGCCGTTTCCACCGCGGGAGGATAAAAATACGCGGCCGTCGGACATGTGATGAGCTGCCGGTGCTCAGCCCCGTCCCCGCCTGACACCCCCCCGCCCCCCCAGCCGGGAGGAGGAGAATCTCCTGACACTCAGCCTTGCCTCTCCATCTGCTCCGCTTCCCGCCCGGTCCCGGGGCGGGCCGTGCCCGTTGTGCGGGTCCGGGGGGCTCGGATCATGGCGGGGGGGGGCTTTGCCCCCGGGATGCGCGGGGCGGGTGGCTCCATGCTCCGGGCCGGGGGCTCCCGGGGGAGGCTGCCAAGGTCGCCGCGTCCTGCCTCCCCCTCGGGGAAGCCCCCCCGGCCCCGGGCCGAGCCCCCCGCCCCTCCTCCCTCCCCCCCACCCGCCGGTGCGGTGCGGGGCGCGGTGCGGGGCGGGGGGAGCGGCCGCGCTGCGCCAGGGCGGGGGAGCGGCCGGCTGGGCGCCCCGCCGCCGCCTATTGGCTGAGGCGGCGGCTGCCGGCGGCGGGGATTGGTCGGGGCGGCGGCCCCAGGCGGCGGCGATTGGCGGCGGCCACCGCCCCGGCGCGGGGCGGGGCTTGGCGGCTCATTGGCGGAGGGGGCGTGGCCCGGCGGCGCCGCATCCCGGCGGGGCGGGGGAGGGGGCGGGGCTTGGCGGCGCCGCAGCCACGGTAACGGCGGGAGGGGGGGGGCGGGCGGGGCGCGCCGCAGCCCCGGCCCGGGCAGGGCGGCGGGAGCCGAGCCCGGCCCTGCTGAGCCCGGCCCAGCCGAGCGGGGGGCGCCGCCGCCGCAGCACCAGCTGCCGGTGCGCGGGGGGCGGCTCTGCCGCCGCAGCGGGGCCGCGGGCACCTGTGGCCGGTAGGGCGGAGCGGAGCGCGGCTCCCCCAGCCGCCCCGGCCGGCGATGCGTGCGCGGCGCCGCGCCCCGGCCAGCCCGCCCCTCCGCCTTCCCCCCCGCCTCCCCCGGGGACCATGATCGGCGTGCGCCGCGGCCCGGGCGGCAGCTGGGGACATGAGAAAGGTACCGGCGGCGCTCCGCGGAGGGAGGGCGGCCGCTCCCGCCGCCGCCGCCGCGGGGATGCTGCCGGCCCGGCGGCGGGGCAGGGTGCGGGGAGACTTGGGGGAGGCGCGGCGCGGCGGCGCAGGCTGCCGGAGGCGGGGGCTGCGGGGCGGCGGCGGCGGCTTGGGCGCAGGGCAGGCTCCGTGGGCGGCGGGGGGTGCCCGGGGGGCTGCGGGCAGCCTGGGGACGACGGCGGCGGCTCAAGTTGCATCAGGTGGGTGGAAATGCGGGGATTTTCCTACCGGCGCACCCCACCCCTTATGCAAATGGCCGGGATGGCACCACGGGCTGATGCAAGGCGGCCACGGCGCAGCCACCGCCGCGACGCGGGCCCGGGCGGCCCCAGCCGCCTCTCCCGGCGGCGGGCGGGCGGCCATGGGCGGCGGGGAGCGGAGGACTGGCCTCACCCGCCATGCGGAGCCCGCAGAGCCGCTCTCGACGACCCCGGGAGGCGGAACGGCCCCGGGCCGCCGAGGGAAGGCGGGCGGAGGAGCCGGGTGCCCGGCGGGTGGGCTGCGGGTCAGGCCGGCGTTGGGGGGGGGTGTCCTTTGGGAGGGGCCGATGGGTGGGGACCCTGCCCAGGGCTGAAGGAAATGTGGTCTGTCTTTCAGGACATCGATTTGATTGACATCCTGTGGAGACAGGATATTGATCTCGGCGCTGGGCGAGAGATTTTTGACTACAGCCACCGGCAGAAAGAGAGCGAAGTGGACAAAGAGCTGAGCGATGGGAGGGAGCGCGGGGACGGCTGGAGGAGCGGAGGGAGCGAGATCTTGGATAGGACCCTACTAGTTGATGGAGAGACCGGGGAGAGTTTCCCTGCGCAGGTAACACCCCTGGGCCAGTGGGGCCGGGGGCTGCGCCCGCAGGGCTGCAGTGTGCCAGGGGTCCGCGCTCCCGCTGGGCGGAGGGGAGGGGTGCTCTGGCCGGCCGTTGGGGCGAGCGGCGTCACGTGTGACTTTCACCGGGCATCTGCTGAGCTGCAGGATGAGGGTTTGCCCGGGCGGACGGGGAGATTTGGCGCTGGGAAAGCGCAGGCTGCCTGCTGGGCCGGGGAGCCGCAGCGAGACGGGCAGGGCGCGTGTCGCCGCTGGCGGGGCGCTGGGACGAGGGCGGCTGGTTCTGGCTGTGCCTTTCGCTTGGCTGGCAGAGGTGGTGGCGTGGGTGGGCGCAGCGTCCCCTCCAGCCTGTAGCCGAGTCCTTGCGCTGGCGCTAGGTGAGGCTCGCCGGGAGCAGAGGCAGCACGTTTCCTTCCCCGCCGCGCTCCGGGGCCGCGCTGACGCTCTCCGGAGCGGGAGGATGGAGTCTGCGAAGCATTGGGTGGGGCCTCTGGCTCTTTTTTGGATGCGCCGTAATAAAGCCCTGCTGTAAGGAGCTCCTTTCTCACCGCCACCTCCCTAATCCCGGGGCTACGATTGCTTGTGTTTCACATCAGGTGCCCGGTGCGGAGGATCAGACAGCCCTGTCCTTGGAGGAGTGCCTTAGGCTGCTGGAGGCCACCTTCCCTTTCGGGGAGAATTCGGAGGTGAGCGGAGCAGGCGATGGCTTCTGCCCCTCGGCAGATCCAGAGGCGGCAGCGCTCCTTTGCCCGCCTGCCAGGGGTTCGGTGCCTCTCGTCCCCCTAATCCAGACTGCAGAACCGGCAGTAAATTGGGTTAGCCTGCTGAAGGAGGCTCCAGGCATCGCGCCGGAGAAACTGGCAGTGGGGAGGGAGGGGGGTGGTCACAATTAATTAAAGACTTCTGGCTTTGCTTCTAATTAGTTCATAGCGAACTGTGGAGGAATAACTGCAACCAGTTTGCTTTGAACAAAGGAGAAGCGGCCGCCCGCGCGGAGGTGGAAGGGCAGTGGGGATTGCTGGCTCCCCGGCCGAGGCGGATCAGCCGGGCACTGACTCTGCCTCACGTGGTTAGTTTCCAGCTGCGGATGTCTCCACCCTGAGCGAGGCTGTGCCCGGCGAGAGCAGGTCCGCGGACATCCAGACCAGCCTGCTGTCTCCTCTCCTCACCGAGGCCGAGTCGCCCTTCGATCTGGAGCAGCAGTGGCAGGACCTCATGTCCATCATGGAGATGCAGGTGAGCGCGAGGAGGGGGGGTTGCGGGAGGGTGTTTGCCCCTCCAGGTGCGTGTCGCTGCTCCGTTGAATTCCAGCTCGATGCCGTGGCTGTCCCCAGCACTCGATTCCCAGACAAATCGTGGTTTGGGGTTGGTGGCAGCTGCTTTGGTTTCGTCCCAGCAGTGCGGCGACGCCGTGCCACCCGTGTGGCAGTCGCTGCAGCCTTAACCCTCCCGCAGCTGGTGGGTGATGCCGAGCTGCTGGAGAGAGCTCGTTCCATGGGATCGAGGATTGTCCTGTCTTTTTGGCCGGGAGCGAAGGGCACTGAGGAAAGCGCAGCTCGTTCACCGAGCTGTTCCGCGTCTCTTCTAGGCCATGGAGGTGAACAACACAACCGCAGAGACGCTGTACAACGGCACGAGTGGAGACCTGCTGACTTCCAACTACAGCCTCGCGCCGAACACCCCCATCAATCAGAACGTCAGCCTGCATCAGGCCTCGCTGGGCAGCTGCTCGCAGGACTTCTCCCTCTTCAGCTCGGAGATCGAAAGCCCCTCCATGGCTGGCAGCTCGGCCCTGCTCCAGCTGGCGCCGGACAACTCCACCGGCCTCAACACCACCTTCGGCTCCACCAACCTGAGCGGCATCTTCTTCCCTCCACAGCTGAACAGCACAGTCAACGAGACGGCCGGCCCCGAGCTGCCGGACCCGCTGGGCGGTCTTCTCGACGAAGCCATGCTTGATGAGATCAGCTTGATGGACTTGGCCATTGAAGAAGGTTTCAACCCGGTGCAGGCCTCGCAGCTGGAAGAGGAGTTTGATTCCGACTCAGGTCTTTCTCTGGATTCTGGCCACAGCCCTGCTTCTCTGAGCAGCTCAGAAGCGTCCTCGTCCTCCTCCTCTTCCTCCTCGTCCTCTTCCTCCTCCTCGTTTTCTGAGGAAGGAGCTGTCGGCTACAGCTCAGACTCTGAAAACGTGGACTTTGAAGAAGCGGAAGGGGCAGTTGGATACCAGCCAGAGTACAGCAAGTTCTGCCGCATGAGCTACCAGGACCCGTCGCAGCTCCATTACTTGCCTTACCTGGAGCACGTTGGCCACAACCACACCTACAACATGGCTCCGGGGGCCCTGGATCCCGAGGAGCCCAAGCTGCCCAGCGCGGCGAAGAAGAGCAGCAAGGAGAAGCCGTCCGAGTTCCTGGATAAGCAGATGAGCAGGGACGAGCATCGAGCCAGAGCCATGAAAATCCCCTTCACCAACGACAAGATCATCAACTTGCCCGTGGAGGAGTTCAACGAGCTCCTCTCCAAGTACCAGCTGAGCGAGGCGCAGCTGAGCCTGATCCGCGACATCCGGAGGCGAGGCAAGAACAAGATGGCCGCGCAGAACTGCCGCAAGCGCAAACTGGACACCATCCTCAACTTGGAACGGGACGTCGAGGACTTGCAACGCGACAAGTCCAAACTGCTCAGGGAGAAGGTGGAATTCCTCAAATCCATCCGCCAGATGAAGCAAAAGGTGCAGAACCTCTACCAGGAGGTGTTCGGCCGCCTGCGGGACGAGAACGGGCAGCCCTACTCGCCCAGCCAGTATGCCCTGCAGTACGCCGGCGATGGCAGCGTCATCTTGATACCCCGCGCCGCGGCCGAGCAGCAGGCACGGCGGCAGGAGCGCAAACAGAAGGACCGGAGGAAGTGAGGGCACGGTGCCACGGGAGGAGTGGGACACTCGCTCAAGGGAGAACTGGAGAAGGGCTGAGCCTGGAAGTACTTAGAGGAACTTTCATGCCTTCTTACCCGATATATCTTCTCGAAAACACAAAAAAAAACAAACCACAAACGTGACTGCTGCCGGTCAGTGTGCGGGAGGGACGGCGGGACCTGCGGGCTGAGTTGTGAGGGTGCCCTGCGGGTTGGCACGGGGAGAAGCCGACCCCGCACGGGCGAGACCGGCGCCTTCCGCACCCTGGCATCCTCTGAGCGCAGGAAAGGAGCTGGCATCGCTGGTGGTGAGATGGGCAGAGGTGGAAAAACTACTGTTAGGAACTGGCTTTAAATAAGAAAAGAGATTTAAGCGAATGAACTTAAAACAAGTTATAGGAGAGACGTTTTTCTGAACTTCCAAAGTTCTGTGATTTCAGGTAGTTGTTTTTTTTTTTTTTTCCTTTTTTTTCCTTGTTTTTTTTTTTTTTTCTTTTCCCTGAACCAGTTTTGACATCGGTGTGTGTGATTCAATCTGACTTAATTCCAGATTAACCAACATCCCTTCCTAGATCAGACCAGTGCACACATGGAAACACAAGTGCTGTGACTTCCATTAACCCTTTCCAGTCTGAGGAAGCTGAGAGGGGAGCTCGCAGGGGAACTGTCACTGTACGTGCGGAGGAACTGTGACGCCTTGGGGGGGGGGGGGGGGCATGTAGAGCTTTAGGATTTTGGTGGGGGCGGGGGGGGGGTGTTTGGAACTGGAGAGGGTTAACAGAACCAGTGCGATACGCGTTCCCCCACCACACTCAGAGCATGTCACTGCCGCCGAGCCAGCGCTGTGCTGGGATGCCGAGACGGCACACGCAGCAGCCTGCATGCAATCGCTGTCTTCTCCCACTGCCTGGCTGGGGAACTGCTGGGGGAGGAAGGTGGGGAGGGTCCTTGGGGCCCCCCCTGACAACCCCCTCACCCCCGGGTCAGCGTACAGCACAAGGGGAGCGCAGGGTTTGTCACTTATAGAAATTAGACAGCTGTTAGGATTCCTGTTTCTTAACCGCGCTTTGATTTTTTTGGGGCTTCAGCCCTGGTTTTCCCTATAGGGTCTAGAGTGCTTGTGTTGAGTAAAAGGGAGAAGCCCGACCGTTCAAAGCTGCTAAATGTTCTCTTTGCCATAAAGATTCCGTGTAACCGTGTGATCACATTATAGGATTCTCTTCTGTCCCTAGGTGTTGGTCTGACTTCCTTTGTTTTCAGGAGGGGGGTGGGGGTAGTGCCTTGATCACTGTCCGTCTCCGCCTCGGAGACGATCCTAGAAGCTGTATTTACAATATAGCACAGCTGGGAGTGTACTGACTTTACCAGCAACTGAAAAAGCTTAAAAAAAAAAAAAAAAAAAAAAAAAAAGGCTTTTCCAAGCCAGTCCTGTGCATGTGATACTGGGTGAGGGCGGCGCATCGGAGGGAAGACTCGGGGTGGGAACTCAAGGGAAGGAAACCCGGTAATGCAGGAGGGAGGCCTGGAGCAGCCCATGGTGCTGCCCACGGGGAAGCTGGCTGGCTGCGGGCACGTTTTCCAGGCTGCAGGGAAAGCAGTTGGATCTCGGAGCGCATCGCGGGGCGTTGGGTGCGTTGGCCGCGGCCCCGGGCAGCGCGAGATCCCGGGGGGGCTCTCCCGTCCCGGCCTCCTGAGATTCAGTGGCTTTACTTACAGACGAGATGAAGCACAAGTGGTGGAGATGTGGGTGTGGGGAGGTTGGAAGGGAGCCCTGCGCGTATGTTTTAAATTATTTTCCTCTTAGAAACTTTATTTGAATGATCTGTGACCTGTCAGGGAAAGAAGAGAGATTGTGTGAGCACAGGACAAAAAATAAAACGGCTTATTCACTGTATGAGCGTTTCATGGAGGTTTTTTTTATTATTTTTGTAAAAGATGAAGCGTGTCAGGGAAACAAAACAGCCTCTTCTTGTGAATCCTCCTCTCACCCACGGTAGCTCCTGGCTGTCTCCTGTGCTGAGCCTGGAGCAGGTCTGGTTTGCCTCCAGCGATGGTCTGGGGCCAGAGAGGGAGCTGCTGTCATCCCGGCCTGCAGGTACCAGCCTCGGAGGGGAGGAAAATGAAAGGCTCCTCGTTTGCGGGAAACGGGCAGCGCTGGCTCAGCTGCTTTTTTTTTTTTGGTTTTTCCTTCCTTCACAACAGTATCTTGCCCCGTCCTGTTTTCCTGTCGGGCGAGCGAACCCTCCCTTCCCTCGTGCTGCTCCAGCCAGCGCCACTGCCCTTGCGCCAGTCCCACCTGCCCCCCAGGGTCTGGCCGTGGAGTTGGCGACGGAGCCAAAGTTTATTCAATCCCAAGTGTATTTATACTGGGGAGGGAACCCAGGCCCTGCAGAAGATGCCACATGCAGCTCAGGGCTGGAAAACTGCTGCTGGGAACTGCTGATGCACCAGCAAGAGACTGGGCTGGTGCTGAACCGCTGCACTGGAAAAGAAGGATGTTGAGATGCCTTCCTGTGGCTCAGCACCCTCTCAACTCTGGGTCGTTTTAGATGTTTCCCTCTAAGGCTTTAATGCCCACTGCCTGATGGGCATTGCTGCTCGTAGGCCCTGTCTTGTCTCACCTGGCAGTGTTATTCCGTAGCAGGTCCTGCATCCCACATCCAGTATTATTTAAACAGAGCCTGGCAATAAAAGCCAGGGTGGCTGAGAGAGCGAGACGTCACCCTGGGGGCAACAATTCCCTGTGTCCAGCAGCCTCAAACACCCCCGTGGGCCAGGCACAACCAGAAGACCAAGCAAAGAGCACCCTGCTGGTCCTGCTCTGCTCCCTGACAGTCTTCCACTGGGGTTCCTGTGGGGCAAACAGCGTTTTCCCGGGGATTAAACCTCTCCTGGTAGGACTGGAAGAATTCATCTGCTCCTGCTGTCGGAGTTGAGCCCCAGCCAGCTCTACGCACAGCACCAGCTCAGCCAAGGGGAACGGGAATTAAAATACACACTCTAAGGTGCTTTCCCATCTCTCTTCCTGGGCTCCAGGGTATTTATTTCAGATATTCCTTCAGGGGCTGTTTTGGAACGTAATACTGGCTTGCAAAAAAAACCTGCAAGGATTTCTGCTATCCCAGTGATGCTGCGAGGAGGTTACGGCCGTCCCGGTGGGGTCACTGTCGGGAGGCTACAGGGGAGCAAAACGCTGTTCCCCAGCCTCCGGCACGGCTTCCGAGCGGCAAGCCCAAGCTGAGAAAAAATCCTGACAAAATCCATTCCCCTCTGGCACCCTGCCCGTGCCCATCACAAGGAGGGGAAGGCAAGATGGGAGCTTCACCAGCCTGTTACCTCCACTGCTGTCACTCGCATGTCATGCCATGCGCTGTCAGCGGCGCGGGCTGCCTGCCAGCCCATAATCAGGTGAAGTGCAGACCTTTCATTTTCCGAAGCAGGAAGCACTTAGCCACCAGCGGGGCCTCGTGCCTCTGATCTCGGCAAGAGCCACGGCCCTGGAGCCCTTTGAACCGGTGTCCGGCTGCTGCCCGAGCCTTCAGCGTGGCAATCGGGCAGCATCGCTGCCCAGGACCGACCCTGGTTTCACCAGCCTCTGCTGTGGCACGGCAGGGACGGAGGAGCTGCCTTTTCCCTTCCCCACCCTGCTGCTGGCAGCCCAGGTCCAGCTCGGAGCAGTGAGCCTGGGCAAAGCCCACCACACCATCACCCGTGGATCTCCAAGCATGTTACGAGGGTCGTGAGGCTCTTTTCCCGTGCCTCAGTTTCTCCAGAGGTGACCCCATCCCACTTACGCAGTGCCACAGCCAGGGACAACCGGTACCCGGTGCCCCGGTGCCCACTGGCAGCTCACACAGGAGCCCTGCGCGCTCGGCGGGGCGCAGCTTCCAGCGCCCTGCTGCAGTGGATCGCCCCGGAGCCTCCCCAGGGAGCCGCAGCCTTCTTCCGTTCAGTTGAGTGGACGTTACCCCTTCCCTCTCCAGTGATTAATACAGGTTTAATTGCTGCTCCTGGTGGCTGCTGGGGCAGGCCAGACGTTTCGCCGTCCCGCAGGGTAGCGGCTGTGCCCTTGGGAATAACCTGGATTTTACTGGCTGCGTAGTTTCGCAGCTGGCAGAGCCCCTGTTCAGCCCTGAACACTCCAAACCTCCCAGTACATCCCCGCAAACACTGGTAACCTCTGAGCCAGGAGCACAATCCTCCTCCCAGGAACACTTTGGCCCGCTCTGCCGTCCGTACTGCTGCTCGGTTGAGCAGAGGACGGGTCTACTCTTCTCCACGCACAAGAACACGTGGCCTTCAGCAAGTCCACACCAAGAACAAAGCGAGGCCATCTCCATCTTCAGCCCAACAGTCACCAGAACCACTGCCAGAACTCTACAAACCCATCCATAAATGCAAAGTGAAAGTCTGCTCAACGTTCAGATGAGAATGAAAGAAAGGTCACTTACCCACCTCCGGCGCCGGATCCTGGCCAGGAACACACGGAGTGCGCGCTCCCGGCTCGAGCAGCATCTCGCTACGTCAAGCGAGGTCCCGAATCACAGCTAGTCCTCTTGTCTCCAGGGGCGAGACTCGACTCAGGCCTCTAGACACTAACCTCTACGACACTTCTCTTCTCCAGATGGGAGTCAACATAAATCAGCACCTGCTGTCAGCTGCTCCAAAGCTCCTGCTGCTGTCGACACCCGGATGGGAGCCAGGGGCTAACCTGGGCTGGGTCGGAGCTACCCTCGCTCAGAGAACTGCCACCGCGGGCTACCTGCCCTCCGCGACCCGCTCTACACCTGGGCACGCACCTCGTGCACAAAGAGCTGGAGGAAGGAGCAAGGTAGAGAAGGAAAAAAAAAAAAAAAAATCAAGATTATAAATCTAAAATTTTATTGAGACAAAAAACTGACAGAGCTCGGTATGAAGTTAAAATCCAAACACGTACTTTACATTTAAACAACGTTTTCACAGAAACCTAAACACATGCTCTTAAAAAAAGGTTTGTACAATGCAAGTCTAGATACATACCACCCTACAAGAAGGTGCCAGGAGTCTGGTGGGGCTCATGACTCCAGACATTAAATAGTTCAGTATTTGTAATAAATCTGATTAAAAAAAAACCTCAGAAGATTCAGGGTAACACATCCGGCTCCAGCACCGACGTCTGGCCTCCTACAAACAATTACTTGTTACAGGAGAATATGGAATTCTTTTTTTTTTTTTTTTTCTTGTGCTGCTGTTGATTTCCACTCCCTCCCACAACTAAAGGGTTCCCAGTGCTGCTGGCTGGACAGCTGAATTACGGTGAGAAAAGGAACGAGTAGTCAGAAGTCTCTCTCCCCCCCCGATTTTGAGAAATAGCACCTTATAACGGAAAGAAGGGTAGAAAGGCTTTTAAAGGGTTAAAATCCACTCCCGCCCCACCCCCCCACCCTCCCCCATACAATGCATGTGTCAGTAACTGGCAGTTCTGCTTCAGGACAATACGAATCACAAGTTTGCATTTTCACAAGTCTCCCCTCACACCCCCCCCCCCAAAAAAAAATTGCTCGCAGGGTTTTGGAGATCTCGGCTCCGGAGATTTGGACATTCACAGTTTCAGTCTCATGTCAGTGTCCCTGTCTCCCTACTTCTGTCAGCAATACTGGGCTTTTTTTCCCCAAAAACCTTTTTTTTTTTTTTTCTCCTATCGTTTGTTTTCTGAATTCAGGTTCTAAAAAAGATCTGGAAATGATCTGGGACATGGTCACCAGACTTCATCTCCCTCCCTCCCCAGTTAAACAAGAGACCAATTTCCCCACATCCCTCCCTCCCTCCCCAGCCCCCCAAACCGATACACCAGTAAATAGCAAAAGAAAAAGAAAGAGGAAAAAAAACAAAAACAAAACCAAAAAACCTACACACATGCTACGCCGTAAAAATGCAGAGTTAACACTATTGGGAAGAAGGCTGTGGGTTGCTGAGATGGTCTTTGAAGAATAAGCAGTATCCATCTGCACTCCCTTTCCCCAGCCCACCCATCACCAGTGATAGTCCTTCATGGAAGGGGCTTTGCTTCCTCTCCCACTAGCTGTAAAATGGACAGCCTTGAAACAAACCCCCCAATTCTCCCCCTCAACACTCCCAGTATCCCCCTGCCCTTCCCTTCCCACCCCCCACACTGAGCCAGGCTGGTTTGAATCTGCACACAGCATGAAGCTGCATAAAGCAGTTGAGCAGCTGCAGGGCACAGAAACCATACTGGTCTCTTCAAAGGGCATCTTCTCCAGCCATCTCTACGCTCCCAAGCGAGCAGAGCCGCGTTCTCTCCCTCTTGCTCAAACCCACAGTTCAGATCTTTTACGCAAAGGCTGGCCAGCGCGGGTGCCAGGGGTTAGTTCTTGTCCTCTTTCTTGTCATCGTCCTCTGAGGGGTAGGAATGCCATGTCAACCTCTCCTCATAGAAGGAGATGACCACCTGGGGGCACTTGATGTTGGCTTCCTTGGCAGGGACCAGGTCTGCCTCGTCGGAGTTCTTCCTACAGGCCAGAGCAGAGGTGCAAGTTAGGGTGCTGCAGAGGGGAGGTGGAAGAAGTGGAGACCGGAAAAAAAAATAATAAATCAAGAAGTGTCAGCTAAACGGAGTCCTCGAGGCGCTCGGGGGATGCACGCGACCCCTTCCCGAGCGGCTCTGGAGCAGGATGTGTGCTCCGGAAAAATTCAGGCGTTGAGTTCAGCTCTGGGTTGTCGGGGTCAGGGAGAGAAGGCGAATCAAAGCCCCCAGCCACTCCGTGCTCCTGGGCCAGTGCGAGAGCCAACGGCTCCCACAGCTACGCCCCACTGGTCTGGCTCCCACCTGCAGCCGAAGGGGACACGGTCATGGTCACGGCTCTCCTCTGGGTGCAGCCTTCCGACAGCGTGGCCCGTGCCACGTCTCCATGCCCCTCTCTCTCCCCAAGCTCGCGCCTGCTGCGGGGGGGACACCTTAAGAGCCCCACCATCCCAAGGGCCCTACCTGCTGGTTTCACATCCGCGTTAGCCTCGGCGCAGAGGGTCACCTCAGGCAGCAGCGCCATCGCCAGAGATTTCATGCCAGGTAGCAGGGACTCCCCAGGCGCAGGTCCTTCCCTCTCTGGCACAGAATAAGCGAAGAAGTGACAGACACAAAGACACACTCACCACTTCATCAGGAACATGAGCTCCCCGCTGGAATCCGTGGCACCGATGATTCGCTCCGGCTCAAATCCCCGGGCAAAGCCTCGCGGTTTCTCCGACTGAAAAGAGACAAGTTTCCACTTGTAGCATCACAGGGCGACAGCCACAGCCCTGTTCCTGGTCACCAGGACACAGTGGCTGTTCAGAAAGACCACTCTGGTGAAAGCCCATGGCGCTGAGGTGACCCAGGACAGCTCAGCAGAGTGCTCTGCTCATGCCGCAAGCAGAGGATCTGATCTCCAAGGCCATGCTGGTCAAACTCTTGTACTGGCCAAGATTCAGCAGCTCCTGGGATGAAAACCAGACCGCAGAGTTACCGCCCTGTTTTCCCCAAGCAGCTGTGAGCGCCCTGAGCAGGAAGTTCTCTGATCAACCTCGTTCCCCCTCTTGAAGGGACAACAGGCAGCCCCTGCCTCCCGTTTCGCCCCTTGTGCGGTTCCTCAGGAGAAGCTGGGGCTCCAAACCCTTTTGGGTCAAGAACTGGCCTTTCAGTTTAGTGCCAGAACTGGTGCTGGACTGACGAAGAGGCCTGGCTCAGACAGCAGCTCATGCCTCCTTCCAAAAGCTACATCTTTGCAAAAAAAGCACCAGCAGTTTCCCCTCCATGCAGAAGAGTTTGAGGTCTTGGAGGGTGGCTGCTCTCGCTGCTACACACCGTGTCAAGCACAGGGGTAGGTGAGGACAAAAACCCCACCCTGCCTCACCTCCTCCTTCTTCTTCTTTGGTTTGCTCTCCTCCCCTTTATCCTCCGTGTCGGACTCCGCTTTGCGCTTGCTGCCCTCAGACTTCTCGCTCTCGTGCGCGGTTTTCTGGGACTGAAGGAACTCTGCAATGAGGTCTGGGCAGTCGAGGTTCTCCTCGGGCTCCCACGTGTTATCTTCACTGCAATCAAAGACAACAGCTCAGTTTGACACACGGGCAGCCCACGGAAGTTTTCCCTGCCAAGCAAAGTCCTGGACAGCAGGTCGTGCAAGGATGCTGAGGGAAGCAGCAGTCTGGATGCGGGTGTCCTCGCCCCATGAAAGAAGACCCTGCCCTGATCCAGGCAGGGATGCCAAAGGACAGGGCAGTTATTTCCCTTCTCAAGAGAGAAATGCAATTCGTTTTATCCAGCTGCTTATTTCACGCTAGAGACAAAGGGAAGGAAGGCCCATCAGGGCACTGCACGGCCTGTTTGCGAGGCAGAAACAGGACCTTCTCGCCTGGGCTGTGCTCTCAGCACCCTGATTAGAGCTCCAGGCACTCAGCACCGCCGGTTTCTGTCGTCTTACAGACAAGCAGAGAGGTGCAGGGAGACCCATCCACCTGCCCGGAGGCCTCGGGAGCCAAAAGCAGCAGCAAGCAGGGAGGGGGCACTTACTCCGAGAAGCCTTTCCACTTCAGCAGGTATTCCACTTTGCCCTTTACCACTCGCCGATCCAGGACCTTCTCCACCACATACTCCTCCTCCTCTTCCTCTAAGACCTCTTCCACTTTCTTCTTGTTCTGTTTTTTTCCCATTGTGCTGGCCAGTTTTTCAGCTTACGGGCGACGCTGCTAAAAGAGGGGAGGGAGAGAAGCACACGTTTGTGTCGAGGCCAGGTTTGCCTTTGCCAGGCAGCAAACCCACCGGATATGTGAAGCACGGTGCAGGAACGCTGTGTGGGAGAAAACAGGCACACACGAAGCAGGTAACAGAAGAAGAAGTGGGCCAGGATGGTCCTGTCAGCTGAAAAGGCCAACAGGAACCTCCACCAGAGCTGCTGCGTTTACACGACGCCTTTTTGACACACAGCTTCGACCTTTTTGTCTCCCCAGCACCTTATTTCAGCAATTCCATCAAGACTCTGCCTGATCCCACCCCTACTTTGTCTCATGTTTTCAGCACACCGTGTCTTGACCTCGCTGCTCCCGTGTGCTGCCCACCGACCTCCAGAAACGGCGCATCCAACATCAGCTGCTCCGCACCTTGCCCTTCCCTCTGGCAAGTCCCACATGTCCCACCTTGACCTCTCCTCTCTCCTCACCCCACTGACCTGCCCCTCAGCTCCCTCCAACCCTGCTCTGAGCTGCAGAAAGCACCTGCCGAGCTGCACAGCAGCGGGGGGGAGACGGCCACCGCTGCTATTCACTAGAAGTTCATAAAGAGTTAATGTAAGATGAACACGAGCCACAGTCCCCAATACCAAGCTCCCCATGTTCCTTCTCTCACCTTCTCGCTCTCTACAATTACCTGAAAGGGAGTTGCAGGGAGATGGGGGTTGGCCTCTTCTCCCATGTTAAGAATGACAGGATGACAGGGGATGGACTCAAGTTACGCCAGGGGAAATTTAGGTCAGATATCAGGAAAAATTTCTTTACAGAGAGGGTTGTGAAGTATTGGAACAGGCTGCCCAGGGAGGTGGTGGAGTCCCCATCCCTGGAGGTGTTGAAAAACTGTGTGGATTTGGTGTTGAGGAACATGGTTTAGAGATCCTGACAGTGCAGGGGGAACGGTTGGACTCAATGATCCTGAGGGGCTCTTCCACCCAGATGATCCTACGATTCCTTTGCTGGTTCATGGATGTGCGCTCTGGGATATTTATCTCACTCATCAACCCAGAAAACGGTTGGGTTTTTTTTTCTTATCTCCCAGAGCTGTTCAGACAGTCAAAAATTCCTGCGTGTGTATCCAGAGCTTGCTGGGAAGCGGCAGAAGTGACACGGGGCTCGGCGAACTCTCCAGCCCGACGCAGCCCAGGGCTACTTGCCGTAACGCGTGCCGGGGCGGCCCTCGGCGCAGCGCTTGGCTCCCCACTCCCGCGGGGAGGGCTGCAGAGGAGGAGCAGCTCTGCCAACCCAGGCTGAAACGAAACACCTCGGAGAGCCAAAAACCACAGAGAGGCCCCGCTTCCCCGCTGGAACCCGGCTCAGACCAGTAAGAGCACCGCAGCCAGGCAGATCCAGGGTCAGAGCTGCTCCCGTCCACCTTGTCCGTTCTGCTAAAAACACGCCTGGTCCTTGCAAACGTTCTCCAGCTGGTACCAGTTACACCAACAGGCCCCAGACCCACAGCCCAGATCCTGAGCCACTGCACGGCCCTGCCAGGGGAGGCACCGACGGAGTATCCGCTTGTGCGGGAAGGCTGTTTGGTTTTATCCTTAGGTTCAAGGAAAACAGAGCCCTCTCGTACCGTGCCCTCATGCCAACCTCTGCTCCAAAGCAGCCCACGCAGCCGGCCGAGGGCCCGGAGGTTCCGAGTCTCCCCGTCTGTTTTCTCCAACAAGCGGCGACGCCGTCACGGAGGGCCACTGGCAAAGCTGGCAGCGGGACCCAGACCGCCTGAAAGCAACTCTGCACCTCGGCCTCCCCAAATCCCACCCTGCTGAACGGCTGCCCGGGGAGCATTCCCAGCCTGAGCGCCGCGGAACACGACTTCTTTTTTATTCCAGTAAAATACCTGGAATACGTTTTCTGCCAAGCAAAACGACTGGTGAGCAGCTCAGACATCACCTGCCCGGAAACTTTTCGTTTTGCCACTCGGGTTATTGTGAATCTTCTAGAACAAATTTTGGCTGGTAAAATCTCTGCAAACTGGGGCTGGTTTATAGGGCAAAACAAAAATCCTGCGGATTTACGCCGGCCGAAGGAGATGTCGGAGCTCAGCAAGAGCCCCAGCTCTGGACGAGCTCCCTTGTGCACAAGATGCTGCTGAGCGGAGCGGCTGCTGTCGGAGAATCCTTCAAAGGAGAAGGCTTAAAACCAAACCCCACAAAGCTCAGAAGACATACAGCCAGTTCAGACCAGCAGAAACCACAGCGGAGAAGACGGGAGGGAGCACGGCATGGATGACACGCTCCGGACCACCCCATCTCCGCTGCTGTCCCACCACCACGGCCAAGGAGCACGGAGGGAGAAAGCAGCACTTCAAGTTCATACTTTGGACCCCACTACTGCCCTGCTGCTTTCAACCTGACCTTGGCACACGCGCTGTGCCAGCGCCTGGACTCTGGCTTTGCAGGACTCTCGACCTCTGGCCACGCTCACCGGCGGACAGAGAACCTCCTGGCTTGATGGCAACGGCAAGGTAGAAGTAGGAACCAACATCTTCCCCCGCCACAGCAGCCAGAGTTGGGGCTGCTCATGAAGCAGGCAGGGGACTGGCGGGAAAAGCCAGGCCAAAGTGGCTGCCACCATCCTGGGGTGTTTGGTGGTCACCGAGCAAGTCCCAGGCTCTGCAGCACGAGGCTTTTCCTCCTTCTTTCCATGTTTAGCACTGGACATCTCCCCTGCTCTTCTTTTAACTGGTGGTCTCAGAAGGGGGGTCAGCACCTGAACGGGCCGCAGTGCAGACAGGGACAAGGAAAGAGCTTGTTCTGCTACTGCTGGTGCTGCGTTGTGGTCACAGAACTCCAGTGTCCACCAAAGGGTGAAAGCTAAACCCACCCTAAGTGTTAAATGAAGAAGTGAGAAGGTCCCTGACCTGTATGGACCAGCAGGGGTGCTGGTAGGGATATTCCCACCGACAGGCAGTGCTTCCCCTGTGGATCCTTTATAGAATGTCAGAGGACACTCAGCCCCCCAGGGATGAAGCTTTACTGCCCTATTCCATGGCGGGGGGGGGGACACACACGACACCAACCACCTGGAAACAGCCCACTAACACAAAGCTGTACAGGAACACGCATCAGAGAGGCTTTTCTCTCCTCAGCTCCGGGGCTGAAATACACGGACAGCATCTTCAATCAGATGCCAAGCGGAGGCAAACCCGAGGCGGCGAGGTTGCCAGTGGCCTGTGGACTCGGGGAGGAGGAGGCCAGGCTGCCTGGCACCACTTGGGCTGGTGTGCCATACAACAATGTGCAGCCTCCAACGCACCTCCGGCATCTAATCCCCCAGCAGGAAGCCCAGAGATCGTGTTTCACTCTGGAATTCTTCAGGCAGTTCCTTCCTCCAGAGCAGGACAGCCTTCCTCCACTCCATCCTCCTCCACGCGCCACCAGAGAAGGGGGCCAGATCCCAGCGTGCCATGGCAGAGGAGATTCCCAAGAAGGTGCCGTGGCAGCTCTGACCACAATCAGCAAATAAAATCCGAGGCATCCTCGAGGGGTGAGATCTCAGGCTCCCCCTCTCCCAGATGCAGCCAAAAGGATTTTAGGCAAAAGCGCTGTGGTTACTGCTTGGAGATGGACTTGTTTTTAAGGATGGATTGCTGGGCTGCTCAAGTGGCTTCCTAAGAAGAAAAGAGGACGAAAGAGTCTGGCCAAGACGAGCTCAGGGAGGAGTTGCTGTTACCAGAGGTGGTGTGTAGGACAGGGAGGTGTGGAACGGGAAAGAGAGCGGCAGCAGAGCAACGCAACGCTGCGGATCCATCACTTTATTGTGGGAAGCACTGGGCAGAGAAGATGCAAATCCAAGGCCAGGAGCACTTTGAGAAAGAGCTTGCCAAGGGGAGGGACAAACACACCAGTGCAGAGGGCTGCAATGACCTCTCCGGAGTCCCCAGTCACGGGGGGGGCCTCTTCCTTCCAGCAGACGTTCCTCCGTTTCTCCAGAGGCATTTACACCACAGAGTCCCAGTGTCACCCCATTGCATGGACCCACTGTGCCTCCTGTGGGTCCCCGAGACGCGTGGGCACGGGGCTGGCACCCAGCTGCCTGCTGACAAGCCATCCCCCTCGGCGGGGACGGGTCTGGTTTTGCCTCAAGAACCTGCAAGCCAGGAAGGTGCTCCGGGTGGAGAAGGCTGAGCCGTAGATCCCGGCGCCTGCTGCTAGACACGGCACAGACTCCGGCGTTCGAGCCAGCAGCACACAGACGAGCTGCTGCACTGCAGTCAAAAATGCAGCTCGAGCACGAGAAAGGGACTCCAGCCCCCCCGGGGGGGTATGAACTCCGCTCGTGGCTTTCTTTGAGTTCCCTCCGCGTCAGGAATGCCTCCGTGGGACGGAGATTTCAGCCTGCCGTGAGCAGGAACATCCCAAGGCTCCAGTTTTAGTTATTACAAACAAACCACAGGCACCCAAAGCATGGGCTGGTTCCCGGTCCCTGGAGGAAGGGGGAGAGGTGGAACCATCCCCATCTGTTTGGAAAAGCAGACTCACCCCGCACTCTGCTCCCTCGTCTCCAGAGCTTTCAGATAAACACACTTCACTCGCGCCGTTTCACTCCGCCTGGGCATTTTTGGGGAGCACAGACAACTCCTGAGATGTTGACATGAACAGTCTCATGTCAATAGAATGTGGGGCTGGATGACTCCTGCCTGAGAGAGATCTCTTCAGCAGTACGTTTCCTAAAATCCAGCTTCGATTTCCTATATTTAACACATGAAAAAAGTCGGCTTATACGGAAAAATATTACTTAAAGACAAATTTGGGATGGGCCCAGGCCAAATCTTTCCATTTTCATTGTTGCTTCTCACCTAACACACGAGGCAAAGCTGAAACCCTTTGGGAAGCAGAAAGCAGAAGAGAGACTGAAAGAATAACTTCTTGGTCTGCAGCTAAGAGGAAAAGGATCCAGGACACACCTAAGGCACTGGAAAAGAATTCCAACTGCAGTAAAAAGCCACAAAAAAGGAGGCCCAGCATGAAGGTGTGTACAAAACCCACGTTACTGGGGCAGCAGGAGCGAGAGCCAGCACACACTGGTGTCGGGAGATGTCCTGGAGAATAGCACCCAGGCAGGGAAACCACCACCAGACAAACACACCCCCCCCAGCCCTGCTGGCTGGGACACTTTGGAATGTTGGGAAGCTCTAATGCCATTCCATGACGCCTGACGCTGATCTTTTCAGTAGAAAGTTTAGCAGAGGAGAGGAAGACCACCCTCAGAAGAAAAACGTGGAGACCCTGAGGTTGAATTCGAGCACAGACTACTTCCATTAGCTGCACCTTAAAGGATAACGGTTCAGCTCAGCTCTAACGAGTTTTAAACTCAAAATATTTCCTTCTCCTGCCTTCCTCAAACTTGGCTGGGATCACTCATCTCTTTCAAAACTTAGGAGCATGCCAAGTTTACTCCACGCGTGCCAGGGAAAGGCAGCAGGCATCTTTGGAAGTGGGAACAAGCACGTTAAGCCTTCCACTCTCCAGAACCTGAAAACAGCAGAAAATATTTCTGGAAAGTCTGAGTGAAAGCTCAAACCTTTGAGCAGAGACCAAACTAAAGAAAAGCCACGACCTTCAAGCTCAGCCACATCATTTTCAGTCACACTCACAATCCGTGAGAGAAAGCACCTCTGGATTTAGGAGAAACAACCAGGCAACAGCAGAGACTTCACCTCCCTGCTGAAAAACGGGAAGCTGAGGTAAGAAATCCCGCCATGCAGACAGGAATTTTGGTTTGTGACAGCAAACACAACTCCTGAACGCCTCTAGACCAGAGAAACGCTCACGGAACCAGAGCGGGGATTTGTGGAGGTGGTCCTTTTCCATAAAGATGAGAAAACATTGCCCCAGGTGCCGCAGGATTCCCAGCTTTCCAGAGCCCCCACACCGCACCGTCTCCCCCTCCACAAGCAGCCCTGGCCCCTGCAGCACCTTCCCCTGCCAGCCTTCATCCCTAGGGACAGCGGCCGCATCGGGGGGCGCTTCCCCCAGCACCCCCGTGCCCGGGAGCTGCCTTCCAGCGCCTTCACCTGGATATTTTTGCATTCCACTGGCGCTGGGCAGCGGGGCTGGAGCAGCCACATCTGGTTCTCATCGTTTGCACTACCAGGATCTCAAGCACTAACAGGAAACCGTCCTTAGGTGCAAATCCGACGGGGACTGTTGACTCCAAACTCACTCACTGTAATTATCTTCCTCTCTCCGAAGTGTGAGGGATTTTTTTTTTTTTAAAGTTAATAAAATTTTTCAAAGATAGCGCCTGGAATTATTCAGTCAGAAAACTCGTTCATACTCCGATCTCTTGGTTTTGTAGGGATAACACATGTGCCTGCTGTTTCCAGACCGATCAACCCCAAGCCCAACAGCACTGCCCCACCGCTGGGATCCTCGCACGCAGCCCCCGACGCTCCCCATCCCACCGCAGGCCACTTTCCAGCCCCTGCCATGGGGTCAGCTTCCCGCTGCCCCCCTCTCTGGCAGTCCCACGCCTGCCACCTCCTCGGCAAAGCGTCGCCACCACCTTGTCCGCAGACACAAATCCCATTTTGACTCCACCACCTTTCCCTTTCCAGAAGTCCCGCTCTCCCCCTCAATGCTTTACAACTCTCGTTCCAAGTGTGATTCCACTCCCTCAGCTCCCATTCTCCCTTCCCCAGCAAAGAGGCTGCAGAAAGGTGCCGGGGGGCTGCCCTGACACCCACCTCACGCTGAGGGGCTCGACCCACAGCTCCTGCTGAATCGGCCCCCCCCCCCTCTTCCCCAGCACATCTCAGCCTGCCCGCCACGACCCCCTACCCCACCTCCTGCCAGCCCGACCCCGAGCTCTCCGCAGGGTAGCTCTCCCCCCAGCCCCAGGGCCCCTCGTCCCCCCTCCTTTGCTCCCCAACAGCTCTCCCCCCGCTCCCGGCCCCCCCGCAGCCTGTTGAGCCGCTTCCCGCTCATTCTCCCCGCCGAAAGTTGACACTCGTCCCCTCCCCGCTCAGGCCGGCCCGAGCCTGCATCCCCCTCCTCCCCCTTCCCCTGAAGCTCTGCCCCCCCCCGGAACACCCCCCCTCCCCTCCTCCTCACCCCAGGGGCTCCACCAGTGTAGTTTTGGGGGTTTTTTTAAGCCCTGTCTCAGCTAAATACCACCTACCCCCCCCAGAGCATCCCTGCTCCAGCCTCTTCCCTCCCAACCGCTCACCCTGCAGCCCCCAGTCCAGCCCCCCCGCGGCAGCCCCTTGCTCTCTCCTCGGCCATCAGCCCCCCTCAGACGCATCTTTTTCCTCTGCCCAAAGGCGCCCCCGCACCTCTCCCCCCTTCAGCTCTTCCTGCCTCCCCCGGCCCGCCCGGGCCCCGCCGTGCCCCCGGCGCGGCCCCTCCTCACCCCGAGACGCCGCTTTCCCCGCTCCGCGGCCCCTCCGAGCACCCCGCACCCCCCCACCAACACCCCCCCCCCCCCCGCACCCCAACCCCCTCCTCACGCCCTACCTCACCCCCCCATTACCCCCCCCACTCCCACCACCCCATCCCCCCCCAGCTACCACCGTCTCATCACCCTAAACACCATCTTCCACAGCACCCCCCACCCCCGAGCCCCCCACCCCACCCAGTACCCGCCCAGTTCCTCCTCAGCATCCCTCCCCACCCCCCGCGCCGCCCCCCCCTGCCCCCCCCCGCGGCCGGCACTCACCTTGCACAGCCCCGCCGAGGGTTGCCGAGGCGAAGGGGCCTGCGGGGGCGCGGGGCCGGGCGCGGGGGCGGGTCGGGCGGCGCCGCGGGCCTGGCGGCTCTCCGTCCGCCTCCCTCGAACAAAAGAGCCCCGCCAGCCCCAGTGCCCGCCGCGCGCACTGCGCCTGCGCCGCGCCCGCCCGCCCGCCGCGCGGCACGCTAGGAGTCGTAGTCCGCCGCCGCGGGGCACGCTGGGAGTTGTAGTCCGCTCTCCGCGGGCCGCGCCGGGAGCGGGAGTCCCCACCACCACCACCACGCCGCCGCTGCCGCCTGCCCGCCGCGGCGCGGCCTTCCCGGTTGGGTCCGGTGGTTATCGCGGCGCGGCCGGGCCCTCCGCGGAGGCCGCCCGCCGCTGAAGGGCTGCGCCGCGCTGCGTGAGGGGGCGGACTACAGCTCCCAGCATGCCGCGCGCCGGAAGGGGAAGCACCGCCCGCGCTATAAGGCGGCCGCGCCGCTGCGCCGCTTAAAGGGGCCGCGGCCTGCGCGAGGAGGTGAGGGGCCGTGGAGGGAGGGGCTCCGCGGGGGCAGGCCCGGGGCTGGTCGGGGCGCGGCGGGGCCGGGGATCCCGCGGGGGTAGCGCCGAGCCCCGCACGGGGGGTCCGTGACCCGCTCGGGGCGGCGGCGGCGCCGGGGCTGGGCCGCTCTCTCGGCGGGGCCGCCCCGAGGCCGCGGTGACCGGTACCGAGCGCTGAGAGCTGTGCCGGCTGCGGCGGGGGCCGGGGCGGGCAGAGCAGCGGCGGGGCCTGGCCCCGATCCCGGCCCGTGCGCCGGTGCTGCTGAGCCTGGGGCGGCCGGGCCGGGTCAACCGTCCGGCCGCGGTGCCAGTGTGCCGCGGCGGTGGGCTGGGTGGGGACAGCCCCTTCCAGCGGTGGGCTGGGCTGGGGGGGGGGGGGGTCTCGGTGTGGGGCGCCTGGCTGGATGGGGAGCCCTTTCCTTCTCGGATGGGGAAACAATCCCGGGAATCCTCGCTGGGAGCCGTTGTGGAAAGCTCTGTCCGAGCGCGGCAAGCCAAAGCAGAAACAAACGGGCCTCGCTCCTTATTTCCTGCTGTGGGGCTGCTCTCCTTAAAATCCAGGCTCCTGTGGGGCTGGAAGTCGCCTGGAGCAGCGCTGTGCCTGCGTGGGTGGGCACGGAGCCTCGGCCAGCCTGGAGCTGGGCAGGGAACGGGGCTGGAGGAGGGTGCTGCCGGCTGGACTGAACTCTGACTGGGGTGTGCTGGGGAGGAGAGAGTTTTCGGTGCGGGTCGTGCTGTTACAGAGGGGCAGAGACCGCTGCCAAGGATGTGTCGGAGTCAGGAAGGAAGGTAAAAGGAAGGAAGGTAAAAGATAGCAAGGAAGGAAGATGGAAGGAAGATAAAAGACAGGACTCCGGAGATCAAAAGTAACTCTCTCCATCAGCATTGTGAGCACAGGGCTGGGGGAGGAACCCCCCCGTCGGAGCCCAACCCTGTCTGGGGCTCGTCCTGTAGCCGGACTGCCGTGTCCTGGGCAGGTGAAGGTTGTGAGGCTCCAGGAGCAGTGGATGTGGGGTGTTTCCATGTGGCTTCCACCTCTGGCATCCTTCGAGCCAGCAGACGTTGGAAGCACGAGCCCTGGAAACACCAGAATGCAAATTGGAGGAAGATTAAACCAAACCCAAACCGCGTATCCCAGGGCCCTTAAACAGGCTTTAAGGAAAAGCCCTGAAAGAGGATTTGGAGTAACTGGTTAAAGCTAACTCAGAGCTGCCTTCTCCACTGGGTTCAAGTTGATTTATCAAGTTAAGAGCAATTAACTCCAAATAAAGCTAAATGAGATTATGCTTTTCTTGGTACAACGCTGGATGAAAGTAAAGGTGGAGGATGTGAGCACTCGGGCTCGCTGCTCCGTTTTCCCCACAGCCTGTCCACCTCTTCACCGACTGCAGAGAGCCATCCCCCCCCTTGGGTCTCTCTGCTCTTCGGAGCACCCTTTCAGTAGCTGGGAAATTAAATTCCTCTTCCTGGCAGCCCTCCGCTGTTCCATTAGGCAATTCCTGACTCTCTCTCTTCTCCCTCCTGCATTTTTAATCTAGGCAGGGCTCTTATGCGGAGCGAGGAGCTCTAAAAGCAACGGGACGGCGGCAGCATCCCCTGGGGAGGCCGGGGAATGTAATGGTCAAGTTCTGTTGCTGAACTGGTTCTGGCTGGGAGCCCCCAGCATGGGGGAGGATCGGAGCTCCCCTATGGCCACACTGAGCACAGTGACTCACGTCACATTTGGCTCCTTTGCTGCCCTCCTTCCCCAGGGGAGGATCATGTGTGCTGAAGCATGGGGTTGGTTTTTTTTGGGTTTTTTTTTTTTGGTAGGTTCCCCTCCCCCTTACAGCTCAAATTGGAAACAGCAGCAGCCGGACCCGACTCCAGTGAGAGTTCAGCTACTTGGAGACACCTCGGAGCAGGCCTGGCTCTCTTGCTGTCTATCCCAAAACTCTTCTCCGCTGCTGTTAACACTTTCTGTGCTCTCCGGGCGGAATCGGATGGCTCAAGTCTTGCAGAAAGTACCTGCAAACCGGTGGAGCCAGATTTTTGAAGTGTGGTTTGTGGCTCAGCCCCTCCCCTTGTCCCAGCTAAATTTAGCTCCTTCTCCAGAAGAGCTTTGCTTCGCATCCGAGCGGATAAATAAAGGCTGGCTTTCCAGCGCCGCCTGACGCTTGGCAGCTCCCGTGGCCTAAAAGGCAGGAGTCCAGGAATGGGGAACAGGTGAAGGGTTGCGTCGCCTCTGCCACCAGGCAGCTGTGTCCCCTGGGAGCCCGAGCGGTGACAGACAAAGTCCTGTGCTTCCCGTTTATCCCAGGGGCTCCAAAACCTCCTACAAACCATCCTGCAGAGGAGGTGAAACCAGGACACGGGACACTCTTGGTCTTCCAGCTCCCCCTGATGAGTGTTCCTGGTGTGTGTCCGCCCAGTGCATCTGCAGAGGTGGGGGGACTGGCTCAGAGGGGTTTCACTGGCCGGACTGTGCTGTTACTGGGTGTGGGGGGGTTATCTCCCTGTCCCCTTCCCCAGCAAACCCTGGGGCTGTGTTCATGGTGCTGCAGGAGCACGTAATGGTGCAGCAAATGAGCTGGGAGCACCGGAGGGATGTGGCAGAGGAAGAGGCTGGTGTGATGGGAGCGTGCGAGCGGCACAGCCAGGAAAGCTGGGTAGGACGGGGGGCACCGGGCACCTCTGCGGTGCCCCGAAGGCTTTGCCAACGCTCGTTGGCTCCTGCTGGGAGTGGAGGAATGGGAGATCAGCAAGGGAGAATAAAAATCCCAACTGGGTGGAGAAGTCATGGTACTGAGTTTGCTGCTTATTCCGGTGATTTGGGAAAGAGCCGGAGACAAACGGCACATCCGCAGCTGGTGCCAGAAGCGGAGTTTTCTCCTCCCCAGCTGAACCAGCTCCCCTGGCATTTCAGCGCAAACCTGCCCGTGTGGGGAGTGGGCCGGGCTCTTCCACCCCCTCTCCCTCCTGCCTTGCCAGTTCTGGCTCTGCAGGAGCCAACTGGGAACCTGGGATCTCGGTGCTGTGCAAACGAGGAGGCTGTTCCTGCCTAACAGGAGTTCCACTGGGGGAAAAGCTCTCCTAGATCTGTGTCCGGCTCTCCCAGAGACCCCAGTATCTTGCTGGGAGCGGGGACGTGCTGGGGGAGAGGAGGGTGGGCAGCTCAGCAGGAGCAGCCGGCCGCCCCATCCCGTCCTCGGGTGGTTACAGCCCGTTGGAGCTGGGAGCCCTGCTCACCTCTGCTGTGATCCGGTGATTTCTGAGCGCTGTTCCAGAAAGCTGTGGGATCCCAGTGCCTTTCTGTGGGCAGGGGTGACCTGCAGACGAGCCGTGGAGGAAAGAAGCGCTGCAGGCTCCAGCTCTGGTCACGGCACGCTCTCCGGTGTGAGCCCAACAGGCCACGTCGCCTCAGGAGCACCTGGGAGATGAATGCTGGATGCTCCCTCCCCTGTGGGCTGCTGGATTGGAACGTGTCCTCTTGACTTCGTGCTGAGTGAGGGGAGAGGACAAGGGAGGGCAGCTGAGTGTGGAGGTGGGGGCTGGAGAGGTGCCTGGGGGGATGCAGAGTACATGGGAGACCCCCGACGTGTTGATCTTGTCTTGCTAAATCCTCTTTTTTTTCTCTGCGCAGATGTTTCCCGCTGGGCTCTGGCTCTAGGATGTTGGAGAACCGAGAGGAAGTAAGACCCTTTCTGATGTGGTTTTGCCTGTTCCTGGCTGGGGTTTGGCAGTGCTGGAGTGGGTGGGCTCGGCCAAGCACCGTGTTGAGGGGTGAGAGGTGCTGAACGCCGAGCAGGGTCTGTGGGGCAGAGCTGAGGGGGGGCTAGTGACAGGGATGGGAAAGGCTGGAGGTGTCCGTGCTGCCCCAGGGGCAGGGTGGCCGGACAAGCCAGAGTGGCTGTGGCTACCAGTCCCCAGGAGCCCCTCTCAGCCCTGCAAGGGGGCCGACGCTGGCGTGGGGCGGCGAGCGCCGCAGCCCCGTGCTCAGGCAGTGTTTGTGCCGTAGGAGCTGACCACGGTGCGTGTCCAGGACCCCCGGGTGCAGAACGAAGGCTCCTGGAATTCCTATGTGGATTATAAAATCTTCCTCCACGTGAGTTGTGGCTGGGGGAGAGGGGTGAGCGGCGGAGCTCGGTCGTGCTGTACACGAGGCTCACGAGTGGAGTTGTCCGGTGAGGATGGAAGGAGCCACGAAGAGGGAACCCTCAGCAGCTCATCCCTCCTCCTGCGCTGTCTCTGTGTGGGTCTGAGACCCAACTTCCCCCCTGGAACCTGCTCAGGTTTCCTAGGCACTCTCAGCTCCCCAGAGCCCAGTGCTTGGAGAGGATCCCTTAGTCACGGAGCTCAGGGGTCTGTGCTGACGAGATCCTGTCCTCCTCTGCCTTGCTGCCCCTTAATCATGTGGATTATTTCCATAGTGGTGTGGGTTTGTTTTTTTTGCAGACCAACAGCAAAGCCTTTACTGCCAAGACCTCATGCGTGCGGCGCCGGTACCGTGAATTCGTGTGGCTGAGGCGGCAGCTCCAGAAGAATGCTGGCTTGGTGTAAGCATGCCTTGTTCTCCCTCCTTTCCCCTTCCTGCAGCCAGACACTTTCCCATTGCCCTGGGAGACCCAGGTGATCTCAGAACATGTGGACAGAAACCCCAGACACCAACACGGGATACCTGAGCTCCTGGGATCCAGCTCTGCACAAAGCAGGCTCCTGGCCGCTGCTGCCACCGTGTCCCGTGTCTCCTTGCCCTGGCACTGGGGTGATCTGACCCTGAACTGCTGTCTCCACTCTGTGCCCGCAGGCCTGTCCCAGAGCTGCCTGGGAAATCCACCTTCTTCGTGGGCAGCACGGATGAGTTCATCGAGAAGCGGAGACAGGGGCTGCAGCAGTTCCTGGAGAAGTGAGTAGAGCGTTCCTGAGGGCTGGATGAAGGGAGAGGACACACTGCTCCAGTCTTGCTTAGAAGATGCTGGCTGTGAGGTGGCAGCAGAGCTGCCAATGGTCACTCCGGTGGCACGGGGCACGTCGGGGGGGCAGGGCTCGGCGTGCTCTGTGCTCCCACACACCTGCCTCACCCTCCTCTCTCCGTACACAGGGTTGTGCAGAACGTGGTCCTCCTCTCCGACAGCCGGCTGCACCTTTTCCTGCAGAGCCAGCTCTCGGTACCGGAGATAGAGGCGTGCGTGCAAGGCCAGGGTGCCCAGACGGTGACAGAAGCCATCCTGCACTACGCCATGTCCAACTGCGGCTGGGTGCAGGAGGAAGAGAGCCGCCCCGCGCCGCTGCCACCGGGAGGAGACCTGCGTGGCAGGTAACGCGGGCAGGGAAGGACCAGCCTGGGGGGTGCTGCCAGCGGGGCAGCCCCCGGCCCCCTTGCTGTGCCTGGAGCTGCTCTGGCTATACCAGCAGTGCTCTGAGGCAGCTGGTGACCTGCTGGCTGCACTGCCCCTTGCCAGTGCTTGCTGCTGTGGGGCTGGCTACAGCCTGATTTGGAATGGTTGGTGCCCGTGTGAGGGACTTCCACCAGTAGCAAACAGCCTGTGCTGTGAAATAAGAGAAGGTGCCAGGCTTTCTAGAGACCCCTGAAGGGTTTTGAGTTTTCCTGTCCTATCCTTGCTACAGTTGTTTGAGGGGATGAAGTTGAGCACGTGTTCCCCAGCCCTGCACACCAAACGGGCAGGATTCCTGTGGGTCAGGCCAGCGGTCTTGGGCTGTCACCACCAGGCTCCTGCCCTGCCCTCCAGGCTGCCTGGGTGGGTGCCCTGTCCTGGCCATGGCCAGTTAGCAGAAAAGAGCTCGGGTCTCTCAGAAGAACTTAAGCTGGGATTTACAAAGGTCTTTATCCGCTTTCCTCCCTTACTCTCTGGGGAGTGAGGAGCCTTTGGAGGCTTTCCAAGCTCGGGCTTTCCATGCATCTTGCCTTGGCCTTCACAGCGTGAGCAGGTTCTACAATTCCTCCTGCCCATCAGAGTTTCAGAGTGCTTGCTGCGTGCTGGGGAATTAATGGGGCATCTCCCCGTGGGGTGGCTGTCCCTGAGGGTTTTCCACACTTGGGGAGGCAGCTGACCTGGTGGGAGAGGAGAGCATCCTCGGGCTGCTGCTGCAGCTTCATGCAAGAAGCTGAACAAGCACAGACATCACCTGCAGCAGGCACGGGGTCCCTGGCAGAGATGCCCCTCTGCCCCTCCGATGAGGTATTTGCCTGCCAAGCAGGAGGCTGTATCTGACCTTCTGCACCACCCCTGCCTGTGTTTCATCTTGGTTTTCAAATAGCAGGAAGAAAGAGCAGTCTGGACTCCAGCAAGAGACCTGTTTTTAAATAGAGCCCTTCTGGTTTAAGGAAGGGGGTTGAGGGAGCGCAGCAGCCCAGGCTAATGGGTAGGTAGCGTGGCTTCCTGCGGCCCTCTCGGCTGCCAGCACCGTCTGCCTCTGGCTGGTGGCACTTTTCCCCCCTTTTCCTGCTCCTCCTGCTCCGGGCTCGCGTGGAAGGGTGAGCGGCTGCTTCCGTGGCTGCGCTGGCTGGAAGCTGCGGGCTGCGGTGGGGCTGTGCACAGGGGAAGTGGCCTCAGCTGTGCAGAAGAGGTTGCGCCAAGGAGGCAGCGGCTGATGTGGAGACACACCGGCACCTCGGATCTTCCCCGGATCCCTTCTCCGCTCTGACCTGTTCTCTCTTTCCAGCTGTGCCGGCCTGGGAAGCCCGCAGGGTCCGAGCTGCCTGGAGACCTTCCCGTACTGGAGCGACTTCGGCATGGACGACACCCACTCGGAGAGTCCGGATGAGCCAACCGAGCCCTTGGGCGGACGGCGTGAGATGCAGTGACCGGCGCTGGCGACCTCACCTGCCTTCCCTGGCACCTGCAGCCCTTGCTGGGAGAGGGACCACTGCTGAGCCAGAGGGATATCCAGGCTGGTGAAGACTGGAGCTGCACTGGGAATGTGGCCTTGTCCAGGGCTCACATGCTCTCTCCCTGCTGACTTTTTGACTGTCCTTGATGTCCCAGGCAGTGTGTTTGTCACGCTCTTCTCTTGGAGAAGAGATCTAGTGGTTAGTGAAACCTGTGTTTGTCGTTCCCATGGCCTTTGCTCTCTGGCTGGAGCAGTAGCAGGGCTTAGTTAGGCTGCAGTGCCAGCAAGGCCCTGCGTTCTTGGCATGTCCCTGGCCCAGGGTGGGATACACCGCCTCACATCCAGCATGACAGAAGAAGGCTTTCCTTGGTGGAGCTGCAGGCTGGGAGCAGGGCCTGGCCACAGCCCAGTGGGTCTCTTTAATCCCCGCCACGTTCCCCTCCATGCTGCAGGCAGGGGAGGCCACGTTTCACCGCTGATAGCCACGCTGTGCAGCTCCTGGGGAGTGTGGTCGCAGCTGCACGAGAGCCAGAGCCCACATGTGGGGTGCAGATACCGTACCCACACCTGGGGCCTCCTGGCACAGCTTCCCCCCCGAGGTTGCCTGCAGCTGGGATGAAGGGAGATGAGCTTCCCCCCAGGAGCACAGCGCAGGGGAACGAGTCAGTGGGGAGGTAGAAGGGGGCAGTTTGTCTCCCCTGCCCTTTTTGAGGGGATGCCTCTTCTAGATGGGCTCCTTCGTCACACACCGACTGCCATGCACAGCAGGGAACGGTGGGGCTCACAGCCAGGATCTCATTTGCTGGGAAAGGAGCACGTAGCTGCCTTGGAGTTGGTGTCCAGCAGCGCTTGGGCTCTGGTTACTCCTGATGCCACTTCCTGTGCTCTCCTGCACCTTTTCCTCCCACCCTCGGCACTGGTGAAGGCAGAGCTGACGTGCTCTGACTTGAAATAAAAATGAAGTAGAAAAGACATACTGGTTGCTGGCAACGTGTGTCGTCGCTGCGTGGGTGGAGGGAGCTGAGCTGCGGCCGAGCTAATTGCAGATAGATGGCTTTAGGGGAAAGAGGGGGTTATGGCACCTCTCCCCAGGGGGCTGGAGCTGCTGGAACCATTGGGGCTGCCCCTGCCCCGGGCAGCAGAGAGGTCACTGGGCCAGCACATCAGGGCTGATGTGTCCCACCTTGTCCCTGAAGTGCGTTTTCGAGTGCTGGGCCTGGCTGGGGGGGGGGGGGGAGTCTCGGCCCCATACGGGGGCCAGGGTACATCAGGAAGGGGAGAGGGAGGGTTGGAAACCCGCCGAGGCGCATCCGAAATGTCAGGAGAAGTTCATTGCGAGGGCTGGCAGCTGCTGGCGCGCCGGAGCGCCGCTGCCATTGGCTGCCCCCCCTCATGCATATTCATGTCTATTCATGAGTGTGCGGCTCCAAATGGTGCAGCTGTGAGGCCAGCTGTGCCCATGGACCCGCTCCTGCGCCCATGCGTGGCCTTTGCCTGTGCACAGCCTCACACAGCCAACGTGCCCTCGGCTGGGGCCGGATCCTGCCCCCTGGGCTTGCTCCGTTTCCCCCAGCGTGGTTTGCATCGTGAGCTTGGCCTGGCATCGCCACCCTGCTCGGAGCATCCTTTGCTTGATGCCTTGCCAGGAGCCAGCCAGCCCCAGGGGCTTCCCTCTGAAGGCAGATTTGGAAAAGAGCAGCCCGTGGGGCTCAGCCGTACCCGTGGGGCTGCTGGAGCCAGGTGGGAGCGTGGGTTTCGGCCCCTCTCTGGCCTCCTCACATGGTGCCCATCCTGCCCCCCCAGCCCGGGGGCTGGCTGCGTTTCAGAGCCAAGCGGAAATTATTTTTAGTGGTGTTGATCAGCTTTGCAAAGCTGTCGGGAAAACAGTGACTCAGAGACAGCCCTGGCTGAGGGGGGGCTTGAGGGGGGGGAAACAGCCCAACTCCTCGTAGGGAGCCTGGCATCGGTGCCCCCAGGGCTGCAGAGAGCCCCTGCGTGGGGGGGGGTCCCACCTGGGTGGCACCACGCAGGGCTGCTTTGCTGCAGAAGCGGGGGGTGACGGCCCTGGGCTGGGGGGGGTGACAGCCCCCTCTGCCCCCAATGTCTGCAGGCGAGCGCGGTGCCCGGGGGGGGTTACAGCAGCTGGTGACTCAGCTCTGGGCACACAGCAGCAACCCCGTCACCCGTGTGGGGTCAGGGACGCGGTGGGCACACAGAGATGCTGAGGGTAACCTTCCCCACCCTGAGCAGGTGAGGACGGCTCAGTTCACCCCCCCCCCCCGCCATGCCCTCGCAGCCTGGCACATTTCTCTCCTCCCCACCGCCTGCCAGAAAAATAGTCTCTTCGCTTGGAAGCGGGCCAGGCTCTCCAGACAGCGCATCCTCCCCCCCCCCCAGGAAGGCTGTCTCTCAAGTCCATGCAAACAAACCGTGGTGCTTCCCCCCCATCCCGCATCCCCACGCAGCGCACAGTGCCAGGGGGTGGGTCCTGCTCTGACCCGGGGCTGGAGCAGCCCGTGCTCGGCCGAAGTGTCCCACTCCCATCCCATCTCCCCAGCCTCTCCTCAAGCCCAGTAGGAAGGTCTCAGCTCTGGAGTCCTGAGCAAGTCCCTGCATCTGGGGCAGGATTAGGCCTCCAGATGCTGGAGCATCGGGAGTGGTACCGGGATGCAAACAGCCAGGCCGCTTCTGTACTGGGGCAGATGCGTCCAGTCAGTGCCAAGCCCTGGTCCCTTTTGCACTGGAGCATCCGTCTGAGCAAGAGCATCAGTTCCTCCCTGCTGGGATCCCAAAGAGCTCCTAGGAACGATGCCGGAGAGATGGACCCTGGCCCTGCAGCTGCCCCCAAAACAAACTGTTCCTTGCAAGATGCCCGTGGATAGGGAAATGGAGACATGGGAGGGCTGAGCATCGTGCCAAGGGGCAGAGCAGAAGGAGCATTTCTCCCTCCAGGTGCCCAGATCCCTGTCGCGCTGGCACAAGCTCCCACAGCTGCGCCAGGTTTGCACATGCTGTGGAGAGCCGGGGCTGGAAGAGCAGGTTGGGAACACCAGAGGGATTTGAGCCAAGCTTGTGCCCTGCTGAGCTGAGCTCCTGGCATCACAAACCCATCTTCCATACCAAGGACAGGCCTGGCAGGAAGGTCCCTTCGCTGTGTGCAGAAGCCTGGCAAAGCAGCAGGCACCAGGATGGTCCCCACAGCCCCCTGCGTGTGTCCGCGGTCCCATGGGGTCATAGAATCATGGAATGGTTGGGGTTGGAAGGGACCTCAAAGATCAGCCAGTTCCAACCCCCCTGCCATGGGCAGGGACACCTTCCACTACACCAGGTTGCCCAAAGCCTCATCCAACCTGGCCTTGAACACTTCCAGGGATGGGGCAGCCACAGCTTCTCTGGGCAACCTGTGCCAGTGCCTCACCACCCTCAGAGGGAAGAATTTCTTCCTTAGATCCCATCAAAATCTCCTCTCTTTCAGTTTAAAGCCATTACCCCGTGGTGTCCTGTCACTACACCCCCCTGTAAAAAAATCCCTCTCCAGCTTTCCTGTCGGTGCCCATGGTTGTGCCTGGCTCCCAAACATCTGCACAGCTGTGCCTGGGAGCAGCCGTTCGGCCGACCCCGCGGGCGATGCTCCTGTTTCGGCACCCCCGCTGCCGGCCGGGGGCTGGAGGGTGCCGGGGGCGGCTCCGGAGCAGCCCAGGGGGTTTGGGCACCCTCCCCGGGAAGGCTGCAGTCAGCAGGTACTTACCACCATCTAGTGGCCCTTCAGCCAAGTGCGGGAGGAGGAGGAGGAGGAGGATGCGCTGAGTTAATCCTCAGTCGTGGGCTGGGCTGGGCCTGGACCAGAGGGCTCTGGGGATGCTCAGAGCTGGGGCTGGAGGCCAGGGGCCACTGCCCTCACCCAGCTCCGGCTCCAGACCCACCATGAAGTCTGGAGCAGCCAAACGTGGAGAGGAAAACGGCTTTATTGTGGGCTGCCAGCCCCCCACACCCCGCTGTGCCCCAACGGCATCACAGCGGGTACCACGGGGCAGAGCAGGGCTCCATGGCACCACGCGTGGGCTGGGCGATGGGACGCGGGTCTCTTCGTGCCATGGGTGCCCGTAGCAGGGGGAGGCTGGTGGTAGGGACGGTGTCACTGGTATCTCAGCATGGCCAGGGAGAGAGGAACACCTGGATCTGGGGAGGGGGAGAGAGATGGGTGATGGTGGGAAGGGGACATCGAGACACAGACTGGGACTGACACAGCCTCACGCATCGGTGACTCATGGGCACAGAGGGATACCGAGGGTGGGAGATCTGTGGGTGAATGTGGGGGTCTCGCTGCCCCAGGCAGGTGCCAGGACTTTGCCTCTAGTTCGGCTGTGGACCCCCTCCACTTTCCCAGCCCTGACCTGTGCCTCAGTTTCCCCATCTGCCAAATGCCTCCATAATGGGTTTTGTTTGGGAGGAAAACACTGCATGTGCAGCTCTTGGTGCCAGCGTTGGTGTTACAGCCGGTGACACACAGGTCTCTGGGTCCGATGTAGGTGGGGGCCATGGCTTTATGTTTCTCCCATGGAGCCTGAAGGACTTAAAATGCAGGGGGGGACACTGGGCAGGGTGGCATGGTCCCTCAACGGCAACTGCGATTCCTGGTTTCACCTGCTCCCACGTGAAGCAGAGACCAGGAGATGGAGCCAAAGACAGTCCTCAAGGCTCCGCACCCTGGAGATGCTGGGGCATCCCAGGAACGGAGCTGCGTCCCCAGCACCCACCTCCAGGCCCCATCCCCAGCAGGTGCACCTCAGAGCACCACCTCTCACCCGGGGTGCTGTGGTCCTCATCGCTCCTCCAGGTCGTAGGCTGGCATCAGGTAATCCCTCGGGACGATCCCGACCACGTTGTTGAGCTCTCCCACCCACCAGCCGTACACGTCGTACGCCTGGGGAGACACGGCAGGACGGACGCGGGTTTAGTGCCAGGACAGGGGACATGGCTCAGGTCCCTTCGGCACCTGGATCTACAGAGAGCAGCCCCCAGACTCCCACCAGAAAATACCCCGGTCCCACCTCTGCCCCTGGTAAATCCTTCACTGTCCATCCCACCCCCCCTCTCCGTCCTGCCCCGCTCCCCCCCCTCACCCTGGGTCCTGCGGGGCATGGCTTGGGGTTTACTCAGAAACTCAGCATTTAATTCACACCTCAATATTTTTGGGTGTTTTAGTTTTGGATGTCAACCCTCAGCAGGTCCCAGGCCCCAGCCTGGAGCTCTGTGAAGCCCCTCCAGGCGGATCGTGCCTGGGTAACACATCCCCTCCCCAGACTGACGTGCGATTTTCCCCTGACAGCGGATACTGGAGGCAAATAATAACAGAGAAAACTTCCCCCCCCCCCGGCGCATGTGCAAGAGGAGGAGTTAGTACACACAGGCTTAAGAAGTTTGCCATCAAAATAGATTTTTTTTTTTTTTTTTTAAACGAGATATTAAAGCGATGTGCTCAGCAGCACGTCCCATCTCGCGTTCCACGTGAGCTCTGACCTCGGTCGGGGCATTTAACGGGTCCCCGAGCTCATCCCAGCTTCCCAACAGGGAAAGGGCTTCACTGGGGCAAGGGGCTGAGTCACCAGAGACAGACATTGCTCCCGACGCTTCCAGCTCTGCAGATGGTGCTGCCGGAACTGGGAAAGGGTCCCAGGAGTCCCAACAGCCCCCCGGGTTGAGATCCTGATGCTCCACAGGGACCCACATCCCAGAAAACGGTACCAAGACCCCACAACGCTGCTGGAAAGGAAGGAGCAGGGAGGGATGGAGGTTACATCCCCCTGCCCTGGAGGAAAAATCCTGCTGCAAAACCAGAAGGAAAAAAAAAAAATTGGATCTATTTGCTGTAGCCTGGAGAGCCGTGGGCAGAGGGGCCAAGAGGCAGCCCGGGCGTGTTGGGGGGAGACCCCCAGCCTCTCCCCGCCCCCCCAGCTCTGCTGTAGCCTGAACACTATGAGGTATTTAAAATAATTTCTGCTTTGATGAATTGCCGGGTAGTCCACGATTGCTCATAATCAAAGGGAGGAAAATGCAAATGAGAGCCAGCCGAGAACTCACGGCACCGAGCGTTTATTTCACCGCGCAGTGCCAAAAAGAATTAAAACAACATTAAACTCCCAGCAATAATGTTTAAGTCCTCGTTTCCAAGTGCCAAATTGCACCACTCTGGATCATACAGATGTTCGTTAATTATGCTAATTTTTATTAAACTATTAAAACGAGGAGTGCACTGGCACAGCGAGGCAGAGCCCAGTGCAGGGTGAACTCTGCTCTCGTCTGGAGGTGCTAATTTACATCGTGCCGACGTGCTGGTGCCTGATACCGGCTTTTGGAGGAGAAGGAGGGAGCTGGAGGATGGTTTTGCTGGAATCTACCTAATTACATGCTAATGGGGCCTCTGTGCTCAGTACCTGCCTGGACTGTGTTGGGAGGGGGGAAGTAATTTAGCTGAGACTTTACAGAAGGGACTGAAAACCCACTAATTGGGAAGATAATTGTTCCAGCGAGGTCGGAGGGCCCTGAGCGTGCCAGTACGGCGGCATCAGGAGATGGGTGTGGGATGCTCTGCCCCCTCCGCCTGCTTAACCTCCATCAGGTGCTGCTGGAGGCAGCACCCATGGGTGCTGATGCCATGCTGGGAGCCCCGGCACGCAGCACTGGGCGTCAGCCAGGAAGCAGAGCAAAGCCATCGCTCTGCCCCGTCCCCAGAAACACAGCAGGGCTGAGCGAACTGGGAACCCCACCCTCTTTCCAGGCACTGGGAACTGGATTTGGGGGTCACCCCAGCATCCCGGCGGCCATCCTCCCAGCCCAGCCATCCTCTACACAGCCACAGCCCTGCTCCACTCCTGAAACGCTGTGATTTCCTCCCAGAAGGAAGAAATCCCCTTCCAAGCACTTTTCCACATTTCATTCCCGAGATCCCTGGTGCCAAGCGCAGCCGAAGCAGACGCTCGTTCCCATAATCGCCTGCAATCGGGGCTTTTATGGCAGGTTGGTGCACGGGGCCGTAAAAGGCTTTATGCTGCTAATCTCCATCGAGGAGGGAGAAGGAAAAGGGGGAAAAAGAAACAAAACAACAACCACAACCCAGTTTCTCTCGCTGCCGTGCACCACGGCTCCTCCAGCATCACCCGGGAGAGACAATGCTCTTCCAAGGAGGGGGAAAGCAGCATCCCTGAGTCATCCAGCTGCAGATTCTCCCTGTCCCTATCGGGGGGGTTGTCCCACAGCCCAAGCCTGTGGTCACAGAGGTGGTGACGGGAACGTGGCCAACCATCCCCTGGACAGCCACCCCGTGACATCCTGAACATGTGGCCATATCCCTCCGGCAGCACTTCCCCGGCTCCACCAAGCTCAAATTGTCCCATCCGACACCCCTCCTGCCCCTCTTCCTCCAACCAGCGCCGCGGGGATGATATTTACTCCCCAGCAGTGCTCCCAAGCCCTCCTTGCCACCATGCTCCTTCGCCAGCCCTCGTAAACAACCCCGTCGGGCTTCGGGAGGGCCATTAATCACCCCCCCTTCGCACAGAAGATCAATGACGCTTTGATGGATGCCGAAGGAAAAGCCAATCAGTCAGGGACTTATCGGTTTATGATTGCTCGGCCCCATTATTAGTGCTTGTGTGTCATACATTATTGTTAGGAAAATGGAGGAATCTAATTCATAGATGAGGTATGGCGGGCGTGCGAGGGGTCGGCTGACACCGGGGAGTTTTATACCAGGTCAGCTATACATCTATTTACCTCGAAAAGCGGCTCGGAGCTGCAGCAAGCTCTGAAATCCAGGGGCTACCTGTCCTCGGAGATTTGGAGCCAATGGCAGCTGAAGGATGCAGCTGGGAACGCTGTTTCCTTGGCACATCACCCAGCCTGGTGCACGGAGGAGTTAATTTGGGTGATGCTCACCCTTTGCTTCCGATCGTGGCCTACTATTACCTGCCCCCTACCACCATGCGGCTTTTTGTAGGGTAAATCCCTATAAAAACAAATGATTCCCACTTGATTCCAATGATTCCATTCTCAGCTGCTGTGAGGAGCTGAGGACACGCAGCTGGGGCTCGGGCATTGCTCCTTCCCCTTGTCCCATCTGCAGCACCCGCTCTGGCATCGCCTGGGGTGGCCACGGTGCCCCATCCCACCGGGATCCGCGTGCCCCATCCCACCGGGATCCGCGTGCCCCATCCCACCGGGATCCGCGTGTCCCATCCCACCGGGCTCTCCAGGTCCCAGCCCAGGAGGAAGAAGCTAATAGGCATAAGGGGCTCAGAGCAAGCAGTACTAGGGGAGCCAGAGGGAGAGGAGGGTGATGGTCTCCAGCTGAGGAAGGCCAGGTGGAAATGACCACCTGGGCCCGGGTTTTGGCACGGACAACACCACAGCCCCTCCTCGAGACGAGTTCTCAGGCTTTCTGTGGGGAGACCAGCCTGATGGCAGGCGTTCAGGATTTGGCCCCTTAGTCGTTTCCCATTCAAAACAAGTAACTGTCCCACCACCCGAGCGAGGCAGCACCACGGCACCGGATGAGAAGCCAACCCTGAGCACACCGCGGCGGTGGCACCACCTGGCTTGAGGGTGCCAACACAGCTGGGCAGGAGAGACGCACATCCCTTTGGGCACCCCGAGTCCAGCCAGCTCCCCGTCAGGACGCCGCAGCCAGGAGGGACAGCACGGGGGACACATGTCCAGGGCAGACAGACAGACAGACAGCGGTGGCCGGACCCCCGTGCGGCGCGGGAGCGGGCAGAAGGTGCAGCTGGAGCCCCGCCAGCCGCCGGAGCCGGGCTGGGAGACAATAGCGGCGGCAGCATCCGATCGGATCGGCGGCGCTGATGGGACCGGGAGCCCGTGCGAAACTGCCATATTAATATTTATTCCACAAAGCGCGCGCGGCTCCCAGCTTTGCGCGCCTCCGCCGCGCTCTGACCGCAGTGCCAACCCTCAGGCACCGCAAACACAATTGGAAAACAATGTGACGGAAATGTTTAATCTGCTCAGCCCATCTGTGCTGCGTATTTCTCCAGATCTCCCTGAGAGAGGCGCCTTCGAATCTCCACATTGCCTTTAATATTCTCCTAAATCACCTCCCCACCGCACTTCAAGGGCCATTGCTACAATATCACAGGTTCATCGAGAGTGCACGGGAGAAGGGGGGTGCACGGAGGGGAGGGTGAGGGACGGGGGTGTCGGCTGGGATATTTTTTATTTTAAAATATTTCCCAGGGACGGTGTTCCTGTGCCCCTCGGACAGGCGAGAGAGAGGAGACAAAAAAAAAAAAAAGAAGGGGGGGGGAATCAGAGGGAAGTTATTGTGCTGTTGCTGGGAGGCGATTAGTGAGGCTGTTTAGAAGCAAACAGGCTGGAATGGAGCAAAAATCATTTCCAAAGAATCGCTTTTATTAATCTCCTTCCTCGGCCGCTCGCTTTCGCGTGTGGCTGCCGCTGTTCCTCTCTCCGGAGGGCTCCATCCTGCTCCAAGCTTCACACGCAAAACAGGCACGGATACGTGGGTGAGGGGGGAGACCCCAAAGCAGCAGCAGCCCGGGGTGGGGATGACTGGGCCCAGCATTCCTGGGTCCCCCACCCCGCCACAACTGTGACCTAGAGCCAAGATGCTCCAGCTCACGTGCATTGCTGCCCCGTGCCTCAGTTTCCCCGTTCCATCAAGGCCAATTCCCCCATATGGCCTTTCAATACTTAAACGGGGCACGTAAGAAAGATGGGGATAGACTTAGGATAAGGGGTAATGGTTTGAAACCAAAAAAGGGGAGATTCAGACTAGATATAAGGAAGAAATTGTTTATGCTGAGGGTGGTGAGACCCTGGCACAGGTTGCCCAGGGAGGTGGTAGATGCCCTGGTCCCTGGAAACACTCAGGGTCAGGTTGGATGGGGCTCTGAGCAACCTCATCTGGTTGAAGAAGTCCCTGCTCATGGCAGGGGATTGGACTAGGCAACCTTTAAAGGTCCCTTCCCACCCAAACCATTCCAGGATTCTATCTCCACTGCGAGGCCCCCACTCTCTCCCCGGGCTGCTGGGTGCTGCCACCCACAAACCGCCCCACAGCCATGCAAGGAGTCCGGGGGGTGCGTGGGGTCCCGGGATGCGCGGGGTCCGGGGGTGTGCAGCGGACACATGAGGTCCGGGGGTGTGAGGGGTCCCGGTGTGCACAGGGGACGCACAGGGAGCAGGGGGTGTATGGGGTCCAGGGGGGATACGGGGTCTGGGGAATGCACAGGGTCCAGGATGGAGTGCGGGGCCCGGGGCGCACGGGGTGTGGGCTCCAGGGGGGATACGGGGTGTGGGGGATGCACAGAGTCCAGGATGGGGTGCAGAGTCCGGGGGGTGTCGGGTCCAGGGGGGATACGGGGTGCGGGGGATGCACAGAGTCCAGGATGGGGTGCAGAGTCCGGGGGGTGTCGGGTCCAGGGGGGATACGGGGTGCGGGGGATGCACAGAGTCCAGGATGGGGTGCAGAGTCCGGGGGAAGATGCGCAGGGTCCGGGGTTGCGCGGGGTGCGCGCAGGCGGGCGGGTGCCGCATCCCCCGGCGTTGCCATGGCAGCCGCTCCCGGCTTCGCTTCCTGCATCCCCGGGGGCCGGCGCAGCCGGATCCACCTGCTCCTTCCCCGACCCTCCGCGGGGTCATAGTCAGGTCGGCAGAATAAATGAACGCGAGCACTAATGATGTGTTTGCGGGCTGTTTATGCTCTCTGTGTGTCAGGGGCACTCACATTTAGAGAGCTCATTATGGCTGCAATTAGACTGCACCATTGCTGGATATTTAACTCCTTTTTCTTTTAAATTAGCATTTTAATAACGTGCTTTGAGCAGGGGAAACAAAATGACCATTTTTCACGGACAAACTTCCTAGCTGTAGGTGCAACTTTAATGGCAAAGTTGCAAGGGAGGTAAAATAAGAGCAGGCCCGTTCCCTTCCCACCTATCCCTGCCCTCTCCCCCTCCTCCCCGCCATCGGGAAGGGCGGAGGGGGGGGGGGGAAAAACCGGGAGAGATTTTTATTTGCTTTATCGCACACTCCATTTCCTAAATTTGTTCTGCAGCCAATTATTTTCGCCTTTAAAGTCCTGAACGCTCACGCTTGATGAAAATTAGCAGCCATCTGAGTTAAACTCTGCCTGTGACCTGTGAAGAGGGCTCGGAAATAATTGCGTACATGTGTGCGTGCACGCGCGCGTGCGAGGAGCCAGCCATCCATCCCCGGAGCGGGGAGCAGGGAGGGGGGGCTGTGGCCAGGAGCAGCGAGGGCCGATTACATGATGGGTATTATCAAAATATCTTTATACAGTGACCCCCGGGGCCGCTTCCCCGCAAAGGTCGCCGCAATTATTTCCCCTTCGTTCATGACCCTTCGGTTGGGCTCAGGGGGTGGGGGAGGCAGAGGGGGCCAAGGGGGGACAGCCGAGGGGCTGCGGCCACCGTACTGGGAGGAGGGATGGGGACTGGTGGAGGGGATGCTCCATGACTTCACCAGGAACTTGTGAAAACACCCGTTTTCCTTCGCACTTGCTCCACACAGCGCGAAACCCGACCCCGGCCAGCCCCAAAGTCCCGGTTTCGTTCCTCCGTTAGGATTTGTGCTCCTAATTAATCGATGGCCCTAAACCACCCATCTTTTCCCCAGGGATTGCTGCGAGGGCTGCGGGGAGGAGGCGAGGGACCCCCAGGGGTGGGGGTACCCACTGCTGCCAGGCTGGGAGAGGCAGCTGAGCCAAGACGGGGTCTCCAGGAGTGGGTGCTCCCCTCTGCCCTGGGACAGGGGGTCACTGGGAGCAGATGCCCCTCTCCATCCCAGCCCTGACCAGCTCCAGCCCGTTTCTGTAATAACTGGCAGCCCCAGATGCACTGGGTCAGGACCAGAGGCCAGAGCTGGGACCCCCCAGAACCCCCACGCAGCCAAAATCACACTGAGGGTCCCGAATCAGCGGGGACCCACTGCAGGGAAGGGAGAGAGGCGCAGCCTTGGCGAGAACGACGCTTTAAACGTTTCCTCTTTTGCCTCCACTCAGCTGTACCTCAGACGTCGCCGTTTCATAAATACAATCCGGGTAGCGCAGGCTATAATTTGGTGATAGCTACCCCAGGACATATCTAGATACACTTCTGTTATTTTAATTAAATACTGCATTATGGTTTGTGACAACTTCATCGCTATAGCGTAAATGAATTCGGAATTAAAGTCTTACTTAGGCATTCCACTACTTCCCCCCCACGCCCCCCTCCCCTCCACCCCTCCGTGTTACAAAGCAAAAGGCTATAAAATCAAGATGTTTGTTCATTTACAGATGGAGCAGCTTGGAAAAGAGGAGAAAAAAAAAAAAAAAAAGGAGAAAAGGCGAGACGGTGCGGAACACCGGCGGCTTGGGAGCATCCTCGGGTGGAGGAGAGCACAAAGGGGGATGCTGAATATTAACGGGCTCCTCCGAACCCCCCTTTCCCCAGCAATGGGATTGCTGTGTTGTCCATAATTCTCATTATTAAATCCCACTTTGCGATGGCTGCGCTGGAAGTTTTAGACCTTTGGGGATTGGGTCTGTGGGACGGGCACGGTGGTGGCTGGAGGGACTGAGTTATGGCAAAGGGAAACTTTTTGTTTTATGCCCAGGCCTGGGAGTTCCAATTCCATCCATCTATTAACTCGTCTCTAATGAAACTAGAGTGTACGTGACATTTTGCAATATAACTGCTTTAAATGTTACCACATCAATTGGTTTAAATGTTACCCGCGCCTCATGAACCGGGAGATGGGTTTATAATTATCTCCGTCTCTCTCTAACGAACAAAGATTTCGACTGTCTGCTGGTATTTTGCACCAGCAAAGGAAGCAGGGATGCCCGAACACGGGTGCTCAACAGGCTCAGGCAAACAAAAATCCCAAGTTTTGAGGGTGTCACCTCTTGGCAAATCGATGCCAGGTTTAAAACCTTCCCGATGGCTTTTGGGCAATTGGGGTTTCGCCCTCGGCTCTCCTCTCCATCCCTCTCCTGCCGATGAAGCACCCCGCAAACAAAACCGGCTCGCATCCGTCTACCCGCGCCCGCATCCGTACGTATGGATATAATATGTAGATCCATAAAACGACGGCAGCCCGGGAAACTTATGGCCGGGGAGGGATGGGTTTAACGACGAGGCTCCGCTTTAATATTTCCCATCGTCACAACCCCAAGTGAAATTTCCACTTCCATTTACGAAATAAGCTGGGAAAACGTTGAGCATTTGTTACGCTGGAAATAAAAAGCTTTTGCTTTTTTTTTTTTTTTCCCTTGCTTTTTTTTTTTTTTTTTTTTTTTTTTTTTTCCCCACCACCCATTTGAAACAGGGCATCGCAGCAAATGTCACCCCCACCTCCCCGGCTCAGATTAGCGAGGGGCTCGTTACTAAATCTCTGTCTAATAAAGGCAGGGTTGACTCTGGAGGAGCTGCTGGTTCTAACGCCGGCTTTGGAAAATGGAAGGATTGTCACACTTAAAGACACAAATTTCCCCTGTAATATATTCGAATGGAAACCTCTGAATCCAATACTACATGGGCATATCTAATAAATTCACAATATTTCAGCCTCAACAGCCTACAACGGTTAGTTTTAAAGATTTATATGGTAAAAAATTACTCGGTGATGAATATAGTTTATTCTGTGCAGTATTGGAGAGTATAAGGAATTAAACTACTGTCTTTAACAGTGAATTTATTATTACCTCTGTCAAAGCCAAAGTCTTTAACAGCATTTATTATAAATTTCAGTGCAAAATAAATGGTCAGGGTACGCCTTAAAGCTTAAACCCCCCCAGTGGATACATGTGCCAGCCCAGGAGAAGTTCACGGGCCAGGGGGCAACGACTGAGCAGCCCCCTGAGACCTCCAGGGCTGGCATTGGGGTACCACGACCGTGGGGAAGGGGCCACCACATGTCCCTGCCACGGCCACCGCTGCCCCGTGGGGACCGGGGTCACCCAGCGCCGAGGGTAGGACGGCACGCTTGGAGGCAGCACGATGGTCGGTTTGGGGTGAAAGCAGCAGGGTTGGGGCAAAATTTGGGATGCAGCACTGGAGACGTGCGGGTGAGCCCCCACGGATGGGGCAAAATTTGGGATGTGGCAGTGGTGGGGACACGCGGGCGCTGGGCACCGTCGGTGCTGCCTCCCCGGCGCTCGGCCACCCTTTTGTCCTCGCCGGCGATGGGTGTCCCCTCATTTATAAAAATTACCTGGGAGGAATGAGGCTGCCAGGGGCTTGTTCTGGACGATTGGTTCCCACCGGGGGGGTGACGAGGGGGCCGGCGGGGGAAGGATGGCCCTCGCTTGAATTTGACCGGTGGGTGACCGTTGCCTTCCAGCTGACCCCGCCGTCCCATCCCCATCCCATCCCCATCCCTCCCAACCCGGGAGCCTCCCGGAGGGGTTATTAATGGGAGTCGAACGCCGCCGAGCCCCGAGGGAGCCCATCTCCCCACCAGAGACCCCGGGGGGCTGAGCCCACTGCCCCGGGATGCAGCTGGGTGCTGAGCCCCGACGGGGCTCGTTACACGTCGCCTCCACCACCCACGAGGTTCAGCGCAACGGAGGGGGCGTGGGGGGGTCCGTGGCCTTCCCTTGGCCTCTCCCCACGAGCGAGATGGCCCCAAATCCAGGGAAAATGCCACTAGATGTCACCACACGCCTTTCGCTCGGGGTCCGGGGTATGGGAATATGCCCCCCCCCCCCCCTTCCCCCCCTGCTTTCATTGAAAGCAATTGAGAGAATTAACTTATCCGGTTTTATGGCCCGCTTGTCACATCCAACTAAGCCCACTTAAAATAGGAAGTCTCGCTGCATTCAAATAATTATCATAACGTACAAATCACTCAGCCAGGGGACAAGGGACCGGTGCCGGGGAAAGGGACGCCACGCCGGGGCTTTGCTGGGATTATTGCTTTCCCCTCCCCAAATTCATTCCCCTGTGTATTAGCCTGGCTGAGCTGCGCCGAGCGGAGTAGCGATGTTTCGGGGTACAGCTGAGCCAGCTCCAGCCATGACCCCCTCATCTCCATTATCCCTGCGGCACTGGGGCCCAATGAAGCGCTGGTGGCACTGGGGGTGCAACAAGGAGCCTCCTGGCTGGGTCAGGGGGTGACAATGAGAAAAGCCGTTGATGGTGGCATCTCCCAGACTCCCGGTACTCGCCCAGGAGAGGGGTCGGCGCTGCGGGCACAAGGAGGGATGCGGCAGGTGATGATGCTGCCCATGCCCAGGCCAGGACCCTGCATCCCCTTCGCTGCAGCATCCACCCCCCGCCACCAAGAACCCCCCCCAGCTACTGATGTCCACTAACCCCCAAATCACTTTTCCCCGCTGTTGATGCTCGAAATGTCAGACAGGACCCGAGCAGCAGCCGGCGTGTGTTTCAAACACACCAGATGGATTTTTATATTAGCTACTATTTCATGTTCAGACAGAGCGACCGCGTCGCTAAAACGGCAGCCTCGCCGCTGCCGAGTTTGCTTCTGCGAGATTAATTCTGCGAAATTAATTGGGACAAGATTGAAAAGGAAATTAAAATGCAGCTGAGTGAACAGGCTTTTCAAACACCTTTCCCCCCCCCCCCCGCTTTCCTTCACCCCCTCCCTCCTTCCCCCCCAGCCCCACGCCGCCTCCGTTCCGCGGCGGCCGCGAGCATCCGTCGCGCAAAGTAATTTACGGGGGAAAAGCTCTCAGGACCGATCGGTTACGTGTGAGGAAGCCGGCACAAGAGTCGCAATCTGGAGCCACTGAAGGGAGCAAAAACCCTGCCGTGACTCCAAGCTGGGTCCCCGAGCTGGTGTGTGTGTGTGTGGGGGGGACACCCGACTCGCTCAGCCGTCGGCGGGATGGACCGAGGTGCTGGCAGTGGCATGGGGGGGCTGCGGGTACCGCCCCCAGGGATGGCCACGGGTTGCTCCTGGTGTCACCCTCCTGGATAAATGAGGTGATGAGCCAGGGCTGTGAGTTTGGTGCCCAGAGCATGTCAGCCCCATCCTGGGGGGGCATGGTGGGGCAGCGAGGTGTTAAATGCCACCGTGAAGTGCTTTGAGATCCACAGATGGGGAATTCGCAGCCTTCCAGACAGGGACGGCGGGTGCAGCTGCCTCCGGAATCAAACATGCCAGCAAAAAACATCCGTGCCACGCTGGCTGCAAGGCTTTGGTGGACGAGCAGCCGGCGGTCAGCCATGCTGACCACCCGTGTCCACCCCGGGACTGTCCTGCGGCTGCTGCCAGGATGCCAAACTAAACCTGATCCTTTTTCTCACCGATAAAACACAGCCTTGGTCTTAACAAGCCTGAGACTTGGAGGTGCTCTTCACCTCCAGAAGGTCCGTACCCACCACAGCTGAGATGCCTTTCCCCACCTCAGCTCCGCTTGACCTTCCCCAGGTGGGTGCCCACTGAGGGCAGACTGGGCACAACCTTTGACATCATCGCTGCTGCCAGATTGGGATGCAAAGCGTGTTGCAAAACATCATCCATAAAATGCAACCGCCCCAGCTCATCGCTGCCAGCCACGGCCACCGTGGTCTGGCAGGGACCGGCTCGGAGCCGGGACAGAGCCCTCCAGGGACAAGCATGGCACGAGAGGGTCACGGGCACCAGTGCCTTTGCTCTTGCCCCCGCAAACCCACTAATGCAAACACTTAATTTATTCACCTGCGCGCGCTTTGCCGAAGGGAACCCTGGTCACACCCGGCTGAGCAACTCAATTACCCCTGTAATACCCGAGCAACAGCACGTACAGACTCCATTACAGTGGGGAAAAAAAAAAAGGAAAGAAAATCAAAAATCATCTTGCTTTGGGGCGTTTGAAATGCCACGTGTGAAGACAGGGGGTATGGGGCAGTCACGGAAGGGGGGAGCGGGATGTTGGGGTCTGGTTCCCGCGCGTACGCGCGGGAACCAGACCCCGACATCCCGCTCCCCCTAACTCTTTGGACCTTGATTTTTACCTATTTCATCAGCTCTTGACCCTGCAGTTGAGCCCCAGCCTCGTGCCAGTGAATACTGGGCTCCCACTGATGCTCTTACCTTGCTTAGGACATAGATGAGGTCCCCACGGTGGAAGGAGAGCTCGTTGGGATGCTCGCCGTTGCAGTCCCACATGCCTTGGTAGTAATTAGCGTAATCTCGTCGTTGGGGACCTCCTAGGAAAAAAAAAAAACCAAACAAGAGAGAGGTCAGGGTGATGGGGAATTCCATGGGGAAGTATTGGGGTGGTGGAGAGGGGCTGGTGTTTGTTGGGGAAAGGAAGGACATGGTGGTGATGTGCATTTTGTGTTTCAATTAAAAGGCAGAGGCTGAAGAAGTACTGCAAGGGGCTGGTCAAGAAATGAACACAATATCATAGAATCTTGGAATGGTTTGGGTTGGAAGGGACCTTCAAGGTCATCTAGTTCCAATCCCCCTGCCATGGGCAGGGACACCTTCCACTACACCAGGAGTAGGAAGCAGGGATAGGAGAAGAACAGGGAGCAAACATCTGCCTTCACCCTCCCATTCCCAGGAGGTCAGAGAAGGTCCCAAAACTTCTACAGCACAATATAACCTCGTAGCTCAGGTCTTGATCTTTCCATGGAGCTGTGAGTTTGGGAAGGCAGAGCCTTTGCTCGTTGCCTGTGACCAGTTTGCTGTGGGAAGGGAAGGGGATGTGAGTCAGCAAACTCTTTTCTTCTCTCCTTTTTTTTTTTTTGAGAGGCAAAAGATCTGTTTGCTGAAAGCCGCAGCTTTGGGCTCATGAGACTGTTGGCAAAGGGTGCCCAGGCTGGGGTCAGCCCTGGGCTAAACGTGCACGTGGGTTTCCTGGAAAATATTGCAGCAGCGTTTCCAGAACGAAACGTTTCCATCTTCACCATCTCAGAAGGGCATTTCCCACTCAAGAAACCGGCCCAGGGACCAGAGCCACCACAAAAGGTGGGTCCTCACCACGGGAGCAGAAAGCATCTCGCCTTGTGATGGGACCAGACGAGCCCCATGCCAAGGTCTTGCAGAGCCCCAGCACCGGAGGAGATGCTGCTCTGCCCAATCTGCAGCCTGGGGAAGTGACTCGTCCCAGCACATTCAACAGACCCTTCTCAGCATCAAAAAAAAAACCCAAAACCTTCCAGATTCCCAGTTCTCAAGCACACAAGAGGACCATTAAAACACGCTCCTGGACCAAAAGCTTCAGGCAGGAGACTGCCCTGATGGCAAAGCACCAAAGCGGGGGTGAATCCAGATGTCACGACACGGACATCTCTGTGATGTGACCCCCATGGCTAATTAAACCCAGTAAAACCACATTCTGCACGGGGTGGGAATCGAGCACCGGGGCTGTACCAGCGATCTGTGCCGCTCTGCCACGCAGCTGAACCAAGCCCAGAAAGCATAAATAGAAAATATCGAGCACATGTTGGAGGAAATGTTTCTAATATGGTATAAGGGACCGAGCGATAAGGGTGCATCTGGAGTGCTGTGCCCAGATTTGATCACCTAAATATGAAAAAGGACATTACAGAGATGGATAATGGCACAGCAGGGAGCAACCGGAATGACTCAGGGACTTGGGGAACTTAAATAGAAAGGCTAGGAATTAAAAAAAAAAAAAGTAGGTCTGCATCCTTTGGAAAGTATTAAAGGGGGAGCACAGAGCGGCGAGGAAAAGATTGGGAAGGGAATAGGAGGAGTAGAGCTCCTGAGTTATTTAAGCTCGTGCTAAGTGCAGGAACCAGTGCAGGTTACGAACTGGAGGCAGAGGAAACATCAGGGCGCGGGGGAGGACGCGGCAAGGAGCGGCTTTGGTAGGAGCCAGCAAATTGTGCAATTAACACAAAAGGTCGTTATGGGAGGGTGTGAGGACAACGCCGCGCTGCGGAGAATAACCTGGTGCAGGGGGCACGGCGCTTGGCACCGACCTGCTGGTCAAAAGGCTGCTCTGGAGGTATCCAAAATACCAGTAATTCCATGGAGCATCATCACTAACTTGCTGGTGAAGAGATTTAAACGCAGGGATCCCCCACATCAGCCTCTGCTCTTCTTCAGATGGAGCTCTGCTGTGTCACTCGTGCTTTGGGAGGGCACAGGGGTTCATGTTGAGACAGAAAATACAGCTTAGGAAGGTGTTTCCAGAGCTGAAAGTGCCCGTTTTCCTCTGAAGCTCCCCGGGGTGGGGACCCAGGTGCCTGCTCATCCACAGGGATGATGCTGCTGGGGAGCTGGAGCCAGCACATTCCAGCTGTCCCTTGGTCACCAGGTCACCCTCCTGTCCCACATCTCTTTCCTGCCTACCAAAGGAACAAGAGGACCTTGGAGGCATCTGGCCACCCTGTCAAGGAGCAGAGAAAGGAGAAGCCACTGCTAAAATGGAGCCTCTGCAAAGCTGCACCCATGAACCCGGATGGGACACTCCGTGAGTACAAAGGGAGAAAATTTTCCAGCCCGCAGGAAGGTTCGTGCTCCCAAAAGTTTGTGTCTTTTTTTTCCCCACCTATGCCAGCTGCTCGGGGGGAAGGTCTCACCCCTCCCTCCAACCCTGCCTTCAGAAGGTCGGAATTAACTGCACCAGAGGAGGAAGATGCCCGAGGATGGAAGTGCGGTCAGGCTCTGCGCTTCATGCCCAGCCATGGCTTCAAGGCAACAAAGCTGTTTGTGCCAGCTACTGAAAATCCCGTTAAAATTCAGACCGTTTGCGGAAAAGGGACCCTGGCTCGTATTTTAGCACTTGGAAGATATGGTCAGGGAAGGGAGAACTTCACTCTGCAGCCTCCGCGCGGGACGGTGGATGTCCGTGATCCTCAACCTGCCGGTTCCAGGCTTGGTGGGACGTGGGTCGGATCCAGACGAGCCATCCCAGGACTCCTGCGTTACTCTGCATCAAATCTCCTCACTTTTAGAGACAAGAGGTTTCGTTGAAAAAGCCCCGATGCCTCATTCAGACATTTAAATCTGCGTTCAGGGCAGAGCCGTGATTTCAGCGCGGCTGATTTACACTGATGGAAGTGGGACGAGAGCCCGCGCCCGTGTTTATGGGCCTTGGGGTCATTAAGAAAACCAGCCAAATGTGACAACCCATCGTTTTCTTCTGCAGCCTGCGCAGCCCCAAGAAGAGGCTGTGGGAGAGGCACGATCCGCCCCAACCCCTTTGCTTCGGGCATGTTGCTTCAGAAGCCTGTTGATGCTGAAACCTAATGACAACCGTCTGCAGCTCAGGGTTTTCACTGCTGTGCTCGTGCTAGGTGAAACCTCCTGCCACGCTAAATGCAGGGGACCGTGACAGCAGGCAGGCCACGAGGCATTTTTTGTTTTCCAAGTAGAGGAATTTTGCTCTGTTCGTATGCGGCTGGTGAGCTCGCGCTGCGGCGGCAGCCCCGGAGCCCGTCCAGCGCAGAAGGCAGGGATTAAGCAGCCTTGAGCGGAGCAAATGGGTGTCTTGGCAAGAGCAGCCTGAAGCTCTCAGCTGGATTTGCTGGGCTGCTCCAGCATCATGGCATCCTTCTGGTTCTTAGAAATTAGAAACAATCGTTTTCCATTAACCAAATGCTCATCTGGCACTTCGGCCGTGTGATATAATTAAGAAATAGCCGCTTCCCTCTCTCCCTCCCCGCAGCCCAGCCCTCTGCTCGAGGACTCCCATCGTCTCGCTCGCCCTTGGTCCAGTTGGACAGAAGCACAAATTCCCAAGGCAAAAGGCGGGAGCGTTGGGGTTCCCGGTGCTGCCAGAACCTCTCCCTCTTGAAAGGCAAGAGTCAAATCCGTTATTGAGTGTAGGAACAGACACAGGACTTAGAGCGATCACGACAACGCTGATAACGAAACCAGTTATAACGATTAACAGCAATTACAGCCGCCGGGCAGATGCTAATGAGCACGAGAAGGGAGTTTAAGTGGCTGGCAGGGCTGCGACAGGCAAGAGCCAAAATCCTCCGGGTGGCCTTGGGGTGCAGGTTTGCCGGCACCTCCGGCACCAGCCTGGCACGAAGCCATGCTCTGCTCCCCGCTGACCCCACCTCCAGCTGGAAAACCCACGGGGGAGCTGCTTTTCCAGCCCCTGGTCCTTTGGATGTTTAAACGCTGGGGCAGTTGCGAAAGCCAAAGACAGACACGTGTGTGCACACACGTCCCATCGTAGAATGGTTTGAGTGGAAGGGACCTTCCAGATCATCCAGTTCCAACCCCCCTGCCATGGGCAGGGACATCTTCCACTACACCACGTTGCTCAAAGCCTCATCCAACCTGGCCTTGAACACTTCCAGGGATGGGGCAGCCACAACTTCTCTAGGCAACCTGGTCCAGTGACTCAGCACCCTCAGAGGGAAGAATTTCTTCCTTAGATCTCATTGAAATCTCCCCTCTTTCAGTTCAAAGCCATTGCCCCGTGTCCTGTCACTCCATGCTCTTGCCCAAAGCTCCTCTCCAGCTTTCTTGTAGCCCCTTTAGGTACTGGAAGGTGCTGGAAGGTCTCCCCAGAGCCTTCTCTTCTCCAGGTTGAACAGCCCCAACTCTCCCACCCTGTCTCCATAGCAGAGGTGCTCCAGCCCTCACATCATCTCCATGGCCTCCTCTGGACCCACTCCAACAGCTCCATGTCCTTCTGATGTTGGGGCCCCAGAACTGAACACAGTACTGCCATCGTGCCGGAGGCTGGGAAACAAGCTCCACAAAACTATGGGGAGTGGAGAAACGCTGACTTGCTCCAGACTCTGCAAACAGCTGGGACACAACCCTGCCTGTGCTACTGATTCCAGTAGAAAGAGGCCTGAGCACCCTCCTGGGCTGGGGCCAACTGCCTGAGAAATAGCCAAGGGGGTTTGATGTTGGCTAAAAGGAATTGTTGGATCAGGCTTTCCAGAAACACCGGGAAGTTGGGCAGAGGGGTTCTTGGACTGCTGGCAGCAGTAAACCAGCTGAGCGATGCTTGGGGTGCTCATGCATTCAGGAGAGCACAAGCATGCGTGAAGCTGGTTTAGCCACCCACCATCCACAGCATCCAACACTGAATCCCTCCAGTCTCCATCACCCATGGCAGCGGGATGCCTGTTGTGTGTCCCTGGCCAGGCAGGCACCCCGCGAGCTGGGCATCATCGGGGTGAGACTGTCCCCTCCAAGCTCTGGAGCAAGAGGATGGTGTGGGAAGCTCTCCTGAGCTGGGCTTTGCCAGGAGGACGTGTTTTCCCCCACGGTGAGGAGCAAGCGGGGCCGCAGGAAGCCTCTGGCCAGTCCAGCCCCGGCTGCTCGGACACAAGCGCCGCTTTCCTGCGCCAGGGCGGAAGCGGCAATGGAAAGCGAAGCAGGTGGGACTGGGGAGGAAACAGATCTTCCGCTCTCGTCCCACAGTGCGGGTCTTTAAGGACAAAGCAGGGGTGGGGGCCCTGGTGACCATGGCAGGCTCTTGGGCCGCTGGCTCCAGGCGGGCGGCGCTGGTTCCTGGGGTGGTGGTCCGCGTCCTTCCGGCTTCCCGCGCCGAGATCCCTCCCTATGGCAGCTTCCTCTGGGCCAGGAGTCGCTTCCTGCCCTCTCTCCAGGTTGTTTCTGCCCCAACGCCTCTCCCCGTCCCTGTGGGATGTGCTGGGAGGGCTGGCTCCCTCTCTGTGGTCCAGGATGGGATGAGGGACAGGGATGGGAGTGCCTCCATGGGAGATCCTTCAGCACACAGATCTCATCAGGCAGGAGGGGGGATGGATGCTGGGGCTCCTCTGTGGAGAGCTCACTAAGGCCACTGCCCATGGGAGACGCATCCCCCATGCCCATGGCATGGAGAAGATGGGGAGACCACCCCAAGCTTGAGTTACCTGAACTTCACCAGTTGCAGAGTCTCCTCTGTCACCCATCGGTCTGTTCTCGGGGCCTCTCCCATCCTCCACGCACCTTCTCCATCCCCACCTGCACCCCAGGACACACGAAGGGGACTCAGACCCCCCCCAACCACCATGACCTGGAGGTCCTTTGGGTCAGTCAAAGCAGGGTGGGCTCTTACCCCTTCTCTGTCTGCTTCGAGCATCCTCACTGTCCTCTGGGAATGGGGGCTCCAGCTCCTCATCTGGGGGGATAAAAACAGAGCAGAGAAGTCAGGGGAAGGGCTGAGCGTTGCTGCTGCACCAAAGCCCCAGGCGGGCAGAGGGCTGCGAGAGCATCCGACTGTCAGAATAATAAATTCCTGGCTTAATTGTGAAGAGTGGAAGGGAGGAAGTCGCAGCTAATATTTTAAAACGTGTTGCATAAAAACATGAATTGTTGTTAACACTGCTAAAAACAAATCACTTATTATAGCCTCATAAATTTAGGCGGCACTTTGCCGAGTGCCCCAGAGGAAGAGATGCTTCCTGCACGGGACTCGCGGGCCGGGGAAAACGTGACGAAGAGGAGAAATGCCAGGACAGAAACGCGAGGAAGGACGGGGCACAGAAACAGAAATTAAGGAGAAGAACGAGGAGCCCAGGCAGTGGAGGGCAGGGAAAGAGAAGGATGGGGAAAGAGGACACAAGAAAATAATTAAGAAATGATATAATGGAAAAGGCTCAGGACAGAGGGGCTGGAAGCAAATAAGTTGAAATAAGATTATTTAACACCAACCCGGGTACAACCCACCCAGCCTGAGCTGCTCGGGGTGCTGGGGGGGGTCGGTGCACAGCACCCACGTTAGCTGCCATCACAGCCCAGGCTTCCTTCTGCACCCACAAAGACTAGAAGCAACCTAATAAAATAATAGAACCAAACCCCGATTCCGACACGTTTCAGAAAGCCAACGCTCCGGCAAAGTGCCCATCCGCTCCCCTGGCACCGCTGTTGGCGAAGGGCTGCTGGGCAGCACGGGGCAGCCTGGGCACGGCTGAGCCTGGCACAGAAGTGTCCCTGGTGCATCCCAGGGGATGTGGCTTTGCTGTCACCTTTAGGCAGAGCCAACGGGAACCGAGCCTGGGTCTTGTGCGGATCCCGCTGCCCAGCACCCTTCCAGGATGCGGCCTCAGCCGTCCCGCTGGGCGCTGATCAATGCAAACCAGGTCAGCCCTCCGCTGCCAACTACGGATCGCATCCCGAGTCGGAGGGTCACCGCGACTGCTCCCCCATTAGACGGGAAGCGGCACCAAAGATCTTTTCTAAATAAATCAGACTTTATTGTGAAACTCGGCCGCTGACGAGACAGAACCTCATTAGCATTGATTTTAAAATAAATTATTGAAAGTGGCTTTTGCCTGCTCTTTGCATTTGTAAAAAGGGAACATAAATGTATCTGTAACAGCGCTCCCCCCCCCATCATTCCTACACACCCACCCCAAACCCTCGCGTCTGGATTCCTTTATGCTTTAACCAACGGCACCAAATCCCCTAATCCCAGCCCGGCATGCGATGGGGGGTGGTCGAACCAGCCACGAACACCCCAGAGCCATCCTCCAAAGCGGGGTGGCATCGCTTCCCCACCGCTGTGGGTGACACCTGCACCCACGGCCACCCCCCACCTCCTCTCCGTGCTGTGCACACCCCTCTGGCATCCCACAGGCACCGCTTCCATCCCAGAGCCGGGCTGTCCTCAGGAACCCTCTTCCCAGAGCCCTTCTCGCACCTCCTGGCACAGACACACGTTCCCTGGGAAGCTTCCTTGGCACAGGAAAACACGGGCCATGGAGAAAACGCTGCTGCTGCTCTGGAAAGCCTCCCTCTCCCTGCCCCAGCTTGGGCCATTTTATTCCATATTTGATGAAATGGGGCATGCTCTAACCCAAACTCAAAGCCCCGGACCCTCCCTCTGTTTGCATCGCCCACCTGAGACGTCAGCTGGGCAGCTGACTGCTCCCACAGCTTGGACAAGGCACTCTCCCGTGCTCCAGTCCTCTGTGCCTCAGTTTCCCTTTCTTTACAAAGCCTCTGCCCTGCTGCCCGCTCACTCCGTGCCTATCGCAGGAGGTGCTCGGAAGAAAATCCAGGTCCCAGCTCTTCCTGGCACCCAAAGGCACTGATCCTGGGGTGCTGAGCCCTCCCTGCACCGCGGCTCATGCTGCGGCATGCCAGCCCCAGGCACAGTCCTTGCAGATTTTGAGCCGTGCAAGCCTTGAACGGCACCCATGGGGACACGAGCAGCTCCCCTCCACACCCCAGCCTGTTGCATCCAGGTGCTTTTCCGAGTGGGAAAGCGATGCTCTGCCTTCCCAGGGCCTGGGCGTCTCATCTCAGCTGGGATCTGGATTTTATAGCCATGAATCAGAGGGAAACGCCAAAAAACGCATCTCCTGGGGGCTGCATCCCCCTGTGCGGAGCATCACGGCCTCGGCCACACCACCCTCGGGAAAATGCCTTTACATCCCATGGGCAGCTCCCAGCACCCACCCCTGGTCCAGAGCCCCACGGCAGCCCCCAGCCCCAGGCACGGCCGGGGTACCGGCGGGCCCAGCACCCCACGGCTGCACCGGAGCAGCCTGGGCGTTGGGCAGATTCTCAGAGGAGCTGTGTTTTAATGTAGCAATTTGATTCAATTTTCCACTCTATAAAATTACCCATCACTGCTCGTTGCTTCCTAACAGACACCTTCACTCTTAATTTAACAATCCTATCGAATTCTGCCAGGGAAATTGGAAAAATTTATCACCTGTGAAATTTTATTTTTCCTTGGTTGTATCTGTTTTTGTAAAACTTCATTAACGACGATGACTTGCTGAGGAAATTATCTCTTCATCTCCCCCCCCTTTCTTCCCCCCACCCCTTCTCTCTGTTTTCACTCGGGACACGAGGGAGGCAGTCGGGCACAGAGGAGACCCCAGCTCCGAGGGGGACTTTCCCAGTGCTTACTGGGGGGTCTAAGGGTGCGGAGGGCTGTTGGGGGAGACACAAACTTGGGGCAGAGCAGACCTCTGCTACCTGCCCCCGAGCCCTGCAACTAGTTTCTCACCACTTGCATGCTGGGCTCTACAGCAACGTGCCACCACCACCTACCTTCAACCTGGCAGGGAACTTGGGGGGGGTGCAGAGGGGGTGTGGGGGAAAAGAAGCTCACCCAGACAGGAGAGCTGGTGGCTTTGCTTCCTGCTGGCAGCATCCTGCACGGTGCCCGAGCTGCGTTCCTGTGCGTGGGTGCGGTTCCGGCCGCGGGCTGCAGGCAGGATGCTCGCGGGCAGGGGCAGCTGTGCCAGCTGTCTCGCAGCTCCTGCTTGCACCTTGGCTCAGCGCAGACATGATGCCCTTGGTGGAACCTCGGGGACAACAGCCCCTGGCCCAGCAGCGAAGCCCCTGGGTTGCCCCGCACTGGGGCCGAAGGACACTGTGAAAGCCCCGCTAAAGCAAGGGGCTCCCACCCAGCCACTTGCAGGGTGTGGGCTGGCAAGCAGCCTGAGACACAAGCCTTTGGGCTGCCCCAGGAACCTCTTCAAGCTCTTAAGATGCTGGGATGGGCAGGACGGAGGGCACAGGAAAAGCCCGTAATTAAAGGTAGGGTTTGGCTGGGATGTTCCTTCCTCCACCACCATGATGCTCTGCAGCCCCAGCATCAGGGCTCTGATCCATGGGAGAGCAACATCCATGGCATCCAAGGGTGAACCTGGCTGGCAGGGTCAGCTCCAGCTCTTTCAAGACAACCACATCCCGGAGCAGGGGCAACAGGGGGGTCTGTCCCTAAATCAACCGTGCACAAGCTCCTAGCAGGGTCACCGTTAGCCACGTGTGGAACAAACCTCACGTCTGTCTGCTCTGCAGTCGGTGTCGGCAGCCACAAAGCAGGCGAGGAGGTGCGCACAGCTGCCAAAGCAGGCGAGGAGGTGGGCACAGCTGCCAAAGGAGCCAGGGATGCTGAGAGCCCTGGGCACGACGGGCCATCAGCGCTTCACACACACCAGCCTGGGACCACAGCGTGGAGGCTGCTGCTGAGCTGGGGGACGGCTGTACGTACGCCCGGAGGAAGAGAAAGCTGCTGCCCAAATTGCTGAGGATGTAAACAGCGAAAGGGAAGGTCAGGATGGAAAGATGAAGGATGGACAGAGGCTGAGGCTTTGCTCAGGCAGCCCCGGAGCCCCAGCTCCGCTGCTGGCAACTGTCTGGATGCCACTTGCAAACCGCTGAGCAGAGATTTCCTCTGGCAGCAATGACCAGACAAAGATCTCAGGCACCGCAAAACTTTCCGGTGCGCTTAATATTTATATATATATATATATTTTTAATCACTACAAATATAAAAGTTCTGAAATAAATAAGAAGAAACATCTCCAGAGACCGACAGCGAGGGACCCTGCTCTCGGGGACAGGGAGCAGAGCTGGGTGATCCCAACCACGGCGCCGAGGCAGAACAGCACAGGGGTTTCAATAAGGCTCAGGTGACCTGTTGACCAAGCCCCAGGGATGTCACCCCACGGTTTCTGCTGTAACAGTAAAACGTTGCAGACCGTGTCACCCTCGCAGGCTGTTTGGTTCCGTGCCAGGAAGATTGCTCCAGGCTCCTGCTACCTCCAGACCTCGTGCACCGTTAGCGAACAAGCACGAGTCTTTAATGCAGTTATTCTATCATCTCTTGGAAGGCCACTAATTGTGTTACAGCCATGACTGCATGCCCAGAAGGGAGCGTTTTCATCATCTAAAGTCTGATTTTCCAGGTAACACAGCCCAGAGATTCCACTCTCACCAAACTTAATATCAGCTGAGCTGAACGGAGCACAACCTCTAAAAGCCACCTCACCTGAATTTACAAACCCTCTGCCTCACCAGAACAGAAAGGGTTTGCTCTTGTGGTCCATCCACCAGTCTGGACAAGGAAATGGGGTTAAATCTTTGAGTTCTGGGTCCATTGTGCTCAGCAGAGTCCTGGATGCTCGTTCCCATCAACATGTTGCGTGGCCAAGGTCTCCTTTCATGCTTGCAGGACTACAACTAGGGGATCGCTCGGGTTTTAACCTGCTTATTTGGTTGCTCACCTGGCAAAACCTCGTAGATGTCATCCTCTTTCATCTCAATGTTCAGCTCATCCTGATTCAGAGTAGTATTGTGGGATGTTGTGTTCACAGAGTCAGAACTGTCCACATCATTGTAGGGCTCTTCTTCATCCTCCTCATCGTATGGAATGGTGAGGGAGCTCAGGTCTGGCAGGAGAGAGCAAAAGCAGAGTGAAAAAGGGCAAACCTGGTACTTTCAGCGAGTTGAAATCAAGTAACAAGGTCTGTGCCACTGTACTTTGTGCTCACTATGGACTTTGCCAGGAGTGAACTGGCCTCTTGCTTGGCCCATGAGCACCTGGGATAAAGAAAACGGGATGGAAGCTGAGAATAGGCTAAAACAAAGGAAAAGCCCAAGAACAGGTGGCAAATGTCAGAGAATAAAGTCAAATTCAACAAGTGCCTCAAGGAACTGAGCCTGACCCAGTTCCTGGGCAGCTGTCTATGGTTTCCAGAGAGTTTCCACAAGCTGGGCTGGTGCTTTCTCTCAGTATTGTTGATCTCAAATTGGAGCAACTCCAGTGGAGCCAAACCCCAGCCTGCATCAGCCAAGGGCAGAACAGCAGATCTGCAACGTCAGCAGCAAGGAGCTGTTTTTGTCCCCCTTGGTGACACTTGCAGGCTTTGAGACATCGCACAACTCTGTGCTCTAAAAGCAGCCAAAAAGCTCTTGAGTTGAAACCAAATACCTGTGGGCTCCAAACAACCCCTTCTTTTTAACCACCTGCTTGAACGAGCAAAGCCCCAGAACCTCTCTTTTTGCTCAGAAGGGATGCTGGGACTCCAGCAAGGTCTCGGTGATGAGCACGAGCCCACGCGTTGCCAGAAGGAGCAGCCCAAGCCAGGTGGGAAGATGCTGCCAGGATCTGCCCAAACAAACTGGGCACATTGGCTTGGGCCAAGATGCCAGACTCACCCTTCAGAAGGAACTGGATCTGATCCACCCAGTCTTCAGCCTCTGCCGGGCTTGGGGCTGTGAACTGGAGAGAGGTTCACCTGTTACTGTGCTGGTTCTTGTATGTAGGAAGAAGAAAAGAGCTTCACAGCTAGAACAGGGGATGGAGATCCTGGATCTGCCATTTTCTACTCTGTAACTTTGGGAAAGTCATTTCAGTTCTTTATCTCCCTCTTCCAAACAGGGAAGCAGAAGCGGAACAAAGCTAGACTATCCCAGAGGAAGGCTGTCAAGCCCAATTCATTAAAATAATTCAGATGAAAACCACAATCCCCACTGAATACACTATACCGACTCTGAACCAAGACTCTACATCCAAAAATCTCCCTGAAGCTCAGGAAGGCTCTCACGTACACTTTGTGGATTGGGCCAGGTTTTTCATTACGCCAGTTTTAGGCTTCCCCCTGGACACTCAACAAACTGAAGGTTTAAATTTAACCTGGCTCTGAATTGCTTATTTAAAAATGGGCTTTCCAAACCCAATCCTCTACTGCTTCTAACCTACGTTCTCACTTAACCCCTGCGCCCCACAAGAGCAGAGAGAGCCCAGCATCACTCCTGTGCCAAGGGAAGGTTCATGCTGAGATGATCTGCCAAGCAGCAGCAGCATTGGCACCTTCTGCAGTGCCATTTGGTTTGTTGTACCAGAGGAGTTGGAGACTCACAGCCTTCCTGACCCTGCAGGTCCAGCCTGTACCTCTGCCCCCAGACCTGGGACCATTTGCTTTTGTGCCTAGTGCTCAAACCAGCATAGAAGATCCATTTCTTTCCCCAGTTCCTACCTCGTAGGTGCGTTTGCCAGGGCAGGTTAACTCGAAACAGCATCTTTTTCGGGAGTCTTTGCGGAGATGAAAAGCCAGCCGGGCACTATAGTGCTCGATGGAGAAGTTGCCTTTAGGTTGTTTGCCTGGAAGAAGAGAAACACGCTGAATCTGGAGTTTGCATCTCTTTATTGAGCTCCCAGCACTGCTGGCTGGTGCAGATGTCTGTCGCCCACATCAGGAACTCGAGGTACACCACATGTCAATGAGAAACGGCCAGAAAACCCCTTCAGTCTAAGCATATCCACCCCCAGGAAATCCAAAGAGAATATTAGAACATCTTCATGAAGACACAGTAAAGAGGAAGCCCCTTTGAAGCCTCGAGAGACTGTGAGCAGCCAGCGAAAGGTTGCCAGGGTCAGAGGGCTGCGTGAAACGAGCTGGTTGTAATGAAGCAGAGCCCACTGTGTACTGGGGGAATGTGATCCCGATGATTATTCTGCTGGTGAGGCATTAACGGGCTGGTGGCCAGGAAGAAATACTGAGTGGGGCTTTTGAGAATTGGCCAACGGATCTCATCGATGCACAAGGCATGGCCAGTGTGAGCCAGGGTGGGGAGAGGGGACTTCACTGCAGTCATCCGAGGCATCTTTGTTTACCCCAGCTTGTTTTTTTCCTTATGAATCTTCTTGAGGAAGTGCTGAAGGACGATTCAGGCAGTTGCTCTGAATCTTTTTTTGATTCACAGATCCTTAAGAAACTGCCAGGGGTGAGGCCAAGCCCTGTGTAAGGGTTTCAGCTCATCGATAACAGGTTTTGCTTTACTCTCTCGTCTTCTGGAGACCATCTGGAAGCTGACATCTGCTCGTCCCTCACAAAAACAACCAAATATTCACTCTTGGCTTCAACACCTACCTCTGCCAGCAGCTCGCTGGGAAAGCCCGAGCAGCTCGTACCCCTGCCAGGGCAAGGGGAGTTGGGAAGCTTGTTTGGAAACAAAAAGTGCTCGAGATCTTCAGACAAAGGATGTGGAAGAAGGACAAAGACCCAGCTTCATCCCCCATGACCCACTGGGGTTTAATCCTGTCCTGGCTGCAGACTCGGTCATTGTAAACCCAGGGTGGACGTGTGTGTTTTGAAGCTGTTTTCATGCCGTGTTTCTAGATGGGTGGAACGGGGTAAGGAAGGCCATATATCTAATCATGCCAACTCTGTTGGAGATATTAGCTGTCTGTTTATATGTACCTGATGGAGCATGACTGCAAAATATTTATATGCACTGACACATGGATTATATACAGTCACTTAGGGGGTTGAAGCCCAGCTGATGGCTAATGGAAAACTCAGTACATCATTTTATTTACACACAGCTCTGTCCCTGTGTCTCTCTTCTCTTGTTCCACACCTATAAAGACGTTTAGGGGGAAAAAAAAAAAAAAACAAAAAACAACAAACCAAGCTGAGATCTACCTTTCTAGAACCTGCATGTTATGTCTTGATAGGGAATTACAACCTTCCCATGGTATAGGCTTTTCTCTGTTCAGATATCAGCCTGTCCTTCAGCAAGAACTCTCCTCTTTTCCAGCCCTGTCCATGCCCTTGGCCACCACCCACGGGTTGGGGACCACAGGCAGGTATCTCACCACTTACTTTTCTCATTGGCATAGTAGTAAAAGGTCTTTCTGTTGAGGACACACCACCGCTTCTGCCACTCTGACCCAAAAAAGCTGTGCTCTAGAAAGAAAAGGACAGCAAAAGAGTGAAAAAAAAAAAAATATAAAAACATTCATTTCTGTTCTTTCACTGTATGCTTCAGATGAATATTTAGGGAAAAGAAGAACTTCTTCCCAACAAAATCCTGCAGGTTTCCGGCACAAAATTCAGGCAAGCAAATTTAGATACGAAACCTCAGTCAAGTAAGGGAGAACCAGCCTGTCCTACCAGGCTGGAGCCCCTGGGAGTCTCCTCCAGGCTGAGCTGAGCCAAGCTGCTGCGACCTTTAGTCCTGCCAACTGGGAGGAAACACAGCTTTGGGTGAAACCTCCCTAATTGAGGTTTAAGCAAATGTCTTTTACTCTGTAATTGGAGCAAGCTAAAACAAGCACAGGGCCAGTTACACAGCTCAGCTGATGGCCATGAGGAAAAAAAAGGGCCGTTCTTGCCTCATACCACCTGTCATACACTAAATAAATCAAGATAAAATCTGAGTGATGAGGAAATAATTTGTAGCTTTCACAAGAGCCAGTAAAATCAAGATAAACCCGAGGCTGACTCACAGTCCTTATCTCAACTTGCTAATGGGTGTGATGCTACGAACTACCTTGTCTTCACCCGGATTTTATCCTCGTTAGGTATCGCTCGTTAGAAGGGCACATCTTGCCTTAGAGGACTGGGCTGCTGCTTAATTCAATTTCTGGGTTTTAATCTTTGTGCAGTTTGGTGATCTGCAAAAGAGAATAAATAAAGGCTGTGCCCTCCCTGTGTGTATGATGCCTGAAAGATGCTGCATGTGCCTCCAGACAAATCTGCAGAAAAAAATGTATTTTCCTGCTTGTTCTTCATGTGAAAATTTGCATTCTTGGTAATTTGGAGGTGACATCCCCAAACATTATCTTGTAATGTTCTGTCAGGCCTTACCTCGGGACCTCTTCTCCAGATACCCTTGCTTCAAAACGTTCCCTGAGTCTTGAATAGGCTTCAGTGGGATTTCTTCCAGTCCTACAGAGAGCAAAGCAGAACTTTGGGATTTCCCATTCCCACAACCCCTTGGCACAACCTCTTCAGAGAGGCCGGTCAAAAATCAGAAGATTTTTCCCAACGGGTGAAGGTGCAGAATAACATCTCAAGGAGGTCCTGCACCCTCCTTGGGTGCCCCTCAGAGACAGGACCTTGCACTCCCAGACCCTAATGGGGCCAAAACATCCCCTGTGCTGCTGCCTCCCAGGACACCGACCTGGCATCCCTCCTCCACGCACACGTGAAGGCACCTGCCTGGCACAAACCCACTTGGGCTTTGCTCAGGCAGACGCTGAGCATCCGACTTGTAAAAAGGCACGTTGTCTTCTCCAACCCAAGCCCCGACCCCTTTTTGCTAATGCAAATCTAAATGTCATTTTATGGGACATTTATAATTATGAAAATGGGACGGTGCTGCCGGATACACAGGGAGACCCTGCGAGTATGAATATTACATTAATGTGCCCAACGCCAGCTCGCTGATCCCGCTGGCAGGAGCATAAAAAATGCTTGAGTGAAACTTTTATTTAGACGTTAAGAATCCAGGCCCCAGCGGGGTGACAGAGGCAGCCCCGGCGAGATCCCATCAGCGCTCGCGCTCGAATTGAATTACCCAGGGGGGAAGGCAGGAGCTGCGAGTGCTGCTTCGCTTATTTAATTTCATTTACTTTCAGTACATTATCAGCATGGGGCTTCCCTCTGCCCCCGCTCCCCCAAGAAAACCGGCGGTGGAAATCGCCGGCGTGCGGGATGCTGCTGTCGCTTGAGCCAAGGCGGGGACGTGTCCGGCCGTCCTGGTCCTCCTCGGGATGCACCTTCTGCTCTTTTCCCAGTTGCCAAGAGAGATTTGGGGGAGTGCAAGGACCTTGCAGACACCACAAAGAGCTACCGAAGCGGGGAAGCAGCACAGGAGACAGCAGCGACCTCCTCCAGCCCCGCATCTCTCTTTGCCCATCGTTTCTTGGTGCGTGCCCGTACGCAGGCAGGAGCCCCGGGATGGCTGCTGCCTCCTCAGCTGTGCTTTGTCCTACTTGAGATCAATTTTCCCCATAAGCAGGTCCCGTGTTCCAGGTTATTTGCAGCCCTGGGTCCCAGGATCAGCCCACCTGGGCTGAGGCACCTCCGCGGCATCACCCCTGAAACACCCTCAGGAACTCAAATTTCTCCTGCTCTGCAAGAGACGACTGTGCCTCAGTTTCCCAGCAGGAAAATCAGAGTGAAAGGAGACTCCCTTCTTCTTAGATACCCAGTGGCTGCTCAGACAAACTAATACAATTAAGGAGGGGTGGCGAGGGCTGATTCAATTGCACGGGGCTCTGGAAATGTTAAGTTTTACAGAATCTGACATGAGGATGGCAGCTGGAACCCGCGCGTTGCACGCAGCCTCTCTAATGCAGCCCTGCTAATGCACGGCTGGGAAGATGAAATCTGTGCACGGTGGGCAAGCGCAGGGCACGCGGTGGCCAGGGCTCTGCCCGGCTGCAGCCGGGGCTGGGGCTACGCAGGGTGTCCCGGTCCCTCCCCGTGTCCCCAGCCTGCCCCTAACAACAAGCCAGATGGCTTTTGCTAGCAGCAAATGGCTAAATTAACCTGCAAAGACAGTCCCTGGGGTTGTTTTTTGTTTCTTTGAACCATCCTAATGGACACCCAGAAGACCCAGAGAGGTCAGGCGGGAGCCCAGCCCCAGGGAGCTCTCCGGTCTCTAAGGACAGAGGGTTTATTTGGTTGGATGGTCCCATCGGAGCCCCAGGGCCACACAGCTCACAGGTAACCACAGCTCACCACATCTTCTGGGACTCCAAGCGATGGAACAGCCAGCCCAGCACTTGGTCATCTGTTCCAACCACTAACAGCCATTCACCGTTTATAAAAACAGAGGAAGAAAAGGCCTTAAATTCATCTGGGAGAGACACGTCTGTGCTCTCCCAGACACGCAGCCCCTCTCTGCTCACTCCTGGCACGGCACAGCAGGGCTGCGGCTGCGCCTGGATGGTCTCAGTGGTCCCTTCCCCCCTGACACCCCACCCAGCCCACCGTTTTCCCAGTAGACGGCTGGTACCAGCAGCGCTGCCCAGTGTCACCAGCACCTCAGACTCCTTGTGGCATCCCCTCCATCCTCTGCAGCCTCTCCAGCCTGGCTCCCGAGGGAGCTGCTCATCCCAAAGAATTTTCCCCATCCTTGGGACACATCGCTCCATGAGGAGCCTCCCGCGGAAGGGCTGCACTTTGGTGGCACTGGGAATAGCTCTGTGCCAAAATGCTGGAGACTGTTTTTCTGCAGAGGCTCCAAAGCTGCAGCATTTCAGGAGTGGGAGAAAACTGGGGCCAGAGACCCACAATGCTGGGTGCAGGAGCAGACACCGGGTGATTCCCTTCCCCTCCTTATTGCACCTCAACCTTACAGCGATTTGCATCCCCCAGGTGCTGCCCAAGGATGCTCTCAGCCTCAAAGGCATCACTCCCACCCCAGGCTGGCACGGACCCACCGAGCCTCTGGCTTTGCTGGCCAAACGGCATCTTTTGGGCAAAGTCTCCAGGAGTTTGGCTGCCGAGCGCCGTGACCGTTCCGCCCCGTCCTTGCCATGTCCTCAAGGACCTCTGGGTTCCAGCCCTCGCTCCTTCCCGCTCTGAGTCATGCACAGCAGCTGCACGAAATGTCACGGTAGCTGCAGCCAAACACGCCCCGGGGGCCGCGTCGGTGCCCACGCTGTCACATCACCCGCCTGTTCCAAGGGATGGAGCACGGAGGCACGACGGTTCCAGCGAATTCCCCAGCCTCCCCGCTTATTCGCCAGCCTCAAACGTGCCAAGAGTCGGTTCTGCTCCCGGGGACTTCGCAGGGAACACCCAAACACATCTCAAACCGGAGCACGATCGGCTGTGATTTCCCAAAGCCCTCCGTGGCGGCCGCGCTCTTTTTCCATTGAAGCTAATGAGGGGAAAAAAAAATAAAAATCCAACACTCAGAAAGAGACAAACAACCCCTCCCGCCGGCTTCAAAGCGAGACGGTCTCGGGGAAATGCGGAAAGCTTTTGGAAATCCCACCCGCTGCCAAGTTCTGCCACGGCCAGGCGGGTCCAGGACGGGGCTGCTGGGGCGAACGGCACGAACGGCGTTTGCGGGTCTGTTGGAAAAAACGTGGAAAAACAAAGAGCTGGTTGGGAGCCACGCTGCTTTCGCGCTCCGACGGGAGAATAATGCTGCCCCTATCTAAACCGTCACCTTTTTCTGGGGTCAAGAGCATCTTGAAAGCATCCCTGCTTTCTCACATCGTGATCCACACGGGTGCTCCCCCAAACCCTCTTCCAGGGTACCCTTAATCAAAGGTACCAGCCGGATCTACCCCGCGGTCCAGTCCCCCGTGGGAGGACGGGAGCGAGCTCGGCCCCTTGGCTCCAGGCTCTGGCTGATGGAGGCTGGATATATTGGCACTGCCTCCATCCCAGGACCTTTCTGGTGCTGTGCAGATGCTGCAGCCCCATGAAGCAGCCAGCAATGGGCACGGACCGATGTCCCAACCAAGCGTAGCCGTGGAGGGAAGCGAACCACCCTCCATCACCGCGGTCCCCCTGGTCTCTGCCTCCTCGTTCCCCTGCTCCAGGTCACAGCCCATCTCCTCAGTGGCTCCCAGGCCCTCGGTGCCCCTCGGACACGCTTCCCTCTGCACTTCAGGAATGTCACCGAACCTTCCGGCACCTTGGAAACAGCTGGGGATCATTTATAACGACGGGAACGAAATGAGCAACTATTTCAAAGAAAATGGGGAACTGAGCAATTGTCAGCATGGATCACATGAAATAGATCTTGTGCCAGACTAATTTTATTGCATTTTTTCGAGCAGGAATATAAGAAAGTAGATGGAGAAAAGGCAAGGCACGGCAGAGAAGATTTATTTGGGCTTCAGCTTGACTTTTCAAAAGAGGCTAGTAAGCAAAAATTCAGGGTATAGGCATCCACCCCAGGATAACCACCTAGATGGAAAGCTGGTCAGCAAGCAGGAGGCGGTTAAAAATCAATGGCAACAAATCATTGAGAGGAAATTATCAGCTGAAATATCCCCATGTTCAGCTTCGGGATCACTAGTCCTCAGGCTCAGGAGCCCTTGGATGTTACAATGCATCCCAACCCAAAGAGCCCATCCAAAAACTGCAGCTAAACCCTGAGTTTCCTTCAGGACAGGCGGAGAATTGCTAAATGCTCCCTTGTAGCAGCCAGTACAGACCAGTATTGAAGGCAGGAACCAAGATTAACTGGGCCCAGGCAACGGTGGAGGCTTTTGCCACGTGCTGACAGCCAGGAGCGAACACAAAATCCATGGAAGTCGCTCGAGAAAACCACGATTCTCACCTGGGGTTGAGCGGTGCCTAATTAACTGCGTCACCCCCAACGTCCTCACTGGCCTGCAATTAATGACCGAAGACAAATAAATAGGGGACATATAGATGGACCTTTGTTAAACACCAAGTTAGTGTTGGATTCGTCGGTGTTGATTCAGAGGAGTCCATGACTGTGGGTTTTATGATTGATAAGCAAACAAGAGAAGAGTCGGTCAACGGCAAACAGTTGACTGTACATTGGGCTGGGATTTAGCCTGAGTGGGTGGCAAAAAGCCTCCAAAGTTTTATTGGTGTTTTTTGTTTTAATTCTGTCTGGAAAATTCAACAGCAAGTTTGAAGTTAAACCAACTTTGCCAACGGAAAAAAAAAAAAAAAAAGAAAATTCAAAGAGGAGGCAGAGCCTTTGGCCCAAAAGTTTCCTTCCAAATCACTAAGTCTATAATTGCAAAATAAAAAACACTAAATCTCAATATCTATTTGCACAGCTCATTAGCCAAGGGCTCGCACTCAGCAAAGAGGGAGGGGAAAAAAAAAAAAAACCTTCAGCACCAAGTGGATTTGGGGAGTTGCCATGGAAACGGGCCCTTCGCAGCCGCATCTCGCGAATCCCTGCTCAGATGGGTCTGTCTGTCCGTCCACCCGCTTCCCCGGGATGCAATTTTTAAAAGTCCTCTAGGAAAAAAAAAAAAGCCTAATGTATGAACTATATAAATAGATAATCCGTGTAACTCATTCCCCTGTTATTTCTCTCCCCCAAACATAACATTATGTCAGACATTCGACCTGCTGCGCTACCGGGACAACATGATTTACAACGTGAAAAGGGAAAACCTAAATCATCACGTAATGAAAACATTAAAGTTAATGCATCACAAGTGAGGAATTTATTACCATTAACTCCAACAAACAGTTATAAACCACCCGTCCTTTCCTGTCCACGCGCAGGGACACCGGCGCGGGGACTTCATTAAGCTCAACTTTCTTTTCTTCTTCACCAGACCGCTCATGTGTGCTCCGACCGGCCACCATTTATTGTTAACTGGACTGGCTCATTTTCCGGGGACTGGCGAAGGTTTGAAGGCCTCATCCATTTCCTTCCACGGGTGGCTCGGCGCAGACAGATGGAATAGGAAAGTTCACGAGACGCGCGGCTCAATGAGTTTATTTAAACGCCGCTGAAATATATGCTTTGACAAAAGCCAACCCTCGCCCCGGCCCTGTACCTCGTTACTCAAAGAGGCTGATGGATAAGTAATAACATATGGGCACGCTGTGCGGTTACACCGGACACCGCCTTACCTCAGGGTGCACTTGGCCAAATATTTGCTTCTCACTGATGTTGCACCACCACCTTGGAAACCTAACCCTGACATCTGAAGCCTTATCGAAATTCCCTCCGCCGCCCGGCGCGGGGGTGGACGGCGGGGCTGGCTGGTCCCTGCGTGGGACCGTCTGTCCCCATCCCCCTTCACCTCGTAGGGGGTTTCAGAGGGGTCCCAGGGGGGAATTATGGGGATGGGAGCCATGGGGATGCAATAACAGGCACCACCTCCCAGTTATTAACTACTGTCTCAATCCCGAGATCTTTGCACAAAACTATCCCTGGCGTCGACAGGAGCTGCAGGTCTGACCCACCAGCTGCGCTGATGGGTTCGTTATCGTGGCGTCGCCAACGAGGACTTGAACGAGAATGTGCTTTTCCCACGGCGCACAAATGAGACCCGTTCCCCCACGTCCCTCCAGCCAGGACCCACCGCAGCTGTACGAGCAAAGAGACGGTCCCCACAATGACCACGTGTCCCCTCGCTGCACGTTCAGGGTGGCCTTCAGAGATGTTTCTCCTCTCTTCTGGAGCGAGCTATAAGCAAATCAATGGAAGAGCAGGGATGGGATGCAGCATTGGGAGGACCTCGACCTTCGTGCTCAAGCTTGAAGCCTCCTCCCACCGCTTCCCAAGGGAAGGCACCGGTGGTTATCGACACAGGGTGCGGCTGAGTGACGTTTGCTCCTTCTGCCAGACAGGAGGTTGCTCAGCCGTTCTCCAGCTTCATTAAACATCCACTTGTGGAGCTGATGGGACCGAATACAGAGATCCAAGGGATTTGCAACGTCCATTTCTTCTAATTCCCAAGGGAAGCCAATTTCCCACCAAGGAGTTTCTTGCTAGAAATGTTTCACCTACTTGAATTTGCTCTGAGGTTGTCATGTCCACCCTGTACCACAGTAGGACATCAGTCCAGATGTGACTGCGGTGTTTTGGGTCCAACTCCACAAATCGCTCTTGGCCATTCTCCCCAGACGGGCTCCTGGAAGGGTTCAGCTGCTCTGCAGAGCTGTCACAAAGCTGTGGCACCCGCTAAAGACACCAAGTACAGTACATCTGGGCCCTCCTGTGTTCTCCAAGACCAGAGTCCCTCCACATCTTTCATCCATGAACTTTCCTGCCAGAAACAAATGATGAGGACGAACGGAACTAGAGAAACAGCCAGAGACAGGAACATCAGAAACGAGGGACCTGAGCAGTGAATGCAAACTCTGGGTGCCCACAGCAGCATCTTGGGTGGCTGGGACATCTGCTTGGGCTCCCAGGGGAATGTTGGCTTTGAGGGGCCAAACCCCATCAATGTTTCGACGTCCCGCTGCACCTTCCCACTGTGTTCTGCCATCCAGCACAGCCACGCCGTGCCCCGGAGCCACTCGATGTGAGCCCCTCACCAGAGCTGCACATCAGGGCAGGGAAATTCCCAAAACTCAGACGTGATTTCAATGTCCAGGGTCTCAGCAAGGCTGCGAGAAGACCAGACACCTGTTGGCTAAAGCCCATCTTACAGCTTAAGCCCTTTATTCCTAATAAAAATTCTGTACCGCGTAATCGTCAGCCTTGACACAAACGATTCCTATAGATCACCGCGGAAAATCGAGAGGATTTGAGGAGAGAGGAGGGTTGGGGAAAAGTAAAACAAACGACACGCGATTTTTCAAGCGGAAACAATGGCAATATGAAGATATATAGGTGTCAGCCATTCCGGAGGAGGCAGGAGGCTGTGCTCTTTTACCTCTCGTGGTGTCACTCTCATGACCTCTACCATTTGAAATGCTTTGATTCCACCTTGCCCAGGGGATCTCTAAGCGCCGGGGAAGAGATGAGGAATGCCCGCGCCTGACCTCACCTCCACATTGTCTAACGACCGACGGCATAAATCAGTTTTTCCCCTCCGCAGACCCGAGTGTCAAGAATCCACGTGAGAAGGCTGGAAATATTAAATGATTTCCCTGAGGGTTTTCATCGTTACTTGGCTTCTCTCTTGTAACTGTAGAGCCGCGTTTCACATGAAGAACAACTTTCCCTTGAGACCTCGATTTGTGGATAAAACGGAGGGGAGGAGGTGGGGAAGAGGGATGCTGGCAGCCAGCACCCACCCAGGAGGGGCACGACGCAAGCCGCAGCCCCAACTCGCCGTCCTCACCCTTCCCAGCCTCATGCAAACCCAAACCACTGCAGGTCCAGTAAGGAGATATAAAGAAGTGAGGGCTGCTCGTGGAAGGGGTAAGAAAGACAGGAGACATCCCGCTGCTGGGGATAAGGTGAGTGAGCAAATCCCAGAGAAAGAATAAAACCAGGCAAGCATCATTGCTTGGCCTGTTACCACCTTGGGAAGACAGCCAGCCCGCGGGATAAAGAGGGATCACAGACCTCACGGAGGGTACTGGAAGCTGTGGCCGTCCCTGGTGCTGGGGATGCATCTGCACGGGACAGAGGTGCCCACCCACGCACGGGCACCGTGAGTGCACAAGCGACCCTGCACCCTTCTCTACGGGTATTTTCCTGTTTCTGTAACTCCAACACTCATGTGCTGCCACGTTCTCCCCAGTACTGAACACCAGGTCAGGCAGAGCCATTCTGCTGCCTCCTCCTGAATTCAGAGTATTCAGCACCCGATGTGGTCATCCCAAGAAAACCGATGGGAGTTATTCCCTGATCACACATAGATTTATTTCTCCCAGGCAGCAGCCAGTCCAGTGCCATCCCTGGAAGCCCCTTCCACCACCAAACACTTGGTCCCAAGCACTGGACACAGCAGAGGAAGGTTTCAAGAGAGACCTGGGGTAAGAGCAATGCAGGCAACGGGCTCCGGAGGCAGGAGCAGGCAGCTGGCAGGGACTGGCAGATGTCCGATGGCAATCGAGTTCGGAGTCACGGGTTTGGGTCTGCTCCAGATCAGGCAGCAGAACGGTTTAAATCTCCTCCTGAGCCTGCCTGCAATGGGCCTTCCTGCTCAATCCTGCCTCCGATGGGTGTTCCTGTCCAGCTGAGATGGGCTGGGGGGCAGCTGGCTGTGCCAATGAGGGGTACTTTGGTGAGTTGAGCCACGTTGGCTGGTTTTAGTCCGGCTTTCACGTCTGCAGCAAGCGCAGAAGCTAAGAAGAAGCCTTAGGGAATCAAATCAGCTTATTTGGAAGTGGCCAGGAAGCGCCGCGGTGACCCCGCGGGCACAGACGCCCCCACACACACACCGTCTGCTCATGGGTGCGATGGCCATGGGTTCGGACTGCATCCAACTAAACAAATTCCTGAGCTCCCTGGCACGGTTTAAAGGTCCAGATCCGACACTGGAAATGGCTGTCGCATCCGCGCGGCTCCTGCGATGATGAGGAAGGTCCTTGCCAGGGCTCGGGGGCAGCGAGCGGGAGGAAGCCGCTCCTCCCGGATTTATTAAACTCTTACATCTCAAACGAACAGCCTGGTTCTCCCACTTCCCTTTCATCTAGGCTCAGGTCTATTTTTTCCTTGCTTCCTACTTCTGAGTAATTGTTAGAAAAGTAAAATCAACAGGTCGTAAAATGATAAAAGCACGTTCTCTGGTAAATCCTCCCCTTGGGCTCACTTCTCCTCTCGTTTTACACTGATAAAATGCCCCTGCCTTCCCTGGAGCCCTTTTGATTTACATCACATACCTTGGATTACGAAAGAAACGTTGATTTTCTGATATCAACACAACATGAATCTAGACACACCCAGCCTAGCTCTGCTCGTCAAATAAATCAGGAGCAGAGCCAGGAATAGCTTATATACGAGTAATAGAGCTTCAACTACACCATCCTGATACGGTGAGAGCAATCCAACCTCCTTAATGTAGATAGTTATATCCAAATAAAGGTGCTTTATGTCAGTATAAATTATTCTCTTCCCATTTAGGGATGCCTTTCTGCAAAATGAATGTGCTGGAGCAACTGCCAATCTGGATACAGATATATTGTTTAGAAAAAAAACAAAAGCACCAGCGAAGCCTCACCGAAACGCGAGCGGTACTGGGAGCTCCTTCCCCTGGACCCCATACCTCGGGGTCCCCCTGGTCCCTCGGGACACAGTGCTGTCCCACTCCAGCTCCCTTCCATGCAGATCCAGTGGGGATCTGCAGAAGGCAGCAGGTTTAGGGGGAAAAAAATCCCAAACCTGCTGCCTTTTTGGATGCATCACCCCAGTCTGAGTCTGGTGACCCACCTTGCGAGGAGGCACCGAGGGCTTTGCACGACGGGAGCGCAACCAAGAGGAGAAGGGGGTGGGGACGCCTTCGGGAGCCACCACCAGAGATGACCTCCAGAGCCACCAAAGGCATTTCAGACCATACTTAACCTCAGGATTATTTCCACACAAACCTGACTCAGCCAAGGCCGTCCGTACCGGCAGAAGGCTCCGTACCACGTGCTTTTGTTCGGTCCTAAGGGCCTTACACTGGTTTTTAGTATCTTGCCTGTCCCCAGGCACAATTAAACACACGTGTAGATGAGGAGTGGGACCAGGACCAGGGGCAAGACAAGGTGGAGCAGGAGCCCGACGAGACCACTTTCCCTCCGCAGCATCCCAGGACTTGGGGCTGGGACCGTCAGGACTGAGGAACCCCTCCCTGGGAAAGAGCTTTTGACCAGATGCTTCAACTTTTTGTCTGAGGGGTTTTGTTTCTTTGTTGGGTTGTTTTATAAGATGCAAACTCTGCAAAATTGAAAGGGCTTGAGAAATTTCCGAGCGCCTCCTTGTCTCGGACAGAGAGCCCGGGGGCTCTGGGAGCCGGGCTGTATTCCCACCCCTAAACCAGCCGCCCTGGGACCCATCTGCCGACCTCTTGGCTAATCCCCTCGGCTCTTCTGCAAGAGAAACAGCCACTTTCTCCCCATCGAGTACAAAGAGTGCCCGGGGTGCGCAGCCGGGGGCAGGTGATGGCAATAATTTCTGTCCCCGTTTGCCCCTGCCCTTCCCAAGACTTGACTCAACTTCATCGCTCCCGGCGCGATTCCACCAGGAGACGGAGCGAGGGCGCGGGGAAGCGTCTGGAGCTCATTAGAGGATCCTGCTTTGCACTGGTCTGGGACAAAGATGTTTCTTTTTAAAGCCTCGAGCTCCCGCGGGCAGGAGCCCAAGTGATGAAAGAAGCGTTCTGGGTGGCGGCGGTCCCAGTGGAGACGCAGGAACCGGAGCCCTGGGTGGGTTGAGTTAACTCCAAGTGATTTAAATCGTCAATTTTCAGGATGATTTAAACCATGGAGCGAGACATCTTGATTGAAATGGTCCATCTTAACGTTGTTTTGCGTTTGTGCTTTTTATTCGCTTTCTTAAGGGAAGCTGGTAACCGTTAAAACACGTTGATAAAGTTCACTTTTATGGTAAATTTAACATTTCTCTTGGCTAACCAGCAGAACGCGCTATTTCTCTGCAAAAATATTTCAGTCATTATGTAGTTTAACAAACATTTATTTGAGTACTTAAATTTTGTATTATGTCACAAAACGGTGAAAGACGCAGTTTTTAGGAAGTGATTATTAACTTTTATTCACAGCGAACATTTAACACTCTATGGTCTGAGACTGAAATTGAAATAAAAATACACAAAAGCAACGTTTGGAATTTTATTGGTAAAACAAATTTACTTTTAACTTGATGGATATATGAGGGGGAAAGAATTCATATCCTATCAAATTTAAAGCTGATTTATTGAACAAAGGAAGTACTTTTCGTAGCGATGGGATGGGGTTTAAGGTGCCTGGTTATCACATCCTTCCAGCTGGCAGATCTCATCCTCCCAAACCTTGTCTCCCTCTTCTAAATTTTGACCAAAACCAGAGGTTGCCTTTCTCAGCCTTCCAGTTTTTGGCTCTGCTGCAGTGTATCAAATTAAAGAAAATAATGTGCCTCTGTGACATTAAGAAACCCTGGGATAACGGGACTCTCCAGGGACTCACTTAAGACTTTGGCAAGCAACAACTTTCGGGGGGCTGTATTTTTTTATTTTTGAGCCTTAAGGATTCTTTTAAAACTTCATTTTTCAAGAAAATGTCTTTGGCCTTTTCCAATACACCCAGCTGAACTCACTCCTCCATGGCATCATGACAAACCCCGCAGTGCCCGGCGAGGCTCGAGGTGGCTCAGCACCCAGGGCTGGGCAGGGCTGGCTTCCCAGGGGGAAGCATCCCGCAGCCACGGCCTCTTGGCACCGCTCGTGCCAGATCCAGCCCCTGGCACAGCTTCCAGCTGTGCCAGAGCCCCCCAAAGCCCACAGCAGGGTGCAAAGATGGAGCATCGCTTTCCTTCGCCCTCCCCAAGCTGCAAACGTGGGACCAGTGAAGAGATGGGGCTCGTTGCAGCGAGCGTAACCCGGGATTTCACACCTCATTTTTCCCAATCTGGCACCATTATTCCAGCAACTTCCACCTCCCGACTGCTCTGTTTCAACCCCCCCTCTTGCATTTCCCGCTCCCCAACTCTTTCCGGGGTCTGGCACCCCGAGGTGAGACTGACACGAGTAAATCTGGTGTCTGTGAGTCCTCCCAGGCTCCCACCTCCAGCAGTCCCAGCTTGGCTGGGCACGAAGCCACGGGGGAACTGGGAAACGGGGAAGCGTCCCCGTGAGCCGTGGCTAGCTCCGGCAGAGGAGGAGCGCCGTGGGAGGAGGAGGATGCTCAAGGCTCCGGTGTTGGGTGATACGGGGCAATTAGATTAAAGTATCTTCCATTAGTGAAGAGTGAGAGTTTGCTAAGTGTGGTATCTGTTAGCTCAGAGTCATAACAAACCCACAGATAAATGAAGTGCCAGTTACCTCCTTCAAAAAAAAAAAAAAAAACAAACCAGCAAAAAAGAGCAAGCTGCTTCCTCTCAGAAAGGCTCCGGGCTCCCAAGTCCGCTGCCTAAAATTTAAGTGTCAGCGTAGCCTATCCCTGCGAACCCGTTTCTAAAAACTGGCCTATTTAACAAAAAATTAAGGATGTCTATTAAAGGGAGACAGTTGGGAAATGATAAAGGTGAGGCAAATTTTTAGGGAGCGCTAAATTGCAATGGTAACGCATCGGACACGGGAAGGGCAGGGGTCTTTGCTGCTGCGGGAACTGGGCATCGTCGTGCCGGGGAGTGGGGGATACAGCAGCTCTGAGCAGCCTTCACCCCAGTTCAGACAACTTTCTGCAGGACACGAGGGAAATCACTGGAAAGAGATAGTTGTCCCATGCAGAATTCATCAGACCACGCTGTCTCACATCTGCCAACTGATTTGGAGGGCTCACAAGAAAGCTGGAGAGGGGCTTTTGACAAGGGCATGTAGTGACAGCAAAAGGGGCAATGGCTTTAAACTGGAAGAGGGGAGATTTCCATGAGATCTAAGGAAGAAATTCTTCCCTCTGAGGGTGCTGAGGCACTGGCACAGGTTGCCCAGAGAAGCTGTGGCTGCCCCATCCCTGGCAGTGTTCAAGGCCAGGTTGGATGAGGCTTTGAGCAACGTGGTGTAGTGGAAGGTGTCCCTGCCCATGGCAGGGGGGTTGGAACTGGATGATCTGGAATGTCCCATCCAACCCAAACCACTGCATGATTCTATGATAATTTTACTGAAATTTATACGCCACTTTGCTCATACCAGTCCAGCTCAGCAACAGTCTGAGTCATTCTGCCACCACAGTGAGCCCTGCTCCATCCTCCATCCCCTCCACCAAGCCTTGTCCCCCTCCAGCCCACACCAGGGACAGCCCCAGTCCCACTGGCCCCACACAGCTGGGGGACCCAAGAAACCCCCAAAACAGCATCCAGGCACAGGCAGGAGGGCCGGGAGCACGCAGGGAGCAGTGGGAAGGTCAGCCCTGCACAGCCTTCCCCATACAAGACCATGCCAAGAGCAGGAGCTGGGGCCACCCTGGGGCAAACCAGGGAGGAAATTCAGCGTTTCTGGTGCTTTACACCAGCGATGGCCCCACGCCGAGCCGCCTGGGTGCTCTCCTTAAACCTCCAGCCATCCCGGCGCGGCGGGCAGAGCCGAGCGCGGCAGCATCACCCCGCTGCCCCCAGCATCCGGGCGGGAAGCGGAGATGAAACTTGGCCACTGCTTTTCCTTGTTCCAGATAAGAAAATCATTTGTCACCGCGGGGCGGGGTGGGTGTCGGGGTGGGGGGGAGGTGGGCTTTTATCGGGAAAGTGTCAGTCTGTCCACACGACCTGGAGAACAAATGTGTGTTTTATCACCCGCTCGACAAAACCCGCCGAACACCTGCAGCAGGCGTGTGCCCCGGCCGCTCTCGCCCCGCCGCCGCGGAGGGAGAAAGTCACAGTGATGGATTTGCCCATCTTAATTAATGTAAACAAACAAAAGAGGAACATCAAATAATGCCCTTGACAGCCTGAAAACGGAGCCGGGAGAGAGCAGAGAGCGCTTTATAAAAGACGGCCTTTTGATGTGCGGGCCGCGGGATCAAGGTTTGTAAATAGCAGCAGCTCCGTATCGCGGCTTATCCAAATATTTTCATTTCCCATCACAAGCTGAGAGCCAGGGGTTGATGGTTTTGTACTCTTCAACTTTCAGCTTTCACCCTGCAGCCCCGCAGCCAGGAGGAGGAGGAGGAGGAGGGCGGCGGGGGGTCACCCACTCCCCGTCCCTCCCGGCTGCGCTGTGCTCCCTCATCTCCCCATGGAAAAAAACCCACCGCCGACACGGGGCACCCGGGGCACCCAGCCCGGAGCTGCCAGCATCACTCTCTCTGGCACAGCCATCACCCAGGGATGCTGAGCCCCAACAGCAGCGCAGCCCTCGTCGGTCCCATCCTCTTCTTCCTCCAGACATGAGCGGAGGAATGGATCTGAGAAGGATGGGGCAGTTCATGAGCCCAACATGAATCACCGGTGTCACACCGAGGGGGATGAAGCATCTCCCAGCGATGTATAAACAGGATTTGCATTGCTGAGACATGGAAAGAAATCCGTCCTCTCCACTCAGCTCCAGGCAGGACCCTGGACCCCAGACGGGCTCATCCTGCCCAGCCACCCTTTGTCCTTGTCCCTGCTGGGCATCGTGACGGGGTCTCTGAGGGTAAAGGAGCCACGTGCCAGCCCTGACACTGCTGCTGCGGGGGGGCAACAGCAGTCCAGGGCAACAGCCCCGATTTTGGGGAGCAGAGAGGGGAGGTTATCACTGCGGGGAGCCCACGTTTAATCCTGAGCGACAACGGCACTAAAATTCAGGAGAAAAGGAAGGGAGGAAAAAAACCTTACACCATAAATATCCCATGAATTCCCGTCTTGACATCAGGGTTACATTTCGGGTCTTTAAAAACACATACGACTAAAATCAAGTGCTTCCATCACCTTCTCTGGCATATTTACGGTCTCCAGGAAGGGCTCCCAGACAGAAATCCCACTTTGACTTATAAAGGACCCGGCAAAGGTCAGCGTGGGGATGGACGGGGGTGAAGTACTTCTCTCCTGCGACTGCAGGGTGGTGGGATCCCAACCTGGAGGCAGGGGGTGCAGCCCACCCCTACCCTGGCCCTGGGACCCAGTGGATGCTGGAGGCCGGGGGTGGTGGGGGGTGTCCCGGGGGGCTGGGCCCGCCGTGCCCGGGCAGGGCTGGGGGAGGAAGGGGCTGCGGGCGGAGGGAGGCGGGGAAGGACCGTGTCGTTTCGGGGCTTCGCCACAAGGAAGCAGCAGAAGCTCAGGATTGAAGCCCGGACCGAGCGCACCGTGGTCCAGCCCCGGCCCGGGGATGGCAGCAGCAGCGTCGGACCCCGGTGCGGGGCAAGGGGGGACCCCCCCATCCCCCTGCCCAGTTTGTGCTCCCCAAAGAGGAGTGGAAACGGCTTCCAGTTGCTCCAGGGAAGGTTTAGGTTGGCTGGTAAGAAAAATTTCTTCATTAAAAGGTTTGTCAAGCACTGGAACAGGGTGCCCAGGGCAGTAGTTGGGTCGCCAGCCCCGGGCACGTGTAGATGTGGTGCTAAGGGAGAGGGTTTAGTGGGGTTAGGCAGTGCTAGGTTAATGATCCTAAAGGTCTTTTCCAACCTAAATGACTCTGCGATCCCCCCTAAGTCGGCACCCCAGCACCCTGCCCCTGGGGAGCCCCAGTCTTGGGGGTGCCCCCTCAGTTGCGGGCAATGCCCAAGAGCACAAAGCTGGCTGGAAGATGGCGGGGTTCTTATAGGACCCAGAAAAATAATTTTCAGAGACCTTAGTCTCAATCCTGGAGCTTTTTATCCTAAAAAGCCTGGAGAGGAGGGGACCGGTAAGGAAATACGCTTGGGCCGAGTCAAAGAGGTACTAAAACAAGACCTGGAGGTAAAACTGGGCTCTCCCAGCTCCCAGTCTGGGGTCCTACAGGTTAGACTGGCCAAGTCCAGCCTCTCCCGGCCTCCCCTGGTCCCACATCCCTTCAACCCATCCTCAGCCCAACCCCTGGGGGTGCTGCACAGCTGGCAGGGGTGGCAGCGTGCCCCCAGCCCCATCCCACCAGGGCTCCGGGGGCTCCAGTAACCCCCGGCAGGTCGGCAATGGCACCATTTGCTGCAGCTTTCGGAGCAGCTGTATCTTCACGCCCCCATTTCTGTGCATGATGGGGATGCCAAGGCAAGCGGATGGCCCAGCTCCTGCCCTTCCCCTCTCCTGACTTCATCGCTTTTCCTCCGCAGACTTTTCTAAAAAGTGCTGAACGCGGCACTGCTTCACGGTAATTATTTATCCAAAGGTGGGGGATGAGAGAAACACACTATGATTAAAAAAATTATTGGTAAAAGGAGATAAAATAAAGTATTGATCGCGTTGGCTGTATCCCACCTCTGGAAATATAAGAAAGTGACAGGGCTGTATAAAGAATGCCAGGTCCAAAAAAGAAGCTGCTTCTTATTACATCTCAGATACCCACCAAGTGATAAATCCAGGACGCTATAGATCAGGAGTTTATTATAAAAAGCACCAAATGCGGTTAATCACATGTGTCCTTGGCTACAAATTCAGGCTGGCTCGGGGGCTCAGGACCCAGGGGTGACATTCAGACCTTAACCCAACCTCCAGCACCCCACTGGGTAAAGGCGCCGATCAGGGATTTGGCATGAACCACAGGTAAGCTGCTCTATGAAAACGGGGAGAAAAAGCAAATTTTCCGTGCCAGTTCTGCACCTCTTTGATATTAAGCCTTAAAACTCCTGCCTGGCAGAGGGGGAGCTGAGGAATAGCAGGGCTGGGCTCTGTAATCCCAATTCCCGGCATAGAGACAGGGCTGGAACATTTAGGCAAAGGTGAGAGAGACACTGAGACCCTTGAAACGTCTCTCATCAAATCAAAACACTGAGCTTAATGGCTCTGGCTACCTCGGAGACCAATAAAAGCCCCAAAACCGGTTATGAGCCTGTGATCTGAGGTTAGAGGAAACCTGGCAGAGTGCTGACTGATTGGAGAGTTATTGGAAATAAATAAAAAGGTTGCATTAAACCTAACGGAAGGTCACAGCGCGAGCGTATCTCATGGAAGGTGACTGCCCTCATTACCCATGCCGGGGTACCCCCCTGCACCTTGGGGATGGTGCTGGTGGTTTCAAGTCTCTTTGTGGAAAAGAGATTTATCTAAAACGGATTATTGTTATTTTTGCAGTGGAGGAACAGCGCATTCATCAGGCCCCTCCGCCTTCCCCTGCTTTCTGTTACTTCTCTTGAGGCACCTGCCACTGACCCCCTTTTCCAGCCCTGAATTTGTTCAGGGATTTAAAAATAAAATGAAAAAAGGCAAATAACAGCCTTCAGGAGGGAATGCAGCGGGGCTGGTCAGCCCTTCCCCACCAGGACCTGCCTCCAGCCGCCCCTCACCCTGCCTGACCCGGCCTTGCAGCATCACTCCCTCCTCTCCACAGAGCCTTTAGCATCAGCATTTCTGCTGACCCTAAAACGCGAGAGGACTTGGGCTGTATCCTCCCAAAACCCATCCGCGGTAAGATGCAAAGGGCTTATCTCCACAGGAGACACCTTATCTCTTAGGATGTGAACACTCACTTTTTCAGCCTCCTTTGAAAATCCTGGCTTTCTACACCGAGGAGGAAACCCAGACAGGGCAGACGATTGAGGCATCAAACAAACCGAACCCCCAAAAATATGAGCGCAGAGCAAAAAGGGCTCACGTAACTTCACGCACCACCACGTTATTCATGTAACCTCATACGCCACCACCCTGCGTTTCAACCTTGACATGTCGGTAAATTTTCAGCTTTTCTTCAGACCTTTGCCCAAAAGGTACCAAGTTCTCATGGCAAAAACATTACAAATAAAATTCTGCCCAGCAGAGTTGAACTGGAAACTCCTGACAGCTCAACTCCAAACACCCAGGGGCTGCGGCACGCTTGCTAATTTGCCCCAGAATCTATAAATCTGAAAACTACGAGATATATTAACTCGGTAACCTCGGTCCTTCTAACCCCAGGAGAGCTCTCCCACAGGAACGAAGCATCTTTTCATCCTTACGGCACGTAACCGAGCTGGGACGGGTTCACCACAAACTTTCTCCTCCAGGAAGGGAGACGCCGTGTGTTCCTCCGTCCCCGAGGACCCTCTCGACGTTGAGGGGAGGGAGAGGAACATCGCGAAGAATTTGTAACCGTGCATGTAGAGATGACATTTATAGGGCTCTCAAATTGGAAACTGTAGATTTTATTGCACTCTCTGTCAAAAAATGCAGTTCCATCAGAGGCGAGAACGACAAGGGAAACAACCAATCAATATCTGGGCCTCTAATATCTGGACTGAAAAAAATCATTATCCTGTTACTTTTATTATGGCGTTATGCTTGAAATATGATAGTTTAAGGTTGTTTCCATTACCTCGACAATTTTTAAGGGGTGTTTCCCTCCTCTCCACCTCCGGCTCAACTCCCTTTGGGCTGAAAATCAGACCAAGTCACTCAAGAGGGGGATAGGTAGGTCCTGGCTCCCCCCAGCCCCAGGGTGGGTGTGTTGGGAGCCCCACAGATCTCAACCACCTCCAGAGACATCGGGAGGGCAGAGGGAGCCCGTGTCCAAGCCCGAAGTCGATCCATGTCCTACTGCTGAAATGCTGAACCAAATAATTTGGCTCTTTCTTCACCAATGCCCTGGTGCCAGCCCTGCAGCCTGCCCCAGCTGCCATCCCAGACAGCTCTCCGCTGGTTTTCGGTAACGTGCCAGTGCCACCAGCACACCCAAAACATCAGCAGCCGTTGGGAACGAGGAAAGACCATCTCATCCATCACCCCCAGCACATGGTCCTTGCCCCAAAGAGTTAATCTGCCCATACACACACACTGTTAAGGACACAGCTGGGCAAACTCATCCTCCCCAACCACCACAGCTCAGAAGGAGACGCTCTGTCCTAACCTTGCAGCTTTTGCTTTCTTCAGGGGGTAGTTCGGGGAGCGCTAGGGTTGCATTTAACTTCTGGGTTTGCATTTGGAAGGTTATTGATGAAGTTTTGCATTACCCGGGCTAAAAGCCCTGTGCTGCCTCTCTCTTCCAGACTGTCTCGCTCCAGTCCCACAGAGCACTAAGTGGGCCCTTAATGAACGAGAGAAAGGTTATCAGGACCCGCATGGGGCTCAACCGTCTGCTCCAGCGAAAATCAGGAGACGCCACAGATAAGAGGAGTTCAAAGCGATGCAAAGAGACAGCCGGTGCTGGCTGCCGCTCAGGCCACGGCGCACCCAGGGAGCACCCGCTTCCCGGCACCCAGCCAGCGGAACAGGTAAAGAGCCGCCCTCCGTGCAGCCTCAGGCTCCAGCACCTCGATGTGCCGCCCTGGAGCAACGGGCAGAGGAGATGCTCTGGTGAGGAGGCCCCCAGGCTTTGCTCCACAACCCCTCCGAGCCCCACCACGCATCTTGCACAGGGTGCTGGGGACCCAGCACCTCCCAGACAGCGCCTGCAGCCAAAGGTGCTGCCAGCTGAGGGGTATTGTAGCTTGTAAAACATGGGAGGTTGGCCACTGGACTGCCAGAAGGGCAGGGATGTGACCCCTGGAGACAGGCTGTCTGCTGGGGATCTGGGATGGAGGAACACAGGTTCCCCCAGCCTTGGTTGCTACAGGCGGCGTGATGCATTCGGGCAGCACCCGCGGTGTTTTGGTCAGGCTTTGGCAACAGAGGCAGAGTAAGAGAGGTCACCAGAGCACTCGCACCAGGCAAAAACTCAGGGAATGAACAAAAAGGCCTGGGAAGCTGTCTGCTACAGGATGGCCTGGGAGGAGATAGTTGGAATAAAGCTGGAATAAAGCCCATGGACGTATAACAGAGCTCAACAGAAAACAAGACCAAAAGCTCATAGAAGGGAGTTGAAAATGCCCATCAGCATCTCTGACTCCTCCAGTACAGGCAGTTCCTCTTGTAGAGGATGGTCCAAAACGTGCTGTGGGACTCATCCATCAGACGGACACTGAGGAGGCTCTGCCCAGCTCTACACCGCGACGGTCACAGGGGCAGCGTCGCAGCATCTTCGTGGCAACACGGCGAGTGGCATTAGGAGGCAAATCCTGGCGAGTCCCTGGGAGGGGAGGGTGTGTGTGCACCAGGTCCTCACCAGCACCTGGACCACAACCCGTGAGAGGATGTCACGGGGAGATGCAGGACAGTAACCACACGCACACCATCACCAGACCCATCGTCGCAGTGTCCCGACAAGCCATGAACTCACATCTAGCCATTACCGAAAGCTCCAAGGGCTAATTACTGCTGAGCAGGGAGGAGGGGAGAGGTTCCCAGAAAGCATTTTGTGCTTCAGCCTCCCCGGGCTGCAATAAGCACCAGGGTTAGTTGAGACACGCTCGTTTCTTGCCCTTTTTTGAAGCAGTCATGCAACGTGGATCACCAAGGTGGCAACGCGGCGACGGAGCCGTCTCCCCCGGCTGTCACTTCTCCCCAGGGTCAGCTCAGAGCTACCCACCCTTCCCTGCCATCCCACCTCAGTCCTTCCCACTCCACAAAATAACGTCAGGGCATATGGATTCCTCAGCGCCACGATTTAGACGCCGGAGTTGTGCGAGCGGGACGCCGCAGAAGGTGCTAACCTTTCAAGGATTTGTGGTTGAAGAGCAGAGAGAGTTGGGAGAGATAGGGCAAGGAGCGAACGTGAAGAAAAGACGGATCAATCCCAACGATTCATCACGCCAAGAGCTGTCCAAATAATCAAAGGCATCAGCCAGGTTGATGTATAGCTGATGTCACCGCGAGAGACCCTTAACAAGGCAGCCAGTACAACAGCTGCTGGTCAGGGAGTGTCTCAGCACACGCCAGGCTGGGGCACGGGAACGCAGCCCATCCATCACCGACCCACCTTAATGGCCAACCTTATTAGCAAGCGTTCGCCGGGGCTGACAGCCCACGGCAGCCGCCCTCGTCCGCCCTGAAACGGGCTGTCCCACCTGGCAGGAGAGGATGCTGGGGACGGGATGTGCACCGGCCGGGCTCCATGGGCTCAGCCCCGCACGAGGGTGGGTGCTGGGGGGGACCGCGGGTGGTTGCCGACCATCAGGGTTGGCTCCAGCATGGCTGAGAGCGTTGGGGGCACCCGTAGAGCCCCATCAGTGGTGGCAGGACAGTGCTGCAGCAGCTCTGGGGGCAACGGCCGTGGATCTCTGAGGGATCCCCCATCTCTCTGCACACCAAATATCTACCAGCAACGTGGGGCAGGACCCAGCCGTTCTCCTACCCTGGCATCGCAGGACTGGGCACGTTTTTTCATGCCATAGGTGAGAGGCAACTGCTGCAGCCCGGCCACCGTGTCAAGAAATGGACTTTCCCCCAATCTCTGCCCTCCCATGGGTCCGCTCGAGGACCGAGCCTGTGCACAAGGCTCAGCAGTGACATTCGCCTGCTCAAGTCCCCAAATTCCTGCTGCAAATCCTTTGCTGTGCTCTCAGCAGGGCCGTGGAGGTGGCCTGAATGTGGGGATCCAACAGCCCCAGGGACCGACCGGCATCGCCCAGCCAGGACGTGTTCCCCTCCCTGGCAGCCAGCAAGAGTGGAAGGGACAGTACAAGCTTTTTTCTTCATTTCTTCCTCTATTTCTATTTTCCTGAGGAACTTGTGCCCTTCTAGTGCTGACCCGCAGCATCAACAAACCCTCCGGGGCTCCAGCAGGGATGCTGGGGGATGCATTGGAGATGGGAGCAGACCCCCACACCACACACCAGCCCACGGAAAAACACCAACTCCGCTCGCCGAGTCGGAAATCCCAGGGTGAAACCCCAGTGGATTTACCAGCAGATGGCACCAGCCCCTCTGACCCCCCGCCACCCCCCAGCACCTTGGCACTCAGGATGGGGAGAAGCATCTTCCCATGTCTAAATCTCCCACCAGGAACAGCCCCCGGCGTGTGTGCACACACACACACACACACACACACACGCGCGTTTTCACGTGTGTGCACGTAGTGGAGTCCTTTTCATGTAAAAATCCCATCATTTTCCTCATCTGGGGCAATAAGATACTCTACCACCTGTAATTAATTAATAACATCACTGTGGGTGATGTAGATGGTGCTACACCACCTTAACACCTCCTGCCACCCGGCAGGACACGGTTCCCACTCCTATATACACCGGTGTCTATCGGAAGGCTCCGTACCACCACCAAGCGGGCACAGACGCAGACCAAGCTCAGGTTTTCCTAAAATCCCCTCTTTCTGCCAGGCCCCGAGTCAGGATGCCATTGGATTAACTGGAGTCCAGTTGATTGCTGCAGTTTCAATAGCTTGTTCAGACATCGATCGCCGTCATGTCACCGGGAGAAAAGGATTAATAATCGGGTGCTCAGGTTGGCTCAATACTGCTGATAGTGCCTGACAAAATACCGTTCGGAGCACTCCCACCGGAACACTATCTATGTAGGAAAGCTGCAAGAAACATCATTCAGGGTTTCGTGGAATAATGATTAACTCCAGATCTTCAGCCTAGAAAATCCAACAAATAGTTTCTATTATTTCCAGATAAATTCTCCTTCTTCTGCAGTTCATTGCGGTCGCGCACACAAACCTTTTCACCGAAACCCACCAGGGAAGATGCATCTTTTCCTGTCTCTTCCCCCTCCTTCTCCCCCACAACCCCTTTATAATCCATCCCAGAGGAAACACGCTTCTTCGCAAGCCTCACATTTCTTCTGACCCTCAGCTAAGGAAAACACGTCCCCTCGCGAGTCCCCGACGCCGCAGACGAGGAGCAGAGTCCCACCAGGATCCCGTGTCAGGAGCGCTACCGACGTCCCACCTGGCCTTGGGCACGTCACTTCTCCCTGCCACCATCTCCCTGCCAGTGCTCGTGCCTGTCTCGATGGCAAGGGGCATCCCCGCACACACGTCTCCCGGGCTCCCCAGGACCCACGGAGCAGCGGTTCAGGCAGGGAGCTGTGATGCTCCCCAAATCCCACCTCGTTTCCAACCTCATTATCATTATTAGCAGCCCAGGCTGAGACTGAGCACACGAGAGCAGAGCTGAGTCCTCAACCATGGAGGTGCAGGATCCAACCTGCTGTCCCATCTTCCAGCCTCCACGAGCCGGTGCTGGGTGTGGATCCAGTGACCTCCCTCCGAATAAAAGGAGGATGGGATCGGGGCAGTAAATCCCATCCCGGTGCACATCAGCCCGGCAGTAAATCGGAATCCTCTCCGTGCCCTCTTTATTATCACATTCACAGCATGAAGTTATGAGCTTCTTCACAGCTCCTGCTATAAAAATGTGATGGATGGCAGGGGAACCTCAGGGAGTTAATCTATTCTCCCATTAAATTTTACTTTAATTGGTCTTTGAGTCAATCAGAAACTCACTAGACAGTGAATTAAGAAAAGAAAAAGGGGGAAAAAAAAAGAATGAAACAGGGTGGGGGGAGTAAAAGGAGGTGCCTTTTTGCTGTTACTATATTATAATGCTGGATGAGCCTTCCAGGGAACGGCGAGAGGCTGGCGGGCCACGCGGAGGGATTTCTGCATGGCTTGAGGGATCGCTACAGAGGCAGAGAGAGTTGAGTCATGCAAAAAAAAAAAAAGGGAAAAAAAAAAAATCTCGGAAAACACAGAGGGCATCGATGAAATCCGGTCACCAGCAACACCACAGCAGCAGCGAGCGCACCAGTCACCCCCGTACTGGTGACAGGGATGTGAGAGGGAGGATGGAAACGGCGTCACTAAATAACCGACCTCCGTAACGTGAACGTGGAGGCTGGGGAACGGGGCGGCGTTGCCGAGTTCTGGCGATGTTATACGGCACCGAAGCCTGGCCTGATGGCAAGTGGCAACTGGAGCGGCTCCGCCGAGGGCCCGGCATCGTCCCCGCATCGCATCGGCACAGCCGGGAGCAAAGTGCACGGAGCAGGAAGGCAGGTTTGGTGACTGTGCTGCCTGTGCAGTATGAAAACCTTTTAACGGGCTCCAGAGAAAGGGATTCGGGATCCGTGAACCATCTCCCAGGATCTCCCATCCCATTAGAAGGATAAGGAGCGTATCAGCCTGCGGATCAAATATCCTAACGGAAAGAAAAACCACAGCAGCAAGAATAAAAAGCAGAGGAAAATGGAAGACAAAACCGAGGCTGCCTCCGCTCGGGAGCAGCGTGCCGGCGCTGACGGCTGAAGTTTATGCCCTGGAATATGGGATAATAAGGTTTTATGGGAGAGAGCCCTGGGGACAGGCATTGTCTCTGTAAACAACGGACTTCGGGGAAAAGCTGAGGTTTGAGTAATGTGCTCGACCTTCACTTATGATAATATCTATCTGCATATCTGCATATCTATGCACATACACACGTAGATGCGCACAGAGGGCAGCGAGCCCAGGAAATTATCGCCCCGCTCTGCCCACCCCCCGCTGCCTGCGCCCCTCGAGAGCAAAACCACCGGCAGCCGGAGCGAGAAACACCCCATCCCGGGCTGGTACAAGGTCCTGGAACCAGTAACTCGGGCAGTGAGGGGGAGTTCACAGATCCCCACTGCACGAGCGACCGCTTGCCAGTTGTGTGATGTCATCGTGAGTACCGCAAGCGGGTCCTTTAAAGCCCTGTGCTCCTGGAGCCCCGTGAATACACAACACGCAGCTTCGTTTTCCTTACAGAGGAAAGAAAAGCTTTAAAACACAAGGCAAAAGACAGAACACAAAGCCAGATCCCGCATTTATGACATTTCGGAATTAGGGGCAGCACCGTCTCGACCTGGAGGGCAGCGAGGGGTGCACCGGTGCCAAGTACCAGAGTGCACACATGACTCCATCTGCCTGAATCCACCTCCCAGGCAGCATGTGCTCTGAAAAAGTCATGATTTTTCCTTTTTGGGGAGGAAGAGGAGAAGGAAGAGCGGGGAAGGCTGGCTTGGGCTTTTGCAATGCTCAGAGCTGACAGTTTTGCATTAAGCTCCCAGCACAGGGAAGGAACAGCCCCATCCAGGCTGGATTTGTGCATTCCCACACCTCTCCAAAGGGACCAAGTGATGCTGCTGGTCCCAGACTCCCCCAAAACACACCTGCACCAGCTTGAGAGGCTGAAGAGCACCCCAGGCTCCCTGTGCAGGATCCGTGCCTGACCCTGGCATGAACCCCCCAGCCTCTCGGAGCAGAGGCAGCGATGGGTCTCCGGCAGCGTGCCCTTCGGCGCGGCTTTCGCCTGCGGACGGGTGGCAAGAGGGGGAGAGGGACAGAGGCCGGCAGGAGCGGTCTCGGGGATAATTATGAAAATAAGATCTTTTAAGCACCAGAGTTTAGGCTCGATTTGGACTGACAGCTCCTGGAGAGATCATCTGACGTCCTTAATGGGCGAACACGGGTTCAGCGGCTGCGCGCAATTAAATCACGCACACTGGTTTTGCGGCTGGCACAGGGCTGGGGCGGGGGGGGGGGGCCCAGATGTGCTGGAGGGGGTTTTGGGGACCACTCCGCATCCAACCACTGGCTCTGCTCCACAGGAGCATGGGGCAAAAGCATCGCACACACTCGCTCCATCACCTCCTACCCCGCTCCACGCCTGCCAGCGCTCATGCCCAGCTCTCAGCTGGCTCCGACTTCCTTTCTGCCAGGATAAAGCCCAGGCTAACGTGCCAGCAGCCACGAGAATTTGGCCCCACGCAGGCAATTAATTCTCTTAACAACCCGCCACCTATTCATCACCTTTGCTTTGTACTTTATGCAGTTTATAATAAATCAGTGGGCAAAGCCAAGAGCAGACCTCGGAAGCGCTTGGTCCCTGTTCCAGGTTTTCTGGGAAGTCTCAGCAAAGGCACAACTCACCATCAAGACAATTAGTGGTGCAAAGCATCCCGTGCCAGGGACCCGGGGAGGATAAAGACAGGAGGGCCATGGGGATGTGATTCACCGCAGTGACGGGTTCCCTGCCCCGCGGCTGTCAGTGACCCCCCCGGCACAGCAGGGACACCCCAGGGACTGTGCTCATCCCTGGGCCACCCTTACGTGCAGCGAACACCTTTGCTGAGCATCCCAAGGAGCCCAAAGCACTTGTGTAGCCCCTGCACAGAGCCAAAGGGGTTCACACACGCCAGACCCCATCCCGAGCAAGAGCAGGATCTGCCCTGCCCGGAGCAATTCTTCTCGTCTCCACTTTCCCCATCCCTTATGAAAGTTTAAGACTGAGGTGGAGCAGAATAAAACCACTTCCCTGCCCAGCATCCGCCTTCCCTATCCCCAGCCGCCCTCCGGGCTCGGCCGGATCGGCTGCAGCGCGGCGGTGAGCGCCGTCCATCAGCGCCCGAGCAGGAGCGTTCGGAGGGGTGTAATTCTGCTGGAGGAGAATGGACTTCCCGAGCACATGGACCTAAACTGCGGAGAAACAGAGCCCTAAATCTCTGGCTGTAGATTTACGGCCTCCATTCCCTTTCTTTACTGCAAATACAATCCGGCAGTAATGGTCTAACACAGGAACACCATCACCAACTGGCTGATGGCTCACATAAAAGCAATGTCAACCAAAAACTATGAGTTTATAAAAGGGAACAAACCCTCAACAGTGACAAGAACATGAAACCCATTAACAATTTAAACACTCTCCATTTTTTATTCCCCACCTTGAAGCTATTACGGCTGATAGAAGGCTTCACAGCTGAGTTAACCACTTCAAGGGAGGGCTGTGCTCCTCGGCAGAAAGAGTTGGCCGAGGCCACGAGGTGGGAGGTGACGTGGTTTAAAACCATTCAGGGCTCTGCTCCTGCAAGATGCTCAACTGCCCTCCCTCCCCGGGACCTGCTCAGCACCCGGCAGGATTTGGCTGCTTGCAATTTCCAAGGCTTTTGAAAGCCACTCAGTAACCCCAAGATACCAGGAGATTATTGCTATGGTTACTGGAGAGGGGAAAAAAAAAATCGCAGGTGTGTTATAATTGTTTTTTCTAGAGATTTTCTTGCTGCTCTGGGTCTCTTTTGGCACCTTGTCATATCAAGGAGCAAATATTTGTGGAAGCTGTTGTGGAGTCCCGGAGCCGAGCACAGAGCCAGCGCAGAGGAGAGGGGAGAGACCACCTGCTCGGAGAAACTCGTACGACTTCTTCTCAGCAAGCTTTTGCAGAAAACACAGGCAAACCTCAAACATTTAGGGTGCCATTTAAAATCAGACCAATTCAGCACCCAAGCGATAAATGCCCCTGCACGAGGGCTCTGGCACCTGGTGCCAGCTCCCAGCAAACTGCAGCAAACCTGCCAGGATGCCGCTCCCAGCTCTCCACTGACCCTGAAAACACCATTTTACCTCTCTAACTATCAATTTTCTCCAGCTGCAAAACAGGGATAACACCAGTTAACCTCTACTGTAAAGTGCTTGATAATCTTCCATGTAAGGTGCCCTGTCCTAACGGGAAAACGACTGTAATTTTTCCCTATTATCACAGAAACTGAGATGAGGCTGATCCTCATCCAGCCTGATTCAGACTCTCTGTCCCAGGAGCAGGAACAGCTTTGACTCCTCCAGATCTAAAAAAAGCAGCAGCTCCGTGCAAGGTGCAATGCTGTTTGCATTGGGGACAGTGTTGATCATTGAGAATATCATTGATCATCAATAAATCCAGGTGATTGGGACAGAGAGAGCGGCGCAGAGGCTCGCTGGGCGGCCACGCTGCTCCCCAGCTCCCACACAAATACCCCCGGAGCCGACTTTTCTGGGCTGGCTCCGTCATCTCAACTGCCACGCATCCTGAATTCAAGGCCGTGGGTGCTATCCATGCCCACGGACCCCACCAGGTCCCTGCGGCATCCTCTCCCTTCCTTCCTTCCTGTCCTGCGGAGCAAACAGCGGGACTGCTGGGAACAGCTTGAAATCAGGTCCTCGTCCCCAAATGGAAGGAAGTGGCACTGGAGGCTCCTGCCATAAAGCCAGTCCCATCCTATTGAAACGCCGGCAGATGGGGCCATAAACGTTTCCTCCTCCCCTCGCTAACAGCCACCGAGGCTTCGGATTCATCTTTATCTTTATCTCGCTGTCAGGTTGGAAACGCCTCTCGCTCCGTCTCTTGCAGCTGGGACGCACCAGGCCAGTTCCCTTCCTCTCCAGGTTTGTTTCCACCAACAACAGAGGGGAAAGGAGAGGGTGAGGGTGACAGGAAAACAGGATCTGCCCATTAAAAGGAAAGAAACCCACGCCTGTCTCCTACGTGGGTTTTGAAGTCCCCCATGAGATGCCCGTGGCATGGACCCAGGACCAGGAGGACCCATCATCAGCTCTGATGGGGCCAAAATCAAAACCACCGACAGATCTGGGTGCCCCCACGTCAGCGTGTCTCAATCACAGGCGATGTGGAGAGGATTAATGTACCCTCTTGTTTACCTGCGCCCATGCGGGTTCGATATTTACACGAATAGCGCGAACATCTGCAGCTTCATTAGGCAAGATAAAAGTTAAGGACTATAAACCTTTATGCTTCAAGTCGTAAAGCAGTGAGGGTCAGAAGGGAATTTCTAAATATAGGCAAGTTATTCCATCACTGTCCATTACGGGGTTTTCTCGTGACTCTCCAAAGCAGCTGGTGCTGGTCACTTGAAGGCATTGGCTACTGGACGAGGTGGGCCACGAGTCTGGCCACGAGTCTGATGTGAGCTGACACATCCCATGTTTCCACAGCCTTCGTTTTATGCTGCATCCCACATTTCCACAGCCTTCGTTTTATGCTGCATCCCTCATTTCCACAGCCTTCGTTTTATGCTGCATCCCACATTTCCACAGCCTTCGTTTTATGCTGCATCCCACATTTCCACAGCCTTCGTTCTGTATCGCAACAGCACACGACGACATCGTGTAAGATCAGGGTTTGCCACATTATTTGGCACAGAAACAGGGAGCCACCCCTGTTCTGAAGACCTGATGCTCCACAGCTTTTACAGGAAAAGCCACGTTTAGGCTCCGTAACTAATGTTCTCTTGAGCAGAATTGGGAAAACTGTCGCCTTTTTGACCTATTTTTTCTATTTATTCGAAGATCTGGGCAGGCAATTTGTATCACACCAGGTACTTTCTGGCTCACAATGTTCAACTCTGGACCAGGAAGGACACGGGTGTTTCTGCAGGAGGAACAGTTTATTCAGGAACCGCTGGAGCTCACCCGTCCTTGGCTGCGCACAGTCGATCCTGGGGCTGATGCCTTCCCACTCTTATCAAGAGCTCGGAAAACCTTGAGTCTGAATTCTGCAGCCTAATTCCCTACTTTTTAAATGCCAAGTGTTAATTTTCCAGCCTAGCCTGCTGCCATATCCACCATCTTATGACAGACATACCATAAAACCAAAAACCCACGCAGCCAGCCCTCCACGCACTCGTGGAGCAACCAGGTCGGAGCAGGCACTCGGATGGGGTCATACATCAAACGGCAATGGAGTCAGCGGTGGGGGCCAGCACCCCCTCCCCTAAACACCACATTTCTGCAGCCAGCAACACACTAAACAGGAAAGGAAGCCTGAGCAGCGTACGGACACGTTCAGCCTCCACCATCCCACGAGCAGGAGAAGCCTGACAAGCCGACGGCGCTTTTGACCCCTGGGATGTTTGTAGCCAGGAGGTGATTCTCTACAACAAAGCTGCAATCGGGAGGGAGGCACTCTGCTTCCAAGCACAAATTCTGGGCGAAGCAGTTAAAACTCCCTAACTAATAATAACAGCAACAGGCTGACATTAATTAGGACAAGTGGACTCTTGTTCAAACAGTTTACTAAATGTTGCTTCGTCCTGCCCAGGGAATGGATGCTCTGGACTGTTTTATTACGCTGGACCCAACCTTCGATTTTATGAACGATGTGTTTTGGGGGTATCCTGGCTAAAAGGGTGAAAGTTTTGGAGGAGGAAACAAGCTGACAACGCTCCTTCGCTGAAGCCCGAACACGGATGCTCCGGCTCAGCCCTGCATCTTGCCTCCTGAACGAACAGCTGAGAAGTTGTGGCTGCCCCATCCCTGGCAGTGTTCAAGGCCAGGCTGGATGAGGCTTTGACCAGCCTGGTGTAGTGGAGGGTGTCCCTGCCCGTGGCAGGGGAGTTGGAACTAGATGGTCTTGAAGGTCCCTTCCAATCCAACCCATTCTAGGATTCTATGGCCACGGGGACACCAAGCCACTTCTCCGAGTCCTCAGGCACATCAGCCACTTCTGCAAGGATAAAATGAGTATTAAGAAGCCAAGGACCAGCTGCATCTCACAAGAGGATACGACATTTTAAGGTCTCTTATATCTGCCACCAGATGTGCCCCAGCTCCCCTTGGGCTTGGGGAGCTGCAGGAGCTGCTCCAGGAGCTCCTCCAGACAGCTCCTGCCAGAGATCTCATGCTTCTCCCTCGGTCCATCAGCACATCAAGGGGTTTTATGCTAAAGTTTTCCAAAACAAACTCCCTTTGGCATCGAGTCCACCACAAAAATGACAGATTTTTTACATCCAGCCATTTCTTTCTGATATTTTACACTAAGCAATAAAGCCCGGGGACGCTTCTGCCGCAGCGGTGCCTGGAAAGGTTACCCATCATGTGCAGGGTCAGCCTGCGCCGGGACAGCTCGGACAAGATGGGCATCATCCAATAAATAACTTTTCCAGAGGACCAAGGAGCTCTGACCAGTCTTTCCCATCACGAGCTGGAAACGTGACCAATGCAAAGCTCTCTCCGCCTTGGAAGGTTTGAGGGCTTGTCCCCTTGAATGTCTGATAAAGATGTTTTTTAAAGAAAAGAGTGTAAACACGGAGGAATTTATTTTTATCTTTTTAATTGCGGGAGCCTGCTCTGCGTTTGCGTTTTCCAGGATTAACAGCCAGAGCCGGAGCTCTCCGTTTTCCAAGTCTTCTCATTCTACTAAACATCCGCTACCCTGAAAGGACTCCACAGAATCCCATAAAACATTATTTATCTGTGTGCGTTAGCTGCACGATACTGTAATTTCCAGAATAAATGCTGGGTGTAAATTGTTGTTTATGTTGGAGTCTGACTGTCTTTACGAGAAACAAAGTGAAAACTGAATCTTCACAGCTTTATTTCTTCCGCTGAAACCTCTTCTGCAGAAGGAGAAATGCCTGGTGGAACGCCTTAATGGATGGCTGTAAAGATTGTTGGGTTAAAACAAAGTACAGGGAATCACCTTCATCCCCCCTTTTTACTGCCAAATCCTCAGCTGGTGTAAATTGGTGTAGCTCCAGTGACTTTGGTTCATCTGGCCCACGAGTGTCATTTAAATCAAGCTAAATTAAAGCGAAAGCAGCGCCGCTCACATGGTTCTAATTAAAGGCCCGTCGACGTTTCCATCACAAACCCTGGCTGGTTGAACCCACGGATTTCCACGTCGGTGCCCAGCCCCAGGCGCAGCGACCCGGGCACCTCCCGGGTATCCACAGCCCAGCCCTGCGAGGGCTGCCAAGATGCTCTAAGGTACCTCACCCCAAAACAGGTCCCACAGCCGATTCCCTTTGTGGAGAAGCATCTCTGGAAGAGTCTGATCAGACTCCGGGAACCTGCCTTCAACTGGTCATCACGCAGCTGCTGTGGAGGGTCGGTCCTCTGCTGTCTAAAGCCCAGACTCACCTCATTTGACTTTCAATACCCATGTGAGATGTCTCCATCAGCCAAAATGCCTCCTCCTCTTGCCAGACACAAACCTCTCCCTGGAGATGCCCAGCTCTGCCCCAAGGTCTCAGGGTCTTCACCCGGGCTGCGGTTAGACAGCCTGAAGTGAAGTGAAATGGATCTGAGCCATCTATCAACTACAGGAATGGAGACGCTTGGGCTTCATCTTGACTTTCCTCTCTGGTGGATGCTTTATTTTAGCCCCAGCGGGTGAAAAGCTCTCACCAGATACAACAGGGCAAGCTCGGGTGGGACGGAGCTTAGCTGGGAGGACCCAGTTTGGGACAAGAGTTTGGGAGACGCGGCTTTGTGCGTGTCACACAACTGATGGTGGCACCGCGGGGACTTGGCCGCTCTCTCCCATCTGCGCTGGCCTTGCATGGCTGGACCAGGGGCTGGGGCTACCTTGAACTTGGTGTCTGTGGTGAGACAGCAGCTGTAACACGGCCAACGCAGGCAGGACCCACAGCCGAGGGGACATGCTATGAGTCGTGCTCCCTGGGGCACAGCAAAACATCAAACCCCACAAGAAAAAGGCTGCAGAGCTCATCCTGCTCCCAGCTCCCAAAAACTTTGTCCTTCAGCATCACCAGTGAAAAACAGCTGTTAAGAGCATGCAGAGATGGGAGAAGGGGGCAGAGGCTCTGCCTCAAGCTCCTCGCACCATCCTTGGGCTGGGTGACCCCCAAGAGGTCCTGGGCCACCCTAAGTGAGAAGGTAAAGCCCAACATCTTCTACATTGCAGGATTAACCTGGACTCTGGAAGGTCCCTTCCATGAGGATATCAGTCCTCTGTTCATCCCTTCTCTGTTTTTTGATGGAACCCCAGGAGGGACATGAGCACCCCCCCACCTCTGATCCCCAGGGTGCTGCCGAAACGGTCATCCCCACTCCCCCGTGAGCAGCAGAAGATCAAAGTTCAGGGAAACTTTTGATGAAGTGCTCTGGCAGGCCCATCGTCGGGAAGCAAGAAAGGTCAGAGAGTGGAAAAAATAATAAGAAAATATAACTGCTTTCTTATGAGGAAAATATTATGAGTTCTTCCCCTTTTTCAGCTTTTATGGAAGGAGATTCTGCCAGTTCCCTCAGAAAAAAAGAAGAAAAAGTAGTTTTAAAATGAGATTATGCACCTTCAGGGTGCCATTAGGAAGTTTTACTGTACTGAGATGACATGAAAGCTCTGGAATTAATATCCCTGAGATGCTTCAAACCTGCAATAGCAATTATTGTACTACGTGTCCCTGGATAAATAATAGGGCCATTCAGCTAATTAGCTTCAATGATTTCAGCTCCCTGTAAATTCTCTCTCGCTCGGCTATAAAAATAACACTGGGCAAACTTTTGGTAACAGAAACTTCTTTCAGCGAAGACAAAAAAAAAAAAAAAGGGGGTTCCCCCAGCTCCTAATTCATACCGGCTGTCGTGGCAGCAGTGCGATTCCAAGGACTGGAAATATTAATAGGCTCTAATAGAAAATATAAAAGGAGAACCATTATTAATTGCCATTTACTGGTAATAAACCTATCGCACCGATTTCTGCCCGCGCACGCGTGCAACCCCATTAATTTCAACGGGGCTGCACGTGTTAATTGAGAGCAGAATTTAGTCCACTGGTTGTAATTAATTGCTCAAGTTTTCAGTATGGTTTGCATACTTTAAATCTTTTTTTTTCTTTTTTTTTATTATGTCTTCACATTTCTCTAGGTTTGACTTACACAACAGCGGCTCCATCCTCCCCCTCACCGGGATTTACTCCGCGGAAGAAGAGGTTTTATCACCGCCACGGATCAGCCCCCATCAGCGCTCACGTCTGCCCCAAACGCTGCTCTGAAGTATTTGGGCCATATTCTGCCCTACACCAGCACCCCTTGGCCCCAGGAACCCGCTGTCCCCTGGGACAGCCCCACTGCACTGATGTCCACCCATTTCTGGATGTTTGGAGCAATAAAAATCACACTTTGTCCAAGAGGCAGCACCACCTGCACCTACTTTTAAGCCCGAGAAATTTAAAGTACTGACAAATTCCCATCTAATTTCATGCACAGGGTTAAAAGGAACGTCGTGATAGTGACACGTTGTGGGGTTTTTTAAGGCTGAAATATGAACCAGGCTTTAAAAGTCAAATATGAATCAGGATTATCGTACTCCCTGATCACAGGTGTCCGTGAGGGCACGTGGCATTTGCCTTTTTCCCCAAGACCTCGATATCTGCAACGGGATAAAAATTCTTTGTGTTTCTGATTTAAGTAAACCTGATTTCCCATACAACCACTAAGCCAAACAAAGCAAAGGCACAGAGAATTTTAGGAAGACAGGAAAAAAAATTTTTAAATAATAAAGCATCCCAAGCAGCTTCCTAGATCAGATTTTTTTTGGTGTGATTCAAAATAACCAATACCGTGTTTTTTGTTTTTTTTTTTAAAAAAAAGAGCTTATGCTCAAACTCCTCATAGTGGGACCCTCTGCAGGTCCTGGCATCCGAAGGAGCTGAGTATTCCCCAGGAGCCAGCAAAGGCAGGTGATGAGCAGTTTCCAGCAGAAAATTCTTGGCTGCTCCGTGCCGGAGCCTGGAACACCCCAAAATCTCCTGCCCAAGCCCAGGGGAAGGTGAGACCCAGAAGTTGGGTGCTGGGTGTCGGAACAGCGGGACCCACCGTGCCCCCTCATCCCGGGGTGGCTCGTGCTCGTGCGGAGAGAAGGATATAAACCCAAAGCGATTCCTCCAAATGGAAATTTATCCCAGGCATCCCATTATGGCCCTTGGTGGTGATATTAATAATCGTCCTGCGACCAGGCATCCTTAAATACCCGACCCCGGGTTATCGTAACGCTCTCGCATCCCTTTCTCCTCGCTCCCCCTGAGCCTGCAAAAGCGTTTCACTTTCGGCGGGATCCACACACTCAGCTGATGAGAAGCACAGGCACCGTGCTCGCCGAGGAGAGAAAGTCATAACATTTGTTTTGGAAATTTATTTCAGCCGATATTTCTCAATAAAATAAATTGCATAAATGAAATCAGGCTGACACCGCAATATTTCCTAACTAGCTGGCGTCTCCCTGCAGCACTCAGGGACTGTCAGGAATTTTTCCCTGAGGTTTTCCCCGTTTATTTTATTTATTTTTGCAAAGCAGGGGAACATGCGGAGGTTTTGGCACGGTGCATTTTTCAAATCAATGCAAACCTCATTACATAACACGCAGGTTTTGCATGTTTCACCGTGACACGTGCCTCCTGTCTGAGCCATGACTGCTATATATTCTGACACCGTTTCAACTAATATGACAGGTCAGAAAAAATTAAAAGCCATTCCTGAAAATAATTATTTTGTTGCCTCAACACCTTTAGAGGTCTGTGGAATCTGAAATTCCCTTGTAAGATTCAAGCCCAGGTTTGGATGCGTAAAACTGCCTTTTATTTTTAAGCCTGATGTTGAGTTTTGGTCACTGCAACAAAGATCAGGAAGGATTTTGGCACGGGTGACGCTGTTAGATGCACTGAAAAAAATCAGCTTAAGAAAGACAGAAAAACGAGCACAGCAAAGACGCAGGAAAAAATCCTGTATGGATCAACATCACCAATAAGGATTTAACCCAGCCAAGTGCTGGGACCAGACACCAGCAGAGCCTCTGAGTTGGAGAAACACTAAAATCCAGATTTAATGTACCGTGGTGGGAACTGAGAGCTTCATTTCGCACATGTTCATCAGCACGTTGAAGTCAAGAAGACTTCAGCACGTGTCGGCTGAACTGGGACCCGCCGACAGCCCAGTGCTGCTACGGGAACAAGCTGGTGGGTAAAGCAGCGACAGAGGGAGGAACGTGTGATTCTCCTTTATTTTGCAGAGAAGCAAACAAAAGCCCGGCGGGGTTGAGGTCACATAAATCAGGTCTATGCCAGGCTTTGGTGGCACAAGACCCTGGGCTGCTCTGCCACCTCTTGGTCTCTCCGAGGGAGAAGGTCTGGGCAGGAGCATCCCCTTGGCTGGAGAGCAGCAGAGCTGATCTGCTTTTCTCCTCCACGTCTAGAAGGGGAACATCCAGAAAAAGGAACATCCAGAAAAGGGAACATCCAGCTGGCATTATTCCTCACTAGAAGGTCTCTTGTAGGACCAGCCTGTGCCCGTTGTCCCTGTTACTCTGGCTACATCCACGTGAAGCTCGAGGCGGAAAGCCGGAGGACAATCGCAGCGCGGCAGCTGCGCGCCCGGCGGCGTGAGAAACGAGCAGGCTGTGCACGGAAAAAAAACATGACAAATTCAGCCCTAATTCCTCAAGGGTTTAAATTTGTCACTATCGGGGTTAAATTGCTTTCAAGGGGTTGCACGATGTGGATACAGCTTTTAAAAAGCACGACGGGCTGAAATGCCTCATGTTGACCCATTCGTGGACCCATGGCCTTAATCTAAACTTTCCCGGATCCCGTTCCGTGAAAAATTATACACACAGGAGGGCAGCTCATCAGCTGGCGTAAACTGGCTTAACTCCACCAAAGTAATTGGAGAACAGGCCAGAAAACCATTTCCAGCCACGGTACGATGCCATTGGGGTTGAGCAGGCAGCGCACGAGGGCTGCCGGCACGAGTCCGGGGTTTTATCACCGCTTTGGGATCAGTTCTGCTCCAACAGATTCCCAGCCAGGACGCCCGCGCTCTTTCGCCAGCTCCGCGTGTGTCTTTTGAGCTTGCTTGATTCTGTCGGCTTCTCTTTACCTTTAGTCTCCTGGTTTTTGGCAAAACAACACTACAGTCGTTTTGCAAAAGCAGCTGGAATCGCGTGGTGAAAAAAAAAAACCACAATTCTCTGAGCATCGCTGCGTACTACTGTTTATGCTCCTGTTTATTCCTTGCTTTAAGGCATTGGATAAGTGGCCAGTTCTGCTCACAGGCACCCTCCCCATCGCCTCCCAAAATCCACTTTCAGCCTCTGTTTCTCACACGCGTGCTCGTACTGTCCTGACCCACCAAAACCAGAGATATGGACCAAATAACCCCAGTCCTGACTCAAATTCCCAAACAGCATCATGCCAGGACCCAGATCCAGTTCCCGGTGCCCTTCGTGAGAGCTTCACCCACGTGAAACCTCGGCGTTGGGTCCTGCACGAGGCAGCCAACCTGGCAGCTGCCACGTATCCTATGGATGTGAACGACGTATACGTATGTGGAGGGGATCCTCACGGGGGGCCGGGGGGAGAGCCGGGCTGGGCTGTCTCCATCCCTCCTCTGCTCCACCTGGATGGAGAGATTTAGTCCCGCAGCCAGAATCAGAGAGGACCGCAGGCTGCTCATCTCGCCAATCAATTTTTACGGCTGGAGAGGATAATAATGGTAATATCCGTATAAAAAAACCCCGCAATGACCCATAACAGTAACATATTACAGCTCCTTTTAAATAACCGGGCTAGCCACAGCTTCTTTGTTTCTCTGGCAGCAGACAACCGAGGCACTGGGACCGTCTCCGTGTCTCTGGGATGTGCAAACGCTCCCGACGCAAGGAGGACGCGTTGGGATGGGGATGGGTGCTTTGGGATGAGTGACCCGGCAGCCGCAGGAATGGGTGGGGAGGGTGGGATAAGAGAGGGGGGAGCTCCCCCCACCCTAACAAGGCAACACCATCTCAGCCTGGAAAAACGGAGGCTGAGATTGAATTCTGCCTCGTTCTTCCCACGGCCCGGCAGAGCCGCCCTCTGCAGCGGGTCCTTCCGACGCGCCGACCCGCGGCTGTGAGCCGGGGAAGCAGAATGCACGGCTTAATTTCCAACACCCCCCAACCATATGCTGCATCGGAAAAAAACCTGAAGGCTGAGTTTTTCCCTGTGGTGCTGGGCACCAGGAGAGTGCCCTCCCCAGAGCCCACGGACCTTCGCCGCCGGGCTGCAGGAAGCCAAGTTCTCACTCGCCATCTGCAAGATAAAAAAGTTAAAACCACAAAACTCCCCTCTCCTTCGCTCTCGAACGCCCCGGGGGGAGGACGGGGCTTGTTTTACCGTGGGATGTTGTATCCCACTGAAGGGAGCACCGAGGGAGAACTGAATGGCTTTTCATTTCAGGATAACAGGAGGAAGAACTGCACAGGGTTTAGGTTCATCGTGACGGGGGAAAGACGATTTAAGCCACAGCTACTTTCTTTACATGATGTTACTCCAAAGCAAGCCCTTACCCACTCATAGCTCCACAAGAAGCTCCTTAAAATCCTGGACTTGATTTCTGAGTGCAATAAAGCACCTTTGTGCTTTCATGTAAAAGGACCTTACGGCTGCCCTCAATCTTAAGCACATCATTAGCCCCAGAGTACCTGGTACCTAACGCTCCCCTTCCTCCCCTGCAGCATCTTAACCCCATCCAAAGGGCCGTTTGCTTCCAGTCACTATTCCATACAAATACTTAAAAATTTTTAAAAATTCAAAAACTGTTGTTTAGAGCTTTGAAGCCCCTTCATTTTATTTTTTGTTCATTTAAAATCAGGACCGGATCCAGAGTATTGCTCTTTACTTCACCGGCGTTGCTTCAGATTTACCCTTGTGAAACAGCGACAGCAGAGCTGAGTCCAAACTGTGCCAAAGAGATTTAAAACCAAACAGGCGAGATGAGAATGTGACGAGACACCCACGGACCCACACGGACACACGATGTGCCCGCAGCTCCCTGGTCCTGGCTCCAAACTCCCGTTTGCCCTCACAAACCCTACTAATACCCCGAATTTGCCACAGGTGTTATTTCAAACGGCGCTTCCGAGCGACCCTCAAATTTGCACATGCAGTAAAACCTGATCTGCGGAGTGGGAAATGGTGTGGGAGTGTGGGGGTGTTGGCTTCGTACAACCCCCCGAGTGTACACGCTCCATTTTCAGGGAGCAAACGTGGAGCCTGTGTTCGACAGATAACGGCCCCTGCATCCCACGAGCATCCTCAGACCCCGAGGCCAAACCAGGCTGAAAGAGCTGCTTCGACAGCAGCGATCGGGCTGAACAGGGGAGAAGAAAACATAAGAGAAGGGATCCTAAAACGACCCCAAAGTGGGCAGCTTTAGATGGACTTCTCTTCTCCAAGCACTGTTTTTAACCTTGCACCTTGTTCCTGTGTTTTCTGCGCACCGACCCCTGGCTTGCTAATTCTCTCATAATATTTGCTTAATTCCAGAATATTTCCCCAGCCCTATTCTGGCAGAGCACAGCTCCCACATAACCACAAAGAAATCCTGCAAACGGGCGATTTTGACTTTTCTCAAATACCCACAAACATCCTCAGCCCCGAGCCTGAGCCCCTGCGCAGGATCCGACCCCCTTCCGCCGTGGCAGGGCCACCCCTCCATCCCACCGGGCCACAGAAACAGGGCACAGCCCCTCTTGGACTCCCCTTATTCCTGGTAGATTCCTGCTATCTTTCTTTTAGCACTTAATTCCTAACGAATAACGAAGGTGGGGTGGGAGGGCTTCGTTAGCGCGGCGGAGCGGGTGCTGCTTCGTGCTGTCACCTCCACCGATGTCACCGATTCCCCATAAAACAGCAAACGCTGCTGGGGACACGTTATGGAGGTATTTAAAAACAGCAAACGGGGTGTCCACGCCACAAAGCTGGGTGTTAAATATACAAGCAGATCATTTCAATCCCCCTCCTGCTAATGGCTCCAAGCACACCGAGGACCTGAAGCACAGGTACGTCTCAGCTTTGTGAAAAACGACTCAATTTTGCACAAGAGGAAGATCTGGCACAAAAATCCCCTTATGCAAAAATTTGAAAGTGGGGGAAAAAGTTCCTTTTATTTATGTATTAATTCTCAAACGATGGTATGGGGTGGGGGGGGAAGAAGTGTTTATTTTAATCAAACCCAGAATACTTAAGCAGCTGAAATGGGTTTATTTTTCACGTTAAAAAGGGACATTTTGAAAACGCTCCACGAAACAAAAAAAAATCCACCCAAAATGCCTTGATCACAAAATAAATTATTTAGCTCTTATATAAACCCCGGCATGAAACAACAAACATTTTTGTCACTTTTGCACAGCCCTGATTACCGTGCATTATGCTTCCTAACAGCCTCTCCCAGCATCATCACTAATGGATTTTATAACATGCTTTATAACAGGTTATTAAGGAATATGGCTATAGCTGGTAATCGCTGTATAATATGAATAAAGCATTTAAGAAACGGCCCCTTCATTTAAACTGTTAACTGGGAAAACTGTCGCATTATAAATAACAGAAGTGAGAGGCATTTCTGGGGAGGGCTTCCATCTCCAGCCCTGCAAAAACGTATATTTGCACGTTTCTTCTTTCCTTTCCTTTTTTTTTTTCTTTAAAAAAAAAAAAAAAGACTAAAACCCATCCATTCATCATTATTCTTAAAACCTACTTTTGCTGCGATGCCCACAAGAAGCGAATCCCTCGAGACTATTTTCTTTTATATGATGAGTCATTTATTTTATACAATGGTACCATAAATTTTAAAAAAGTTCAAGCGCGCCGTGCATGGGCCATTGCCAAGGAACCGTGTCATCTCACGGCTGTGTTTACGGTCTCTCCTTCCCCACACCTCACTGTTTTGTCATCCCGTCACTGAATCATTCCGGGCTTGATCCTGCTCCCATTTAAGTCAATGGCAAAACTCCCATTGACGTCAACGTGAACAAGGAACGAGGTATCTGGGAGCGAGATGATAGATGAACGTGGACGTATATATCAAACGCGGGCCCGATGTTGAGTATCTAAATAATAATAAAAAATTATAGTCTGCTGGGCTAGTAAGGGAATAGTAGGTGGGCTTGGGGAAGCGAGGAATAAAATTAACGTTATAATTGGGCAGGCATTTATAAATCTGCACCCTGGAGGAGTTTTTAAATGTCTGTTCAAAATAAAAAATATCGACACCCCCCCCGTCCCAGCTAAGAGACGGAGTGTGGTTCCCGTGGAGAGCCCATCCCGGCCCCATGGGTGCTCCATCCCACATCGTGCATCCAGCATCCTGCATCCCACATCCCGCACCCCGCATCGCCCCGGCGGGTGCGTGTCAGTCCCGGCTCCGCAAGCAGGTGGCAGTGGCGACATTTCCCGACGAGGCTTCTCAGCTGGAAATGTCCAAAGCGGGGAGAAGAGGGGGGGGCAGAATAACCCTCACCCAGGAACAAACACACCAAAAATAAATAACATCTCGAAACGTTAACTTCTTTCCCTCTATCAGATCATTGTTAACAGCTAATAAAATATCAGTCTGCAGGGACGCGAGATATAACCAATCCCCTAATAAAGAGAGTCAAAGAAAGGAAATGAGATCTGCTGGGTTTTTATACCATTCGAATAAAGTGATGGATCGGAAGATTTGGACAATCGTTGCCTAAAAAATTAAAAGCGGAGCCTGCGCGTGCCAGCAGGTCGCTGAGCCGCGGAGCGCCGGGACGCGGCTCCGCCGCGGATCAGATTTCCTCCCGTTATAACCGTCGGTTAATGTTTTTAAAAAGGGCCCATTAGCAAATGCCACATGTAAAATGATTCATTGGTGGGAACCCATATGAAAAAGTATTACGGTCTCTGCTCCTATATTGCAACATAATTAATATCAATTGGATTAATCACGGCGAGTTAAGCGAAACGTTATTAAGCAACGCGCGCGCGCGCAAACGTCGCGGCGTCCCCCTTCAGACAAAACGTAACGTTTTCAATATTTGCCTGCAGCTGACGACAATAAATCCTCTTAAATTTGCCTCCCAAGGTCAGCGAGTGCGGGAGATGCATGTATATGATTTTCTAGTTTACCTGCTAAGGAGAGAGAGGGGTCAGTAAATTATCCTCCCAATTCAGCCTAATTGAATAGACGAGTGGACGTCAGACTGGAAACCGGAGGGAGCGCGAGGACATCCTTGACAACATCTATCTGTCACCGACGACAAGAAGAGACAGGTAAATGGACTGACAGCGGGGAAAGATATACCACACGTATAATAACCGCCATGTGATGAGAAGAACAAGTGTTAAAGGAAGAATAACAGAGCCACCTCCATTATCTGGAAAGCAACTTCGCTCATTTTTTTAATTAGTGGAACCTGCGGCTGACAAGGGAGGGCAAGATTGAAGACTCGCTGGAAGCTCATTACATATTCTCATCCTGAAATGGGTGGCAAGAGGCAATGTTTTTAAGCGAAGCCAGTGGTGTTTCTCTGGAGCAGGACAACTTCCAGGATTTGCCAAATGGGCAAAGAATGACAGGTTGATGTTTTGGAGTGAAATGGGTTCCCACTGCAAACCTGTGAGAGCAGCCAAAGCAGCAGCCCAGGGATTACACAGTGTTTGCTCTTGGATGAGGCTCTTACGCAGAGGTTCCGGGGTTCTTCGTATGAGAAGGCTTAATGGCATTAATCCCGTTTCGCAGACAGAGAAAGCGAGGCAAAGTCATTTGCTCAAAATTACTCAGTTGAGACCAAGAACCAACTACTCCAACGACTGCTCCCGAGCCTGAACCGAAGGGATGAGCAGAGCGGAGCAGCAAGCAGAAGCACGGCGAGGAGCGACAAGCGAGGAGGGCGGACGAGGTATTTGTGGGAGAACTCCAAGTTGGGTCTCTTCAGAGGTCTGATCCAACGACACCAAAATCGCTGTACTAGACCTTGGAAAAAGTCATAGCACAGTGGTGGTACCAGGATCGAGGAGAAGAAGGAAAATTAGGAACGACTGAACTAAGTATCCGATATTAATGCAGCAGTACAGAAATACAACAAAGATACTCGTCTTTTTAGAAGAAGGGCTAGAAAAAGTTAGGTGAGTCTTCAGAGACAAGTTGGTTTTCCAGAGCGGAGGCTCTTTAGTCGGGAAGTTTTCCTTACATTTAGCAGCTCCTGCCAGACCACATCAAAAGACAGTAGAAACGTCAACAAGTTACTCCTGGGAAAAGGGAAAGTAGGAAGAGGAACGTTGAACGTTGTCATCCAGTGTCATCGATGAGCAAACCAAGGCAAAACGTGTTCCATTACTGTCTCAAATTCACCAGGAGAGTTCAAACAGAAACCAGCAATCTTGGCTGTTAATCTCATTTTAAGCCATAAGGAAATATATCCGGTTTGACAGTCAACATAATTTTAAATATCAAGACTAGAAGATCAGAAAGCTGCTGATGGGATAATAGGACATTCTGGTGCTTGCAGGTGACACAGATGGCAGAACACAGTCTGAAATCAATCTGAGTATCACAGGAAAGGTCTCCCTCAACAGCTACGGATCAAGTTAGAATGGTGGCACACCATCTTCCTACCACCACATCACTCTGTGACCTCCCAGGGCATTCCTTGATGAAGGGGATGCCCAAAAGACTGTGCTGTTGAAGAAAGCTCCATCCTTGTCACCAGATCTCAACCTCTGGTGCTGGTGAAGAGCCTTGTCCATAAACATGGCAATTCTTCCACCTGGCTGAGAGTAAGACCTGAGGCTGGCCTGCACCTCCCTGTCCTTCACAACAGGGATGGCTTCACAGAAACTCTTCTGATCGGTGTCTCACACGGTCCCTGAGGAGTTCCCAGGCACCTGGAGAGGATGAGCAGCATCGCCAGCTCAGCACGTTTGGCTCTCACTGCCTTCAGAGTCCCAACTCCTGAAGTTACAAGACTGCCCGAGGACCTTGGCCATCATTTAAGCAATGGCCTGGCAGCCATGGTTGAAAAAAAAAAAGTTGGAAATCAGCACTTCTCAGTTCCACAGAGGACAAAAAGCCAGAGTATTAAGACAACCTGCCCTTTTTGTTCCATGTCCACTGCCATTGGCCTGCCTGGTGGCACCATGAGGTGAGAGAGGGCTGACATTAAAAGTGCGAGGGGGGGACACAACCATTACAGCTGACTTACAAAGTGGAACAGGAAGCAGGGAATGTTTTTTGGTTAAACCTTCACAACTAGAAGAGCAGGTAACCATGGCCACCCCGATGGATAGGAGCCTGAGGCTCAAGATCTTCATAACCTGGAGCAGACCTGGAGACCTCCCTCTGGCTTTGGACTCTGCACGTGACACGGAAAATGGGGACGTAGGAATCACCAAATTCACACAATTTTATGGATGATTTCTATTTACATAGTCCTTTGGAAGGACATTTTAGGAGTCCACGTGGTACCTCGGGAACACACATAAGGCACTAGAGGAGACCAAGCATTACTATTACCGCTCTGGGACTTTCTTCGATGTAATTCCAGTAGAGTCAGTCATTCAATTTTAATCATAACTAATGCAATGCCTTTTACAAGAAGAGGTCGTGCTATATTCTAATCCATTTTGTAATTAAGCATAAATTTTAAAGAATCAATTGAACACAGCGATGAACTCACAGTTTACCCAAGGCCTTTGCTGCCAAAGGGGGTCCCTGGGCAATTAGCTGTCTTAAAAGGACCGGCTAAAGGACGGAACAGGCTCCCAACCTCTGGCACGCGGTCTTATCTGGGAAACAATGTAAGGAATAGAGCAGCAACGCCATAAAGATAAGGTGAAGAGGCAGGAGGGGTTTTTTTTAAGGAAATATTTAAGAAGAGAGAAAAAGAACGATCTGCTTTGGAACTGAGCAGGAAAGGGAGGTTTTGACCCCTAAGAGTCAAATCTTGCGAGGTGCTTGAAGAGACGCTGTCGGAACTTGAGCGTTATCTTTAGCTTTCACTTTGGGCATCTTCCAGTTCCTCCAGTTAACGCCTTTTCCACTGGCCAGAGCCAGGATGGACCCGATCCCGCACGCACTGCCTGGGCAGCGACGTGCTGCGTCTGGTTTTGATGAAATAGTGAAAGAAGCACAAGGAGCCCCTCAGGTCCCGGCTCTCTTCCCTGTCCAGAGGAAAATAATTTAGCGTGAGAACTTGAAATCGGAGTCAGCAGAAGATGAGATGTCTCTCTCTGCTGTTCTGCTAATTTAAACTGGACTTTATTATGGGTGATTTTAAAATACGAATGTTTCTAGCCAGAGCCAGGATTTGAAACACACTAAAGAGTCTGCCCGCAGGAGTTCGGACTGCTGCACAAATTGCTGCCATTCGCAAAATTTGGATGCAGATACCAGGATGGTTTCAAGCATCTCCACCCCCCAGGATGAGTCCCCCACATCCTGGCTACGGACTCAGCTCCAGCTCCACCACCTGCATCCGTCGGAGGCTCCGGGACCCGGCCGGCCCCTGGGCTGCCGTCGGCAGAGGGCAATGAAGGCCATGCAGAAAACCCCACGCCAGCACCACCCACGAGACAGAAAAAGCAGAATTGTTTCCATCCCGATCACAAAGCGAGCAGCTCCCCCAAAAAAACCATCTCCTTTCCCAAATCCCAGACCAGATTTCTTCCCCATCTGACAACGGAGCATTTTCGCTCGTGTTTACACAGGGCTGAGCAAAGTCTCTCTCCCCATATAAATACTTTATTTCCACCGAACGCTCCCATCTCGTGCACAAGCACAAACCTTCCCAAACCCCCCCTGCGCTGGCCCTGAGGTCAGAATCCATCCCGTTGTCTATTCATCACCGCCGAGTCCGGGGAGATTTAATTTTCTCTCTTTCTTTCCCAAGCAAAGACGAACACCGCGCGCTCTTCGGCCGCTCGCAGCCCAGTTGAGCCCCTGTGCAAACCCAGTTGCTAAGGAGAAAACATGGCTCTCTCCACATCCTCCGAAAAATCCTAATTAAACCCGACCCCGCTCGCTCTGGCGGGGTACCGGAGCGACGCAAGGCAGTGAACTCCACGCAGCAGCGGGAACAGGCTGGAATGATTTGGTTTTGACCGCTGGATGACCTCGAGGGCTGCCCAGTCTGATGGACAAGTCGGACCATTAGTCCTTTTAACACACATTCTTTTCCCCGAAACGCAGACATCACTCCGCTGGTTGGCGGAGAGAGCGAGCGAGGGAGCGAGAGCATCATCGAAAGCAGCCCTGACCCTGCCCGCTGGGTTACGGGCCCTACGGCGAGAGGGGGAACTCATCCGGGGCAGGAAGGCGACAGCTCACCTCTCACAAAGAGCCCCCAAAACCCCAAGAGTTCCCCCCAAGCCTGAGAAAACCGCGGCGTGCCACGGCAGCCCCGGGAAAGGAGGGTACGGAGCTCCGCGTTCCCGTTCCCGCGCCCCGGAACAAAAGGGAAGAGGCAAATCTCTCCTCTCTTTGTGTTTCCCCACTCCGGGGTGGATTTTTTCCTGGCCCAAATAAACACTGAACACCAAACACGGTACCATTTGGGAACAGCCACGCTGCTCCGTGCCCTTTTATCAGAGGATGTGAAATCCCGATCCCTTTTATTCCCCCCCCTCCCGCTTCCCTTCTGCCGAGGCGTCATTTTTTGGCCTTATTATTCCAAGCAAAATGAGGCAAGAGAGAACGAGCCCTGCTGCTAATAGACCAGAACAACCTATTAATCCAGAGCAAAATTAAGCAGCGCAAAGGTTAGGGAAACGAAACTCTCGCTGTTTTTTAACCTCATAACCCAGGTCTGAGCCTAAAGCCCACAGATGACGAGAGTTTTTTTCTGCTGACTGTAGATTTGGCCCAGGAGGTTTAGGTACAATCAAGGGTCTGTAGATATCTGGAGGTGTTTTGCCTAAACAGAAGCAGAACTGCAGCGATACCCCTGTTCTTCTGTCGCCTCGCTGCGAGACTGAGAGCGACCCACTAACGCCCGCAGCTGCCTCAGTTTCCCCAGGTGAAAAATGAGGATAATAATTAATCCTCCTCCATCAGGCTTATCACAAAGAACATCTATTAAGTCCTCCAAGACTACCAGATGGAAGATAACCCCACACATCACTACAAACACACTGTTATTACACACATGTACTCTGCCTGAACCAGTAGCTTAAAAAGACGCTGAATTCTGCTGGCAAAATTAAAACAAACCAACCAAATATGCTTCGAGGTAGCAGAGGCAGCATAGAGAGGTAGAGGGATTTTCTGCCCCCTGCCCCAAAGAGATGATTCATTCCATCTAAAAATAAAACGAGTAAATAAATACAGATGCCAAGCCCACAACACTGGAGGGAAAAAAAAAAAAAAAAAAGAGGAAAAATAAAGCTTTTCATCTCCCTTTTCAGCGGCTGCTGCAGACAGAGCCCTGCCTGTCCTGAGCCCGTTTTCATTTCCCTCTTGGGATGACTGACAAGCTACACTGAGCTAAATGAGGAAACATCTGTTTGACTTTCTGAAAGCTGGCACTGGGTGCCCAAGCCCGACTCCCGAATGCCACCGGCACAAAACCCACCCTCCTCCTCCTGCGAACAGCCCAGCCGGGGCAGGGGCAGCAGCTGCGGGGTCGAAGCCTCTGGATTTTCTCCTTCCTTGAGATCTGAGCTCGGAAAGGAGGTTGCAACCAAAACACAAGTGCTTGGCCCGTTTTTTTTTCCCCACGCAAGGAGAAAAACTGAATTGCCGAGGGCGAGCTGAGCCCCGCGTACCCCCGCAACCTTCCCCGCTGCCGCTTGTTTCGTGAAGATGGAGAGCACAGGGAATGTTATAACCCCTCTTAACGGGAGGCAGAGAGAACCCCCGGATGCCTCCAGCCTCCTCTGCGTCCGGGAAAACTTTATGGGGACCTTTAATTATTTTTTTAAAGTTGCTTCCCACAGCCCCCACCGCCTTGCAGGCTGCTGGCTGTTTGTTTTCCCTCGCACGGTGGCTGTACAGCGGAGCGTGCCCGACCCCTGCGCTCCGCCGAGGAGTGTGTCTAATGCTCCTACAAGGTAACCTTTTCACTGGAGTTTTCTTGGGTGACCCCAGCGTCCCATCTGTCCGAAGGCAAACTCCTCTGGCATGTGGGAAACGCAGCTGGCCTGTCTCCAGGATGCCTCCTGCAAGACCAACCCATCTGCATCTTTTCTGCTTTATCCAAGTTTGCAGTATGGCATGTTTCTCCTTTCTCCCTCTGCACAAGCTCAAAAATTAACTCTTTCTACCCAGAGCAGAGGGGTCAGTTCAAGCATCAGGAGCAAGTTTACACCGACTCGAACCCGCACAAACCCGCGGCGACTTCGACTCAATTAGACTCTGAATTTACTTTGTAGTGGTTAAGAAAATAATCCAGCCCTTTAGTCTCTCCCTTCCCCCAGGAGGGTTTCTCCATCTCGTCTCATCCCCGGTCCCCATCCAGCAGTTGGCAGAGCCGACACCACTGTGGGGACAATAAGACACCACTGGTACCACTAAAGGGATGAGCTAAGAACGGGGAGTCGCCCGATTGCGGCGATTCCCGGTAAACTACAGCCGGGAGGGATTTTAGGAAAACGATCAGCTGGGTTGGGGGGCTGTACCCTGGAAGAGCGCGTTTCCGCTCCGATGAAAACAACAGCGCGCCTTCATTCTTCGGGGAATCTTCTTAACTAGTGAATTAGTGGCTGAAGATCCCTGGAGCACAACTGGAGGGATGCTCGAGCCCCGGAGCGGGCGGATTTTCGGCATCGGGTTCTGTTTGGGTTTATACATGTCGGAGCAATTAGCCAAATACCGGCAGCGCGCCGCAGAGAAATCCTCAGCCCTGGGTTGCGAGTCGATGGGCACAGCATGGTGGTGTTCAACGAGTGGCCTGGCTTAAAATAAAGGAGGAAAAATGGCAAAAAAAAAAAAAAAGGAGGAAAATAAAGGAGGAAAAACGGCGAAACGAAGCCGCGTTTGCTTCGACGGCTCTTTGCCACTCCGTCCTACGGTTTGGGGATTTCCCTCCCGCCTCCCAGGAAACCCTGGCTAGCCCAAGGAACAAGGATTGACATTCAGATACGTTTGGCCACGCTCATGAAATTCCTGGGTTTCTGCTTCATTTAGATGAGTAACGTTTAAAAACAAACGCCGGCAGCGCCTGCGGGTCCCCCCCAAGCTGTCCTGGCGAGGCGGGCGGTGGCGTTCGCTCCTCCGCGGGCTGAGCACACCTGAGAGAGGCAGAAAACCCCCAGTTTCTTTATTTTAACAGGCCTAGAATTGCATTTTATGATGAAGGTGCAGAACCCACCTCCAAATTAGCTGGGAGTGAGGATCCAACACCCACAGGCACCTTAGAGAAATCCCAACTTCCATTAACAAATTACAACTGAGCGTTGGTTCCCGCAGGCTAAAACACGTAATAACCCGAGAATTAACTTCAGTGTATTCACAGGATTAACGCCGTACGAAGGGTTGATAATTAAAAGAATCCTGATAAACACTCTGCCAAAAATCAATTAATAAAAAGAGAAATAACAGCGTAACGTGAGATCTGTGGGTTTGATACTCCAGCTCGCGCGGTGAAACAAATCTCCTCCGCTCGCCAAAAAACCCGGTGCTGAAGCGATGCGGAAACTTTCGGCGGGGCAGTAAGCGCGGCTGAGTTCCAAAAGCTGAGCTTTTCCATCCCCATCAGCTTCTGACACTCCAAATCCAAGGCAGCTGCTCCGCTCAGCTCCATCTCGCTCCTTCCCCCCCTTTTCCCAACAGCCCGGCGCTCCCTCCTCGTTCTAAACTTCAAGTTTTTGCAATCAGGGAAAAAAAATGGCAGCCATTAGAAACACTAGTTAGGGACTTAGTCCAAAATCAATTTTAATTAAAAACACACCGCTTTAGTGTCGAACACGGTCATTTTGAGCACCGCTGTTGGCTAAGATGATCTGTGAGGAAGGACTTTCCACCAGGAACGACCCTCGTTATTGATGGGGGGGCTGGATGGAAAGCCCTGGGGGTCCGGGGAACCCCCTTAGAGTTTTAGCTGCCTCTGAACGACGTTGGGGTCACAGCACCCAACGACTGGATGTACTTCATTTTGGGGAGGGGGGGGGATACGTGAGTGAGAAGGGGCTGGTGAGGCAGGTGTGGGGGTAAATAAACTGCAACGAGCGGCGCCGCGGTTTTACGAGAGCCGCCGTGACCCAGAGTCGGTTGGTCACATGCAGCCGGTGCCCATTACCAAATCAATAAGCATTAAATCAACCTCATTTTCTACTATTTAAATTAACTATAACTGTTTTAATTGCAGATTCATAGCCTGCAAACTGCTTATTACGCTTTACATTATAGCTGAGACTTGCTCGCACGTTACAGACCATTGAGAGCACTCGACAAACCCAACCCTGCTCCAGCCTTCCTCCCCCCACAAGTCTTCGGCGTACGGGAGGAGACCCATTATAACCAGGGGAAGCAGAGGAGGGGAGGGAGAGCTGGGAGCACACAGCGTGGGAGCTCAGCACAGGGTAATGGTCACCGCAGACCGTAGCAGGAGATGAGAAATTAAAGGCTTGTTCTTGCTCCCACGGAAGATGCTGCGTGGCACCCGGCAGGATGGAGCCCACTGGCTCGTGCAGACAGCAGCACCGCAAGGTTGAGGCGTCGCTGCACGAAGGTGCCCTGGCTCACGTCTTTATTGCATTTCTCCCTAATTTCCAGATTGCTCTCCAGCAAAGCAAAGACATGTTTGATCCAAAAAAAAAAAAAAAAAAAAAAAAAAAAAATCCCACCCCATCATTACGGCAGGAGCTCTTTAAAGAATCTTTGGAAGTTTTCATCTTTGCCAGGGAGCGCACGGCCTGGCTTTGGCCCTGGACATCATTCCGGCATTTTTGCCTCTGTTGCTCTTGTCTTCTTCCCGTTCTGTCTCTGAGACAAGGAACGGTCTGTAGGTAAACGGGAGTTTGTTAATTTTTTATGGATGTCAGCCTCTTGACATCAGCGCTAGATAGACTAGTCCCTGGGTCAGCGGCAATGACCCCAGCAGCACTCAAACATGCACAGAGTAAACACTCAGGGGTGGGCAGCGAGGGGGTGGTTCTGCAGGGAGTTTGCTCGGCGCTGGCTGCAGCCTCCCCCTCGCTCCACACGGGTCTGCGGGCACACGGGGCCAGGGCCAGCCCTGCTCAGCCCCACAGACCCCATCCCTCTGCCACTTCAGTCGGGTCACGCTCAGCGAGGGGAGTCACAGAATGGTTGGGTTGGAAGGGACCCCAAAGACCATCTAGATCCAACCTCCTGCCATGGGCAGGGACACCCTCCACTACACCAGGTTGCTCAAAGCCCCATCCAACCTGGCCTTGAACACTTCCAGGGATGGGGCATCTACGGCTTCTCTGGGAAACCTGTGCCAGTGCCTCACCACCCTTATCGTAAGAAACTTCTGCCTTAGATCTCATCAAAATCTCCCCTCTTTCAGTTTAAAGCCATCGCCCATTGTCCTATCACTACACAAACCACTTTTCGGAGTTTTAAGAGCAACACGCACTACTTGATGAACTTGGCATGGCTGATGAGAAGCCACCTCACCAGCAGCGGAGGTTTACACGTGTCTTTCATCCCCAGCTCTCCAAGGGACAACATCGTCCTGCGATTTCTCATCTGCTTGTTTTTACACCTCAGCTGTGCACCAAGGCCAACGGATCGTACATTGCACGTCAAGAGTGATCTCTGCTGAAGCCCTTGCTCCTGTACAATCAGCCAGCAACACCAGCAACAAAGCTGGGATCAGAACTAGATATGAGGAAGAAGTTTTCTACACTGATGGTGGTGAGATGTCCTGGTCTCTGGAAACATTCAAGATCAGGTTGGATGGGGCTCTGAGCAACCTGATCTGGTTGAAGATGCTGCTTCTCATTGCAGAGGTCGTTGGACTGGAGAATCTTTAAAGGCCACTTCCAACTCAAACTATTCTGTGATTCTATACATACTTCCACCTAATGTTACGGGTACTCTTGAATCAAACAGCCTCGAGTATTTCCACAAGCATCATCCAATCTCCCATTGTCAAAGGGAGAGCTATCATGAGAGGATATGGGCAGCACAAGACAAAAGGTATCCGTCAATGCTATGGAAAGAGGAGCTCAAGGAGCAGAGGGGCATATCCAGCCTTCTCCCCTCCCACAATGACCAGGGCTCTGTGCACGTAGGAGTCCACATGGCTCCAGGATCTTCAATTCCATCTCCTGATGCACCTTCCTGGTGTCTCTGTCCCCCTTGCACTAGCACAGTCCCAGAACACGAAGCTCCTGGTTCAGCAACTGCACTGAACCCCCACCTCCCTAACAAGGTTTTCTCAGCATTGCCAGATATGTATTTTTTTTATTTTTTTATTTTTACCAGGCCAGACCACCCAGGGAAAGATCAAACGCTCAATCCTGGCATGCCGGCTGCCCGTCACGCCGATGGCTGTTTACAGGATCTTGCTCCAGCCTCTTGGGTCTGCACGAGAAATTTAATTCTGGGCTCCCAGATTTTCTCTCCGCGCAGCTGGCTCCGTAACAGGAATTCTGCATGCATGCTGGGTATAAGCCGGGACTACTTTAACATCTAATTTCAGCACAGCAAGAATTAGCTCATCCATAAACGACAGCAGGCCTGCAGCTCCTCTGTCCTCTTAAATGCCCAAAGCACAGATTAGCGATAAAAATATCTGATTTTCTAGATGCTATACTTGATAATAAGCTAGTGAATTCCCCTGGATGGATTTCTTAAACAGTCCCTTTTACTCAACAACCTGCCCTCCCTGAGAACTGTAGTTTCCAAGGCTACACCAGTGGACACCCCCCCCCTCATCTGTCCCCACTAGACCCCAAGGTATGGCTCCGCTGGGACAGTTAATAGCAAGGATTAGTGAGCTAACCAGTATCATGACTCTCTCCTGTGTATTTCCCTGGTCTCCATGACTGCCCAGAGCGCTGCCGGAGCCGTCTGAGCACTTTGTGGTCATTAATGTCCCCCAGAGTGCGGGGGGCCGTTATCCCCATCCTACGCACAGCCGCGCTGTGGCTCGATTTCCCGAGAACCTGCAAAGAAATTCAAGGGAGAGACCTGCCCATCACCCTCGGGCTCCCTCCCCAACCTCCTCTTCCTCAGGAGCAGAAAAAAAAGATGTTAAAAGGAACGTGTAAATAAGTAAATCGTCATAACAAGACTTGGAAGCCAAAGAGACACCAAAACGTGCCAATGTTGTTCCATAGAAGATGTTCCTACACTATTCTCTGGGCTCTCAAGGTATGGAGAAGACCCTCGAAGCAGCTTCCTACAAAAGTCCCTCTTCTCTCACCCAACTTTGCTTGAACCTCATCCTCAGGCTTCGCCCCGAGGGAAAGGCATCCACCGTGCCGGGCTGCATCCCGGGCTCGCTGGGAAAGCTGCTTCCAGAACAGCCTGTAGAGCCCGGCCGGGCACGGCGGGGAGCTCGGCTCTTGGGCAGGTAGGCAAACGCTCAACTCATCACACTCCCAGCCCAAGCAACGGTGAATAACGCACAGGACCCCAGAGGAAGCGGAGAAAAATGAGGGGATGCCCAGGGCTCTAATAGGGAGGCAAAGGTCCCCGCCCAGGTAGGAGAAAATGTGCAATAAAATTGGCCGATTTGGCTTAACAGGTAATTACAGAGTTAATAAAACCGGGCTCCTTGACACGATAGGTCCTAACGACACAGCCCGTGTCATGGGCACTAAGTGACTTTTTACGTCGCCGGTCATTGATCCAGCGGCCGGTAACAGCCCCGAATTGGATCGATGCAGCTGTCGCGGGCTGGCAGCGGGGCCGCGCGCTCGCAGACCGCAGGACATTTCACATGAAGAAGTTTACTGCTCTTGCACTGTGACCTGTTTGGAAATGAAACATCTGGCCGTTTACCTCGCCTGCTTTTAATACCAAGATTAATCCGTGCTAGGAACTATTTGCCACAAAGATCCATTTGCTTTTTCTGAGAAAAGTAGCAGCGAGTTTTATTGCAAAGGGAAGCGGCAGCTTTTCATGTTTGTAAAGTTTTATTTGAATTAAAAAGTTCTGGAGTTTTAAAAAAAATAACACACCAAAACTCATACAACAAGTGAGGCTGGGTCAAGGACTCCAACCTGAGATCATTTCTCTCTGTCCTACCAATTCCCCGACCAAAACTTTTTCGTTTTCCATTCGAAAACAAAACCTGAAAATGTTTGCTTAGAGAGACTATTTTCAAAGAGAGAGACTTCAAAGGAAAAGCAGGTTGGTTGAGCAGCCCTGGGGTGGACAGATGCCCCCGGATGGGACTGCAGCCCAAAGCTGTCCCCAGGGCTGGGGACCCTGGGGTCCTGCGACAGCCCAGCTCGACGGCCACGGTCCCTGTGCCAAGCTGAGGCACTGACTTGCTCCCTCTTCTCCATCAGACACAGCATTCCATCCAAGTCATAAGAGATTAAATCCTTTAACACACTTAAACTTGGCCGAAACTGGCCAACAGGTTGAAAAGGCAAGCGAAGGCGGTGACCCCCCAGCAGCCACGGTGAGCAATAACCTTCACCCCCCTCAGGAAAACTCAGATAAAAGCAAAACCAATTAAAGGAGCAAGTTTCTGGCAGGAAGCGAAGGGCACAGTAACCTCCCCAGGTACCAACACCCGCAGGGCAACGAGCACGGAGGGCACCGAGCCACCGCGGCCGGGGCCAGGAATGTCACCGCAGCTCAGTGCCGCGTTTGCCACCCGCCCCGGCGCGGCACACCTGCGGCTCGCAGCCCTCGCCGTTGGCTATAAACCACCAAAATAAAGAAATACAGCCGGGTTAATATTTAACAGTGCCACCCGGGCATCTTTAAACATTACCCAGAACACATTCACCGCTGGCTTCGGGAGCTGCCGCCGCTCGAGGAAGTTTCCACAAACCCAGTCACCCGTGCTCTGCCCAGGCGCGTTCCCAGTTGCTGGGAAGGGAGCGATTCATCAGGGGCTGGAATTCGGCGTGGCCTCGCATGAGCAGCTCGAAGCCGATGGATAGGAAGCACGGTCTGCTGGGGCCAGCAAGCAGACTGGAACTGGGGCGACTGGGCTCAAACATCTGCTCTGCCAGCGAGTCCCCGACAGCCCGGGGCACGGCGCTGAGGCTCCGATGTGGCTCTGCTCCCCGGCTGTTGCACGGGGCATGGCCAGGATGAAGAGAAAGGGATTAAAAGGATAAGAGAGGGGCTCATCAGGTCCCTATCGCTGCCCGGTGTACTGGGATCAAGAGGAGAGCTGGAAGAACGGCCATCCTGGCCATTGCATGGGGAGGCTGATGGGGAAGACGTCCCCAACTGTGGCTGCTGACTCACCTCTAACTCCAGTCACCCATTGATCAAAGCTTTTTAATTGTGTGGAGCTGGCGCAGTCCCACAAAACATCTTTGGCAAAAACGGGGGAGGACGGGGTCCCAGTTTAAGGAAAGAGCTGCCCTTGCTCTTAGCAGGGCACCTGGACCTGCCCTCGCGCAGTGCAAGGTCCGGCCGCTGCTCCGAGACTGCAGCTTTGGAAACATCCAGGCACGCGTTCCCACTGCCGGGATTGCGATAGCTTGGGGAATCGGGATTTTTCCTAGATTTTGAGAATTTGGGTCTCACAAGCACATCATAGCACCCGTCCTCAAAGACGGGACAAGCATCAAGTTGTCTTCTGGGACCCAGAACCAGCAACGCTGCACCGAGGCCAAAACACAAAGTACTTCTGTAATTTTTTCTAACTGGAAGAGGGGAAAAAAAAAAGTATTTCAGCATCTTTTGCAGAATAAGCTCATGAAGCTAAACATATGCTCGATAAACACATCTCCCTGCACCAGACACATCTGTCTGGCTCCTGAATTAACAATTTCTGAGCCTGGTTGCGATAGGTGACTGACTCTTAGCTATTACATCAACTATTTCCCTACAAGAAGACAAGGCTGTCAAATTTTACAGCCTCCCATGCAGAGACCAGATACACGCACGCCGTGGGACAAGAGTAAGGAAAACCATCCAGTTGCTTCTTCACAAGCGTTCCCAGTTTAACTAAATATTTGCAATATGTTTAGACAGAGTGAGCTGCATGTCCTTTTATAGAGCCAGTCGAGAAGTGTGAGCTCCCCAGCCCCCCCTATAAGCTGGTCACTTCCAGAGTTCCAGGAACCACGTTAAAAACGCAGTAACTATCCTCTCCCCCATTCTATTGATGAAGGAAAAGGGCTGCTCTTTCAAAAACGTTGCTGAAGATTCATCTGAGTTGTCTTTTTTTTGGTTTTTTCCTGACTAGAAGATTTCCAAGAGGCACAATAAAGTGCAATACAAACACCAAAACCCTTTCCAACACAAATTATTGACTGTGAGCATTATACGAAGTGTTGCAAACTCCAACCAGGTCTCAGCTGTAGTTAACAGGCACGGTTAACCTCTTGAGGAAACTCGGCGATGAGATCCCAAACCAGTTTAAAACCAACCAACCCCAGGTCGTTTTGGCTTTCTGTACCGTTCGCACACAAAAGCACGTGGTTTAGGAGCACCCACATGAGTCAGCGCTTCACACTGGTTTAAGAGCACCCACACGAGGGGACTGCCCCCACTGAGACGACGGCGTTTAGAAACAGGATCCAAACGCTCCAGCTGGGTGCTCGCTCGGTCGGAAACTTCTAGTTTGGGGTTGTGCAACGCAGCTTTTTGCTTGCATCGTAGAATCATGGAATGGTTTGGGTTGGAAGGGACCTCAAAGACCATTCAGTTCCAACCCCCCTGCCATGGGCAGGGACACCCTCCACTACACCAGGTTGCCCAAAGCCCCATCCAACCTGGCCTTGAACACTTCCAGGGATGGGGCATCTACAACTTCTCTGGGCAGCCTGTCCCACTGCCTCACCACCCTCTGAGTGAAAAATTTCTTCCTTATATCTAACCTAAATCTAAAATCAGTTTAAATCCATTGCCCCTTGTCCTATCACTACACGCCCTTGTATCCTCTTGGCTAAAATCATCTTGGAGAATTTATTCCGTTTCTCCTTATGGGACTGTTCTCTTCGGAGCCCAAGAGCAGACCTGGGTGGGTTTGCCTTGCTGCCAACATGGCCCTCGCTCGCCGAGGGGCTGCCAACACGCCGCACGACACAAAACGCAATATCGGGTATCGCACAAAAGGACGGTTCATCTCTAGAGTCCTTCAAACGTCTTATAAAAACTCCCATATATAAATAATACCGGTATGGAAGTAGAGGTCCCTGCAGAGATCAGGGCCCTATCACGCAGGGTGTTTTATGGACACGTTGAAAAAGGCTGTCTATATTCAGGGGAGATTATATTTTAAACAGAAGATAATGAACCTCATTTTGCAGGTGGGGACAGAGACATAAAGATAATTTGCACACGCAGAACCCGTTGCTAAGCCAGGCGCTGCGCTCAGATCCTCTTATAGGTTGTGTCCACTGCCACAGCCACCGAAGCATCCCATTCCTCCCGCGCTCAATACCGTCGCGTAACGTTGCCAAGTTCCTCCGGAAAATAACCCACACCGTTACGTAGCTAAACTGCTATTTGGGGGCAAATTCTCCGCTCGGCGGTACCGGTGCAATCCTGCTCACTTCAGTCTGGCTGCAGCGGAAAACCAAACTGAATTTGGCCCTTGGGTACCTCCAAAAAATCATTGGAGGTGAGAAAAACACACTAGCAACCCGCAGCTTTTAAAAAGTATACATAAAATATTAAAAAAAAAAAAAAAAATAGATAAATTATATATGTGTATACAATGCCCAGAGATGCCTCGATTTATAGGATCTGGTTTCCTGAGAGCAGCACAGCTCCAGGCAACACAAACGAGAACTCAAGCTGAACAGCAATCCTGTATCCCAGAGATGGTGACATCTTATAACAGGGAACAGAGGTGCCCCTGGGGCACCCCGTAAAAATTATTACTGAGCAGCAAAACAACAATGTAAGTTAATTTCATTGAAATTAACAGTAGTTTCCTCCCCTTGAGCACAGGGAGAGGTATAATGCGAGCGAAAGGCGGGGAGGCACGTGTAAAGTCAAGCAGTTGGAGCGGCTGAATCGCACAAATGCTTTGGAGAGACTTAAACCCAAACGAAACTATTTCAGGATTTTGCACTGATGGGTTTACGGGGAAAAAAAAAAGAGAAAAAAAAAAAAAAGAGAACTTTTAATTATGACTCTGTCTTGCCTTTGGAAGCTCGAAAAAAGAAATTCTGCTTCTTCTTTAACTACATTTTCCTCCGTCGAGCCCAAATGTGACAGCAGGGCTGCTTGCTGCTGGTGGAGCTGCTTGATTTTTCCTTCAGTCAGGAGACAGCAGCGTCTTTGCAGTATTTCTAACAGACACAGGATTTCACAAGCATCCCATCTATCAGCAAACCCCATCCCGGAAAAAAACTTTGGTCCAGCAACGGATTTTTGCATGCTGTAACCCCTGCTGTGATTTATCGGAACTGGATTACAATAATTATATTAGCACATACTTCTAAAATGAGTGTAGTTAGACCAGAACGGATCTGGTTTATGTTGGTACAACTTGTTTACTTCCTCTGGAAGTATTCTGGTACCAGTGCCTCCACGGGAACGGGTCGTACATCTTAAGGCATCGCTAAAACAGTACGGGAGCGCGCAGACACGCCTTTAATAGATGGAGGCTCCGACTCTTTAAAAAGACAATCCCCATTCAAAAAAGTACTTACACACATGGTTAAGCCCTGCTGACTTAATTTGTTAAGTAAAGGCTGGTTTAAGCATATGCTTAAATATTTTGCTGCAATTGAGGCCACAGAACTTGGAGTCGCTCCGCCACGGACCAGCGGCACGGCGAGGATGGAGCGGCGGGGAGGTGCACGGCCCAGGCTCTGTGCTGGAGGAGCAACGCTTTATTAAACACTTACAACATGCAATTAAAAAAAAAAAAAACAACCTAGGAATCCTTTTAAGAATGGGAAAGTTACTGAGGATGAAATACTACAACTTTAAGAGCAATTAAAACAGGGAGCACTTTGCTTTGGCTCGGCGTCCTTGGCCTGGCTGGGGGCTGGCTGCTCCGTGCCTCAGTTTCCTCCCACCCCCAAGGCGGTGGGAATCACAAGCCTGCTGACTTCCTCTAACCATCATCCTAAAAATCACTGTACTACAAACTCTTCTTCTTTAAACACAAGGATGAGAGACAAAACATCCTCTAGCGATAACGAAACAAAAGAGAAAAGACTTGGAAATTCAAGACCAAAAGTCTTCCATCACGTCCTCCTGCTCAAGTTCAGTAATATACGAGGCAAACAGGGTAACATATCACAGGCACCCAGGACGTTTGTAATGCCAGGGTCAAAATGCCATGCACGGAATTGTGCCTTCTCCCTCCGGGCAAAACTCTCCCAGGCAGATTTTCAGCTGGTGTAAATTGCCCGAACCCCATAATGAAGTTATGACAATTTACAACAGCTGAGGATCTGTTCATCTAATGAAGAGAAATACTGGGAGGAGGGAATGAATTAGTTTTAAGTTAAGAGCTCGTTGCAGAGCAGCACAAACATCTTTAAGAGATCCTAAAGAACCGTTCCCTAATCTAAAGAAAGGGGAAAGAACCACGACATCCCTTCCCGAGCAATGGGATTTTTCTTCTCCCCCCAGCCAAAGGCTGCAGTTCAACAAAACACTTCTCAGACATGCAGGGGAGAAAAAAGAAAAAAAAGATCTACAAGTAAGCAAAGATGTAAATAGTATTAAAAAAAGGGGCTTCACTTTTCTTCTGGGCTGTGGGTTGTTTTTTTTCCTGTTTCCCCGGACAGGAAAGCCAGCCACGCTGCCCATATTTCACTCCTGACAGTCCCTTCCATCACGGGAACAATAGCCCCGCGCGGCTGCCCAGGGTCACAACCGCGCCGGCGCTTTCCCAACGCCGCCGTATCGCCAGCAACCATCGCTCTCCATCTCCGACCCTCTTCCTGCGATTCTCTCGCCAGAGCCCTCTCTCCGAGCCCTGGCTACTACACGGAATATCTACAAAATCCAGGCAAAAAAAAAAAAAAAAAAAAGAGAGAGATCGGAACAAAGAGCGCGGATGTAAACTCTTCCATCCGGAGACGGTCCGGGCAACGCGAGTTCCCTGTGTTACAGTCGAGATCCTTTACTGATCCATAGATAAACTATCAGGGAAGTGGCTCCTTCCTTACAACTCACCCTCTATAAAAATAAAAGACACCGTCTCCGCGTATGGTCTTTCCACATGGGAGACCCCCACTCCAGGCCACAGGTGTCCCAAAGACAGTTGTCACAAATATATTTATTTCAGCTGCAGAAGGAAGAGCAGAGTTATCTATTCGGATCAACTCCGACCAGAAAAACTCGGCGACTGAATTATTTAAACCAATTATGCCTGTAGTAAACTATGTGCAAGGTATGAACGGAGAGTAACGGATGGGCAACATCTGAGCCACCCAAGATGGGGAAGAGCAGGAGATTTGAGCTGTTTTCAGACACCAGAACCACATCTTTAGGGGCACAGAAAAAAAGGCAGAAAGAGGGTGACAAGAGGCAAAGTATAAAAAGAAATAAAATAACTCCTCCACGATCGTTGTAAAGCGTTGCGCGTTTTGGAAGGCCAGTGAGAAAGCACCCGTGTTAAAATCGATTAAAATAAAAGCCACGGGATGCAAAATCTGACCTGGCTAGCTTAATTCAGCGTCACCGAATTTACCGATATCCTGATTTCTTAGTCTTCAATTTTTCAAGCTAATCTAAGTTTTCAAATGTTCACCTCTTGTATTTTTGTAAAGGAAAAGGAAGGAAGGAAGGAAGGAAAAAAGTCCAAAGCTCTTCAGCTGAAAGGACTTCTAAAACATCTGTCATTGTAAACGTGTAAAACAAAACCAGGCAGCAGTGAATTCTCTGTCTTTATTCACTGTGCCACCCGGCAGAGGCAAAATTCACGCTCCGCAAGTTTTTCTAGAAAGCGTTCGTAGCAGAGATTTTTCTTTAATTAAAAAAATTGTTTCAATTAAAGACACAAAAAAAAAAAAAAGAAAGAGAGAGAGGGCCTAAGTTGAGGATAAGTCTGAAAAATGCATCTACTTAGCAGACTTGAAGCATTTTTTTTCCAAAGGGAAGCGCAGATTGCGGCGATGAGACGAGCGGAGGGGATGCGGAGAGAACACCTGAAAGCTCCGCTGACAGCGCGGGTGGCGGAGGTGCTCGATGGCTGTTTACACCAAGTGCCATCTGGCTGTATAGATATAATAACAATTATTCCAGCGAGGTATGCAGCTCTCTAAATCATATTAATCCACAACGATTCCACTCGTCTTATAGGGCTCGCTGTTTTCGGCGTGCTCCCATTTAACCCGGGTAACGCGCTAAAACGAGCCTGCCCCGTCATTAAGAATTGATTTTTTATTTATGGGAACGGCGCCTGCAATCCCATGACATCCCTTTGCAACTCGGGAACGCGGGGGGCTGCATCCCGGCGTTCGCCTCGGTTTATGGGCGTACCTTGAAAAATTTGCAGCATCTTGCTGCATTTGGATATTTACGGGGAGATTTGTGTCCTCGCGCCGGGCTGCTGTTTTCCTTCGGAGATCTATTTCGCGCAGCGCTGGCGCAAAGTATCTCGTCTACTTCATTAGCTGCGTTACATCAGATAAGGGGTTTATTTCTTTAAATTATTTAACCTTGGTAGAGCCCACTGGGACCACATAAATTACAGCCCCGCTAATGAAAATCGTTAGTTAGGCTACTCGAAAAGAAAACAGGCAAAGAATTAAATATCTTTTAAAATCAACGCTTCTTTGTATTTGAAATCCGAGGTATTTGGTAATTCGGCACAATCAGCTGGTTTCCCACATCGGTGCTGATTTGAGCTCGACACCAAAGCATCTGAGACAGCTATAGAACATTTTTTGCAGAATATACTTTTTTTTTCCCCCCTCCATGATTTCTGGAGTCCTTTGAAAAGCTCCTCCGCTGCCTTCCAAAGGAGAGCAGACTATTAAACACCTTTTTATCATCATCAGTAGAGGCAGAATTTAGTTCCTAATTTCAGAAATAAACATCAAACACTTTACGTGGCTTTCCTTAAAACCGGAACGCGTCATCCAGCCGTGGAAATCTGAGATGGTGGAGCTCAACCCCCAAGGCTGGACCATGCCTGCTCCTGCTGGAGAAGAAACTTGTGCTGGAAACCCAACCAGGGTCTCCACGGCGCAGAGAGAAAAAAGGGGGAGGAAGCAAAATTAAGTACACTTGCTTCAAGTTGTTATCTGAGCATTAAGTAATAAAACCAGCACATTTAATTTAGACTCTCCCCCACTAAGCATCTCATGGGGGACATCTTTAATAACACCTTCCACCATCCATATCACTATTATGGTAAACGTTGCCGCATTAATTCAAGTTATTCATTTTTCGTCCGTCTCTCGTATCGCAGGGTTGTGCAACCGGCTGTTCGGGGCGGCGGGTTCGGTCGCAGCGCCGTGGATCACGATGTTTTGGGAGGGTATGAGGAAAGGCAACAGAATCTCGGATGGATTCTCCAGAATAAAGGCCACAGAAGCATCACTGCCCCATTTTAGTCTTTGGTTGTTGGTTTAGTTTTGGATTTTTTTTTAAAGCAGTTGAGAAGAGTCAAACAAACCCTACAACTCCCCAAATTGACCCAAACGGGGGTCAGGAGCACAAAGACTTGGGCACAGAGTAGGTCCTGACTTATGTGGTGGTACCCTCCAAAGGCTCTTCCCTTAGAAAAAAACATCAGAGAAAAGAGAACATGAACCACAACCATCCTCCTCCTCCTCCTCCCTCCCAGCAATCAAACCAAGCCAGCTTCAGAAAGCCAGAGCAAAAATAAAAATAATAAACAGGGACGATTTGAAGATGAAAAATATCCTACGCTTGTAGCGCCCTGGCAGCGGAACCACCTCCTCAAGAGATAAGTTGGATTTATGAAGCTACGGAAGGTTTTCTTATGATCTGCAGGGAGGTACCAGAGCAGCACCTGGTCCTCTCGGGCCACCAGTGACCACTGCTGGCACTCGTGAGCATCAGGCTGGGCAGCCCTGGTGCAAACCCAGAACCTCACAGCTTTTCCAGAGCATTAGCAACCAGGCAAATGTCTTTTAGTCAGAGTTTGGTCTGCTCTTCCGGGCTTTGCTCAAATCCGGAGCGACTTTACTGGGATAAAACCGGAGCCAAAGGAGACTTTGCCCATCGGCTCCAGGGATGAAATCGGAGGCGGGAGGGACCCTCGTGTCCAACCGGGCTTCAGATGGTACCCACGCTGCACGTGGCATCACGCACCTACCGTGCCCCCTGTAAAACCCCCGGTTCAAAACGGTGATTTAAGAACAGCAGCTCCATTTCCCAGCTCCTGCAGATTTAAACTCAGAACCCAGGAAATAAATGTATTTTCCCGGCTTTAATTACTGCACCTTAGTTTGTTTCAAAGGGCTTTCTTTTTTTCATCTTCTTTTTTTTTTTTTTCGTTAAACCTGTAAAATACACCCGGCACGGAGCTAATTTTACCGTTCAGCTGATAAACCATGAAAAACACGGGGCTTGCAACGAAAGTGCTGACAGCACCAGCACAGACAGAGCACGGCCACTGGGTCTGGCTGCAATTTGCCTGCCAGGGCTGTCTCTGAAACACACAAAAAAAAAAAAGCTCCACATGCAGCAGCATGCAAAGAAGTTACAAGTGTGTTGGGGGGCTCGGGGAGGGGGGAAAGCACATGGAAGACGAGAAGGGCGGGCGGCGAGGGGAGCGGGGCGGGGGGGGGAACTGCAGATCAATCATTTATAATTAACAAAAATCCGATCGGTGCTTTAAATAGAGATCAATGTGTTGCAGGCTGAGTGGATTGCGAGGATGTATTCACCTTCTCGTAACTCTCCTGGCAAGCTGTCACACCTCCAGAACCCCCATTTGTTTTGTTAACAAAGCTTCGGGGGGCGCCGGGCTCTCATTGAAATTTCATTAATCTAATGGAGTAAAGTCCTATAGAAAAAAATCAAATTCTCGTTGGGCGAGATGGTACCTGGGAAAGATAACCTCTGGTTGAACTCCCCGACTCCGATCGCTCTGCTATTAGTCTGAGGAAATAGACAGCAACTGGGATGATTACAGCCACCGGCCTCAGCGTTTGCTGCGTGTCCCCCCCCCCTTCCCTGTTCTCCCACCACCCTCTTCGCTCGCCAGTGGCTGCAGCAGCACCCGCTCGGCTCCGAAACCGCGCGGCGGTGGAGGGAGGTTGGTCCCTGCAAGGTGGTGCAGGAGGGGAGGGGGGTGGAAAGTGGGGCAGGGGGGGCTCTGGACACCTCCCTCCCAGGCGGATGGGCCAGCAGGCACCAAATGGGGATGTCGGGTTTTTTTTAAAAAAAAGTTATTTGTGGTGAGAGCAGCAGAGTAGGGCAAGAGCAGGCACGCGGCTGGTGACACCGCGTCAGGTCCTGAGTGTGTTCTGGAGGTGCCACGTGTGTCCTCTTGGCTGGTGCCCACCACGTTCAAGCCATGTGGGCATCATCATTCCTCCCTCTAATTTAAAAAATAAAATTAAATTAAATTAACTTCTCTTCCCCATGCCAGTCCACTCCTCAACTCCTCGTTCTTCAGACCCTTAAAGATTTCACTAGAGGTTTCCAAGGGAAAACCACCACATCTCTTCTGCTGCTGGATGCGTGACCTTTACAGACAGGACGAGCAGCTCCTGCTAATTTTTTGAAGAAGTCGTATTTGGAATATTCCAGGAATCTCAACAACTGGAGTAATACAATCGCAAGAGATTCTCAACTTTCAGTTCACATTCCTCCCAAATTCCTCATCCCCTTCCTTGTGGGAAAGAGCAGGAAACTTGAATCCAAGAGAGGAAAGACCATTTAGAAAAACCCCAACAATCTCACGGTTTTCTGAATGCTTGGGATCGCAGTCAGCGCCTGATTTTCAGAGGAACTCAGCACCAGTTGCAATGGGATTTCAGGTGAACACTTATGAAGATGCTCCCGAGCACAAACATATGTACGGCTAAATCCTGCTACCCAAGTGGCAATTATTTCACAAATTCTTACAAAATTCATTGGAAAAGTGAAATAGTCCATTCCTCCACTCTCAAATCACTCATCCAGGTGGCTTATAAAATCCAGCTGCAATTTTTATTTTGGAGGACTTGTATAATCCAAGACAACACTATACCTGCCATCTGTGGCGCGTGGTTCGGAGTCCTTGGCCAACTGTCAGCATGAAAACAATAAAATCAAAATCATGCCATTATTTCAAATTAAAGGACTCCTGCAATAAATACAACTTTAAACAGATCGGATGTGGAAATCAAAACCTCAACAATCTCATCTGACCGAGCATAAATTTAGCTGCATCGGATGAAGCGTTTGTGCCACCTCACCCACATCACTGGATACAGTTATTTAAAAAAAAAAATAAAATAAAATTTTAATTGCTTTCTATTTAAAATCTAAACAGTGCACTTCAGTGCCTTCATCTGAAACCATCACAGGTCTTTATGGTGAGCTGATCAAGCCTCCTCTCTTCTGGGAAGGGAACTTATTCCCTTGTTGCAGATGGAGAAGCAGAGGCAGCCATTGCCATGTTGGGAGGAGGTCGACGACCACCCGACCTCCTCCTCTGCTCTCGGGAGCTGAAGGGTGCACACACGGGGCTCTGCAGCAGCAAGGTAACAAGTCCCACCATCGTGACACAGAGGTGCTGAGGGCCTGGTTGCCCCTTCTGACCCCAGCTGTTGACCCCCTGAGTAATTTTTTGGCTTTTTCCCTCCCAGCCTTCATGTGCTCCAAGGCCCATGCAGGAATCACCTCCTCCAACACCGAGACTCACCTCCCCAGCTCTACCCATCTCAAGCCTGGTAACGTCACCAAGCTCTGCACATGGTCAGTGGAGAGGGACAGACACTCCTTGTCCTGAGAAAAAGGGGATTGGTGGTACCATGGGAGTACCCGCCTCCTACTACCAACTGCGCAGAGCCCACCGTGCCACGTTGCGGCAGGCGTGGGCATTGGGATGGGAGCACTCAGGTGAGCTGCATCTCGTGATGTGACGTTGCACTTCACTTCAAGCAACCCAACACCCTTCTGCTCATCCCAGGTAAGAGCAAACCAGCTCAGACCAAGTTTCTCAGCCCTTGACGCTACATCACTTCAAAGGGACAAGATGAAAATGACAGTGGTGGAAAAAAATCATAGAATCATGGAATGGTTTGGGTTGGAAGGGACCTTCAAGATCATCTAGTTCCAATCCCTCTGCCATGGGCAGGGACACTCTCCACTACACCAGGTTGCTCAAAGCCTCATCCAACCTGGCCTTGAACACTGCCAGGGATGGGGCAGCCACAGCTTCTCTGGGCAACCCGCTCCAGTGCCTCAGCACCCTCAGAGGGAAGAATTTCTTCCTTAGATCCCATCAAAATCTCCCCTCTTTCAGTTTAAAGCCATGGCCTCTTGTCCTGTCACTCCATGCCCATGTCAAAAGTCCCTCTCCAGCTTTCTTGTAGCCCCTTCAGGCACTGGAAGGTGCTGGAAGGTCTCCCCGGAGCCTTCTCTTCTCCAGGCTGAACAACCCCAACTCTTTCAGCCTGTCTTCATATGGAAAAAAAATGGCAAACTGGGCAGAGCAGAAGCAAGAGGGCAGCAGGTCGGCCACGTCGGCCAGCACAGAGTGCCCCTGAAGAACAGTGGCTGCGGGATGACGGGATGCAGCCAGCCCAGGAGGGGAAGGCACAGTGGGCTGAGCCAGCAGAACCCCAGAGCGGAAACGGTGCCGAAGGAGGACACGGCGTGCCAGGGCTGGGAGCTGAAAATCCAGAGGCTGATGGAGACAGGGAGGAGGGCAGGGATTCAAGGAGAGGGCAACATTGAAAGGAGACAAGAGGGGATGGAGGTTTTGGCAACACAGCCGTTACACTCCCCCAGCACCGTCCTTCCTCACGGATGGATATTTTTCCCACGTGCGCCTCGCACGCCCAAACCCCTCTCCTTTCACAGGACCTTGTTTGGTTGTTTCTTGCTCTCACGCACACACAGGCGCTTCCTACCATGGATCCACCTGCGGAATTGACTTCCTGTCCTCCATCCCTTACCCCTGTTTATTCACTTACGCTGTTTTAAGCTCTGCATTGGATGGATCTTTACCTTTCTGAGCCAAAAGGGATAAAGGACAAGCAGAGGTGGGAGAGGAGGAAGGGTGCTACCAAGTTTGGATTCTTCCAAGGGGGGGGGAGAAAAAAAACCACCTTTGTTTAAAGTACAGCACTTTTCTGGGCATCTGTCTCTTAGCAGAGAGCGAGCAAATCTGGGAGTGAGAGAGAGATGTGCACACACACACCCAATTGCAAACACACACACACACACAGATGAGCCTTCAGGGAATTGTATGAACTTTTGAACCAGAGATGCAGAGACAGAGCCTAGCCTGTTCCCACTTTAATAAACAATTTTTTTTTCTTCAATTAATTAAGGTTTGGAAAGAAAAAAAAAAATTGCAGAAGAGAAGTAATTTAGCATGCAGCGCGTACTTTACAGATGGATCCTACCTTTGGATGCTTATTAAATCTATGCATGATTGCGCTGGAGAAAATTAATCGCATTGTTTTTCACTATTCAGAGGGGTTTGCAAACAGCACAGAAAATGATGCAGAGCTCCCGTTCCCTACCCCCACCCAGCTCCCCCCGTTCCCACACCAACAATAAGGACAGAAACCTAATTCACGTCCTGCCCGCACCGTGCCAGGAGGAACGTGTTTTGACCGAGACTCGTCACACAACCCACTGCCATGCGAAGGGTTATTATTATTTCAAGAAGCAAAAGCCCCAATACCCAAATTTCTCACTCTACGGTCTCTGAACTATCCAGTTAAAGAGTGAGGGGTTTTACTGGACCCTACTGGGAAGGGCGAGCTGATCAACTCTTTGTGGTGTGCTCTGGAGGGAAGCTGTTGTATTTCAGCTTGCTGAGTAAACCCCAAACCTCCAGTCCTTTGACAATGGAGTATCTGGTTGAAAACAGGCAAGGTATTGAAAGAAATACCCAGGGAACCATGAGAGATCCACATCCCATCAGCCTCAATAAAAAACAGTCATGCTCTAGAGATGGAGCCCTCAGCTCACAAGGACTAGCGCTCTTTTAAAGGAGTTGAGAAGAATCACTGGGTTTTCTTCAAGCCACCTTGAGGTTCCTTCTCAACCAGACTCTCCCAGCCCAGCTCCCCTCGGCTGAATTTTTAACAGAAATACTCCCCATCAGAGGCAAACCCACTGTATTCGATTAAAAACCCCGGAACATGTTTGAACTTGGATCTCAATAGGTCAAAAAGATCATCATCCCTTCTTTCTCTCCTCGTTTCTCTCTTCCTTCCTAACCCTCATCCCAGCTAAGAAGAGACAAGAAGCCATAGCTCTGAATCCCATGGATTGGGAATTGTCAAGTTTATAAACAATTCGTAGTTTTAATGGTATCTGAAAGGAAAGGAGGAGGGGAAGGAGTTGGCCCAAAGAGAAGTAGTAATGTCAGGAATTTGGTAGAAACAATGGTGGGGTGGGTATTCTGAGCAAATGCTCTTCCTTCCTAGAGATAAGTCCCATGAGAAAGCCGGACCCGGGAGGACGCTCAGCCGTAATCCACAAAACCCGTTTGGTTACACATTGGTACTAATGTGCGAAAACTTAGAGGTTTTAGCTCTGCTAAACACCCGCTGAAGAAGAGGCTTGTATCAGCAGTTCATCTGGGCTACAACTGAGGGAAATTATGGGAACTAATCAGGTCAAAACTTGACATTAGGAGCAACCATAAAAGATGGGCTCCTTAACCAACGCACCAAAGGAGCCCATCGAAACAAGGGCACGGGGCGAGACTTCTCTCTCGCCCAGATTTTGACCTTCCTAGTGACCACCTGCAATTTCATGCTCTATTTTGCAGAAGTAGAAACCTTTAGCCATGAGCTACTTGCCTCTCACTTGCTCATCTCGGTCGGAGATTTTGGGCCACGTGTTTCTGGAGCAGCTTCAGAAAAGCCTCATGCACCAGCACCGTCCAAATAATTAACCCTCCCGCTCAGAATAAGGTTAAGGTGTAGAAAAACAGCCGCTAAAGAACTAAAAGACAACCAAAAGGGTGGGAAAATCCCATCAGGTTTTCGTAGGGCTTTAATGAAAGGAGTGACAGCTGGGGGGATAGAGGGAACGACAGAGAACGAGCTCCAGGAGCAGAACAGAGAGATGGAGTCTGGACTTCCAGGTGTTCCTCTAAATTTTGCTGTTAAATCTCTTTCATCTTAGGCAACTTATTTTCCCCTTTCAGTTTCTCTTTTAATAAACCAGAGGCAGAGATACTACACTTCTGACAGGTTAAAGAGTATAAAATGGTCTGATATTTGTCAGAAGAGCATCACGTAAGACCCTGCCCGTTCCCAGCAGCTCCCCTCCTGGCTCAGAGCACATTTCAGACACGGATCCAGCTGAGATGAAAGCAGAAAAGGCTTTTCTTGGTATGAAATATCTACAAAGGGAGTTTTCGCAAAACAACAGTCCTGGCACTTTACAATCCCCATCCCAGTCTGCTTTACAACAGCTTCCCAGCGTAGTTATGCCTTTATTATGACATTTCAATGCATTAAAAATACATTGGGCAAAGCAAATAACTTGAAAAAGCAAATTTTCCGTGAATTGCCGGGCCGGTTATACGCCTGCTCCTTTCCTCCCGGCTATCGCTCGCGCATCTCCGGCCGTAAAGGCAGCGGACAAACAAACAGCCAGGGGTTCTGGCTTCCTCCTGGTGACAAGCTCCCGTGGCTGAGAGCATCACGATGCTCCTGGTTTTCTTGCATCCCATTTTTCTTACGGAAAACTCAAAGTCCTTCAAATACAAACGTTCTGTGCCTTCCTGAGCGCGTTCGCGCTCTCCTGCACACCCACGGGAAAGGTTTGGTTTATAGCAGATATAAGAGGAAAGAATATCGTGGAGCTGCCAGGGCTTTCGGTTCATTATATTCCAAGTTTCTTATCTATATTCTATGTTCACAGAGATACAAGCACCGACTCCACCAGCCCCACGCGGCGGCAGCGAAGGACCAGCAGCCCCTTCCTGTGCTCCGTGCATCAAAAAGGTCTCAGTCACGCAGATGGCAGTTGATTTGCAAAAGTTGTTTCACATTACGGTTACAGCCCTCTATCTATTCACTTACAATAATAGGCTTAAAACAACAATTTTTAAAAATAAGACAATGAAGTCATACTGATAAAATAGGCCATAAACAGGGATCTATAGCCTGCTTATTGCTTTGTAACGATGAAATACGACTGACTGCCAGTTAGCTGGAAGAAAGCTTTTTTTTTTTTTTTAATATCGCATCTATTAAGTAAATTATTGCTAAGTTCTGTTGTCTGGAAGACACCACACACCACTGGAACTTCACGATATAGCCCAGGTGGGGAACAGAAGTAAATAAAGCCCAGCACCACTCCAGTACTTTCCATCCAAGGTTCCCAGAGTACTTCAGACACTGTGAAACTTTAAATTTATGGCACTGTGTCCACAGGGGAAAAAATGTGATGCAGAGGGAAGATGCAAAGAGGTGCTCTTGCAGGTCAAGCAGAATCATGTAAAAAAAATAGACACTCTACTCCTCAATTCCCATTCTGGTACCTCCAGAATCTCTTGGTCCAGTTTCCTCCACCCCAAGAGACGTGCAGGGACACAGGTCCCATTCCCTGGGATCTCCCCGGAGTTGCGGCAGGGTGGAGGACTGGTCCATGTCATCAAAGGCGTCACTGCAACCACAAAAGCATGGCTCTCCCGAGGCAACTGTGCTGCTGAGATGAGGACCACTGTTACCCCAAGGCCTTTGGCTGAGTAGATAACGCCATTAGTATTTGTATTGTTCAGAGCAAGTGAGCATTTTCACAGCTGTTCCAAGGTCTTTGGAAGTTGCAGTCAGGCCCTTTAGACACCTCAACTCAGGAAAGTAATTAAGCATATGCTTACATGTGGTGCTGATGAGAAATCATTTTGTGTTCGGGAGCTTAGAGAGGGAGAGATCGCATAATTCTTTTCAAAATAACTTCAACAGCAAAAGCTGGCATTTCTCAAGTCCCAAAAAAGCTGGAGCAAGATCTCTTCTGGGACACACAGACTGGGAGTTCACCAGAAAGGTAAAGGGAAACACCGAACGTGGAGAGACTCTCCATCCAGGTAACGTTCATTTTGCCAGCAACACAAAACCAGCAATATTGGATTTTCATACCAAAACCAGTACCAGCTCCAGCTGAGCCAACTATGGAGCAGGGATGACGGAGAGCCTGTTCTTGCTGCCTGCACAAAGCCTCTTTAGAGCTTGGAGACCTACTGATGCTACCGAGGCTGATGTCCTTATCCCAGATTTGGCCTTGTAGCACCGGGCATCACCCAGAATTACAGAAAGTTTTCTCCTTTCCTATGGAGCTCAAGAAAAAGACGTGGCACAGAAGAAAAATGACCAAATGCTCCTGCAGCCTGCCCTACCAAGGCACAGGAACGGAAACGTGTCCCTTCCTCAGCGCAAAAAAATTGTGATTGAACACCGGTCTCCAAAATCCACCACGATCCTGAGCTACCAGCCATCAAACGTGCCCTCCCATGGCAGCAGCTGGGGTCAGCCCCCAGCCCAGGCGTCAGGTCCCAGCTGTGTCCCCATTGAACTTTTAAGGAATTTGGACTCTCACGTGGGCCAGGTACCACCACCACTTCACACGCAGGTGTACAAGTACCTAACATCCATCACCTCGGAAGCTCAAAGCTTTTAAAAATAATAAACACGCCCCAAAAGATTATTGCTATGAGACATGGGGAAACTGAGGCACAACAGAGAGGAGAAAAGCGACTCTGCAGCAATTCCTCACCAATGCCAGTGGCCGAGGCAGGACTGGGGCACCCATCCTGCCCACCCATGCCACGGTACCCAGCACCCATCTTCTTTCCACTGGTCTTCAACAAACTGCTGCCACGGCAAAAGCTTTTTAGCAGCGGGCAGAGAGGAGGGCGAACAAAACCCAACTTTTTGCATGCGGGCGAGAAGGTGCCCGAAATATAACCAATTTATTGGCAGTTTTTAAGGGCTGGGAGGGGGGAGGAAGGGGAAGATGAAGGAGGCCTGGACTATCTTTGGGGGTTGCCATGGCTGCAAGGTCATCCTTCCAGACTGGGCTCTGCACCAGTAGAGTTCAGACGGGTCAGCGTGTGACCGGCTCAAACCCCGAGGTTAAAAGTTCAAGCAACGAAGGAAAAACCAATATGTCCAGGCAGAGTATGCTGTACAATTTATTTCAATTTACATCAAGCCATGCATATAAAATTTAGATAAATTCTATTCAGATCTGATGTTGCCTGACACACAATGTATGCAAACAGATGTCTTTGGGGCTTTCTCTCAGCTTTGGGGAGGAGACGGGGTGCTAAGTTAATATGTATTAATAATATATATAAATGTCGGGGGGGGGGGTGTCCTTTTATCGTTTTACAGAAAAGCAGGACAGAGATTTTAGGTTTAAAAACCGCTGGATTCCCTTCTCTCGGTTTTAATTTTATTTTTCCCCCCCTTTTTGTAATTTCCCGAGCTCTCCCAATGCACTCGGTGTCATATTAAGAAAGATAATGAGTATTTACAACTGCAGCCCCGCTTGTCACCGCAGTTATAGCCTCTATTTATATCCTGTGCCACTTTCTCCGGATTCCCAGTGACTGATGGGTTTGATTTATATTTGAAGGCGGGTTCCCCCCCTTTTCTCGCCTCTCCTTGAGGTCCCACCTTCGGAGCGGGGTGGCTGCCGCTCGGCTCCGTGGCCACGAGATGGCTCCTGGACCCCTTCTCCAGCCACTGCCGGGGTCTGCACAGGGTCCCAGAAAAACACCAGGAACCCCCCCCCAAAGGGCCAATGCTGCCATGAGCTGGGATGCAGCACCAGACAGGAGGGACAGCCCCCCCCCAACTTCATCCGAGCATCAGCGCTACCTACATCTATGCACAAAACTGCCCCCCCCCCCCAATAACTGCCTTTTGCTGCTTTTAAGAAATAATAGGAGGGGGAAAACAAAAAAGAAAAAGATGGAATATCTTCTAAAAACAGCAGGGCACCCGAAATGCTGGGGGAAAAAAAAAAAAAAAAAAAAAAAAGATGGAGTATTCATTTAAAAACCTAAAAATAGCAGGGCACCCGAAATGCCGGAGAAAAAGGGTTTCCTGTGGCCACACAGCCGAAAAGAAAAATCAAATAATTTGTTTTTCCCTGATTATTAGCTCACTTCTGGCTGTTCTTTTTTGCAGGAAGGCTAGCAAGTAGGAAAAGATGTGAGATGGGTAAAAAAATGGGGAGAGGGGTAGAGGACTCCAGCGGGTGCCCCTTTTCTCTGGGGGGGGGCTGGATTAGACACCCCAGATGGGCAAATATTGAGAGTCGGTGGCTGCTCGGGCACTCGCAGAGCTGACCCCCCCCCCCGAGCCTCCCAGCACCTCACTGGAGCTTCACCCGGGCCGACAGGATAAGGCTGAAATAATAAAATTTGAGTGTTCTGCAAACCACGCTGCAGCCTTTTAGGGAAAATGAGCCAGATTGTTTCTATAACTGGTTTAATGAGAACCAGTCACACTTTAAGGGGTGCTCGAGTCGCGGACGGTGATGGGAAGCTGCCGCACTCCGGATGAACACCGCAGTTATTTTCCGAAGGGCACTCATCTGTAATAAGTACATATGCACTCCTGCATCCAGCAGCATCTCCCAGCTTCCCGAGATTTTATATATTTTTTTTAAATAAAATAGCCTGACTTGGAAAAAGCTCCTTTAGACTGGCAGATAACCAGCAAACTGTTCAACGCATTTTGGTAAGGCAGCGATTAATAAAATCAACTTGCTTGAAATAAAGTTGTGGGGATTTTTTTTTCTACTTTTCTTTTAAACCAGTCTCTTTTAAGCTGCTTTCAATGGTAAAAATTATGCTTTCAGGTGACCAATAATTTTCTAACAGTCACCCTTAGCTTCTTTTCCTCCAGAAAATAATGAAAAAAAAATCATTTACAAATTCTTTAGTTAGTCCCATAAATTTCAACAAACCTACAGCCGGTTTTCTGTTGAAGTAAGACGACCAGAATTTCATACATCAGAATATAAATCCAATTCTCTTTACCTGCCAGAATTTCCTCGGAGAGCAATTTCAAGGTCACAAAGAAAGGGCCAAATCCTGAAGCCTTTATTCAGTTTTATTTAGTAATTATTCTGACTTCGCTGAGAGTTTTGCCCGTGACCCGCAGCCCACACAAGTAATGCCCAAATAATGGTTTAATAAAGACCTCGGTGTATGAAAATAAGAAAATCGGGTTAAATGGGAACCGTCGGGCCGGGATGTTTGTGTTACAAACGCACGGCCGAAACCTTCCGCGCGTTCGAAGCGGTTCCTTATTCCAGGACAGGAAATTAATGACCTCCCCACTTTCCAATGACTAAAAACGAGGGAATAAAACCATTTCAGAAACCCTCCATTTCTCGATACGTACAAAGTGCCTTATTTTCATCATCCCTGTCAGTTATGACAAGTGCCGACTGGACAAATACCAGCTCGAATTCCGGCCATTCATTTCTATTCATGATGATTTGAGCAGAGGCTCAACTGCCTAAAAATATATATGAGTTCCGTTTTGGTGCCTTTTTTTTTTTTTTTTTTCTTTTTTTTCCCACGGAAGGAACAATAAACTATAAAAACAAGACAGGAAGATTTCAAGATGCTTTTCGCAATGGTTACAGCTACCGCATTTCAGGCTCCGGTTCTGCAAAACGCACATTTCCACCATTAAAAATAATAATAAAAAAATAAAATAAAATAAAATAAAAAGCATTTGCCCTCTCAGCCCCCCTCCTCTCCCAAGATGTGCCGGTCACTTGCTGGAAGCCAAGCTGCAAGAAATAAGATTTACTGCAGCAAGAAGCTTTTACTATATTTGTAGGGAGCGTTTCTTTTATATCGGTTCCAGACTCCAGCTCGCAGCATCCCTTGAAGAACAGATGTCCTGGGGACGCGGAACCATTCATCCTAACCACAGTTTGGGGGGTCAGTCCCGTAGGAGCCGACAGCCAAGGGGGCTTCTACAATTGGCATGAGAAATCTACTTTTCTGATGAGCCAGAGAATAATATAAAAACGGAGCATTGCTGTGAGCAAAAGACACTAATTTGCTACACTACTGGATGGGGCTGGGGAGAGGTGGCGGGGGGGTGGGGGGAGAGGGAGGTGGAGGGGGGGGAAAGAGAGGATGGAGGAATAAAATTCCACCCAGTTACAGAATCAGTGTTCGAACCTGCTCTTGGTTCTTCATCAGCATGAAAAATTATGAGTGCAACCAGATTTTTCTCTGTCGCCGGCGTAAATGCGCGATTACAGCTGTTCATATTTTCCCTCTAATGAAGGGCTGCACATTTAAATGGTAAGATTTATTATAGATTGTATACCGCCCATGTACATGCAAAACTGTTAACCGGCGCCTAAAACGCCGCTTGTTTATTCTGGCATCAATTATCATTTTTCTCAATTTTTAAATAATAAAAAAGCCCATTTCGGCACAGACGGGTTTCTGTTTCTTCCGAAGAAATAAACAAAATACAAAGTGGGGGGGGCAAGGAAAACGCAACGACGCGGACAGTGGGATCAAATGAAAGAGAAAAAAAAAAAAAACCCATCCAAGAGCAGGACCCTTCCCCATCCCAGCAGAAACGAGGAGCCGCCCGCCCTCATTTGCTTTTTTTTTTTTTTTTTTTTTCTTTTCCGCAGAGAAACCCGCTACGAGGTTGGGTTCATAAACAGGTGAAACCGCCGGAGTTTATTGCAACCAACATCGACGCTGAAAACTAAATAACAGCGTTGCCATCTCGGTCCCGCGGCAAGACGGATGGTAAACTTGACCTGCCGCTGGTACTATCCGAGTGCCATTTTTTATCGCCCTTGGCCGCCCCCCCGGCGCAGCGCGCTGGGTAAATGCCTGTGCGTGGTCAGGTCAGGCGCGGGCGCGGGTGAAACTCCGTTCACATTTGCATACAGGCGGGCTCTCACAATGAAGACCCATCTGTTCCCGTCACCGAGTACAAATCGAGTGTCACCCAACTCGCCGCAAACGACAGCCGCGCGGCCATTAGGCGGAGGAACGCTCCAGCTCAGGTTACGGATATGGAACTGCTGATTTGGGTTTAAATACCTGATAACTGAAGACTTTTTATGAGATGCGAACAAAAGAGTGAACCTTGAACTGATGGCGAGAGCACCCTGCTCCCCCGCAGACCCTCCGCCCCCACCCTTCACCCTCTATTATCCCCACAAAACCTTGTATATTTTTTCCGGGGGGAAAAATCAAAAAAAAAAAAAAACAAACAAAAAACACGAAACCAGATTGAAATGTCACAAAACAGATCTTAACGGCGACCGACGACATCAAATTTATATGGAAGACAGGATGGGTGCAATAGGAAAAGGGAGAAAAGGACCGGTGGTGTAAACAGAAGGCGAACTCTGAACTTTGCATGCCCTTCGAGGTCATTAATATTGTCGCGATGTTGTTCCTTGAACTTCTACTAAATTTTGCCAGGGTGGAAATATTTGCAGCTGGGGTTCAGCAGAGGTGAGGCTCTACCCTCTTCATGCCCCGGCCACCCCTCCCTGATCCCAGCTCTGGTTGCCAGCCCGTTGGTGCTGCGAGCAGGAATGGGTCAGGACCCACGTCACCCGTGTCACCGTGTCCTCCTCCATGGTGTGTCCTCAAAGCCAGGCACCAGCACCAAGGCCGGTGGGATCACAGACCAAGTTCACAGCGAGCTTTACTGACCATGCAAGATGTTTGGGGGTTGCCCCTGTCTCTATCCAATGTAGAGGTTTCCTGGGGAGCTGCTTCGGTACTTTTCCCCTTGAAGTGAGGGAAGCACTAAACTTCAGTGGTTTACTTTCAAGATGAGGTCAAACGACATTATTCTGTGCTCAGAATGAGCCTCCTGTCCCACAGTTAAGCCATTAGGTGAAAAAAAGCAGCAAGACTCAACACCCATGCAAGAAAAACAGGATGATCATCACCACCATCAACCCCTCCTTGTTTCCAAAGAGAAAAGAGGACAAGTCTTCCTCCAGAACCACCTCCGAGCACCAGCTGCAAACTCTTTGGGCCCAAACGTTGGTGCTGCACATTCACAGCCCAGTTGTGGCCAAGGCACCACGGGAGCCCGGCACAGCTGGAGCAAGGAGCGGGGCTCCAGCCCCCCAGAACTGATGCAGTCCTGGTTTATAGATCACATTTGGCGCCACGGTCAAAACTGCTTCCCAGATCATGTAATGATGCTGCAAGGAAGGGGCCAGAGGTCCTGACTCGTGTCATATCTGTTAGCCCACCTTTCTATCCCTACATGTGCAATTTAAAAACAACCTTGCAAGGGCAGCCGTGGCTATTTTTTCTTACGTCCTTTTCTCCCAGGTCCAAGAGAAGCTTCCCAGCCGGGCTGCAGGAAATCCCATTCCTGCCCTCCATCAAACCAGAACACCCACCAGCAGAGACAGAAGTTGCGTATTTACCGAGAGAAAACCCAGACTATTTCAAAATCGTGAATCCGAACACATTTTTGTTCCACTGAAAACATTTACGGGAAGTTGAAATCCTATTAAATCCCCCAAGATGAGCAGTTTTCCCCACCCTTCATGGCCCAGCTGCCTTCCCCTCTCTGGAAAAAGTTCCCATAAACAAAGTTGGTATTTGCATATCACAGGCACGGCCCTTCTCGGGATGTCACCGATTTGCATGCAAGGTGGCTGCATGCGGCAGCGCTCCGAAGGGAAGAATAAACCAAGTAGGAAAAAAAAAAAAATTACACAAGGTTTACCCTTCTGTTGGCTCCTAAAGAAAGAAAGCCCCATTAAAGAGCTGTCACTGCTTTAATTCCACTTTTCCTAAAGGGATATGATCCCATTCCCTTCCCCAAAAGATAAAGCAACTCGTCTGATAGAAATATTGGCTGCTTGGTGTGCGTGGGTGCTGTTTTCTTTTTTTTTTTTTTTTTGTTAGGAGTGAACAGGAACTGAACCTTGAACTTCATTTACCCTTTGAACTCGTTACCTTTAAACAAAATTCCCCATGCTTTCCCTCTTCAAACAAATTTCATCACAATTACAGTCCCTTCCACTTCGCTTAAAGATATATAATCATTGACTTGACCTAATTACCTGGTGCAGGCCTTTCTCTACAAGGTGAAAGCCATATTGGTGTGAACAGAAGCTGACCCCTGTATTCTTGATACCCCAATTTTATTCTAATTATTGTATAGGAGGTTTTCCATCTTCCTCTGTCCTCTTGTTCCCTTCCCCCAGTTGCTATTTTGTTGCCGGCGCGTCCGGTGATGCCCTTTGGGTTGCGAGCTGCCTGGAGACAGGCTGCAAAATACATCTCATGTTGAAAAAAAGCAGGTTGTTGGGTTGTGGTTTTTTTTTTCCAAGCTCCCTCATTCAATAGGGGACCAGGAGATTCAGCTCTGCCAAGAACCGTCTCCCATGGAAGCACGCACAGTGTGTGCCCATCACAAGCATGTGGGCTCAGGGAGCAGCCTCAGACCCCCCCAAAGTGACACCCCACATCACAGTCCCCCCTCCAGGGAAGCCTGGGCTGTTGGCATCCATGGATTAAAAGCTTTTCGCTACCAGGGAACAGGAATTCTGATCGAAGCCAACGTTTCCTGTGACTCCAGAGCAAGGCGACTGCATTGAGAACCTAAACACAAAAAATTGGGGTCTGGGTGGCCTCACAGTCCCCTGTTCCTCCAAATCCAAGAAAAGAGCCTCTCACCGTCGAGCCAAGCTCTCTCAACTGCCAAGAATCAAAGTTTCCAGCTAAATGGTATTTTCAGCTTCAGTCGAGTCAGTATGACAAACCCAGGACTCGCGTGCCCATCACACCGCTGGTTTTTCATCCCCTAATTCACCCTTCCCAAACTACAAAATGGAAAGTTGGAGGGCACTGGGTTGATCCCAGTCCAACGTTACTTCTAACAGCTGGTGCGTGGAGTCAAACCCGCTTCACTCTCCTCTAGCATCACCCCCCTTGTCATCCTTCACCTTGTTGGTTTGCCTGTTCAAACCAAAAGCTCTTCAGAGCTGTGACTTGGTGCAAAACAGCTTTGGTCCTGGGATAGTGCCACAAAATATCACTGTGGGAAGAATTAAATCATCTTCCGGAAGACTAGGACAAGGCTGTTGTACCTTCTTGTATAAGGCTGAGGTTTTCTGTGGATCCTCACCTTCTTTGAGGACAGTTTTTCCCTTTAAAAATAGAATTAAGTTGCAATGAGAGGATGGAACTCCCCACCAGTGTCATCAGCCTGCTAATTTCTGATGGCATTCGGAGACATAGAAAGGTTTAAGTTATCTCTGCAATTCAAGATTTCCCTCTTAACCTTTAAAACCAACAAGAAAAAAATCTAACGAAACCACCTCCAACATTAATAAAGAGCCAAGGCAATTGACAGGCAGGGTCACTGAGAAATGGCACCTCCCTAACCTTCTCATTTGTCTTGGGCAATTGAAAAATAATTAGCAATTGCAAAAGGGTTCAATACCTAAGAGTAAACAAAGGGAAAAGGGTTACTCCAAGTCATGGTCCCATGGCCTGGGGCAGAGCCTTTTCTCATCTACAAGGTGAGCATCCCCCTCCTACCCCCTTCCACCATGAAAAATTATCCAAGGACCGGCCGGGAAGCGAAGGAGAGGGCAGGTGTGGACCTTCAACGGGAGGCTGCTCTTTGCATTCAAATCCCTTCCCATTCCCACTCCCTCTTCGTTTTACAAGCACCACAACAAAAGAAGGAGCGGAGACAGAAAGAGCCAGCGCCGGACGGCGCAGATAGGTGGTGCGCAAGCCCCGGCTCTGCGTCAAAGAGGTAGCGCGTCCATTTGTTATGGTCTCTGGGCGAGAAAGGCCATGCTCAGATGCCCTGGAGCTCCGGCGTAATAAATAGACACCGAAGATTAAAGGAGCAAATCCTACCACCTGCCCCAAGCCTGAACCCACAGATTTAGCATACTGGGGTACCCAAGAGGGATGGAGGCTTTGTAGACGGCAGAGCTATAGCCGTTTTATGGCCGTTTCGGCAACCTCGGGGCTTGCGCCTGTGCCCCGGGCTCCGACAGCTCCGCTCCCCCGCTGATCCCTGAATTCAGGGGTTGAACGGGAAGACCAAGGGGGAGGGGAGGAAAGCTGCGCTCGTCCCCAGTCCTCAAGCCTACCCCAGCCATCATGGGATCAAACCGAGGAGCCAAAACCCAAAGTCGCCACGATCTGCACTATTGTCCTCCTCCTCCCAGAGTTCTTTGATCAGCAGCAAGTTTGCATATCAAAGAAAAGAAGGAAAAGAGAATATTCAAATACAGATTGTCTGGCCTCGCTTTCCCTTAGTAGGGCTGGTTAGTTTTCCATCGTAAAAGTTTGTGTGTTTTGCAGTCTTCTTGCTTTGCTTTTCTGTTGTCAGGGGGTTTTTTCTCTTAAATTAAGAGTGGTTTTGCAAGGCCTTAAATCCAAAATTGAAGCATTTCTGATTGACTTTTTCCAATTGCATCTGAAAAGAAAAGCTTGTGGGTTTTTTTTCCCCAGCTAGATTTCTCCTAGATTGAAGGAAGGGAGGAGGGATACAAAACTTTTCCTTGATTCAAAATAAGATGCATTTTTTCCCCAACAAAACAATTGAAGTTGATGGATCCAGTCCAGCAGAGCTAGGAGATCCAGGGAGACACTCAAAGCAGACGTGGAATTTCCACCTACAGCTGAAAATAAAGCAACTTCAAATCAACCTTGGCAGAAAGCAAACTGGAAACCCATCTCAAGTGGAGCATCACCACCCTGACGTCCACTAGATGACAAAAGCAGCTAAAAGTTGGCAGCAAAGATTTCTCACCTACTTGGGAGAGGCCATTACAACTTGAGGGAGCCAAAGTCATGTTCTGCTCCTTGATGGCTACGGAGATTACTCAGGTAGCCATGGGCTTCCTAGACTAGAGCTAGGACAGGGACGTGAGCATGGAAAGGGGTAGACAAACGTACCCATTTATTGTCTGGTACTCCCAAGGTTGCACTTTCCTTCCCACCAATTTCCATTTGCATCAAGTCTTACAGGAATTACGCCAAAGTTCCCAAACTTACCAAACCACTGGCTTTTCCTTCTAATCCTAGCAGAGGACTAAGAAACACAGACAGGGCAACAATCAAAGGTAGCACCAAAGCTTAAAAATACAATAACAAGGCGAAGCTGACTAATGCTCTGGCAAACCTAATGTCACAGTCATAAAATAACGGAATAGATTTTAGAAATAAATAAATAAAAAACGACTAAATTACTCGACGAGCACGTAGGCTGTAATTGCCTTCTTAGCAACAAGCCACCTTCGGGTTCGCAAAGAGCGAATGACCTTAGGCACATACGGTCAGCCTTTCTGATCAAGCCACAAAATTAGCAGACGCAGGGTAATGTGGAAGATGCAATATATCTAGAGACTTTACTGAGCGTTTGATGTGGTGCCACAGCAAATCTCACTGGAAAAAATTAATTTACCTCAGCTCGGATAGAAGCAATCGTCACAGGCTGAAAATTGGCCCAAGGGCCACAGACAAAAGCTGGTGATAAATGGCTTTGCGTCACGTGGGGGAGAAGCGTCTGTGTTGGGGTACTGCAGGGTATTAGTCCCCGTTTTATCTAAGGCAAGTAAACAGTCCATTAATTCAATGAGCAGGAAGATACTAAATTAGGTGGTAATGCAAATATCAAGTGAAAGCAGAGGAAATAATAGTAGGGGACACAGAGAGGTTAGGAATATGGATAGAATAATAAAATGAGATTCATCCTACTAAAGAATAAACTAGGGTAACAAAAGAAGTGATCTGGAGCACATCCAGCACGAGGGAACGTTATGGAGTAAAAGGGGAGGAAGGAAGGATTTGTGATGTAATTGAGGAACTCAAAAATAAATTGGTTACATGGTGCAGTGGAGTAGGGGACCTTTGCCACCGAGAGCAGGGGAGGCAAGGTAACGATAGGCTTCTTCCAGCAACGATGCGGCACCAAGACAGGCTAAACCCCAATGCTGGATCTGGCCCAAAATCTTGACAACTCACACCTGATACACACACCACACAAAAGGTGCACAGTGGAGCAGGATGGAAACCATTTCCCTCCGAGGTCAGAGGCAGGGGATCTCTGAACTCATCCTGTAGTCAACGGCTCCCTGGCATAATCAGGTCTGCTTTGAAGCGTAAGGTCATGAATGAAGTTTGAGGAAGCAGAAATCAGGGTAGACTTGAAAGGTCCACTGAGCCAAAGATCTCTCCTGTGGATGCCCCAGACCACAACCTTTGGGGGACAGCAGAGTTCTGTCTTTGTAGGTAACTGAAAGTGGGTAAAGCAGAGACTTAACCACAACTGATGGGGGATGGAGAGCACCACCCTACGTATATGTCCAAAGATTGACACCAACCACCTGCCTGCTCCAAATCTTCAAGGAAAGTTCATCCCTATCATGCATGTCCTCTCCACGCACCTCATGCATCAGGTGTTTATCAAGAACAGCAGACTGTTTCCAGGATTTGGAAGGAGTTCAGAGAGCACAGGGAGCTTCACTCCACCAAATTTTGTCCTCCCTTGGTTTTCATGACTTCTTCGCCCGCTGCTAGCACAGTCCCCCCCAGGCATCTCTTTTGGCAGCCTCTTGTTGCCCTCAACATAAGACTGTCTTGACACTGAATGCCTCTGCCCCAGATACCATCAGTTTAAAGTTAAAATAAACTTCCGATTTCTTCCCCCAAATTCCATCATTTTTGTTAACGCTTTGATCCTCTGCAGAGCGATGCCAGAACATTTTCATTTACAGCAGATGGCCAAGGCTCATTACTAAATGCAAAATAGTTCTTTGGCCAGAGCATCTGAACAAGGTGTTTGGGGCTTCAAGACATTTGAGATGCGATTGCCACCTACACCACAGGCTCTTTGTTGGACCCGAGCCAAACCACTCGCACTCCACATCGGCCCCAGCTCAATGAGAATTATTTTCATTCCATTCCAAAATCTTACTGTAAAACTAGGAGAATGGCCTCCTCCTGCTACTCTTTGATTGGCTTAGTAAGGTTTTTTAGGGTTTTTCCAGGCAAGGAAGCCAAGGCTTCTTTCTCCAAAGGCTACCCAAGTGCCAGCAGCATCTTTGCGCTGCTTCACGCTGGGAAGGTGCCATTGGGAGGGCAACTTGGTTAAAAACTGCAGATGCGGAGACACAGCCCTGGGTGATGGGATGTTTCAAGGAATTGATCTATCTGCCAGAGCGTTTGTTCAAGCACAGGGTGAGGGTGGAGAGAGGAACAGCAGCAATTCACCAATTTCAAACAGCAGCTCCCACTTTAACCTATGAGCAGAGGAAAAAAAATAGGGGTGAAGCTTTGTAACCAAATAAAGAGAGCTGTGAGCTCAATAACAGGCATTATCCTATGGCAAAGATTTTGTTATTGTTGAGTACTGATTCCTTTATCTCTCGGAGACAATCAACCTTCAGCCAGAGGAGTCTAACCTTAAAACCCCATAACTCAATTTTACATAGTGTTAAAGTTTGGGGGGATATTTGTCAGTGCTGGAGCTGATACAATCAGTCTGGAGCACCCTAGAACAAAGAGCGGGGGGTGAAGAGCGTGTCACCTCCGCGCACATTCGTTTCCTTGATGAACAAGGAGCTATTAGTTGGCGAGAAAGCATCATCAGGGTGAAGGATGACGCCGATTGTTTCGGCTGCTCTTCCCGTGACACTGGATTAGAAGAAGTCCCAGTGTTTGCTCAACGCCCCACCGGCTCTGCCCCCGCCGCACACAGGTACGCGGCCGCGTGCTCCCGGCCGCCCTTCAACACACACACACCAAAAAAAAAAAAAATATCAATCTGGACACCCCATCTCTTTCAACTGCCACATCTCTCCGAGGGTTAAACAATAAAAGTTTAACTTGTTTGAAGAAGTAGTTCATCACCGTGAGCCTTGAACAAAGCTCCCCTTCAAAATACACACGTGCGCACAAAGCGCCTTCGCGCGAAACGACGACGACAGAATGTCTCAAGTAGCCTCTTTGCTCGGGTAAAACCACCAGCAGGTACCACAGCTCCAGGGAGAAGCTTGCTGAATAAAGTTGTACTTGACTCCTCACGTTTATAAGAGAAATGAAAGAAAAGAAAAGGAAAAAGAGAGGTATTTTCTTCCCTCCCGTTGTCCTTGAACACATTTCACTTTAGAATTTATTATAACCAGTCTTTAAATTAAATTCTTCAGGACGGCGGCTTTGTTTTTGCACGTAGTGATTTTCAGCACCGCATAACCTGAGTAATAATTTAACGTATTCCCTGTGGCTCACACTGAACCGCACGTTTAAGCACACACTTAGGTCTCAGTGAAGTCAGTAGTAGCTCAGCATGTGCCAACATCTCTGTAGCACGGACTTTTCTTGCTGTCCAGACCATTTCTCTCAGCTGGGAATTTTGTGTTTCAGGACTTGTTAGTGTTTCGAGGTTGATCCTGCAAGATACGGGTACAATCATCATTATTCCCACGAGCAGTTCCACCCAGGTGAGCGGACAATATTTGGAATGTGTTTGTGGGATGAGGCTGTCTTTACTCGGAACAGAGCTTGCTTCTGCCCCAAGCGAGATGGGTCTCGGGGCTCTGCGTGCACATGTACCAGGAACACGGGGAAAGGATGTGGTTTTTTGCCTTTTTGTCCTTGAGCTATCACACAAACGTGTCCCACAGAGGAATGAAGAGAAGTTTACCCTGGTTTCAGACAAACCATCTCGTCATTTGAGCAGAGGAAGAACCTCCCTCACCTCCTCTGCTAATAACCTCAGTACGCTCAAAATTCTAATATAAAAAAACAAAACCCAAATCTTTTCTATAAGCCCAAAACATTTCAACTGCATAAGGTGAAGCATCTCTTACCCTTGCTCCTGCTGAAGTATGCACACAGAACCCACCAAATATTTTCTCTTACTATTCATATATTGGGTGAAAGAACATCATCTCCAGATTTGCTGTAACCCCATCGCTACCGGTGCCAAGCACGCTCCACCCCGGCCCTTCCACAAGGGCAAAACACCCTTTCCCAAGTCACAGTGAGATGCTGGGGGCTCTGGGCATCCCAAGGCTGCTTCTACACAGCCACAGGGCACCCACCAGCTGATCCAAACCTGGCACCTCCCCGAGCACCGCACCCCTCAGCACCCTGCCCTCCGAGCATCCCTCCTATAGACAAAACCCCACGTGGGTCAGTAACAACATACTGTATTGTCACTTAATTTAGGAAACTAGGATGACTTTCTTTTAAAACAGGGCAAAAGAGACACTGTGATGAAGTTCCACCCCGACACTTCGTTAACTTACATTTCCTGCATATTGATCCCCTCTGCTGGGGAGAGCACAGAGACACAAAGCCTTGATGCTGTGGATTTACATACTCATGAATAAAAAGGCCTTTCGGAGGCGGGTGCATGAGTTATCCCAGCCCCCAGCACAACACTAACTTGCACATTGATAATTCACGTGTGTTTGGCATGAGGAACATGCAATTTGCCACGACAGGAAGCTCCATCCCGGCTCCCAACAGCTGCCACACCACCCGGGACCACGCACCCGACAGCATCGGCTCCAAGGCGCCCGTGCACCGAGCCCCCCGCTCCCGCTGAAATAATCTACGGGCTGAGGGCATCCTCTGCTGCAATTAATTTTTCGCCGCGCTCGGAAGGCAGCGCTCCCTGTTTTCACACCAGCTCGCTGTCGTTAAGCCGCTTACTAAAAAAAAAAAAAAAGAAAAAGAATCCAAATAACACCTTGTCGTTAAAGACTGTCCTCTAGGTACGGAAAATAAATCTATTCGTCTGATCCTGCACTTATAAAGCAACACAAAGAAACTTTAATTATGCTTTTTTCCCTGTCGGCGAACAGCAAAGGAGGCAGGATTTTTGCTTTGGAAAAGCCGCATTAATAAGTTATCGGCATTTCGCTGACTTCTAAGCGATTTGAATTATAACTCCTGTCCGGGGCCCCGTCGAACCGCCGAGATTTTTACACCACATGTATCATAACATTTTTGTTTTCCTTAAGAGCTCTTGCAATCAAGGAATTGCTCGAGAATCTCAGCTTAAAAACCAAACAAACATCCCAGTGGTTGGGCAGAAACCCCCTTTTCCAAACCACAAACCGAGGCGCTCAACACCCGAAGCCCGAATCACAAACACGTTATTTTGTGTAAAAGCAACTGATGTTTTCAACGGCAGCGTTTGAATCGTGAGGCTGACGGTCCTCGATCGCAAAGAACCACCAGGAGATCGCATCACCTGTAGGTGTGGGAGCTTAAGGGATAGGCTGGACCAAAACATTTCGGGGCCCAATCTGGATCGTGTCAGGATTTTATCCCAAAAAAGCGCTAAGGAACCATCAGACAGGCTCCTCCCTAAGAGATCCAGGCCACCAGGCCCCCACGGGGCTGAGCATCAGCTGGGACTGGCGCTCCGGTCGCGCCGATGTGTTACGTTTCCCCACTTTATAAAGAAGAGCTGCTTTTACGGGGTGCAGGGCAAGGTAAGGGGGGGGATCAGACAAAGCAAGGAGACACTTGCAGTTGCCCACTCGTCCACACATCCTTAGCACAAGAACGGCCTCTCAGACCGTCTTCTAAACATCTCCACTCAAGGAAAAACAACTTTGGGCTCCAAATGGGCACCCACGACCCCGCGGGCTCAGGCTGCCACCCTCCGGACCAGCACCTGCAGCTCGACGTGCCCAGCTGATGGAAGCTGTGGTCACAAGTCACATCGGATTTCTGCAGCAATTATTTGTCCTACAATTTGCTGCAGCTGTAAAATCCCAAATGGAAACACGAAGCCCCTTTGGGATGGGTTTGGGGTTTTTTTCCCCCCTGTTTGCCTTAAATGAAAGCTGAAAATCTCGATAAAATTACTCTCACTGTTGCTTGTTTGCTACAAAGCTCTGTGCTCTCCTATATAATTTATGCATCTGTTTCTGGCAGTCTGGAAGCAACCCACCCTCCTCCTCTCCACCCCGAACAAATAATCCTTAATATAGAGGTGAATTGAGTTGCTCTGTATGAAATATAGCCAAACCTTTCGACCAGCCAGAGTACCATTCCAGGAACTTATTTGCACAATGCCAGAGACATTATCACACCGGGCTTGAAAGCGCTAATGTTCTGGTGCATTTCCATTCAGAAAACGATAAATCAAAGAACGTGAGCTCTGTAGCTTTGAGGGACTCTGATTTCTTTACAAACTGTCACACAGTATAAGTAGACATTTTTTAGAAAACATGTTGTTCCCTTATACAAGGATCCGTGCCCGTTTCTCCTCCCCTTGGCAAAACTCCCATTGAACTGGTCAAACCTGCTCGAAGCCCTGGTAAGGAATCAGGAGAAATAACTTCTCTGGGTTTTAACCTCTCGCTCCCTGGGCTCGTTTGGATGATGCCCGGGATCAGAAAGGAAAGGAGCCAGGAGAAACCTTCAGCAGCCATGGCACTTGTCACAAACCCATCCCCTGAACGCTTCCTACGCTGTTTCATAAGGCTCAAAAGGACGTCAGCAGCAAGTTTGTAATAACCAGGTCAAAAGCAGCAAAAGATATTTCTGGCCATCAGGGAGGCAGAGATAATTGCTTCTAATGGTATTTGAAAAGAAAAATTTAAAGCTTTCAGCTGCAGCATACGAGGCATTTCCACCCATCTGCAGACATTCAGGGTTTGATCTATACAGACTCTCGAACTCGTGGGTACTCAGCATTTCTGAAACATGTTCTTAGTCTGCGTTTTATTTCACACACTCTCTTTTTACACCCGAAATTCAGCAGCATTTGTGCAAGCAGCTCCTTTGGGCCCCAGCGCAGGCTGAGAGCCCCAGGCCAGGCTGCCCTCCCCTGCACTGCTCACCTAGTGCCTCACCGCCAGTTTATCCCAGCGCAGCAGGCATCAGGCTGCCATGGGGAAAGAAAACAGCAATTTCCACTTTTGCTTTGGAAAAGCAGAGATTTGGTATTCCTGAATCGAGGCAAGAGCTTAATTCAAGCTCACGCTGAGCCGTCAGAGTTCCCGCAGCGGGAAGAAGAAATCCGCAGAAACACCTGGTTTGGAGGATGGGGGGGGGGGGGACGACGACGGGGGGGCCACGATGTTTTGTTTGCTGGTTGATTTGGGGTTTTTCTTTTTTTTTTTTTTTTAATAGAAGTAACAAAAAAAAAGCGACATTCCGGCCGCGCAGCCCCGCGGCAGCGGCGCCGCCCGGCGCCACACGGGGGCGCTGCAGAACTCCGCTGCCGCCGCGCCCCGCCCGGCGCTAAGCCCCGCCCCCGGGCGCTAAGCCCCGCCCCCTCCGCGCTAAGCCACGCCCCCCCCCGCACCCACCGTTGCCCGAGCAGGGCTGCGCACCCACCCGCATCCCCACCTCCTCCAGGTGCCGCTGGAAACACTCCTGCGGGCTGGGTTTGGGTAAAGCAGCCAATTCCCGCCGTCGGAAGCGATTCCGTAGCGATTAGACGCGTGTGAGCGGAATGGGGGGAGTAAAAGCAGCGGCTGGACTTGTAGCTGCATGGAGTACCCAAAAGCAGGGAAGCACGTGTGGGTTGAGAACACTACGTGCTCCAGGGAGAAAGCGTTTGGTGCTCCAAGAGGGAAAACGGTGCATCCCGCAAGAGAGGGCTCCGGTCAGCCGCGTGCCGCGGGCAGCTGGAGGCTGCCACGGACCTGGCAAGAAACTTCCAGAAGAAGTTGGCAGGCTTCTCCCCTGGCTTTGCAAGCTGCCCGCCAGCATCTTGGTTCTGAAGTTATGTACAAAACTCGCTTTGGTGTTTTCCTGTTTCCTGACCCGTTTCTATGTGCTAGAAAGCCAAACGTGAGCAAACAGGGTCTTCTCCAGGACGCAAACGGGTTTGAGAAGTGCCTAGGGATGGGTAACGACGTACCACCTCTTTGCAGTTTCTAACCCCCTCAAAACCTTTAGCATCATGTTGCATTTGTATGTGTTGTCCCCAAGCCACTGGTGCACAGTGAAGCACCATCTCATCTACCACCCTCCACGCCTTCTAAGATAAAAGCCATTTTTGGCACATTTTTATAAAGCAAAGGGAAATTTCACTGAAGGATTTGATTTTGAGCTACTCAAAACTTACATATAAGAAAAAAAAAAAATACCACAACACAGAAGTGAATGAGCTCTATGTCCGGGCAAAGTTCTCTGCTGATATGATGGAAAAAAATCTTGGAAGTCAGAGGCAAGATTTCTTACCCTGGAGATCATGCCTAACAGAACCCGTAAAGTACATTCCTGTCACCGTGAGTTATGCTCCCTTCCACGTGCTAACAGATACTTGTGTAATATAAAAGAAAATATATTGTCTCTTCCGTCGTTGTGACACGGCAGTACAGCCGATAGCCGGGCGCGGGGGCAGAAGCCGCGGTGGCCCTCACCCCCTCAGCTCCCTGGGATCTCGCTGTGACACCCAGTGAATCATTTGGATCCTGGCTCAGCATCCCTCCAGCAAGAGATGAGATGCTCTGCAGTGATGGCAGAAGCACCGCTAAGGAGCCACGGGGAAACCCCAACTGATAAAGTGATATCTGGAAGCGCTAAATATTAAAGATGCACAACTCCTTCCCCTCAGGATGCTTTGGTATCTACCTCGTGCTTCAGTAAAACTGAATGACCAAACACTGGCAAATCAAATGATCTGCCAGATTAAAAGACAAAACATTTTTGAAAAGTCTTCAAGTGGTCTGAGCAGAGTACATTACATGGGAAGTGTCTCCTAAGAAATACTGATCATTGTAACAGTACTTAGTGCTTCCGCAGTGCTTCCCAGCCTCCCAGCACTGCACAAACATTAGCTTCTTAATCACTCATTAGGGACGATCCTATAGAGCTGGGCCATGCCTCATTGAGTAAAGTCATCCCCAACTCGTTCCATCCCTCGTGCTCCCTCCAGAGACAACTTGGAAGGTTCTCTCTGATTCCCACGAGAAGTTTCAGAGCAAGTGAGGAAGAATCTGTTCAAAACGAACAGCAGTGGCATTCCTCTGCCCCCAACTCCCCCATTTTTCACAGCAAGGAAAGGCAGAGGTAAGCATCACCCCAGCACAGAGACCTGCTTCCATTAAAACCTTGAATTAATAAAGTTGGGAAATTCAGGAAGGCGGGAGACAGCAGCCTTTAACAGGGCTGTGGGCTTGCACCTGAGGACATCACCTCTTGTTGTTGCAAAACAGGCTAAGAAGGGATGGAAAAAAGCCACAGGAATGATAAGTATGTTCCTACAACTGGCCAATTTATTCTCCTGGCCATGGCTAGATGGATTACCCCCATGCATCAGCCACCTGTGCTGCCTGAAAGGAGCAGCTCTCGGTCACTCATCCATCCCATGGCAGCAGCCCCAGGGTCCGTGGTGGCCCAGGCTCCGTACCAGCACACAGGGGCAGGGTGCCTGCTCCGGGGACCTTGCTGGCTAAAGGGACAAGGGAGTGCAGAAACAGAAAGGGGCACAGTAAGAGTGAAGCGTGTCCGCTTGGAAAAGCCAAGGCAAACTGAAAAAAAACAAAAATCAGTTCATGCAATCTTAAAACTTTCTACTTTTCCCACCAGGATGTTCTAATTCAGAAACCAAAGCTCTTTGACATACCCTTTAGCTTAATCTACTCCACAAAAGTAATGATTTAAACTCAGGTGACCGAGTTCATATTCATTAAGAAAAGAGTCATTGTGCCTTCTATTAAAAAAAAAAAAAATCATTGTGCTTTTACCTTCTATAGCGAAAAAAGTAAGCAAAGAAAATGAGGAAAAAAAAAGCAACAAGTAAACAAAAAAATCTGATAGTAAGTCATCACAGAAATTGAAAAACCAAAGGGAAATCACAGCCTCAATCCATATCCATCCCACTGGCAGGTATCTAGAAAAATTAATTCTGATGATGCCCCTACAAACCACGGCAGGGCAAGGAAAAGGTTCCAAAATCCTGCATCCAGCTTTTTTCCCTTTGATATCACTGTTTCAGACTACCAACAGCCTGCATCTAATCAGCTGAAATTGCTCAGCTTTCATCCAGAACGAGCACACACAAAGTCAAGCTGGTGATTTGCTGTTATTCAGCTCTTACCAGCTTCCAAGAACTAACACCTCATTTTAATGTAACTGCTCTCCGAGCCAACATCCCCCCCCTTCCTTTTTGTAGTGTGTAATTTTTCTGTGTTATCAATCTCCTCGCCGTTCACCCATTTGGGCATCCTTCCATCGAGCCGGGCATTTCATCTGCGTCTGAAAACTTCCAGTGGTGCCAAGTGTTTGCATACCTTGCAAGTGTTATGTCAAACTCTGCCCCTTCGAGCTGCCAAAAACCACCACTCAAAGTTAGCAAAGCAAATACCTCCTTAGACAAGCTTAATAAACACGCCAGGAGAAACCCTAGACTTCATAAAGACATCGCTCGCCTGACGAGGCCAAGCTTGAGGACTTCACCACCCTTTCATGTCCCATTTAGGCCAACATCCATTATCCTTGTCACACGTTCTCCAGCCGCGCGCCGCGTAAGTGCATCGTGTCTGAGCACACGGATTATTTAAAACCACCAATCCCCAGCTCCACACCTCTCCTCCTGCTGCCATCACCAGCTATCAGGCCAACCTTGTCTCTAATCAGTCTAAACGAAGCCATTTGTTTTATAGCACGAATCAACACGTCCAGCAGATACACCCAGTGATTTGCGCTGCGCAGAGAAGCCAATGTTGGTGCCCACCAGCTCTTATGGCCTCGTCCTAAAGAAATCCTCATTTCTTGGTATTTTTGACTGATGGCTACCAACTAACGAGGGTCGACATGAAAGAGTACATTGAGCAGAGAAAGAGAAGAGGAGGGATGGAAGCAGAGAAAATGAAAGAGGAAGGACAAGGCAGGGGGGTAAGAAAGCATGGGGGAAAAGTGCAAGGGAAGTGAAAGAGGAGGAGGAAACAAGATCTGTGGGAAGAGGGAGATTGAGAATCCAAGATCAAAGCACTCGAGCCTTCGCTAGGGCCCAGAGATAACCCCTGAGAAGTTCAGAACAATCTCAGCTCTGTAGGCTTCAATTCCAACAGCACATCGCAAACCCATCACTCCTAAACCACCCCTCACAAGCACACATGAGCATCACAGCAACTCTTTGTCCAGAAAACCCCCATCTGATATTTAATGCTTTGGAAAGTGCCCTTGGATGCCACCTCCCATTCACCGCTCAGCTGGGAGGGCTTCTACACTCATGGGAAGGAGGAGTCCCAAATTCCCCAACACTTCAAGGTCCCCAAAAAAGCCCTCCAAAGCAAGGCAATTTCAATAGGTCTAATTTTCAAAGGGTGGGGGGAGACAAGGTTTGAGAAGACAGTCTTTGAAGTGTGAGGCTGAGCACCCAAGAAGGAACACACTCAAAAATCACACATTGACTTTGGGAAACGCGAGCCACCAAGTCAAATTCTGCTTTTTTCCATCACGGCTGTCCAACCAAAATAGAACCACCAACTCCAGCTTGCACCAAGATGATCAAGAAACACATTTAACTCCAGCCATACTAAATTCAATTCAGAATTGCCTCAACATTTTACAGTTATTGACAAAACAGGTACCAGTCAACAAAGAAAACCCCAAAAAACACCTCCTGGATTACAAGATGGATGAAAGACAACAAAGAAGTCATACTAGATTACACTTGCCTTTATCTTCTTCACGCAAGGACTTCAAAAAGCATCAGTGACTTACCATCATCCTGGAAGTCTGACGGAAGTGAAGCATCAGATATCATGGAAGGGGCCAAACTCCAGCTCTGATTTTCATCAGAGCTGTCCTGTCCAAAACCAGCATCATGCTGATCCTCTCCTAGAAAGAGAAGGAGAGCCTGATTTTAGTGAAGAGGACACATTTCTAAACCCAAGTCTTATTGCCTACACTGTGAGACATGTTTCCTCCTGGTTCCCACCTTCCACTGAAGTTCTCTACAAAAACAAACACCACTTTTGTGGGTTTAAGGCCAGATTCATCACTTTGGGCCAAGGCAGCACATTCCAACTGCAAGAACACTCACGCTGGATATGTACAGACTTCACACCTGGAGGGCACACAAGGAGGAGGCTGGAAATACCAGTCCTGGGGCCAAAATACCAGAGCTATGTCCAATTCCTCGTTCTTGCCCTCAGTACGTGACCTCTGCATCAATCACCCATCTGTAAAATGGGGGACTATGCTACCTGCTTCACTAGAATGAAGAATCTTCCTATATTGTAGGAAAAAGCTTGGAGATCCTTAACTGAAGAGTGGGGGGGGGGGGGGTGGGGAAGATTGACTCGCTGTGACCGGCAGTCACGTACAAATTAGCAAAGCGGTGTGTCGGTGTGGAGGCAGGAGCTCTTACCTCCCCGTACTTGATGCTGCACTGAATTTTTTCTGTAAGCAGACATTTTGCCAGGGAATTTGCTACTGGGATTGGATTTTATGCAGCAGATACTACAGTGACAGCTGTTAATATCAAATTTTCATATAAACGGCGCGCAGCTAGCCTACCTGGAGAAGAAAACACTCCTCACCCTAAACAAAGCAAAAAAAGTGGTCTTTCAAGCTTTTGCCTTAATGTTTCCTGAATACACACAGCCCAGGCTGCTGATAACAGAGGTAAAGACAGCTGCTTACTCATTCAACACACCACAAACAGCAAGAAAGGTGAGTTTTCAGCTGATGTTAATTGTGCTCAAACACAAAAAACAAGTTTTATCTCAGCAAACAGAGCAGCTGCGCCCCACGGTTTACATCAAGCACTGATGAAAGGGTACCAGGACCTGGGATGGAGGGTTGCAACGCTCTTCCTCCCACCAACAAACACAGCGCAGACGCCACCGAGTCTCCAGCTCTAGAAAGACGCGACAATATTTCGGATGCGTTTTATTTTCAGCATCCCAGGTTGCAACCTTCCCTTGCTTGCTCTGAGCGTGAAGCTCTCGGAGACCCCAGGCTCCTGTGTCCAAGGGCACGTTCTCAAGGAAACTCCAGTTCTTCACCAAAAGGAACAAACCTGGCTGTGAAGAACGTAACGGGGACAAGATTGGCCTCCCAGAGATCAGTTCCTTAAAAACCAAATCACACTGGGTGCCAGACCCCGTGAGAGCCTTGCTGATATTATAAGCTCAAAGATCTGGAAAAAACGATTGAAGATTTGACTTTGAGGTTTACCAAAGACCTATGGGGGGTCAGTGACAGCACAGAGGGGTCCCTGCAGTCCACCCTTTAAGCCACTACAACTTTCCTAAAAGGGGAAAATCAAATCTTTTCCCAGCTCTACGCTCACTTGCTTCCAGCAGCCATCCCAACACATGGAAAAAGGAAATTTGTAAAATAACTTTTCTCCTTTTGGAAGGTGCGTTGCTGATTTCCCATGCCAAGAAGAAAGCTGCATATCCCTGGCCCCGGATCCCCTCCTGTGGGATCAGACAGCAGAGGTGGTACCTCACTCATCTCCCATCCACAGACGGCTACTCAGTCACGAAGAGTAAGCAAAGCACGTTCCTCTACGCTACAAACTGAAATTCATGCATGCACCTCCACGAGAAAAAAAAAAAAAAAAAAAACACAATTAGGGGTTAAAAAGCAGAGACCGAAATCCGCCGCTCCGCTGGCCAGACTCGGGGAAGCGGAGCGCATCCCTGAGCACACCAGTGCCCGCCTGACCTTGGGGAAGTGGTTTCAGTGCTTTGCTCAGTTGTGTGTGACAAGGGGAATGTTTCTTCCCTGTTTTACTGCAGCACTTTGAGATCCTCCCGAAAAAAAAAAAAAAAAAAAATAGTGACTGGGTCTTGCAGGAAAACACAACGTTCTTTCTAACGAGGAGCCTTCCTCCGAGCTGCGCTGCAGCGATGGGAAGATGCCAGCGATGCCAGGCGGTTTCCATAAGCCTGTTCAGCCCCTTAAAAAAAAAAAAAAAAAAAAGAACATTTTCTCACATTTTCTCCCAACCAAACTGCACGGTATTAAACCCGGCTTTTCAAACCCAGCCCGCGGTAACAGGTGGTCCCTTCTAACGAGATACAGGTGCAGGATTATTGCCATAACGAGCAAACTGCTCCTGGTTGCTGCCTCGCAGGAGGCGGCGCGGCACGGTGCAGCCGCCGCGCCGGGGAGGCAGGAAACCGTTTGGAACCAGAACAAGGGCTCCATCAGGAAAGTTACTCGCAAGGATAAGTCGCTGGCTCCCAACGACGGGAGAAACTGGTGCACACATCAGCCAGGAGGAAGAATCAAGGCACAGGTCTCTGTTTTGGCAGGAGAATTTCCAGGCATGAAATAACCATACGGGGGGTTGTCACCACAAAGGTGCTCTTTCTTGCTGTCCCCACGCCGGAGTGGAAACTGGGGCTTCACGTGGTCATGGAAGCGACCGTATCCCACTCCAGCACACCCAGGCTGCAGCACGTACGTACATCCATCCTGCCAAGCACAGCAGGACTCCAAATTGCAGGAGCTGCTGCAACACAAATCAATACAAACAAAGGCATTTTGTTTGGTTTAGTATTAGGAATAATTTCAAACACTGCTTAGAGCTTCCATAACCAAAAAAAAAAAATAATCAACAAAAACTCTGCAGACAGAGCTACTTAAAACAAATCCTATTGCCTTTCCATTTGGATTTGCATTACGAGAACTTCTTGTGCTTTAATCCACTTCTCCATAAAGTTTATGGAGCAGCAACAGCTAGTTGAGTCCAAGCAGAAAAAATAACCAACAACTTGTCAGGGGCCAAGCTATTGTTCTGAATGAAGAAAAAACTCATTAGCTTTTAATGAAAACACAGGGAATAAAAACCAAATAGCACAGAACCCCAGCAAATAATTACTCTGCACCTGACGCAAAGCTGCTCTATCTTCCTACTCAAATCCTCAGCAAAATTCCCCAACTTATCGCTCTTTGGAGCACGAACAAAAGCAAGATTGACTCTAAGGGAAAGAGCAAGAGGCTTCTTGGGCTTACACCTCATCCAGGGGCTCCCCTGCCACTGTTTGGCTGCTCCCAAGCGTGCTGGATACCCGCCTTTCTTGCTTCCTGATGGTTGTGGTACAGGAAATAAAAAATAAAAATGAAAGGATATATGCCATCTTTTAGCTGTTTGACATTTTCTGCAGAAAGTTTCTCGCACGGCAGCAGAGAGAGGGGCTCGAAGGCGTTCCGTGTCATTAACACAGGCATCACACTTCATACACATCAACTCCAAGCACGTTGCAGAGGGGACAGATTGTGTCTCTGGTGACAGGGGTGTCCCCAGCAGAAGGGGGGGGACAGCAGCGCCAGGCAGGTCACAGCAGTGGCACCAGGTCCCTGCAGGACCAGCCTCTGCCAGACCCCTGGCATCAGAGGAGGGAAAAATTAGCAAGAGGAGAATGAAAAGAACCCAATGAAGCATTAACAGGGCTCCAAGTGAGCAGGACCTACTGGAGAAAGAGTGACTACAATCAGGGAACACACTGGTGCTTCCCTCTGCACAACCTCGACAGCACGAACGGGCTCTCTGTGGGGAAGGGAATAACCTGAACCTTCCCCTCCCATTCACTTTGGGACGTGCAACACTGGAGGGTAAAAATCAGAAGTCCTACCTCTGCTCTGGCATGGTTGCAGGATCTGGCAGATGACAGATATTAGGACAAATGTTAGAAAAATCTCAGTTTAGGTTCTGGTTTTGCTACAATTTTGTCGTGCAGTGTCAGAAAATACCTCCATGCCCATCTCCCCTTCTGTGGGAGAGGGACAGTTACTCTCTTTTAAGATCAAAACTCGTTACTGAGAACTCAAAAATCAAGTTCCTCAAGACTGAATTTTTTTCCACATGTGAACTAGCAAAGAAGTTTTCCTTTCTTCAAGCTGCAGTTTGCCTCTCATGGGGGGGGAAGGAAGGAAAGAGGAAAAAAAAAAAAGGTGAATTAATGCATCCTGGCACACACAGGAAGAGAAACAATCTAAATAGGTGAAAGGGCTTTGTAGTGGGGAAAAAAAAATTATCTCCAGTAGCTTGTTAAGAGAACTGCAATTAAGCTTACTTTGCATTCAGGGAAGGTCTTTATCTGGGTACCTGGAGTTTCATTAAGCATCTTTTTAGAGCATAAGAAAAATCAATACCGAGCGAGTTCCATTTACGCTTTTATGATAAACTCGGTCATGCCAAAGCGGAAGTAAAATCCCCAACTCGAGTTAATATTCAAGGAAACGAAGTTCCTGCTTTAAAGTAATGACTCCTTAGTATCATACCACAAATAAAGGTCTCTGATCCAAATCCCATCTGCCTTCATGCTCGGCAGTGTTAATATCTCTCGATTTTCAGGGACTAATTTAGCAGTAATGCATTTCCCAAAGCAGAGCTGTAAAAGTATTATCAATACTATGGTTTAATATCCCTTACTACAATCACTTGCTGAAATTATGGAGAATCACATGGAAACACATCAACAGAGGCGCACCCACACAGTAAGTACTGCTCACTTGTAAATATATTATAGTTTAGCTTTTGTAATGTAGTTAAAGCTCTGTCAACATTGCTATTATAAATTATATACCTTTTTAAGCACATTTATGTGCTAGAAAATGTATGATGTTTCTTTTTTCAATGCCTTAAAGGCTTCATCGGCTCCTAAGCACCCATTTGGATCTGTGTGGTTAGCCCCTGTGATTAATATGTGAATAGCTGAAGTTTTGGCGGATGCAGATTTTCTGCGCCTTCTTCACACAGATTGTTGATTTCCTTATAGTGCCAGTGCCCGGGTAATATCACATTTCCCCGAAAAATCCCGCGTTTTCTATCGCACAGCACTGACATGCATGCATGTCCATCCTCCCCTCCCTGGGCTGTACCAACAACGGTGGTATTATTAACAAATTACACGAGAAATTTCTTTCTCTACAGATCTCAAAGCGTTTATCCCGCTTAATAAATATTTTCTTGGATCTGGAGATCATGCACAGAAGGAAAATAACTTTGTCCCTGGCTCAGGAGGCAAATAAGGCCACGGTGAGAGCAGGACCCATCTCTGCTTAGGCTGTGTTTTATCAGCAGGACAGGTCTGGCTCGTGGCAAGAGGGTCAAAAGCGAAGCGAGGGACGTCCTCGCACACAGGAGGAGCAGATTTATCATTGTTTTAGAAACGCCGACCCAAACAGGTCTTGGCTGGCTGACAAGTGAATCCAGTCCAAGCCTAATTCCGTTCGCTCAGTACCCGCTTTTTGCTAATTACACCTAGTCAAGCAAATTAATGGTCTACTAAAAACGCCACTTCTGGTAAAAAACCCACCCGAAGTGCAAAGCTCTTTTGCAGAAGGCCGGGTTGCTGCGGTGCTGGGGCTGCTGGTGGCGGGTTGCGGGGGTGCAATGATCCCCTGCGCCCACCAGGTCGGGCTGCAGCGCGCAGCATCAGCCGGGGGATGCAGAAACCGGCCCCGCTGCCCCCAGCCCGGCCCTAAACCCGCTGCTGGGGCAGGGAACGGCAACAAACTGCCCTGGAGCAATAAAATCCATCATGCAGGAGCCGGGCAAAGCAACAATATAGACTTCCTAAAGCACGGACTGAGGAAAATAGCAGCTTTCTGGGGGGCAAAACCTACAGTCCTATTGTCGGAGGGGAATCAAAGCCCTACAACAGGTCCAAGTATTTTGTTACACCGAAAGGAATTCAAGTTTTGCAACTCTCAGCTTTGAGAGAATAAAGCTAAAGGAGGCTGAGAAGCTCAAAGCAGGCTGGGCTGAAATTATTTTCTTTCCCTGTCACATGGCAAAGAAACTTCACCATTATACAAAACAGTAAATAACCTGGAAGTTATTCTTTCATAGATCTTTAATCTGATATGCAGATATTCAAACCAAAGCCTTCCCACAAGTGATTATAGGTTTATTTCTAAAAGGGGGAAAAAAAAAAAAAGGCAGCAACAGCAATAAAAAACCCAAGTCCTACCCCCACACCCCAAGGGCCACCCCACAAATGACACCCAAGAAGTTTGCAGCTTGGAGGCCTTGCCCAAAAGATAACTTGGGCAGAGCTGCTCTGTAAAACTGCAAAAGTCCTCATGAATCCAACTAGCTGATGAGGTTGGGGGGCCTCGACGCCCTCCCAAGCCCACAAAGAAGCTGCTGAGCTCACGCTGCATCTCTCCCATCACTCTGTATTTTCTACTCTCCTTACCAACCCCTCGTATCATTCCCAACTGGGCTCTCCTCTCCAGTTTTCTCTTCCTTTTCTCACTGTGTTCGCTCTTCCCCCTCCCTCCCCCTCCACTTTCCTCCCTCCAGCTCCTCTCTCCCAGTCCCTGGCACCCTTTCAGCACAGGCACAGCACATTCTGCCTCTCAAGTGGGCAGCAGCTACACAGACCAGCTGCCTGACAGCAGCACAGCACATTTCGGTCTTGCTAGAAACAAGCCTGAAACCCAGCACAGCAGCAGATTCCCACGGGATGTAAACAAGTAAACAAGATTTATTCTTTCTTTTATGACCCAGTAACACATCAGTGAAGTACAAAGCCCCTCCAATGTGAGCAAAACCAGCCTAAAGCTACCAACAGTTTGTGTTGCTGCCTGCTAATAAATTATTCCTCCTGAGCCTCTTTGAAGAGAGGGTCTTCTTTTAAAGGATGGGGATACTGAGGCAGAGGAGGATCACAAATCTGCACTTTGGTTCATCAGCTGGGGTACCAGCCCTGCTAGGAGCCCAGCAAAACAGCGTTTGTGAAGCCAGACCCCACGCCTGTGCCGTGCAATAGTTAACAAAGGGTTCTGCAAATACAGTCTGGGATCTAAAAAAGACATCAGCATCATCAGCACCAAAGAGGAGACTACAGGCCAAACAGTTTTGAGCAACATCCATCGCAGTGTCAGGAGGTTCAGCGTGTTTTCTTAACCCAAACCCTTCCAAGCAAACGAGGAATAAACAGGACTAACCCACGAGGGAGCTGGAGTTAGCGAGCGTATTCCAGTGACAAGACACAAGGAGGCTGTCTTGCCCGTATCTGCAGCAATTTTCCACTGCTAAGAAAAAAAATAAGTACAGCCAGTGAATGCAAAGCCACAGGCACTCTAGGGACTGGAAGAGATGCCCATGAGGTGTTTAGGACAACGCAAAGGATGATTTTACAGTCGTGTTTCAGGATGGAGCCTGACTAAAGGGCAGAATTACTCCTTTGTAGATGATTTGGATGGGGTTTGTGCTACAAACCAAAGCAACACAGAAGCTGTTGTAGGGAAAGGGGAGAGAGACTCAAAACTCCAGATTTGAACCAGCTGAAGGTTTGAAGGACTCAGGAATGGAGACCCAGAGCAGCACTCCCAAACTGCTCCTGCTGAGCAAGGGCACCGATCTCCCCACTCCCCAGCAAAGCTCAAAGGTATCCAACAGGGCATTGCTTTTCCCAAGGGCTCCAAAACGTCTTAATGGCCAAAATAGAAAATTTTCAACCTTTTTCCCCCATTTTTGTGGAACAGGAGAGTCTGTTACCCACTGTGAGAAGCTCAGGTGATGGTATATGCAAACACTCTCGTGCTCTATCCCCAGTTGGGCAATTTCTTGAACGTTCTTCTGTTCTGCATGAGCAGAGAGCAACACTTGGGCTGCGTGTTCATCTAAGCACGTTACAATAACCCCTGAGATTTCTTTTTATAAAGAAAGCTGCAGCACATTCCTATTATGCAAACAAGTTCAGAAAACACAGAGGGTTCATTTGAGAAGGTTCTATCTCCAAAGCTGCACATCAGGCAATTTAGGCAATCTAATAATTAAGAGTATTTTATTAACTGACCAAAGTGAGAGCAATAGAACTTGTTAATATTTAACTTACTGGGGCTCCCCAAACTGCTGTATATTTAGCATCTTTACTGACATTTTTATACCTTCCTCTTTATGGTGCATTGCTCTATTCTTAAGAGTCTGGCATGCTCTGAACTTCCCTGGGGAGGGAAGCACAGGACACTGCTAAATGTGAGCCAAGAGGGCAAGCTCTGCCCCAAGGTGTTACAATCAGGATGGGTTTCAAAGGACTACAGGGGACTCAGTAACTTGAACACTTTGATTAATGAAGTAAAGATCTCCAAGCAGCACCTAGTAATCCAAACCAGGAAGCTTTCCTCAAGTTTGTAAGAAGTTTTAAATCAATGGGCTGGTTTTAAAAGGGTTCAAAAGCCCTCCTCATTAACCTACTTCTTCTCTATAAAGGTCATGAAAGTTTTGACGTTAACTGCAGAGTAACCCAGCCAAATTGCTAGTTTGCTGTTACCTGGTCTTTCAATCCCATTATAAATTCTGCAAGTTCTTAATTTGTTGGCTCCAAGTAAAGACCAATAACAATAAACTCTATTTTTTTTTAAAAATCAAATGACATGTTTATTTCTGGAGGCTTTTCTCTTCTCCTCCCCTCCTTTCATGCAGCGAACACACTCAAAAAGGAAAAAAGTGACTCATGTTTTCAAGAAATGCGGAAAAGGCCATTTGTATTTCGTTGTGCTACAGCAATACGAGTTTCAATCACGAGTAAAAATCTCTCCCTTCGTTACTGTGCACTCACAACAAGCTAAACATAACTGACCACTACAGAACTGCATTCAAGGGTGCTCATTGGACCAGTCTGGGTTGAGAGGCTTCATCCCAGCCCCATCCTGGGACAAGGCTGGATGTCAGCACACTCCAGTGCTCCACCAAGTTTTCTTGTCCTCTCTGGCTGATGGGTGCTGCACCATCTGCTCCAGCCCCTGGCCTTGACTCCCAGGTTTTTTATAAGATTTTAAAGCTTCGTGATAAGGAAGGGGCTTGAGTTCTGGTTTGAACACTCAAAATGCAATAGTAACAGTTCCAAAGCTACACATACCGTTTAGTTTTTCTATTCATATATGTAAATTAAAATGCAAATACACCTCCATGCAGCCCTTCCCAGAGCACAGACACTTGCCTCTTCCCCATGACATTTTTCCAAGCAGAGCGTTCTGTTTTCTCCTATAATCGTTCCTTGCCTCTAAAATTTGTGCACAATACCTTAGGTAGCAGAGTAATTTACAAGTTCGTGTAAAAGCAAAGCTGTGCAGCTGCTCAGAGTTTGCAAAACTATGAAACAGGAGGGATTGCAACACAAAAAAAAAAAAATACTGTCTCTGCACAGATTAGTTTGCCCAGAATATAATACACACACAGAGGCAGAGAACGGCACGCTCGGAGCTGCAGGAAGCAAAGCTTCAGCGCTGATAAAGGGAGCTGTCAGAAGTGTTGATATTAAAGCTTTTCTCTTTTTTTTTTTCAGTTCAAGAACATATGCCTTTGTGTATATTTTATTTTTCATTAATTAACTCCGTTGCACGCACCACCCAAACACATCTTGGACTTTAGAAGGCATTCTAACAGAAGTTTTTTTGTTTTCTTTTTGTCCCTGCGTGTTATGACATTTCAAGGGTTGTAGTTGGCACTCATGTTTATAAAGTGGAGGAATTCCACGCATGGCGATGGAATAGATATTTTAACAATAAGTTACAAATATTGTCAATCCCATATTTTTCCCCCTTGCGTTTTCAAACACATCATAAATCCAGACTGGGTTTCTGTGCGTGAACCCTGCTTACCACTGAGCTGGAGACTCTTGGCATGAGCGCAAAGAGGCTTTTTTATAAATAAAACTTAGTAAAATCACTATGCACTCCATTAATTCAGGAACACTCCGCCTCGGCTTCAAAGGGGATCTTTACAGTAAAGATGGTGTTTTTGCTGCTTTAATGATTTGCTACTTGTACTTGTCATAACTACACGAAGCAAATATGCAATACCAGGGAGCAGCGGTTTAGGGAAACGCGCAGTTCCGTCTCCCACCCAGCTCCGCTCCGCTTCAATCCGATGGATTTGAGGCTTTATGTAGAAAAGCTACTTCATAAATCTAACACTTGAGGCTGTTGTATAATGCCAGTTCATGAAAGAAAACGATGCACGTGCCTCGGGTATCCGCATACCCCGTGCGCTGCTCCAGCATCCGACCCCGAGAATAACTGGCGACCCACGACGTGCTCCGCAGTGAGCGGTGCCGATAGAGGTAAAACGATACACACTTCATCTAAATAGTGTATACTATGAGATAAGTGGCCTACTAAGACTTTCCACACTGGTTCTTTCTTAATCCTTTTACAAAACATGAAGGCTCCCAATTTTTAAGTCATGTTTTATGCGGCTTGTCTCTTGCCCCACCTCCCTGCCATACATTTATATTTATTCCTCCCTGCTTCAGGGAGGTGATGTTTTCTGGGGTTAAGAGAAGCAGCAGATCCAGACCCAATTCCTAGACACACCTGTAGATGCCCTGGTACCTTCAGCACATTTGTTGAGCCTCAGTTTTCCTAAATTTCATAAATAGGAGCAACAATCCTCACTCTTTCACATGTTTTGACTACTTACGAATATTTTGAGGAACACTACTATTCAGACAACACACAGCACTTCAGATGAAATCATTTGGGATTAATTTTTGATGGAAAAAACAAGGGTGTTATCAGCACAATGAAAATAAATCTGGTTTTATTATTTATCTATTTGAGGTTGTTTTCTTCGAAATAAAGTAAAAAGGCATTGCCTACAACTGCATCCACCGTGAGTTTTTTTTAGTGTGAACGAGTATGTGGAAGTTGAGTTTCCTGTCTAATGTCATGCTAAGGGGACACCTGCCCAGCAGAAAGGCCCAGGTACCCACAGGAGGATCCAGGGGGACAATTCTTTGTCAGCCCCAGGCTGGAGCCCTCAGCTGGAAAGGCAGAGCCACCTTTTCTCCATCTCCAAATGTCTGGGTCTTCCAGCAGAGTATTACTGAGCAACTTGTGCTCCTGAGTATCTCAAAATACTGGATAGACATCAATGATTTAATCTAATTCACTCCTACCAGTGGCCATATCGCCTTTTTGCATTTCCCCATCTTTCCATGCCTTTTGGGTTTGGGAATGGAGAATGAAGCGCTGCGTCAGTGACAATAAATTAGAGCAAAGTCCCATTCTAGCAAAGCCAAACTTCCAGCCCCGACCCACAGCTCTCAATTTCACCACACATGCACCTTTTTCTTCTTTAATCTCTCCTTTTGCATTGCTCCCTGTCGCTCCATTCTCCTCCCAAATACTCATCTCTTTCCTCCAGCTTCCCCCTCCTCTTGGTTTTCCCTTGCAGTACCCCAGAACGGCCTGGCGCTGCTCCCTCAGACCATCCATTTCTTCTAAACCAAAGCTGTTGCAGAACATTTCCCCTGCACTGAACTGCAAGAAGAGATGGAAACTGCAGAAGGGAACCTGGGGGAGGGCTACCACCAACCCAGGTCCTCCCTGGATTTTCTTTGCCAACTTTCCTTAGCTCTCTTTCCACAAAGTGGGGAGGCTGCTGCAAGAGCATGTATGCACAAAATATATTAAGTGTATAAAATGCTTTACATAGGCCGTCAGCCCTCCTCCAAAAGGAAAATACAAGTCAACCCAGGGCTCTGTTCAAAGAACACCTAAGGAACAAGGCAAAAATAATTTGCAGCTACACACTATGGTAAACAGCATCGCTTGATGCGTATGAACTGGGCACAGCAACTCATCCTGCAAGTCTTACCCTCTGTTCAGTTACACCTTTCTGAAACCACACTGCTCTACCCAGCTCATCCTCAAGACAAGACCTACACACCTGTTTCATACATGTTTCTGCTTGCTGGGAGATAAAGACCAATTCTATTAGTTTTGACCAAAACTGGAAGTCAACAGGTTGGGAGGAGCTGGAACCACTGAGGGTTTGGTCTTCAGAGGGATTTCAACACAGCTCTGAGATCAAGCAGCTCAACTGCCTTTACCAGATGTCTCAAGTTGTGTTCATCCCCTTTAGAAAGGCCATGTACTATGGAGAAAATCCCAAACCTTCTGAGAAGCAGCCTTTTCCTTTGCCACATCGGCCTTATTTAAATGCCCTGGCAGTGCAGTTAGGCAGCTAGTTTATGCTGGCTATGAGGTTTTGCTGTCCTCTCACCAATATGTCCAGGCACATGGGATTTTTATTTTTTTTTCCTTTAAAACTGAGCCTCACAGCGTGATTCTCTGGCTCTTTTCCATTCAGCATGCACCAAGTTCTCATCACCTTTCCTTCCCCCAGTTAGGTATCACAAACTGGAGTAAAGGCTCTCCAGGTGATGTCTGAGCCCACTCTTTCACTCCCAAGTTGTCCTGTTCCCTTAGTAAATTTTCCAGATTATATTAGTTCCCAAAGTGACATAGGGACACATTTGGAGATATCTACATACCTGAAGACCCAAACACTCGTACAGTAATTCGTAGCAGGCATTTGAGCCAAGCACTTCGTTTACAAATCTACACCCAGTTCTACAAACCAATCTTCCTAATATTACTTAGGCTTCCAACTCTATAAAAGAATAAAGAGTATTTCAAAAGAACAAAAGCATCCCTCCTCCACCCTTTAAATTGTGTGAACTTTCGAAATAAAAAAACCTAATTTTGAGCCCTTTTATGTGTTCTAATCCTCTCTCTCTTTTTTTTTAATTTTGAACACAGCTGTCTGTTGTACTTTCTCAAATGATGCCAGATGCTGGGTTCATCAACCAAACGCATGAAAACAATGGTTTGAAAGCAATTAGAAGCACCGAGGCTGCACCGAGGCTCATATTAAAATGTGATAACACTGTTCTAGTGGGAATTGCAATGCTGCTGCATTTCTGACATTTCTGTGCTGCCAGACAGGCAGGATGTGCTGGAAGTGGGCCCTGATCGAGGAGGTAACATACTGGAATTTATTCCTGGAGTAAATGAAGGATTAGCTGAGTTGGAACACTCACAAGGATTTTTTTATTACGGCCCCACCTCCCATCTTGTCTGAACACTGGCAGATCCTTCTGTCTGTGCTCATGTATCACGACCGTTATTTAAGGAAAAAGGACGAACCCACCGAACCACAAGCCTTGGCTGCACCCAAATCAGGAGTAGGGTCTGAGTTCCACCGATCCAATACAGAGTCAAAGGAGCTCCAGGTCAGCTCTGAGCAAATACATTTCCATCAATTGCCCCAAATATGCAGAAGTACCCACTGACACGTCTTGTGACCTGCAGGCACCCTGGAAAGTTTAAATCATCACCTGCATTATTGCAGAAATGTAGATCAAAGTGGCCATCGGAATCCCCCAGCTTGTTAACAGACATAACAAGAGATGGTCACGGTCCTGAAAAATTTACAGCCCGACCATTTGTCTACACCTGGAGGTTGATTCAATTTCAAGTTCGGGTTAACGTGAAGCAATGAGACTGGCAAAAACGTGCTGAAGGTTACCCGACAGTCTTTGCTCCTAAGTCAACAGCTCATGGGAATACACTGCCCTTTCTGAACTTTAAGCCTTTTCTGGAGACAGTTTTGCAGAAAAATTTCCTGCACTTGTTCAAGACAATACATTCATGTCAGCACCACACAGTTTTGTATTATTTGCTCTCAAGGGTAAGAAGAAACAGACTTCTGCTGCCCAGAGAGAACACTAACCCCAAGCACATAGCAGCAAGAAATCACACCCCTCCTTCCCCATCGGCTCGTACTCACCTCGGGGCAGAAATTCCAAGTGATACCTAAAAGACCAAAAGACAAAAAAAGACAGACATAAGCATACATTCTTTTCTTAATGATTTGTTCCAGCCTGATGAATAAGTGACAGATGGGAGAATTACACCAGAAGGGCTGCCAGGAATCCAGAGAATGGTCAACACACACGAAGCTTCAAGAGGAATCACAAGTCCTGCAGATGCTCGCTGGCCCCTGCAACATCCTCTGCCACCCAAGAACCTCCTTTGCTAACCAAACCACCTCCCCTTCAAGAGTTTCAAAGGCTCCCAACTTCCTCCCATGAGCACAGGGCTCTTTCTCCAGACAGAGGTTTACACGACCTTTTGCTTTGCAGCCTTAATTGACCTCATCTCACACCTTCCCTTACAGCAGCAGCATTGCAGAGGGCAGAACACACACTGCCCACATTTGGCCATGCCAAAAAAAACCCTAAATCCTCCATGATTTCTTCATCTCTCACACTTCAAGCACATCTTGGTCTGACATCTGAGTCATTTTAATAAGGGACCAGCACTGGCAAGTTTTGGAAACAGATCAAGGATGGGGGATAAACCAGAAAGTGACCCATTCACAGGCAGGATGAGTAACAAAGGACTGGTCTATAGGCATTAGTGGCAAGAATCCAGTACGTAAAAATCCAATCAATTTGTTTCCTCATTAAAAGCTTTCATGAAGAAAATGATTTAACACAAACATTCAAGCTACTGACACAGATTAATTAGAAAACAACAACAGAATTCTGATTAAGGGCATAATATTTGACTTGTTTGCTTGGACAAAAAAAAATTTTAAATGTGCACAGAAAGAAGAAACTTTCCTGGGAGAATGGGCTCAGGGATAAATAACAGCTGTACTATACTGGAAAGAGCCACACCACTGTGCCTTGTAGCAAGAAAGGGCTGCAAATTTCTCTGGGCCTTTGGATGCTCTTGGCAGTGGTCCCCTCATTTTTACCAGCTCTTTTCTACCCCTCCTCTGGCAGCCACAGCTTATCTCTGGAGCCCAGAGAAGTGACACCACCTGCCCAAGGTCAGGGGAACCATCAGAGCAGCTCCATCCTTTTGTTTCCAACCAGCATTAGCTTTTGCTCAACGTTTGCTTTGAGGATTCAAACATTATTCAACATCTGATTTGAGAAAAAAAACCCCATCCCTGGGCTCAACCCCTGCTCTGCCAGGGGAGTGGTACCCACATTCCCCCGACCCCTCAAGTCCTGCATCCCTGAGAGCTGAAATACTTTCATCTGCTGAACAGACACTGCAAGACAAGGACAGCAAAATCACTTCTTTTGTGAACTTTTGTCTCTTGTGCTTGAGAGACTGTCCTAATCTCCCCTGAACATGTTTTAGTGATAACATTTACTGCACTAGGACCAAAATGATTTTCTGTCACTTCTAATTCCAGTTCAATAAAAGTATAAGAGCTTTGTTTCTAACCTCTGTCATTTTTAATACAGTAAAATGGTTGAAAAAAAATGTAAAATTGAGTTCCATTTCCTACCGGACCAGCAAGCCCATGTTAGCTTCACTCTGATCAAATTTAAAGGGAGGGGAAATACCAAAAAGATGCTTTGCTTTTTTTTTTTAAAAACCATAAGGAAACAGTCAAAAAATCTAATCTCGTCAGATCAGGATGTGTCTTTAATCTCCTGCTTTGATCATTTTCACTCTGGAAAGGCTTAAGCAGAGAATGCAAGTTAGTTCGGAATTTAATCGGGAGTGGGGGGAAGATGGTCATGTTCTTATGGAAGATGAAAGAGTAATGATCTAATTCCTTCATCTGCCACTGGCTGCATGAAAATCTTGAATAAATTACTTATCTTGAGAGCTTAAAAGGCACCCACATACGATGCCACAGTATTTTTCAGTATATTCACTTACAGGATTTCTTCCTTTCTGATGTTTTGGACGTGTCTGAGACAGGGTGAGGGGACACCTGACTTTCAGCAGCTGCTTCCCCCACCCTTTCCTGCAGGTAACTTCAGCTTTAGCTACTCAGCGAGTTATATTGCCACAATTTCAGAGGTGGCCAGAATATTCTTTGTTGTTGTTGTTGTTCCTACATTATCCAATAAATGCAATTATTTGGGCAAAACATCCATTTTGCTGCAGCAGCCTAGGTAGCAAATAGGGCAAGTTCAAATACATCTACAGCCCTGAGTCACACGCACGTATCGATTGAGAATAAAGCACGTTTCTGTGCAACGGAGGAGGAACTCAGCTAGCAGGAGGAGGTCACTCATTCTGGGCCATTCTCCAAAATACAGAGCTTGAGGCCAATTAGGATTTTTGTTCCCAATTAAGACAGTATTAACTGACAAGCATGTTATTACGCCTGTAACGCGTCCTGTCTGTGGGTAACGGGCAGTTACACAACGTTTCATTCTTTAGCTTTGCAGGTTTGCCCTGAAAGTTAAGGTCTGATAATTCCTCACTGCAAATAAAATTTATTTTGATTACTCCACGCACATCCCCTCCTCCAGCCAGACAGTGGACATTAGAAACCAGAGGCCTAATCCTTATTCAACAGCATCTTTATTTTGGAGGGTTTTTTTGCCTTGGGATCAGGTTTGACCTTTTCATCCTTAATCAACTGTTTTTAGATCTCACGAACACCAAGAGTAAAAGCTTCTCATTCATTTTCTTAACCAGAAAGTTTGAGAATAGGAGATGTCTTTGGCTATATTTGATATATTTTAAGCACTTTATTTTAAAAAGCTCCTATCCATCAGCTATCAGTGGAATCCTCCAAGAAGAGCAGCACTTAAGGCAAAACACAAAGAGTCTCCAGCCAAAGAGGAAGGTCCAATCTACAGCAGACCTAAAGAAAGTGGAAGGAGACAGGGAAAACTCTTGTGAAATTATTAACTAGCTTCAGCCAAACGATCTCACAAAGGAATCAATTGAGATTTTTGATGTGATATGTAAAATGAGGAAACTAACCCAAAAATATCTGGTTTCCATGACAAAGCCAAAAAACGAGTGTTGCACTGCCAACACTTTAACAAAAGACATCCTATAAGTATTTCCCCCCACATGGCTTGTAACAAACCACCCACCTCTCACCTCATCGGTGCGTTTTTCAGGCCAGACAGGAAGAAGCCACAGATTTGTTCTGTTGAAAACACAAACTGTTTTTCATGATCGTGTAGCCTTTGAGGTTACGCACTCAACAAGCAAACATCAGAGGGGCTCGCTTTTCTGGAAATGTTTATGTTCTTTGCTCCTGAAAAACATACAGATCCCAGTTCTAATTCAATCAGCCTCCCCATAGCAGTGTCTCCAACTGGACCCAATCAAAATTGCAACTCAATTGTGTAAACAGACCTCAGAGGGTGACTTGTCATGAGAAGGACTAGAAAGAAGATGCTGTTCTTGTGTTGGAAAGGGAAATCGAGTCACAGAGCAGGCGGGTTTGCCAGAAAAGCCTTCTTCCCAACAGGAACCCACTGTCAACAGTCTTCAGGCAGAATTAACATTTCTCAGTGGCTGGTCTGTAAGGACCAGAGCCTTCTGCTGTCTCTCACAGAGCCAGGACTTGGTCTTCAGAAGCAAAGCTTCCAGGACACACCAAGACCTTGATCACAGATCTTATCCTTGCACTGGTTTATAACAGAAGCAAGATTGGAAGCAACCCCAAGAGCATCAGTGAAGCACTTCTGAGGTTTGAAAGTAAGCTCTCCAAATTCTATCCCTTCCTAGCTGTACTGTGTGATGGATTCACCTTCAACAAAGTAGAGTTTGCTTTCTATAACTCTTACTCAACAGCAGCCACCCAAGGACAGTGGTGCTGCCAGGCCTGACCAAGCAGGACTCCACTCCTTGCAGATGCAGGACTATCAGCAAAGAAGTTACTTCAGCACCCCTCTCACCTCAGCAACCAGGGAAATCCAGAAACATCCCTTCTTGTTCCAAAAGGAAGGGCAGACTAAACTCCGGAACTTGCAAGGATGAAATTCACCCCCTGGGTCAGTATTATTCCTGCCACACCAGGTCTAGATTTACCCTTTGGTATGAGTATGGGACTCATTTTCTTGGAGCACCAAAATAATTTAGTTTTATTCCAAAATTTCCAGGCTTTACACAAAACTCAAGCAGCAGATCTACCCCATTGCATGGAAGGGGGTCACAAATCCCATCAGTGCAGAGAAATCCAGTAAAAGACATGATTAACCCACTGGTCAGTTTGCTTTGCTGACCAGCATCCACTGGTTGCAGCAAATCCCAGAGCTGGAGGGGTCAAACCAGATCCATTTGGGGCTAGAAGCAAAAATTGCTGTCTGAAATCTTATGGTCTGTGTGATGCAGGGGGTCAAACTTGATGGTTATAATGGTCTCTTCACAGGTCTAAAGTCTATAAAAGTCTAAACCCCACTTTCCTCTCAGACTCAATTTCAGCAGGAACCATAAAATAAAGTCAGGTTTCAATCAAATTTCCTGTATTTTCCTGCCCAATTAAGAACACTAATATCACCACAGATGTTATTAAATTAGATATTTCAAGACAGGCTAATTTGTTTGGTGCACAGTATTCGTTGGTTTTTAATGTTTGCAAAAAAAAATTAAAAAAAAATCAATGCTGTACAAGATTTCAAGCAGGAAAAAGAAAAGATGAAAATGGGATTGAGGAGCTCACCATTAGCAAAGTCGGTTACAAACCACTTCAAATGCATTTCTCGGTTAAACGTTACAGAAGCAGCTATGCAAAGACTCTGGTTACACAATTTCAATCATCTACAGTCCTCAGGTTTCAGATTAACAATGCATTCACAAGGAAATGGATGGGGAAAGAGGGGTAATTTTATCAGCTGGAATGGAAAACGATGCAAATTACTGAAAGGAGTCTAACCCAGAAGGCACCAAACTGCATTAGTGGCAGAGTGAACGGCCACATTCACCCCAGGTATAAAAGCAGGTAAAAATATAACAACTGAATGGAATTTGTGCCTCTGCCACACCATATATTAATGCAGAATTCCTTCCTCTGCACTCCTCAAAAGGAGGGTGGAAAAAAAAAACCCTACCAAGATTACAGAATAAATTGGGAACGTCCTAACAGAAACTTTAACAGACTTGAAAAAGAAATAATTGCCATGGTCAGCAGGAAACTTGAGTGTTGAAAACTAAAGGAATGCCCGTGCTCACACATCCAGACACAGCTGTACTGGTGCAAGGTGGGCAGAGGCTCACACACCCAGACACAGCTGTACTGGTGCAAGGTGGGCAGAGGCTCACACACCCAGACATAGCTGTACTGGTGCAAGGTGGGCAGAGGCTCACACACCCAGACATAGCTGTACTGGTGCAAGGTGGGCAGAGGCTTCAGATCTCCATCAACAGCAGCTTGTGTCCCCCCAGGCCAGTGCTCCCCCTCCACTCTGAGCAGGGCCACATCTCCCCTGCATGAAGGGGAAAAACCCAAACAACGAGGAGCTCGTTTTTAGGATAGACAATGCAAATCCAAAAAAAACCAACACACTAAATACTTCTGAATTGACAGGGATTCGCTTTTCTTTTTTTGCAGAATGAATCTGTATTTAATGGCCAAAGTAAGTGTGAATGAAACCCTGCTCAGCAAGATCGTTTCCTTGCTGAGCAAATAAATTTCAGCTCTCTGAAGAACACGGAGAACAGCACTTTGCCTAATTAAGGACAATGTGGTGGGGCTATAGTCCAGCCCTGGCATTAATGTGCTGAGCTCAATTATCTGCCCATCAGGTCACATTCTTAAATTCCTTTTTATCTTGGTATCACACATTATTCAGCATAATGAGTTTAATATTGGTAGGAATTACAGGCAGTGCATTTACACTAATGAAGCAAAATTACCCTGAAATTGCATTTGCTTTAATTTCAATCTTGAAACTTTAAAATAAGGTTGAAAATTGAAGTAATAAATGTAGTTAATATGGTTAGAAGTTTATTAAAACAGGCCAAATGCACTGCTTTAGACAATTTTGGATGTATTTCCATTAGCAAATCTTTTACAATCCTACTGTAATACTTTGCCACAGAAAGGATCAAGTTCAACCTGATAATGAGGCAAAGTTCACTTGGTGCTGAAGTATCTACAGTTCAGCTGCACCTGTAAACCAATAAAACCAGTAGCTTACTGGTTTGTGACAGCACACATGAACCACATACTACAAAAGCTCCCTGAGATTTGTAGCACAACCCCACAGACACCCAAACCAGAGGTGGTCACACTGTGTTGGCTTTACCCATCTTGTTCCAGCTCCAGCAGCAAGCGCAGGATTTCCTACCGACAGTAATGCTGTCGGGGCCAGATGTGGCCAAGCACCCAGCAGGACCTAGGTGACACTGTTACCCAAGTTTGCTCCCCAAAACCAAGTATTTCTGCAGCTCAGAGTATGGAAATGTATATCCAGGCACCGGGAGCATCTCTGCACCAAGGGTGAGCAAGATCTAAGCTCAGAGGTTCTGTTTATTTTCCTGAACAAGGCTCATGGTGGCAGAGCTCAGCCTCTGGTTGAAAATAAAACACAGGACAGCTTTGGTGTTTCACTACAGAATTAGATGTTCAAACCTCATCCCAGACTTATGTTACAGACTTAAATCACTCGACTGGGCAGGGAGCACACATCTGCTCCGCAGCTGGGAACCCCAACGTGCCACCAGCCACAGCACTCTCACTTTCATGGCACGGCGTGAAAGGTGACTGGTACTGGCACGGCACCACGGTGACTGCGGAGCTCCAGGAAAAACCTTGGCTTTGGCACACCAGGACACATCTGATAAGTGAAAAGTTTCATTGCAGACTTAAATGACCACGTGCAGACTTTTTCTCACCAATAGCACAGTAGCAGCACTGGGAATATTGCCATAAACTTTAAGGAGGATTAGACAACCAGGCAGTAAAGTGAGGTTTTGGGGCTTGTTATCCAGAGGTGAAGAGCCTGGTCTATGCTGGAGCTCCTGCTGCAGGTAGGAATGTCAAAAAAAAAGGTCCTGTGTGCAGGATTGGGCCTCAGGGTCACGTCAGTGTTTTAGTCACAGCGGAGCAAATTAAAGGTAGAGTTTCAGTGTCTATTTTGGATTTCCTAGTGGGTGTACGTGAGGAACTCTCTTCATTTCTGCTTTGATATACAACAGGTCTGCCTTGCTCTCCCTTTAGCACTATTGCATTTCACCTCAGGGGAGGAAAAAAAAAACCACTAAGAATTTGTTTCCATCAATGCAAACTTGCCTTCCTACAGGGAGTTTAAATGACTAGCTGACTCCAAGGAGATGGAGGAACTATTTATCTCCATATTTTTAAATAAATCCCATTCTCCCCATCTCACCCCCTGCCATTGTAACTGCTCTAGAAATGTCGAAATGCTGAGGTGAGGTCATTTAACAGCAAGAAAACAGGGTTTTTTGTTACTGCTCTTGCCAAAGGACAAGAACAGACTTGTGTTCCTGAGCAGAGTCATGTATCCGATTCATCCCAGGTGTCAGACATCTGCTGCTGGCTTCATTAGGACACAAGAAACAGCAGCGACATTCCCAAGGAACAACTTGAAACCAACTCTCAGCACCAACAGACCAAAACCAGAAGCAACTGACAACAGTTGGGGCTTCGGGGAGACAAGCAAAACTCTGCCCCAGCACCACATCCTCCACCTACCCGTCCCCAAACCAAAGCTGCTTTTTAAGCAATTTTTATCTATTACAAACACTTTGTTTTTCTTTTCAGGACTAGAGCAGAGTCAGGACACACGTAGTTGTACATGCTACTGGGCTGCAAGATCCTCATCCCTCACACAGCTAATTCCTGGGGACCAAGCCTCCAGTTGTGTTCTGGAGCTTGTTTTCCTGGATGCCAGGCAAAGCAATCAGAGAAAGCAATTTAAAAAGAGATTAGCAACAAAACCAAAGAAAAAAAATTGCCAGGCCAGGATTTACATATAAGAGATTAGAAAGTGAAATAGGATGACTTAGTAGGGAGGGAAAAAAGAGGGAAAAAAATAGAACTGTTTCAACACAGTGTACTTTAAATAACCAAATGAATTCTGAAAGTAAGACGGTTCGGGGACTCATAACTCAGCCGTACGGTGACAGCCTCCCCACAGCCACCACCAGCAACGCCTCCTCGAGCAAAAAATACCCCAGGCTGCCTGGGAAAAAATTATAACCTGCAAACACAATCCACTCCCTACCTACCGCACTTCTCGCGGCGAGACGGGAACAATACATCCTCGCAGGTAGCACATGGAGACATAAAGCCCAACTACTCGTTCACATTATGGCCATCAGCAAACCTCCTGGTTTGCAACACTATGAGGCCACGGGGAGAACAGCACTATAAAGACCTGACGGCCAAGTTACAGGAACAGCTATTGAGGCTGGCTCAGGATAATCCTACTAGATGAAGCTCTTCTCTTTCAGAGACATGTGTGTCTCTCCCCAGGAGTTCAGCAGTTTACTTATGTCCATTATGAACCCAAATAACGAAACCCTACGCACCGGGTTGTGTTTCACCCAGCAGAGGTGGAATGCAGAGAGTGGGGCTGCTCGGGGGAGGCAGGAGCTTCCTGAAGACCACGGCTGATGATTTCCTGAACACCCGCCACAAAAGCCACAGGAAGCTCCCCGAAGAGACAAACCTCATCCCCAAGAGCAAGACCTGCTCGGATCCTTTCAAATAAAGAAGATACAATTATCGTTACAGTAATCTCCCACCACAAATCATTGCATTAATGGCTCAGGTCAGAACAAGGACGTCTGTATAACTCTGTTCTTCTCACCCTTTCCAAGTCCCACCAAGCAATAAAACAGTAGGAAATCAGCGGTGCCCCATAGTCTTGGCTCAAGGGTCTCGCTGTCCTGGCCAGAAGGACCTGCAATTTGTTTCAGTAAGCAACAGGGCTGAGGCTCACATCTGAACCCGAGCATCCAGGAGGTGTTTGTGTATCACCCCTCCTCCTGACGCAAAGGCTGCTTCACCAAGTCTCCTGCCTTTTTCACAGGACTTGGTTCTAAAAGCTTTCTCCCAAATTGTATTCTTAAGCTGAGCAAGAGCTAAGAGCCAAGGTTGGGTTCTGCATCACAGCATCAGCATTTGCCCCAAGACCCTGAAGGCTGCTCCTTCTTGAGCAAGTCACTAAAGCCACACACAACCTCTGGTAAGCCAGATGTCCACGGGACGATGGCCATAGCAGCATCTTTCCCCGCTGCTCAAGCACCATCCACAACCCCAACAGCACACAAAGACAGACCACTTCAGGAACCAAGAACAATCCAGTATTTCCAAGTTCACTGACTGCCTCACACATTTATCAAGTTCCATGCTACTTGTTTTTAATTCATTAAAGACAGACCTAGAATTGCACTACATGAAGATAAAGAGTTGTCACTTTTACAGTTGCATGCTCTCAGCACAGATAAAGCTTGGCTTGATGTCTGAATACTTCAGGTTCAGAATTCCGCTTACTTAACTCTTTCCATCCAAGATCAATACCCACCAATGAGTGGGAATTTTTCAGAGAAACCACACCAATCTGTTGCAAACATGCAATCAAGCCCTTTCTTCCCCAATATTCCAGGCCACTGCTATACACACACATCATTCCTCCATTAGATAAGCTGCAGCCCCATTTTCCAAAGGCTTCCATCTTCTGCATTCAGCTTGTTTCAATTATTCAGGGCAACCCAGGCTGATAATTACACAGTCCCGAGTTGCTGAGTAAAACTGATGCTTAATTAGCCAGCAGGAAAGATCGATTAAGATACAGCAGGGCATCTTGCAAAGTTCTTCAGTGGGACTGCAGGGAATAGAGTCTGGCTGTGCCCTTCCGAAGGATAAAATTCTCTGCTTCTCAGGGACTCGACAGCAGTTTTATTTAAACTGGATGCTTAGATCAGTCAACCACCCTGAGTTTTATTGTCAGGTCTTAACTTCAAGTGACACAACTCATATCTTATAACTAGAGCATTAACAGCAAGCTCTGGATCACGTTTCTAGCCAAACATATAATGCAGCTGAGGCTGAAAGTTTTATTTAAGGCTCCAGCAATCTGTTTTCTGTTTATGTTCTTTGATTTTCCCCCAGCACAATAGAACAACTTGTTTGCTTCACTCACATACCCAAATGATGTAATTCATGTTCTCATGCAGGACTTGAACAGTGCTGAGGACATGAGACTTTGGAACCCAGGTCAGACCCAAGTGTTAACTCAAAACGTCATCTTCATTCCTTTCTACTATATCAAAGCCCAGGCAACGCATATTTGACTTTAAGAGCCACTTGTGAAATAGATACTTCCAGCAGCAAGCCAGCAGCATGAATCTTTGCTCGCTGTATTGATTTACCCACATGCCTAAGTTATCAAGTGATGGATTTTTTTCCACAAAATCCTCCCTAGCACAAAGAAGAGCACGACAGGATGAGAGACCCATGTGCAAAGAGTTGTACAGACACAGCCCAAGGCATAATACTTTTTTTTCCTTATTTTTTTTCTTGCCTTGCAACACAAAAATTCCAAACATACATGGTTGTCTGCAAAGTTATCATTATTTAACTAGTAAAATCCAAGAGCACACAAACGAGTGTGCAGTGCACTCTCACACTATACCAAGCCCTGAACACCCATTCACTTTCAAAGCATGGTCCAGCTAGTTGACTACAGCATGTGGTATCTCAAGGCTTGACCCTATTCTGAAGCATTTTCATTAGAAAGTAATGCAGACAACACAAACCTGGCTTTGACTTGCTGGAAGCCAAAGAGAATTGCATCTCTCTGCTCCCTTGCTTTAGCACTCAAGTTTTCATTCTGCAGTCCATCTGCCAGGAAGTCTTCAACATCTGGGAAAGAGAATTACAGGTTAAAACTAACGGGCAGGTACTTGTTCTTGGCTAAGAAACCTGGACCTGGCTGTGCACTGGGAAGCCCTCAAAGCATCGCACCAAGCAGCCTGATCTAGAGACACAAGTCAGTCTGAAGACTTCATTAGGAGAAATTAAGACATTAAACTGATCATGGATAGGAGAGGTTCTAAATATTGCATGTGATTACAGAGCTTCTCTCTGGTTGCAATAGCATAAGGCCAACAAGCAACTGCAAAGAAGCCACCACGCAGAGGGAAGGAAAAGGAAGGTGAAGCAAAAGATGGGTAAGTCTATTGGACAAAAGTGCAATTCCACCTGCCTCTTTGCTGCCCCAAACCCTAAAAAAAAAAATCTGCTGCTGTGAAAGGCAGAACTGGTTTTCCCATTCAGAGGAGGATTCAAAGCATTTCTGAAACACTAATGCAAGCTACCACGGGCACTTCAAGGAAACCCCAACCTGTGGTTCTCACAAGAATGATGCTCACAAAGGACAAGCACTGAACAACAGGTTGGTTGTGCACTAGCATCACAACATGGGCTCTCCCACAAGGTTATCACTGAAATCCTACACCCTGTGCTTACTCAGAGACAGCTAGACAAAAGTAAATACAGCGTTCTCTCACCTGGAAGCCACATCTATATGCAGAAATTTAACCTGAACTGGAAGATAAAAGGATTATGTGTCCTCTATTTGCATAAATATTTATGTTCTTTACAGAAGCCTCAAAAATTCTCAGAAAACAAAACAGTTGCAATCACACCTGCTCTGTATAAGACAATATCAGCCTCGTACTTGAGCAGCAGTACTGCTAGTTTGCCCTAGCAGAGAAAAGGTTGGCTTCAAAGCTATGGTGGTGTACATCCACAGGCCTCTCCAACCTTTAACTCAGGCCCCATACTGTGACACTAATGTCAGCTTAATATCCTGCTTGCAAGACTTTCAGCTCCTTATGCTTCAGCTGCCGGTACAACAGCCAGCACTGTTTAGCACACCCCAGGAGTCTGCACGGCTCCTTAAAAACAGCTCCTCCACCTGCAAGCACATCTCAAGATCAAAAAGCCACAAGAGAAATTAATACCTTTTTTTATTAAAGTCACAAGCCCTCATTTCTTTTTGTTGCCTGCTCATGACATGCTCAAGAAAGGCTTGGGGGGGAGGTTGGAGAAAACAACAGAAAAACTGAGCTCTTTAAAGCAGAAGGCATAAGGAAGGACATGAAGGGGAACAAGGCTGATGCTTGGGCATCCCCCAGGAACAGGGCTCTCTTCCCACCTCCCCCTCAGAGGAAGAGAGGGGCAGGACTAGGGAGATCCAACTCTGACCACAGCAGCCTGGGAAGGAAGAGTGAATCCACATCATGACACTTGTCTCCGTAACAATCAGGTTCTGCTTTCTGGATTTTTTTCAGCTGAAGGCACCAGTTTCCATAGAAGCATTCACCAATAAGCACATTTCAGCCAAATGCAGACTCCTCCAGGTCCTCACTACCTCCTTGCTCTGTCTCCCTGTTTTTCCTCCTACCAGGAGGGCTCCTGACCCACAAGAACCAGCTCTGAGCCAGCCGTGCCTGACACCTGCAGCCACCACTGCATAGCTGAGAAACAGAGCTTAAAGCCCAAATGCAGCATTGGGATATCGAAGCATCCTGGCACAGTCCCTCTGATGAGGGGGATGCACAGTTGCCACATCTCAGTAATGCCAATTCACAGCATCGCTCTCAAATCCACACCTACATCGAACAGTGGTTTTGGGAGGTCCAGAAGTGCAGAGGTGTCAAGTCAAAATGCCTATTTACATCAATCACTGCTGGGAATTCAGCTCTAGGTGACCTGCCTGGGATAACACGAAGGCTTTGCCAGAGCAGCTGAGTGAAGTTTTGTAAATCCCAGGCCCATCCTGTAGTCCTTCAGCTAAGTTTTGTTATCAGTACATCTCTATGCAGTTTTAGTTGTACACCTAAGATCCAGTACCAGCTTACAACAAGCCTAACTACTCTGAGGCTCACACCACTTACAAATTACATAGAAAGTACCCAAGTACATGTATCTAAACACAAAGGATATATCTCACTCCGAGGAGCTTACTGTTTAAGAACAGATGAGGCTAAGGGGACAATTTATTATATACAAACCAGCATAAAACCAGCACAGTAGAAACGGGTCAGCAAGAGAAACTACATCCAGGCTGTATTTTCCCAGTGAAAGAGAACAAGCAAGAAAAAACAAACTGCTCCCACAACTTGCACAAATATCAGCTGCATCCCTCTGTCATTTTTAAGCACAGATTAGCTCCATGAGTATGTGATTAGCTCTAATATGGTATTTACTTACTGGGATGTCAGCACAGATCAGCTGCTGGATAAGTTATGGTAGAAGGAGGGTCACTTCTGCAAACCAGGCAGAGCCCCTTTCAGAGCCAGCCACTATGTTTATAGCACCAGGAAATGAAAAAGAAAGCCTAACCATAAACTCTCAAAGTGGATCAGGAAGAGCAATATGTAAGCAGCTCTAGAGTAAATCACCCTAATGTTAGTTTTACTGCTTGTCGGTAACATTATATTCTTGATGTTTATAGATTGCTCTCTGCGATCCACTCTGAAAGTTTACAGGACTCTCCTTTTCATTTCCTGCAGCTAAAAAGGTAAGAGGGGAAAAAAAAATAGCTGAGATTTCATCAAGTGTTTCAAGGGAGTTTCTAGAGGCAATTGCAGTTATCCACTTTAATCCTGCAGGAGATGCACAGCATCATAAAAATTATGTCACAACCACTGAAGTCCAGGTAGTAAATAACCTTTTAATGGCAGCACTAAATTCTAGGAGTTAATCAGCACTCAATGAGCAGAGCTGAAAGGTATTAAGATGCCATGTGCATTCTTTCTATACACACATTCACTTCCCTCCTCCCTCTTTTCGACTCCTCTACCACCAGAATGCTGCCAGCAGAAATCCAGCGCTCCATTCACAGAGGAACTAATCCCACAGAATCACATTTTAGCTATGCAAGATAGTGCTGAGCCAACCAGTCTGCTCCAACACTTGTTTGATGCTTCACATGATGCCTCCTGCAGTTTATCACCCCAGTTGGCTGGGAAAAATTAATTTTAAAAAAGTTTAGGACACCTATCACCACAGAGAGCACAGATACCTTGAGCTTCCCTGAGACTGCATTAATATTTCCAGGATACGTCCCAAGACAGCCAGGGATTTGGAAAGCTAGTGGTATCATCCTCTGTCCCACTTGTCAAAATAAGAGCTGTGAACTATCACACACAGGATTTCTTGACTTTTCCACAAGCTTGAGAAAGGATGGTTTAATTGTGAAACAACATTTTTCAGACAAGCCGTCCTGCTTTTGTGGGGCTGAGTCAGAGAAAACCTTGAGAACTGCAGCAATCTTCATCCATCCTCCTGGAACAGACCGAAGGGGACATTGTCCCCTATGCAATGGGGGAACTGAAAACAGCTTCCAAGTCTCAACTCTGAATTCCCTGATATTTAAGTTCCAGAGCTACTCATGATGCTACACCAGTGCTGACTGTGACTATTCGCCTTCACAAACCAAAGTATTTTACTGTGTATTTTTAAAACAGCGCTGAGGCTGCCTGCCTTGCAATTAGCAGCTCCCAGCTTCGTCAGGCTGTGCAGGTGCAGCCAGTCTCCCCACACAGCACCTGCTCTGTCCCTCCTGTTGCCCAAACTCCATCAAGAAAAGAGCTTTTCTGAAATGAAGAGGATGAAGCACTGCAGGTGAAGGGGAGATAATCAGACTGCCAAACTGCCTTTGCTTCTGCAAACAAAAGCAGAAGCTCTGGGTTTGTCAGGGATACATCACACTTTTTAGCACCGCTGTTTCAGCCTTCTGAAGAAGTTTGTGCTAAACAAACATGAAATACCCTTAAGCAAAAGTAGTTTTAAAAAGGACTCGACAGAGTCGAAAGTGAAACCCCGTGCAATTAACTGACAAGGCAGTGCTAATGAGAACTTGGGTTGCTTATCTGCAAGGTGGAACTTGAAGTAACACAATTGCTGCAACCACATCTACTCGTAAACGGAAAGTAACACACATTCATAAGCGTTGCAGGATTGTCGTGTAGAGAGAAGAGCCATATTATGTTGGCTTTCAGCACTGTAACCTCAGAGATGTCTTCGGTGATAATAACACAACTGTCACGAGCAAGTCATTGATTACCTGGTTTTGAGCATCGTGTGATCAGTCCTGCTCTACAGATCAAACTTTGATACAGGGAAGCAGATGTTACCGCCTGAACAGCAGTACGTGTTTCCCCCTCTATTTGTAATTTTTATTTTAAATACAAGAATTCCAATAAGGCAGCTTGCAAACACTGTAATAGCTTAAGCTCCTTCATTTCCAGCCTGCGTAGCTGGAAACCTCCTCAGCCACTGGAAGGCCTCAAGACCATATAGATTGTTGAGACACAGCAAGTTTGATACCGAGGTATGTGACATGCAATTAATCTCCATTCATAGCCTGCTATACTTGTCAGCAAACAAAGGCTGTGCTTTAGAAGGAGATCTGAAGCCTTCAATTAAAAACAGTCAGCTAACAAGAAAATAATCTAAGTTAAAGGAAGGTGGCAGGTGCAGAAATGAGTTGTTTACAGAAGTGTCAGCGCTGAACAATAAAGCGCTGCACATCAAAAACGTGAAAGGGTGAACTTCACTGAAGCCCCCATGATTAAAAAACAGAGCAGAAAATTTACACCTACATCTGGGGGAAGACACAAAGCATTTGGAAGGGAGCTTTGACGGGCTCGCAGGCTGCACGCTCTCCCTCAGACGGACAGATCCCAGAGCTGGGAGTTATCCCGCATCTCGGAGGGGAAGGGGCGAGCGCTCCGTGCTGCCAGGAGCCGTCGCAACAGGAAACTAAAGGTCACAAAACCCTGCAGCAGCCAGGGCCAGCCCCAAATGCAACTGCTCCAGCTAGATGCTAACGACTCCTTCCCCACCACCCACCACATCTGCGAGAGCAGGATGTGTCGGTAGCACGGGCACGTGGTGCTCAGCAACGGGCTGACACCATCGCTCCAGCCCACAACGCCGCTGCTGAAGCTTTGTTGATGGGCAGGTTGTGATGTGGTCACCTCTGCACGGCGTTTCTCTCACCAAACCTTTGCTTACCAGACCACGGGGTCAGCAACCCTTGCAAAGGTCCGTGCAGAACTTGTTTATGTTTGTGAAGCATATTTTAACCAAAGGGTTTAGCATAGTTTCTGTTTGGCTGACCCACCGCTTCAATGAGTAGAGGTGTTGCAGTCCAAGTTTGTGAAGAAAGCCATGAAAACCAACTTCAGGGGCCTCCCACCTTACACACACAGAAGTAAGTGCTGTCAGCTGTTAGCACAGCTCATTCACTCAGAAGTTAAGACCTCAGGAGGGTGTTCAAATTATCAAGCAGAAGTGGGGCTTGAAGCCAGCATTGCCCTCTCAGCTGTACCCCTATTTTCAACGGGGTTCAAGCTTTCCCAAGGACGCACCCCCACCGGGTGACCTTGCTCACTGCATCCCCAGCACAACGTACCCATCTGCACAACATCCAGAGTGAGGAGACACCACTATCACAGCCACCTGCAGAGAGGGCTCACTGCAGCTTCTCTTACCCATGGCACCCACTCCCTTGCCTCACCCTCGTGATGCTCACCAGCAAAGCCTCAATTACCTGAGAGCCCTCAGTGGGCACATCTTTTGACCATGCCAGAAGAAACCTCTCAATCTTGCATACACTCTTTTCCCCTAGCACAGACACTAGGGTCACCAGACAGCTTCCCCACTCCTGAAACAGGCACAGACCCACCTGCCAGCTCCTGAGAAACAGGACAGCCCCAAAAACACACCAGGACAGGCAGCCACATCCTCTACACTCTCACTGAGGTTAGAGACAGGGAAGGCACACATAACCTAACGACCCCAAAACCTTAGAGAAGAAGTAGCTCTCACACTCCTTCCACTCCTCTCTCTGGCTCAGCACAGTGAGTTGCAAAAAGCTTTGCAGCTTCTTCCCCTGCAGCCACAGCAGATTTCCCCCATTAAGCAGAAGGGGAGCAAGGAAGAATTCATGGTTACCTTCCAGGAGTCTCTGAATCTCCTCTGGGATCATACCTTCCTTTCCACAGGAGTCAAATCTGCTACTACAGCAGGAAAGGAAGCAGGGAGGGCGGGGACACCCCAAAAAAAGTAGGAGGAACCACAGGGCTCCACTCAGATACCTCCTCCTCCTCCTCTTACAACCCCAACCAACTCAACCTACCTCCTTGCAGGCAGCCAAGATACCCAGCTCCTCTGGATGCTGAGTACCTCCATTCTCCCAGGCACCTCAGCTCCAGCCAAACAAGCTACAGCAGTGCCTGACCCCAGCTCAGCAACAGCACAGCTGAACCCAACCTCCTGCATCACCCTTTTAATCCAGTGGCAGTTGGGGGGGGGGGTGCATCTCCTTCATTATCACCCAACTCCATGCACCTGCTGGGCTCTGCGGGGCTGCGTAGCCGTTGATTTAACCTCCTGGGTCTGCTCCTGGCACAACAGGAGTTGAGGATTGGAGCTGTTCCAGGCAAAGGCAGGCTCCCTCTTCTAATGCACAGGGGAAAAGAGCAGTACTGGGTTGTTCTGCGATAAAACTTCCCCTCTTCCTGCATAGGAAGGGGGCTAGATTGTAATAGCCGTTCATATTTCTATGTCTTGCCCAGAGAAATAACAGGGTTGTGCACTTTAACTTGCTTTATGACAGGCAATAAACACAAACTGTGCTCTACAAAACAAAAATGGCATTGCATTAGGTTAACCCGCAGCCCGACATCTGCTCCTCTCCTAAATAAATGAATTAGCCCAAGCTGACTGTGAGCGTACCGCTATTATTTTTCATTCTTGCATTCCCAAATTTTAGGCTCAGTAGTGACAACTCCAAAGGCAGTCTTCTTTATCTGAAGCTCATCAATGATTCCAAAGACCAGTTTAAGCTTTCCCATAGGTGAAGTGTGCAGGATCCAGTCGTTACTTTGCGATATCCTCGTATCAAACAAATATTTATCGCCATAGCACATAGAAAAGGTTATTCTGGACATGCTTGACACTTTTACTTTTCTGGTATTTTATGCTTGGCATGTGATGTCTAATTACATTTTCCCAACATAGGAAATGTTGGAGATGGCAAAAAAAATATACAATCTGGCTGTGTTGGCCACAAATACAAAACAAAGCTTCACGAAAATTAACACTTGCTGCTTGCACTGGGGCACGACACGAGGTCCTGACAGGAGACCCAGGCTCTGTGCTAAGGTGGATCATACCATGATGAGGCAGGGCCACTCCAAACTCTCCAAGGAGGCTCCTACAACTGCTTCTCTTGCTGCTTTTCAATCCTCCTGCTCTGGCCAAGTGTGATGGGTTGATGTAAAGGGGTTCTGGTGGCAGGAGAGGGGATTTGCTCCCTGTGACTTCCCTGGTTTTGGAACCGGGTCAGACTCGGTTCTGGCCACTAGATCCTTGCTCCCCTTCTGCTTAGTGGGGGAAATCTGCTGTGGTTGCAGGAGAAGAAGCTGCAAAGCTTTTTGCGACTCACTGTGCTGAGCCAGAGAGGAGCAGAAGGAGGATCAGGTTCTTACAGCTCTCTGAATGCATCACCTGCGTGGAATAAAGGTTTGGGCAGCAGGCCTTGGAGAAAGGAAACCTGGAGCAGATTCCAGATTTGCCCTGAGCTTCTTGCTCGGTTCAGTCAAGGCAATCTGTGTGTTTCAGGTTTATCTCACACATGTGATATAAGAGCTATACTGGCTCAGATATGGAAGAGATGGAAATACATGAGAGAGATGCTCCTCCATATGCTATCAGCTGCCAACAGGCTTTGTGACCCACTTTCTGAGACAAGTGGGTGAAACAAGGGAAAAGATTCTGTTACGCTTTTCGTTATCAGTACAAATCAGATAAAGAACAGGTATAAGATGAAGCACAGTGCTTTGTGTTTTTTGGTTTTGGGTGTGTGTCTTCAATTCCAGTGCGTTGTCTCCACTGTGGACAGTGGAGCGAAAGAGGAAACTCCCACAGCAGCTGCAGAGTTGGTTTGTGACTTTTTGGTTGAAATGTGCACTTTTACGCATGGGGACAACACCTCAATAATTCACATATAAATAACACTTGTCAGGAAGGGATGTCTTTAAAGGAGAAGTGAAGATACCGTGACCATGAACATGTTTACTGTGTGCAGCTGGTTTACCAGGAGAGTAACGTTGCACTGTTTTCTGTGCACTGAGTCTCTCCACGTGGTGATGCTGAAGTGGCAGCTGCCATGTGGGGTTTAGTGGCAAAGAAAAGAAGACAGTGTGTTTTCTCTCCTGCTCAGGGAGGCTCAATTGCTCTCCGGCTCTGGGAAAAGCAACACACCACCACTTCTGATTTGTCACTTGGCTGTGCTCTGCACGCACATGTAATTTCAGAACAACCTGGAGGCAGGCTGCACGTCTGACATTACCAATCCAGACCTTACAAGGTTCCTATTCTGAGTAAGTTCACTCAGTTTCTGTCCTTCTCCTTTTACCTTGTGCTCTGCCGTGGGGGCTCCCCCACATTCACAACACCCCTGCAACGTATTCTTGATTTTAGAACAACACGTACAAGAAATTGCTCTTCAGCGGATGCAGAGGTCTTAAAGCTCAGAAAATGTTGCTGCTGCAGTTCAGAGGACCTCACACGGGAGATTGCCTTGCTAGAAAGCGTGGACATCACAGTAGTCTTCCCCATTACATCTCCAAGTCAGGTAGGGTTTCATGAGTCAGGATTTGGAAAATTGAGAGTCTCCTGTGGCAAAACAGGAATCTGTTAGCTGCTTGAGGATCCTGACACGTGTGAGTGGTTCTGATTGTGGGCAAGGAATGGTGGCACGTGTAGGTGGCTGTGTACAGCAGATGGATCTGTACCCGTGTTCTCACCTAGAGGTGTTTAGGGATAAATATTTAAACACCTTTGTGTGGAAATCTTAGTCGGTTCATTACAGACTACAAATAAAAGCAGCTGCTTGCTGAGACTGACTAACTTTAAAAATGGGTTTATAAAGGAATGAGCTCGGTCCCTTAGACGGAAGAAACTGCCTTCAGATATGCCAGAAAGATCGATAAAACCTGATCAATGCAAACCTCAGAGGAAGAAATGTTCATGCAACTGCAAAGAAAAGGGTCATCTCACACGTTCTCTGCATTTCTGTAGCTCGCACAACAACCTGAAAGCACAATATTGTAAAGAGTGAACTAGAAGATACCTGGTCAGTGAGTCTCACCCAGGAGTTAAACCAATTTATCATATTTAGGGTCTGGAGGGAATTTTTCCTCATGTCAAGCTAGCAGTGACTTGTTTTGCAGGTGTTTTGTGTGGTTTTGCCTTCCTTTGCTGCCTTGGGTGTGATCACTGCTTAAGAGCGTGCGGGGATTTCACCCAAGAAATTTCCTGCTGTTGCAGTGTTTACAGCATCAGTAAAGCTCTAGATCTTTTCTGCTCAACTTCTGAGCTGTATTGCAGTTGTGATTTTTGATCTTTTGCTACAGATCCTAAGGTTATCATAAAGCATTGAAAGTCGCATCCTGTGCGGAGGCTGGCACTGTTGCACTCTGGATGTTCTTGGACATCCATCCCATGGCCCTGGCAGTCGGAGACAGGACCCAGCACCTAGAATTGGGCCTGAAACAGGCTTTCATGCCCTAGAGGAAGGGAATACTGAGGCAAAGAGCCTCATGGAGACATAGGTGCTATTACCCGAAGCCTTAGCACCAAGCCAAGCCTTCCACTCAACCTTATGCAGCTCTAGATAGAGCCAGGCAGACTGATTCCCAGGCAAATGACCTTTTTTTTTCCTTTCCTTTTTTTCTGAATGTGTGAATAGGTTACAAATTTAGTTTTGTCGTCGGCTGGGAAGGAGATGGGGGAGCCTGGCAGTGACTGGCAGCTTCCACTGCATCGTGGTTGTGTAGCATCGAGCTTTACGGGCTCTAGATGTAACGCTGCCTCCCTACACGATAAAAGCCCCACCTTAATCATTTCAGGTCCCAAGTTCAGCAGACAGGCTCTTTCCTAATGATATTCTGTTAAACGGACAAATTCCTTTGAAGGCTTGTCTTGCTTTGAAATCCAATTTCACAGGAAGCCGGATGCGATTGGGGGTAGCTATGGAAACGAAGCAGAGCAGCCTTAGAGGAGCTGAGCGAGGCAAGGTAAAACGGGAGAATCGGAACCTTTTGCTGCGCTGTCAGAGCTATCAAAGGATCTGGAGGGCTTGGCAGGAGACATGTCCCTGTTCCGGGCTGTCCTGTGTGGCCGGGTACCAGTGCCTGTCGGTGGGGTGAGCAGCGGTCCGTCTTGTCGCGCAGCCTCAAGAGGAGCTGAAAGCACCAAAACCAGAGGGGTCCAGACCCACCAGTTCCCGGCTGCCCCCTCCCTGCTCCTCCTGCACATCAGGATCTCAGCCTTCCCCTCGAAGGTTAACAACAAAAGGGTAACAAGGTTAAACCACAAAGCCCTGGCTGATAACAGCCCTTTCAAGCAGCTGCACTGAAATTAATCTGAAACTTCTAGTCATTAGATAAGATAAGGACGTGTGCATGCTCGTGCGGGCACACGCTGACCCTGGGACACCCATTCCAGGGTGGAGGTGGAGGATCACAGGCTTCATTAAGCCGGATCAGGTTATTTGTTCACCTAGTCTGGTGCTGCAGCACTGAAAGTCCATTTCCAGCCCCTTTATTCATCTTGCTCGATATCCCTGGACAGTCTTGCCCTTTTGTCCTCTCTTCCCAGTACTGCAGCTCCTGCCAATTCAGAGCAGACTCTAATTCTTGCTTTTTCAGAGCAGATGCCAGTCCATCCATTTCTGTATCACAGCTCCTGCCGTTCCAGGGCAAATTGTTGGGCCACTGGGTATCATTTGCTGCCTCTGACAGTGACCAACAACTCAGAAAAAAGGCAACTTTCCAATCTGGTAATGCACCTGGCTGCTTGAATAATGTCTCCTGGTTTACTAATCAGCCATGCCATGGTAATGCTTTGCTGTAATCCCAGAGTTTACATGCTGATGTCATTTTCATTGTCCAGCAGCTCACGTGTCTTTTAATGTGACTAAGTCGTTCGGTTAAATCCTGGTTACGATCCTTACAAAACCTCTTTCATTTTTTAAAGCTAAGTGGTCTTCATAATTCGATTCTGCACCTCTGCTTCACAAGGGCTCGCGGGTTACTGTTCATCAGTCTCTGAAGCCAGAGAGAAACAAAAATATGTCAGCAGCTCTGAGTTATGGTAAACAGGTCTGGTCCCAGAGCAAAACTAAATGACTGGACCTTGCTCCTGGCTGAGACTGCCAGACTCCAGATTCATTTACCTTCCAGACGTGCTGCATTTTCTCTGTTGTGAAGGCTTCTCGGAAGCAAGCAGGTGTGTTGAGATGTATTTATTGGAGGATCTGTGAATGTATAGTAACTGGTTTTCATCACACCAACACATTAGGACCCCACCGAAATGTCCCACTAGCACACATAAAGCCCCGAGAGAGCTTATAGTGTGACCGGGCACGATGAAGGATAGAAGAGAAGCACAACATCTCGAGAGAAGACGTTGGGAAAATAAATCAGAGTGTTGGTGCCTGGGCTAGTGCTCAGGTTGTCAAGGTCTCCACTGCCGTTGTCGACGGTAGCGCGCTGTGCACAGCACCCCAGAAATGGAAAGGTGGAGTCAGAGCAGTTGTTAGCTGAGAGGGAGGAAGGAAGCTCCGAGTCTTAACCCAGGAGTGGAGAGGCCCGGGTTTCCTCCCCTGCTTCATTCTTCCTGTGCAACGCGTGACGGTATATCAAGCTCAAGTTCAAGTCCGGGCCTCTGTCCAGAGTCCAGGTTCATCTATGCTCGCCACGTGGCCCCTCACCGTAATCCGATGGACACGAGCCAGTGAAGAACGAGCACGCATTTCTTTTTCATATGGTACAAACATCCTCTCACCTGCATGGTGCGTGGACTCCACCGGTCCGTCCACTACATCTCCCCTGTGGATGTGGCATATGGCAAGGAGGCCCTTCTCTGGGAGTACCCACAGTGGGATGGAGGTGATCTGTAGGAGATGTCAACACGGAGAAGGCATCTCCCAACAGCATGTTCTGAGAAATCTTGTGATCCTGAAGCTAGATGTGGGGAGTGGATATCACCACTGGAATCCTAAGCAGGACACAACTCTGAGACAGCATTTCTATGGCTTCTGGCAAAAGCTGGCCAGCATCAGAAAGGGAAGAACACACTGTAAAGGGGAGGGTTAGAAAGATAGGAAGCCAGAAATGAGCAGTGAGCTGAGCTTCTGAGGAGGCTGCTGTTCCTCAGGCTGACGGATGGTCTTCAGGTTAATGCAAAGGTGATATTGATCCCTTGCTGTTCGGTTACAATGTGTGATGGAGCTGCCCTCTGCCCTGTAGATGTGTTGTAGCACCTCTTCTCTTTCTCCCAATCCTCATCAAACTACTTTAATGACTCTTTTATTGACAACACTGAGTCTTAATGAGGAGGACTGCCACACACTTCATTAAGGCTGCAGAGGGGACACTTCCTATAAGAGGCTAGGACCAAGGGCTGCTATCAAGGCTAAGGGAGAAGGATGGAGCTGAAGGAGGATCCAGAGCTCTCTACAGGAGGGAGCGCTCCCTGCATGCTCCCAAGAGAGAACAAAGATGTAGGATGAAAGTCCACATGATCTGAGAAGTGGACTGAGGAAGGAGAGATCAGGCCTGAAGAAGATTTTTGATGGACACAGAGGACATGACATGAGACTTCCTTTAATATTTCAGTTCAGGATGAAGATGAGAGATGAAAAACTATTGAGTGGCTAATGGCTCAATTTAGCCTTGATTTTATTAGTCAGTATAATAATGACTCAGTGTGCCTACGCTGCTGTGGAAGGTGGTGATGGCAGCATGTGTCAAATACTGGTGAACAGGAATACAGACAGTATTGTAGTGCTGGCTTCAGTACACTCTGCCAAACTGGTGTCACATAGTTGGCTCACCTGCACTGGGACCCAGGCTGCCACAGCTCAGATTAAAGCCAGTTTGGAGACATCTGTGTAAACATCAATCGCATCACTTGACGGTCCTGAGGTTTCATGGAGAGTTCAGTGACATTTCAGATTAAAACTGGACTAGCCATTCCGTGAGGTTTCCTTCATTGTGGAAAAGAATCTAAAATGAGCACAAAAGACAGATTTGGGCTCGAGGGTCTGGATTCAGAAGAGACTCGGATATGATGTTCTAATGTAGCCCTGCTTCTGCATTAACATCCATAAATCTCCATCCATCACACAGTTCTATTTCAATTATTGAGCCAATTTCCAGACACTTTTATGATGTATTGTTTGATTTTATTAACTGGAGTGAAGGTTTAAACTCACTGAATTCCCATAGTAATCTTGCCCTGTAACCCTACCCACCTTATCAAATCTTGCTTAATGAAATGCAGGCATCTGTCTTAATGGCTTTCAAACTATGCTGCGTAGACTGACCCAGATGTTAGTTCATAAATAGGAATATCTGGAGGTGTTAAACAGGGTAGCTGGAGACAGAGGTAGGTCCCTGAAGTGATCTTTTCTCTTATGAAGAAATCAGTGATATGGGAGAAATTACTATAAATCTTCATGAAGAAAAATGAGAGGCAGAGGCCTGGGGAATGGAAGCACAGCACTGCAAGCAGCACGGCGATAGATTTGGTCAAAAATGATTTCCTGAAGAAACTGATTATTTTGGTAGAAATGTAAAAATCAAACTAGTTTGACTTAAGGCCAAAATATTAGTCTGAAGTATTTTGCCTGGGCACCATGGTTGTTCTGCTGTACGGAAGGAGGAATTTGGGTGTTTCAGGCTCTATGAACAGGATCAGGCTGCCTTCCCTGTAGTGCTTGACTTGTCCTGGCAAAGACAGTATGTCCTCAGGGGCCATGGCACATCCTGGAGAAACAGCTGAGGGGTGGAAAGAGGAGAGCAGGGTCCAGGTAAATGATTACATGGACTATCGGGATTATGTCCGATGTAACATGCGATGTAATAATATTTGCAAGTTGAAACAAGTTGCACTCCAGGGAATTGAGGATATTTCATTGTTGAAGAAGAGAAAGAAACAATTTTTAGAAAACATATTTTTTTCCTGGGGGGGGGAAAAAAAAACCTAATTCTTTTTTGCATTTAAAAAATAGCAAAAAGCAATCCAGGCAGTCTTGGAAGCAGCCCTGCAATGTGACGGACACAACACCAGGGGCTGGCTGCAAGTGTTCACTGCTTCGCTGTTCCTTCAAAGCTGTGATGGTGAATAAGCCATGATTTTTGTCCCTTAAGGGTTTTTTGCTGCCACACTGCATCATCTCAGCTCTTCAGCTTCTCCTTCCCCGCAGCTGCTCTTGTTCCATACTCAGGAGAAAGAAAAAAAGAAAAACTGACAAGGCTGCATGACACTCCGGTATTTAGTGTGACAGTTAAACTTAATGATATGGGAGGCGTGTTAGGCTGGATTACAAGTCCATTATCTGCGAGCTTGGATATTGGATGCATCACATTATTAATTAAACACAGAAATGACTACCGTTAGTCGGCGATCTTATCTGCTAAAAGAACTGGAAGGCAGAAGTAGGTCCTAAATTCAGGAGCTTATTGTTTCATTCCTGTCATTTTGTAGAACAGTTACCCTCCCGTTTCATGCTTGTCAAGCAATCAATGAATGTTTGTAAACTGCTCTGAGATCTTCCAATGAATGACGCTGCAGTTTATAAATGCAAAGTGTTACTACAGCTCGTTCGTAATGAAATTAAAGGATAAAACTTGCAGATGCAAAAGAATTCGGCTTGAAAAATACCCCAAACATTTGCGCAGCTGTTATCGTGTTGCCCCCTTCTGCCAGATGCTTTAAACGCTCTTGTGTAAGGGAAGAATTCAAACATCATGGAGCTGCTCTCCAGGTGAAACCCTAGAGACACGTTTGAGCTAACAGCACCAATGCCGAGCTCTTACACTCTTCATGCACAGATTTGAGAACGTTCAGAGTACAAAAACGCAATCCCCATTTCACGGGAGAGGAAACTGAGGCTGAAGGAAAGGAAGTGTCTTGCATAAACAACACCTCGAGCCGGTGGAAGAATGAGGAGCAGAGCCCACATTCTCTGAGTTTCCACCCAGTGCCCTTCCCACTAGCTCAATTAATTTTAAAGTTTAAAGCCAGAGTCCTCTTCTAGCGACTCCTCCTGCAATGGGTGTCCCCCAAGGATGCAATTGTGCAAAGTGCTGGACACTCTGACCTCCGTCCAGTGAAGCACTTAAGTACGTGGTTCACTCCAAGCTTATGAATTGTCTGAGAACAGCAGAAATGGTACTTTAGAAAGAAAACAGCACCATTTCCCTAATTAGTGCTTCCCACCTCAGGAAAAGGCAGACAACAAACACATCTGCACTAGGAGCTGTGTCACACCGGGCTCTGTCCATCAGCGATGGAGAAACGGGGTGGTGCTTCCTCACTCCACCATCAATCTGAACCATCCTCCGAAGCTGCTCATTTCTTCTGCTGGCTGTAGGGGCCATCCGTGCTTGGCTGCATATGGAAAGAGCAAGCAGATCCTTTCTGGGTGCTGTGCAGGCACAGCACAAGCACTCTGGATGAAGACTGAACTGGGCTGCTCAGACAATGGCCCAGATCTAGAACTGGATCACCAGCAAACTGTGCTCAGAGCTTGCTGCCATCTCAAATGCGGACAGTCTCCTGTGTTTCCAGGGAAGGAGCACATTTCTGGCCATGAAGCAGCACCTGACAGTCCTGCAGATCTGACTTGCTTCCCGCTGGATGTTCACAGGTGGAATTACACAGCAGATCTCAGTAAAGTTAACCAAGTTCTCCATGGCAGAGTATAGCAACCAGACAGCAGAAGTATCAGCCTCTACTGCAGTAGGACAACCTAGATAAACGTTATAACTCCTTGTCTGGATCCAGCCTACTCCAGTCATTTGGTCAAAACCTGTAGAAGAGTTTGGAATCAAATCTGGAGCTCCTAAATACAGCTTTAGTGTATGACACCTACAGCAGGGCTTCCCCTCCTTCATCCCCTTATCACTTCCAAACAGACCCAGGCAGGCAGTAACAGTGCCTCACTGCTGCCCCTCTTTCAACTTGAAAAGGGATGGTGGCAACTTGCAAGTTTGGCCTTTCTTTTGAGTCACTGATTAGTGTAAACAACGATGTCTGCCTTTTGGAGTGGTTGTTCACACTAGAGATCTTTCCCCAGCTAAGTGCCTGATTATACCATTAAGCCTGAAAATCTCTTTTCCTTCTCTACTTTTCTCTTATCTCCTCTGATGTGATTATCTGCTGCTTTGTTTTGCACTTCTCTAAACTTCTGCAGCCCCTTACTTTTAACCTCCGAGCCCTGTTTCTCTGCTTCTACCCCAGAGCAAATGGAGATTATTCAAGGTGAAAGAGAGGGCAGTGGAGAAGTACCCTTCATCGGTAGGGATGTCTGTGGTGCTGCCCCATTCTCTCTCACTCTGCATTTGCATGGCTTTGGGGGATGCACATATTAAAGGTATGGAGATGTAATCCACCAGGATTACAAGGGTTTACAATTTCAAATCAAAGCATTACAAAGGTCAGATATCCAACCCAGAGCAAGCTGATCTGGGATTCCAGCTGATGCCTTTTCTTTCTCACCTCCTCCTGAACCAACTGATCTCTTAGTCATGGCTCTGCATCCTCTGTCTACAGCGCTCACAGTAATCACTCTTGTGGTGCCTAAACAATGGATCTCTGACACTGAGCTGGGCTCCAGGGGCTCCTGAGCTGGTATGCAAACTCTTATTCTTTGTACCATGATGGCTTTGTTGAATCTTTTCATAGTGCAGACTTCTGCTGGGATAGGCAAGCCAGGCTAAGGGATGCCCCGGAGAGCTTACAGTCGATGCATAAGGCAGGAGACGAGAGAGGGAAACAAAGGGGTAGGACCTTAAGGGGTGCAAGGATGAGAGTCTAGTGGAAAATTCAGCTAGATGCGCTGGTCTCCAGCCTGCCCAGCTCCCTGGGAGCATCCTTGACTCCTCACACCACGAAGCACCCTTTATGTACCACATTGTTTCTGGCTTCTAGCTCTTGAGTCCATCCCCCTTGTTTCAGCTCTCCTTGCTTCAGTTTCCGTTTTGTCACACCCTTCCAGTTAGGTAAATCCGTGACACTCTGTCGTGCTGGTTCAATCGTCATCATGATGGTTCTTTTCTTTGTACCACGTATGTTAAAACGTCCATCTCCAGCTCTCAGTCCCTGCTGTCTGTGGAGGGAGCCTGGATAACCACCTGCAAATTGAACCTGCAGAAACTAATGTTCCAGCAGAGGAAGCTGGCTTTGACTGACCCACCTGAGATCACACAGAGAATCATGGAAGAATCTGGAACTGGACCAAGCTCGTCTCAGATCCCAACAAATGCTTTAGCTACAAACTTCCCATTCTGTGGGGCACCGCTCTGGTTCCCAGCCACCGGCCCTTATCACCGCAAGTGCCTTTCTCCTGTAGTTTATCTCCTTTCATCCTGCCTCCATCAGCTAGTCCCCAGCTCCCAGCTCTCCTCCGTCTTCCGCCAAACGATCAGAGAATCACGTCTGCGAGAAGAGCAGAGACAGGGCAGCGCCTGGGTGCTGTGTCAGTTTTATTTACCTTCATTGCACTGCCTTCCATTGCTTAACAGAATAGTTTTATACCAGAGAAAATTGGAAGCTAAGTAGTTGCCTGTCAGGTAGTGTCTGTCGCCTGCGTGAGAAGCTGACATCGTAGTCAGCTACGCTGTCAGCCATCTCCGTGCTGAGCATCAGCCCTGGTCCCAGAGTCCTCCTGCTCGTGCTCTTTCTCTGTGCTGGTATTTGTAACCATGCCACTGGGGACTCCCCTTGCACAGCAGCACGCCGTGGTTTCCCCGTACGTCCATGTGCACTGCACACGCGGCAAGTTAGCTGACAAGAAGATGAAACTGCTGAGATGCAGAGCCCAGTGCTAGAGGAGGTCTAGTTTCTCAGCCAGGGACCAAGGACCCCACCCATCTCCGGAGCAACATCCCTGATTTCAGGGAATGTCACAGAATTATACCAAGGGCACATTCAGTTCCAAATACATAGACTAAAGAGCTGTAGAAGAAAATTAAAAGATCGTTTTGCATCAAGGCAGACTAGGAGTACGAGTATGTTTGGCACAGGAGAGACGTGGACTGGGTGCAAAGGCTGTTATGGAAGGGGGGAATGGAACGGGAAGGCTATTTTGACAGATCCATAAAGTGCTGCGTTTCATAATGAGTTTAATATACAAATTCCCTTCGCTATTCTGGAGAATTGCTTGATAAAGACGAGTGATTTATCTTCCCCTCCTCTGCCTTTCCTCTTCTCTTCTTCTCTTCTTTTCTACTATTCTTTCTCTACCAGCTTCTCAGCATCTCCTGGAATTGCCAGTCGAGATTATAAGGTGTCAAAGGGAGCGAAATGAATTTTGCCACTCGGCTGCTCGTAAACTTGGTGCCCTGGCTTCTGATATTACAGCGCCATAGCCTCTACCTTTAAATATCAGCCACCCACAGAAACAACCTGACTGTACATCGGCAGCAGGAGAGGTTTCCATGGTGACAGGATGCAGGTCACAACCTCTGTAAATGTAATCAGAGCACTGGGACTGCTGTGTGGAGACAGGTTTAATTTCTCCGTTAGTGGGAGCTCTGTGGTCCAACATGTACATAAGCTCCTCACGTTGACAGACAACCTGTTATCTTCAGGATGGCACTGCCTATTGCCAGTCCTCTCGCACACCTGCCAGCTCACCTTAATTTTTAAGCACCGACAGAGCAATTCCACCAGCATGGCCCAACCTTCAGGGCTCTGGGCTTTGCAAAAGCCTGTTCATCCCATTTCAGCTGCCCACCACCTTTTCTCGTTTCTGCTCCCTATCCCACACCGGCTGCCCCTGCAGGTGGAAGGTTGGAGGCATAGCTCAGTCTCCTCCACTCCACATCTATCAGGTCTCTCATTCCTTCTCCATCAGGATACATGGATGTCGTGTTGTAACGTGCCTGTCTGCACAGCGCCTCCATGCCAAGTGCAATACAGCACAACAGCGTACCTCGGTGCTGCCGGAGAGGCAGACGACTCTTCCGTAGGGTGGGAGGATTTCTTATGAGACGTGTTGCAGAGGAGCTCTGCAGGAAGGTACCCAGGGGCTTTTACTGAGTATGCTGAAGATTTACAAGAAGGGCATGTGCTGATTTTTTATAGGGTCTGGGCTGAGGTTGTGCTCTATGAGACACAGAATTTCTGGCTATTTATGACATATACAGAAGGTGGATATTCGCTGACTGTCGTATGTTGAGTATTTCCAATAGTTCTCACCTTTATGCTTTTCCTTATCCTTCCTTTTCTGGCTGTATATCTGTCTTGCATTGCAAGCCTCAGTTTATCTGCTTCTAAGATGCATCAGAACAGAATAGTTCCCATCTTCAAAGACAAAAGCAGCTGCATGTGCCAAACTGCTTTAGTGATGCACAGTGTTTAATAAGCTTTAATTACTGGCTTCTCCCCTCTTGTTAAGCCAAGAATATTTTAAGCCCAGCCTGTAATAGTATTGGAGATCTCCATTTTCTGAGTCAACAGTTTGCACAGATGACTTTGGAAGTCAAAGAGCAATTACTGCTTTCTCTCCTGTGTATTTGTGCATTTGCAGCGAAGAGAAGTTAAAAGCTTCTCTCTAGCAGGAGCCACATGCATTCTGAGTCGGTCCCTGAGTGCTATCGGATCCACAGAGCAGCACCACAGTAGCAAGTTTGACAGATACTGGAAAAGAAGAGTTAGAGGGCTTGTTCATTCAGCGCTCATCCAAAATTGCTGTAGCTTTATAGCCTTTAATTTCAGATTAACTTTCACATGTAGTCAAACCCATATTTGACTGGGCAGCTAATGTGGCATGCACTGATTCCTTGCAACTGTGCCTTTGAATCTTTGGCTGACAGAACACTTCAGAAATATTCAAGATTTTCAGCATGTGAGCAAGTGCCTTAACCACTGGTTCATGCTTCCCTTGCACTCACCAGCCAGTTCTTCAGTCCTTTACTTTCGCTACGCTGCGCTGTGCCAGTCTTTTCAAAGTGCCATCGCTGTGCTCAGGAGGGAATTTGCTGAGTACATTCACGCAAGTGCTCTCTGAGAGGAACTAATCGATTGCTAAAGACAAAGCTCAGGAGCAGAAATCTCTCTGCCTGTCATCTCTATTATCTTTTTTGCTTCGCCTGCCTCCACACTGTGCTTGGACAGAGAATGGAAACTCTGCCAGGATCCTGTGCATCTCAGAGAACCCTGTCACCTGAAATATTATCCTGTCTAGTTGTGTGCAGCAGATCTAGCGTTTCAGAGCAGCGGGACTGAGTCACCAGTCTGTCATGTGGATTGCTCCGTGCACACCTAGGTTTTGATGGTGAGAGGCATACATGCTTGGGACAAATGTTAACCCAAAAGAGTGAGGAAACCGATGGGAGGAATAGGGTTTTCCTGGGCTAGTGGTATCTGGCTTGCAAAAGCCTTTTGAAAGTAAGGAGGGAGAAATAGAAGTGGATAGGGTAGGGCTAGGAGAGGTTTTTTCCACCTTTGATCCTCGGATTGTCCTGTTCAGCTGAGTGGAATACAAAGCAAGGGTGTCTCGGAGCTCACACTTCACCTCAGCAGTGCAATCGACGGGAGAAGCAGTGAGCGAGACCGACAGACTGTCACTGGCAAAATGAACTGTCACCTCCCATTTTTCAGAGGCGCGGCGGGATGAATTGCGGCTTTGAACCATGTGGCCCGTTGCTGATTGAGTTCCGCTGTCTTAGAACCCCACTGAACAAGGCAAGTTCATTTCAGGCTGACGTACCACTGCTTATCAGTTTTGCAGCCAGTAAAATTAACCGCTTCAGAGCTGATTTCCCCTTTTCTTCCCCTCCTACCGCCACCTTCCTAGTTTTGTACCTGCGAAGGTCACTGAATAAATCTCACAAAGCATCAAGATTCATGTGGCCCAGAGAAGGTTTAACAGAGGTGGTGTTCTTAAACGGTGCTGGCTCCAAAAGACAGCTGTTCCGGTTGCCAGTCACTAGCAGACATTTGTCCACATCATAAAAAACAAGGCAGAACTTGCTGCGCAGTTCAGCACAATTCAGTGTGCTTGGCAGCCTCCGAGGAGTCAGGGGGAACCCAAGTCCTGCAATGACAGCTGTGTTGGAAATGAGGATTGAGATGAATTGGAATGGCTGTGGGAGAAGGCTGGTAATGGAAAGGCAGCAGATGTTCAGGGTCAGAAACTGATCTCTCGCAGAGCTACGTGAGACCAACAGTGCTAAAATTCCAAAGATGCTGCAAGTCAAGACTGTCTTCCCAGAGCTATGCAGGGAAAGGTGCGTGTGTCCCACCTGTTTGATCCAAACAGTATTCTCAGCCTCTTGCCAGCCTACGATGTTCATTCCAGTCCCGCCAATACCAGTTAGAATCATAGAATCATAGAATCACAGAATGGTTTGGGTTGGAAGGGACCTTAAAGACCATCTAGTTCCACCCCCCCTGCCATGGGCAGGGAAACCCTCCACTACACCAGGTTGCCCAAAGCCTCATCCAACCTGGCCTTGAGACTTACCTGTCTCTGGCATTGCATTTTCTGTCTCTTCATTCCCTCAAGAACCAGCCTTAGTTTCTTGGTCTTTCTCCTCACCCAGAATTTACATAAACCTGCCCTTCCTTTGCTTTCACATCATCATTATTTTCTGATATTACTTCTCTCCTTTCAGATCTTTTCCCATTCTCTCTCTATAATTATGCATCTGCTTCCAAGCCGCATTTTGCCCTACGGATCTGTCTTCAGCCTCCTTCTTGAAGGCTATTTTTCCTGTTTCCTCAAAAGTTGGTCCTCATCAATTCTGTGTCTACATATTTTTGCTAATATCCAGTTGTTTCATGTCTTATATTAATTCAGGGCAAAGTTCTGAGGTCTATAATTATTAGTATACAGCTGAAACTTGGTTTAGGATGGAGGAAGCCCTGAGAAGTCAGCCCTTTCAAGATTTTGGAGAACAAGAATTACTCCTCTGCTTTGTGTTTCCAGGAAAGGTGGACACAGAGCATTCAATAGTGTAGGTCTTTTGCTCATGTAAATCAGGATCATTCTACACTAAGTAACGCAGCTGGTGGTCAGGTACAATAGACTTTGATTAAATTAATGTCTGCTGTAATTCCACTGGTATCTGGAGAAAAATCTGTTTTGCCAAGCGTCATCCACTGCCGTGTTCCTACCTGCACAAACAACTCTGACAGAGTATTTCATCAGAGACTTCCCAAGCTGTTCTCAGCCTGATTCCAGCCCTAGAAACACTCACTAGTTTTCCTCTGAATACTTTGTATTCCGTGTATTACGTTTTGGTAAGTGTGCAGAGCTGCAACACGAGATGGATGGGCCACTGACAAAAGGGGCAGGAGAATTAGTTCCAATGGAAATAATTTAAGAAAAGCTTTATTCAAGATGTCCATGAGTGGGGAGCTCTGGGCCTGTGTCTCACCTTCCTACAGACTGAACAATCAGATGAAATATTAGCACTTTCCACATGTTAACACTACAGGATATCATCCATCTTCCTCACCAGTGGGAAGTGTTAGCTAGCACGGGCCTTTATGAAGCTGATTTCTATATTCCCACATGCCAATCACAGCTTAGAAACTGTCTGAGTTTGCTCTTTAGGAAAAGGGGCTGTGAATCTGGGGAGGCAGCCCTCAGGCTAACAGCTACCTCCCAGGCTTCATAGATTTCATAGATTTCATAGATTTTCTAGGTTGGAAAAGACCTCAGAGATCATCCAGTCCAACCGTCCCTAATCTCCCATTAAACCATATCCCTAAGTAGTTCATCCACCCTTTATGCTTCCTTCAAAATGCACAGCTGAACGTTACCTCAAATACCTCCAGAAATAGCAAAATATTCCCTCAATCTTCAGAGAACGAGCTGCAGTGGCAGAGCTGCTGAGAAAACTTGCTGCAGGAGACAAAGCTGCGGCATCTGTGCACGTGTAGCCGGTCGTTTGGGCCGGGAAGCTGAAGTTTGCTGATTAGGAAGGGAGTCGTGATGCTCCCTCATGTTGGCTGCAGAAGCTGGTCCACTTCAGTCTGTGTGAGTAGGTCTGGAGAGAACTGGTGATGATGACCACCTGGCTGATATCCAGTCGTGCAAGCCTCGTGTTATTGGAAAGGGAAAATTTCTGTCAGAAATCCTTCCTTCCAACAGGAATGCTGTTGGATTGTTGGAACAATCAGATGATTGGAACAGTCAGAGGTCTGTTTATACCAGCAGAGAGAGAATCTTTCCACCAGTACTTAGAACAGAGACTTGGTAAAAACCTATAACGCAGCACTCTGACTTCAGCAAAACATTTTCCCTTGTTGCAGGATCTGGCAATACATGTAAACCAGTCCATTATAAAGGGCAAAGGTGGAAGGGCTGGTATAAAAGGCCTTCCAGTGCTCACTGGAAACCAGGTACTGCATCAGCGTCAGCCTTAACAGCTTCCTGTGGACTGGGGGAATGTTACCTCCACCAGTTCCTGGGTCACACTGCAAGCCATCCTGGTCAGGAGCAGTAAAGTGCTGAAAAGGTGTGTGTGGCTCTACAGGTACAGCCTGGCCATCCTTGCCCTGATGCAACCTTCGTTAGAGAGAAGAGCTTGCTCCACTGGGTTTTCAGAACTTCTTCTGATTCCTGCAGCGAAAGCAGTCTGAACACACACACAGAGCAAAACATAATCAATACATTCAGAAGGGCAGAAGCACATGGGGACTCTCCATTTGGAGGAACAGCCACATCCCTGTTTCTTGTGCCGCGGCAGTAATAAAACTGCGGTCAGTAAACTGAGTCAGAGCACAAACCTTCTGAGCAGCAGCTCTACCACACTGCAGCTGGCTGAATATTTCAAGTATACAGACTCCTTCCATCCATCTTTCCTCAAGTAACCAAGTCCTTGGGTTTCTGCTGAAGCTCCCTGCTCATGAGGGACAGTTTGACTAATACAGCAATGGATAAAAGGTTTTTCCATGGTTTAAGTATTTATCCCTAATGCTACCAGAGTGCTTTTTTAAAGGCCAGCCCTGGGAGGCAAGATGCTTTAATATGAATCTTGTCTCCTCTATCCAAGATGAGCCTGCAGGATCAATGCTTGTAACACTCCTTCACAGAAATTAATGCCACTGTGTAAGGGCTTGTCTACATGTAAGTTCTCCCAGCGAGGCATTCTGCATTTGCACCTTACTTTACTGCAGAATAAGTTTCAGATATGGACAAAAGCTCCCTTCATAAGATCATCATATGATTAGAGAAACAATTACCTTAACTTTAAAAGCTCATGGGTATTTTCTGACCATGTTTCAGTGCCCATTGGAGTTTACAGAAGGATTACTCTGACTTTAATGGTCATTGGTCCAAGACATGGGAAAGTAAAATCAGTAAGCAAGGAGAGAAGAAAGTGGAAAAGTCTTTTCTCATATTAAAATTGGAGCTTGATCCATGCTGTGAACTTTGGACCGTAAATAGTGCCAGGTCTAAGTGTTCCCACAGGTAGGGATGTGTGCGTGTGTCGGTGTGTAGCCCAGCAAGGGAAAGGAGAGCTGAACGAGGGGAAAACAAGGCGGTTTTGGCATTTCAGCTTCCCATGAATTTACAATTTCAGCAGAACAGATAAACACGCAGCAAAGCGAACAGAGAGACTGTCATCCTTCGGTGAAGCGTGAAGAAAATCTATGTCTGAGGCTTCCTCAAAGCTTCGTGTGTAACAGAATGAACTTGACTGTTGTTTTAATTAAGCTCCCATCAAGGCCTGATCCGTACAGAGATTACAGAAGATGTGACGAAGAGGACTGCCATTTTACTGATGGAAATTACCCTGAAACAATGATCAGTGCGAAGACAGCAGTGAAATAAAATCCTAACCTGGCTCTGAACTTCTCCAAAATGTGTTAGCTCATTTACAATTTAGTAAACAAAATGCCCCAAATTCAGTATCAGAGTTTGGGAGGAATATTATTAAACCTTGAATCAGGTCAAATTTAGGCGTGTGAGCCGTGGCAACAGTCACATGGGGTGCAGGGGGTGTGATGTCATCAATCTGTGTGGCAGATGTCACAGGCGGGCGCATCATTAGTCTCTGCAGGGCTGTGTGATGCATGGTGACACCACGGCTGAGAGGGGCGTGATTGATATTTGGTGCATGGAGCCATATGAAAAATCTAGTGTGCAAATAACAGTTTTATAAATGCCTTTCTCATTCTCCATGCAGACAGGCCGCTGGAAGGAATCTAGGAGATTGAATTAAGCTTTTAACCCTCTAGGCTCTCCTGTCGTTTATTGTTAGGGAATTAATAGGAACGCAGGAATGCAGATGGCCTGCCTGTCAATTCCAAGAGGTGATTTTTCTGATCTTCACGGACGTTTCCAGCGTCTTTCATTAAACACTCATGTACCAATTTGTCATTTTAACTGGGCAGGAAAGAAACTCCCGTTGAACTCCTTAGCTCAGGTGCTGTAAGTTAAATTCAGAAGCGGAAAGCCTTGCTCTGTTACATCTGCCACACAGGCTTAGGGCTGATGAACAGCCTTTGGTGTCTGTGTATGTGGGCAGAGGGATTCCACTAGGATGTTCTAGACCTTTTCTCTCTGCAATCAGAATAAAAACAGATTATTCGACAGGAAGGAGAGAAGGTTTGTATAGATCCGCCAAGATCCCAGAGCAAGTGAAAACTTAGGAACAGCAACAGCATGTTCAAAGGGAGATAGAGAAAAAAACAGGGAGACAGGGTCTAATTCAGATCTTGCTTACTTTAGTATTCACGTAAGTGGAGATCTTCGATGGGTGTTCATCATTACCTGAGTAGAATTGCCACCCCACATTTCCCAAGGCAGAATTAGTCTTTTAAATAGCCCTTTCACAGACCAAATCTGGAGCTTTGTAGAACACATCTGCAAATATCTACAGCAGCCAGGTGCACAGCAGTGGGACCAAAGAGCAGAGCAAGATGCCCTGTGGGTTTGTGAGCTTCCTGCCCGTCCTATAGATGTGACATCAAGAGATATCTGAAATGAGCTCCTCGAGTTCTCACCACTGCAGAAAACCCTAAGCTGGAAAGCAGCAATTTCTGCGAGCACGGGAGCTGTCAGACATGGTCAGATATCTGTTCTGCCTGTTGCCAGTGTCAGGAGAAGTTACAGGAGCGACACCTGGCAGTAGGACCCACACCAGACAGACAGGTACTTAGAACAGCAGTAAAACAGGCCCAGTAAGGAATGCCCATGCCCTTGCTGACTGCTTTGACCATGATGGAGAAGACAAATCCTGGCTACACGTGCCACAGGAATAGGGAATCTCTCTGGGGTTTGCCCACCAGGTTACAACCCCTTCTGCTGCTGTGGCTGCTGAGGCTGCTGAGGGGCAGCAGCTATTGCAGACTGGGTCCACTGGCAGCATTTACCACTCCTGCCCTCAGGGCAGTGGCAGAAGATGAAGCTCAGCTTCCCAGGACTCTCATCCAGAGGGAGTTATTTCATTCCGTTTTCAGGTTTCCTTTGATTTTACTTAATAAAAGGGTAAAAATGACCTACACCAAAATGAAGGATAAAGTTGCAGTTTGAACCGTACGTTCTTTTTTACTTTTTCACTTGAAGCAAATAATTTCACAGCTTCTCAATCTGCCAAGGCGCTTTTAAAAAGTTTTAAGTTCAACCAGAACAGATTTAGTGCCCAATATTTTAATCCTAAACCACCGAGAGCTTTTCCATTGACTCAGACAGGCACAGATCAGGCTGGCTGAGTGGGAGCCGCGTTGAACGAATAGGATCAAATTCAAACTCCAAGCAAAACCTGGGTGAAAGCTTCCCAAAAGGAAAAAGGTGAAGGCTCGTAGCATGGTGGAAACTCTCACCTCTGCTGCTGAGCTTTCCTGAGCCTCACGACAAAAGCGAGGCCGTGGTACCGCGCTGTCTGGAGTGTTTCATCAGCCCAGGGGTGATGCATATGGTCACCCCATAGTTCCCCTTCCCAAGATTCCCGTTTATGGCTTTTTGCTCCCATCAACTCATCCGCAGCCCGACACGCTCCTGGCACCGAGAGCTGGTAGAGCAAAGAGAAGTCTGCCCAGTGGAAATGATCAGCCAGGCTGAAAAAAACGAAGCAGGTTGACTTCATTATGTGCTCATTAAGAAATCTGTACCTGTAGTTTGTTCCTGTGTGTGTGAGCTCTGGCTGTCATAAACCCTGACAGATGGACAGACAGACTGAATTATAGTCGTAGAGTATAGACTGGGCAGGATCCCCCATTAACGCTTATTGGAAATTGTCATCACTTCAAGCTGAATGGGCTCCAGATGTTGAAACCCTTGTAGGGAAAGCTTGAAGGTGAAGGTTAGAGGCTCGTGATTTCGCCTGTGTTGTATGTGCTGCAGCCGTTCCCCTTGATTTATTATTGTTTAAGTCAACAAGATTTGGTAGTAGGAGAAAAACTGGAGAGAGCGACACATGGGTGAGGGTGCCTGGTTCTGAGCTGCTGAAGAAATTGCTCCACTTTTATTACCTGGGTGTGAGAGGAGCATTAAGCAAATGACTCTTGGAAGTTTCGCTGGCAAATTCAGCGCCTCGATATTGGCTGGTTTACAACAGGTGGAGTTTATTTTGCTTCGTTGGTGCTTTTGAGCAATTTCGTTTACACATTTCAAGGGCACTTGGAAGCCACAGTTGTAGAAACCCAGAAGATAGAGCTGTATCAGCCAATCTCTCCTTCGGAAGTGGGAACAGCTACTTCAGGCAGACGTTTAACTTTTCTTAGATTTAAAAACGTGGCGATGGGGATCCCACGGCCCCCTCAGGCAGTACCTGCTGGTGCTGCACCATCCTTACTGTCAGAAAGTTTTCCCTAATGCCTAACCTAAACCTCCCTTGGTGCAGTTTAAGCTCATTACCCCTTGTCAAATCCGCAGTGAACATGGAGCATGGTTTATTACCTTCCTTTTTGTGGCAGCTTTTAACGTGCTTGAAGATTGATGAATCTCCCCTCAGTCTCCTCCCTACACTCAGCCACTACTTTCGGTCTCTACATGTAGGTCATGTTTTCTAGATCTGACATTATTTTTTTACTCCCCCTCTAGATTCTTTTCTTGTGGTGTCCAAAACTGGGCCAGCTGAGGCCCTTGTTAGGGCTGAGGAGGTTTTTTTGTGTATCTTAAATCTGGCATCCCTTTTAGGCAGGCCTGCCTAACTCTGTTCATGCCTCTTCAGTTTTGGCTCAATGATTGTCCTAGATCTTTTCCTGCAAAACTGCTTTCTTTGCTCTTATTTCCCACCTCGCATTTGTGTGGTTGGTTATTCCTTCACAAGTTTGGAATTTAGCACTCATCTGTATTACCTTGCTGCTTTCAGATTATTGCTGTTTCCGAATTCAGAACCTACTCTCTGGAGGGCTTGCAGCTCTGTCTCTCTTCCCCATCTTGAAATCATCTGCACATATACTCTATTCCATTGCCTAAGTTATTAATAAAAATACTGAATGCTGTTGAATTCAGAAGCAGAGGTTCAGACAAGAACTGAGGACTAGTAGCACTTTGCAGGATCGAGCCTTCTGTTTCGATCACATAAATATTTGCAGATACCAGAACTGTTGCATTGCTGAATGTGTGTTTTGCTCTTGGAGGTCATGTCTCTGGCTTGTTGTGCGTGATGCACATTTGACTTCCTCCAGCAGAGCCACGGGGAACGGTTTCTCCCTGCACTACAAACAGGGTTTTTTGCTGGTTTTTTTTTTCTTTTTTGCTTATCAGGGTTCGTGAACTGTTCCCTGGGCTGGACCCACAATGGAGCCTGAGCCAGAGGAAAGGGCTGAAGCAGAGACCTTAAGAATGGCCCTTACTCATCAATAACTGGTCCCTGACAGGGCTGAAGGATACACAAAGTGGCTCGTCTGTTGTGCTGTCACTCCAGCGGGGGCACAGTCCGCAGTGGGGCTCTTGCTCACTGGTCTCACTGTCCAAAGCACCAGAGAAATCTTTTCCCTCACCCTTTGAATGTTTAAACTCCTGTATTTCTCTGGGGTTGTGTCTGGTATGCTATGGACTCAGAGCAGGTATAACCTTCAGATGATGGACTGAAGTTATGTTTAAGTCAGCTCAACCAGTCGAAGAGCTGCCCACTAGAGATCTGGACCACCAGTTGCATCCAGAGCTCTGCAGGATGGGTAGATGGGAGATGCCAAATTCCCTCCTGTGGTTCAGATCCAAACACTCCCTTTCCTCCTTTAAGCAAACCTTTTTTCCCACCTGACTTCATGTGGTGTTAATGAGGAGTAATTTGACTGAAAACTCTGTAGGGAAGTCAGAGTTGGGGGAGAGAGGAATAGACACGTGATTTTGTTGTTTATTATGAAGTTTGAAAACTGTAACTGGGCAAGTCAGTTAACCTGGGGAACATCATAAGCTTCAATGTCCAATCTGATACAATGACTGGGACAGAAAGGAAGCTTCAGTGTCTGCTCTGTGGGAGAGTTTATTCAGCAGCAACTTAAAGCTGTGCTTCAAGGGGTTAGCTGCTGTTTCTAAATCCCAGATAGCTTTAAAAATCAGAAATCAAAAGTAACCCAAGTAAAATCAGGTTAAAGGTGAGAAAACCAGGTCTGACGCCTGAAAAGTAAATTTTATATCATCCTGTATGAATATACATAGAGTTAAATCCTAAAATTCTCATTTAGCCCTAATTTCAAGCAAAATTCCCATGGCAATCAGTAGTGGACCCTGCAGTGAGCCAACAGTGCACCTGACACCTCAGGTTTGATTCTCTTATTTTACTAATGCAGTTCTACAGACTGAAATGAGTTGTTCTGTATTTCCCCAGGCATGAAGGGAACCAGGCTGTAATGATTCCAGGCTCTTTTTCATTAAGTGCACATGTATGTGTTAAAAGAAAAAAGTATAGCCATTTGAGTGTGTCACAGTAGTACCCAAGAAGTCCCATTAGAAAGTGGTATCTGTTACAACAAGCACTGGGAAATACAGGAGGAAAAACCATCTCTGTCCCTAGAGTTTACAGTATGGACAGATTCTGTCCTTGTTAAATTAAAAGCCTTTTGCCACTGACTACAAGGAGAGCAGGTTCAGCCTTGAGAAACTTTAATAAATGGAGGGAAAGAATCAATTAAAAAAATGGAAGCTGATATCTGTAATTATATGACATTAAATCATGCAAAAAAATGTTGTTTCAAATATCACACTGGCAGGGCATGGATTTTTTTACCCTGAGCTTTGCTAATTTCCATTGATTTATTTTTCCTTGGAAGCATTTATTTTCTGCAGCAAGGATGACTGCTCTAGCTAAGGATTAGATGTTTATCCTTCAGCGTGGGCAGGGTGCCTAAGTGGACGGGAGAGATTTCACAGCTGAAAAGGATATTCTGCTTTTTTAGTGTTTCCTATGTTTTGAGACTATATAGTTCCAGCAGAAAAAGAGAGAACAAGCAAGGAAGCACCATCCTCTTAATCTGAAGACTTCTTAAGCTTAGAAGCCAAGTGGTTTCGGTATCTCTCTTGGTAGGCTTGCTCATAACATTTTGTGGGTGGTGATACGAAGTGGAGTAACTGCTAAGACTGTGTTTCCCTCTTCAACTCATCTCCAAGGCAGACAGAGGATGACAAAATCCCTTTGATGGCTCATCTCTTGGGGCTGGATGGCTGTTGCTGGGATCTCCGGAGTCTGTGGTCTGTTGGTGAGCACAGGGAGTTGCTCATGTCTTTTGGGGCCTTATCCTTCTGCCACAATGACACATGGGCAAGGTCTTTGTCCGCCAGGATTAATACAGAGAGGTTAAAGGTCCTCGGAACCAGCGGTGTTTAAAACCTGTCTACAAAGAGTTCCTTTCTTGGGTGCTTCTCGGCGGTAAATAAGGCTTGTGCTGTTTCTATGGAAGGATTTATTTTTTTTATTTATTTTTGAATATATCCTCTGAAACAGTCCCTGCAGCTCAATGTGAGTCTTAAAACAAGCAATATTTGGAAGAGGAATCAAGCCAACCTGTGTCTTCTCAAAGGGAGGGATCCGGAGGAGCTGTGTTTCTTGTAACCCCTTCACCTCTGAATTATTTGCTGACACATGCACACCACATCACGTCTGTAACTCCTAAGGGCTGAGGGGTTAAGTATCTTGTCACTCCAGTGTAGACACCTCACTTGCAAATCCCAGACTTTTTACCAACCCTCCTCAGCAGGAGTAGGGGATCCCTGCTGTCAAGCCAGAGTGAAAGCTGAGGGCTCCCTCTCAGCACCCCAGAATAGTATCTGAATGTCAGGCAGAGTAGTCTAGGGGGAAAGGGGAGAGCACAGGAGGGGCTCCAAAGATTGGAGGTCCTCCAACTTTTGAGACCTCCAAAGTTTTGGGGTCTACTCCAGCTTCTGTGCCTGACCTGCTGGATGATAGTGGGCAAATAAGTCACTTTCTTTCTCTGTGCCTCAGTTTCTCCATTTGTTAAAAAGGTGAGAGTGATGCTGACCTGCTTTATGAAGGGTTTTATGACCAAAGTGACAAAAACCAGTCTGTAAGAGCTGAACATTGCAGTCTTTATGGCAGCAAAATGAGTAGAAAAGCTGCAGATTTGAGATTCTATTGCGACTTGCCCTCCGCAGAGCGGTTCCCCCCACCCCGTGGTCAGGTGGCCGCACACACATGCTGCACACACACCTAGAAGTGATGGATAACAGCTAAGTTGTAGAGCCATGTGATAAATGGTTTGCATCGTGCACTTTTGACCACCTCACCTGTGCACTCTGCACACTCATTTGACAATGCCTGGGCAGCAAGTGCGCTGACACCGTGGCCTTGCCCTGCTGACCAACGTTGTCTCATCATTTTCTTAGGTTCTCCCATCTATCTGTATCCACCTGCTGTCTTTCTTATCCTTTGATTATAAGCACTTTGGGGTAGAGACTCTGGGTTTTTTGTAATTCCGAATGAGTATGAGCGTTAGCAACTCATGACAATCCGCAGACTGGGATTCAAAATACATCAACAATGAGAATAATGGCACAGAATTCATGTAACATTCCTTGTCCAAAACTTTTGAGTACTCTCAAACTCATAACATGGCAAGTACTAAAACCATATTCCACGAGGGTGGCTTGGAGCTCTTCCTTTCTAGCTTTGCTTTGCCTCGCAGCCACGACTGACATCAGGATCTCAGTGCTGGGAACACCCTTCCCATCCTTTTCTGCACTTTCTGTTGTTGACCTCCCGTCTGGGATATGGGATCCGGACTGAACCCCTGATCCATTCAAACCAGTGGCAGGTTTTCTGAGTTGAATGTGAGCAGAGTTCCAGCCTCTCATCTTCTGTTCCCTCGTCCCTCTGCTTTCCCATAGCCAGCAGCTTGCTCTTTGTCTTCACCCAAGACTACCTGTAATCATGCTTAATAACCATCTAAACCAAATTGCACCAAAATCAATGGGAAGATGCTCATTAGCACTAACGGGTTTGGATCAGCCCCTAAAATGAAGGCTTTCCATTGCCCTCATGCTGTGCTAACATTAACTAATTCATTTCCACAAAGCTTGCAGGCAGACGAGCAGGGGAGACCCTCAGCCCTTGCCCAGGAGATTGTGGTGACGAAGAGAAGGGGAGCTTCTGCCTTCAGATCCATCACTCCTCCCTCCAGTCCCTTTTTCTCCTGCCCCAGACACAGCCTTGGCTGCTTTGCAGTTGTTCATAAACACCATCTACATCTGTCCTGAGCCACGAGATGTATTAATCAATTTGATGAGGATGTTAAAGCTTTCTCTTTGCACCTAATTATGGGCTGATTTATAGTACTGGCCTTGTGTTTGATGGAGCTCTCCCCTTGGCAGTGATTTACATGGCATTGGCACCAACCTCTCCATCTCTCCAATACTCTTGTTTTCTCTGCCCCTCTTTCTCTTTCTTTCTCTCTCCCCTCAGCATCCCCCCCCCCTCCTCCCCACACCCCTCTGCTCTATGTTCCCTCACGAGAGCCTAATGACATGTTGACAGACTCGTGAAACATTGCTCCCTCTTCACTGCATCTGTCTCTGGCTCGGTGGCTCCCCAGTGCTCCCTGACACATCCAGATGGAAGGCCTGGCAGGCGAGGCAGAGGCTTTGGCCATTGCCCCAGTGCAAGCCCTGCAGCTCCACAGATTTCCTTCTGGAAGTAGTTGATGCAGAGCTCGAGGTTTCCCCAGGGGACATCTCCATGCTGGCAGGGATCTGGGGACCCTCCACCCTGGTTCTCCGAACTCCACTGAAATTCTCCAAAGAGATAATGAAGTAATTAAATAGCAGCGATTCAGGCTTCCACAGTGTGACTCACCTGAGGATCTCCAAAATTTTCTGGGTGGGACAAGCTTTATTGCCTTTTAGTGCCAGAGAGGAAACTGAATCAGAGGCGTTAGGGAGATGGGCTTCTGAAAGGTGCAGCTGATAAAGTCGTCCCACTCTAGTTGGTACCTAGAGGTTCCTCTCTTGAAGTTAATGGGGAAAGTGGGAGGAGAATGAAGCAATCACACCAGTTTTACTCATCTCTGTCATATTAACTCTGCCCCAGAGCAGAACCTGTTCCATATGCTTAGTCTTACCCTCTTTTTTCCGTTTCCTTTTCCTTTTCCTTTTTCCATTATATTTTCAGAGCTGAGATCTTTAAAATAAAGTCAAAGTCATCTCAGGGTATTTGGAGACATACCAAAAGACAGATGTGTTTCACGTAGGTCATATATTGTACTAGATCAAGCATTCATGGCTACTGGTACTAATGCGACTCCAAACTCATCCCTCACCTTCTTTTGTGCCTGGAAATTGCAAAATTCACTTTTCTAGGGGAGATACTGTTACCTTCCCTGTGTAAACAAAGATAACAGGCTGAGGGTGGAAGGGATTCAGAAAAGATTTTTGTTTGCTAGCTCCGAATTTCCTAAATTTGGCGAATTTCCATTAGGAGGTCTAATGTGTGGGGAAATGACAACAGTGATGTGTACTTGAGCTGTGGAAGTGTCCTTAAAATCTCCAGAAAATGATGAGATATTAGATGGCACATACTGACCCTGAATCCATCCTCCAGTTTATGTGTGCACTCACTCTTCGAGTTGTACATCCCCTTTCCCTACGTGCAGCTGCCACTTTGCACAGCAGGTGGTTGGCTCTCCAGCTGCCAGATGTGCCCATGAGACCAGATGTTTTGTGTGTACAAAATCAGCTGCACATCCACAATATATAGATTAAATCAGTGGTGTGTGCTGAAATGAGCACAACATTATAGAGGGTGGAAACTTCTTCTATTCTTTTATTATTAATACTGTAATAACAACAGAACTTCTAGTCTGTCTCGTCTTGCAAGAAAAGTTTCTGCCAGGCTATACAGGTTAAAGCACTTTTTGCTCTGCCGTGATAAAACCGAAGCCTATTTCCATTTTCTGGGACTGAGTCATCAAAATTCAACTCGCAAACAGAATAATGACTTTAAAAATCTGAATTTTGGAGATAAACCAAAGATAAATTGGCCAGTTGTAGCACATACCAAAAAAGTCAAGAGTCCTAGTATGAATATTAGGATTTATTCATATGTATACATATTTATGTGTCACTGCTGTTCATGAAAACAAGTCCATTTTGTGAAGACCAGGGTCTGGGCTTGACAAGATGCCCTTTGCACGCAGGTGTGCATATGTGCAAAACTATGCAGACGCTTTAGCCTGCAGATTGCACATGTGTTCCATTGCACTCCATAAAATGCATATTAATGGTGCTGAAGCTGGAGTCCTGTCCAGAGAAGCAGATGCTTGTCGATGGTGAAGCTGGCTGCGCTGAGCAGATGAAAAGACATCTCTGCTGCTGAGTGAATTCCATCAGACCAGGAGCAGCTGCTCTAAAGCTTCTGAAAGCAAAAATCCTCATGAATAAATATTAGGAGGGAAAAAATGAGGCTTCTAGAGAACAAAAGGAAGCAGAGGAAGTTACTGAGAGATGCTGAGACCTTTCATCTCAGCAAAATATGTAATTAACACAACACACACATCTCCCCCAGAAAGGCCTTGCATTTGTTCAGGGTGACTATAGGATCAGAGATAAGGTTTCTTTTGGTGAACAAGGAAGACCATAAACTGCTATTCCTCTGCCTGTCAACACAGGAGCACTTGGCGTTAGTGATTCCACAAAGTCACTGAGTCAGCCTCCTGGAAACGCTCAGCGACCATTTGATCTAAAGGCAAGCTGCTGGGGTTTCAGGTTCAGAAATGTTTGGCATTCCCTTGAAAAAAAAGTGCCCATATTTGAGGATGGGCAGAGCTGCATTCCTCTATGTATCACTGCTACCAGGCACCAAAGCAAAGCTGCAGGACCTGATCTCTAGTAGCCCAGTTTACACTTGTGTGATGCGGATGAAAAGCCCTGCCAGATCAGCACACTGCCCAAAGGACTGCGGCCGTGGGAGGTGTGATGCAAAGGAGGACTTGCAGCCTCAGCATTCTCCATCTTTACAAGATATCTGGTGTTAAGGTGAGGCAGAAGCTTCGTCTCTTCTGGGAAATGAAGGATGGGCTTGAGAGCAGATGCGACTCGCACGCGTTCCGTTCGCAGGGCCATCTGTTAGGCCAGCTTTCACTCAGGCTCAGAGATGTGCAGTGCACTTAGAAAGAGCTGACCTCAGACTATCTGCTGACGGATGGAGCTGTGGGACAGTCGGCTTCATCTAACGTATCCGATCCCTCTGCAATTGCATGAACGAGAACCTGGGTGCATGCTGAGCTGGAGCTTTCCCCTTCCCATGAGCTTCACAGCCCAGGTCCAGACAGCCTCCCAGCATGACCTTGAGGACTTACACTACAGCTAGGGCACAGCCAGCCTTGGGAAAGGCTGTACAACAGGCCCTGTGGAACATGGAATCTACTCTGGAGCTAGAAGCTGAGATGTCATTTCAAATCCATTGCTCAGTTATTAATTCTCATGATCGCACTGGTGCAAATACTTCCTTTCCACCAGCTCTGCCTCTGAGTGTCAATAGCCAAGAAACAGGCCACCAGGGCCACACGAGAACGCTGGCATACCGCCGTGGCTGGACTGAATTTGATCCCATTTGTTTCAGAAGCCAGAAGTAGATCACTAGAGGAGCATGTAAAACCTTTCAGTAGGCAGATGTTTCTCCTACACCCTCGTCTTCACGCTCTTCATGTACACACATTCACTGGAGTTTGTCAGCTCCAGACTTGCAGAAACAGCTTTCAAATGTATCTCTTTTCCTGTCCCCCTCCCCATAGCTCACATTGCTACTGGGAGGTGACATGTCACTGCCTCATTGCTACTGGGAGGTGACATGTCACTGCCTCATTGCTCTATGACTTGCTACGATGGCTGTCAGGAGTAGCCAGCTTCCTCCTTTCTCATTTGATCCATTTGAACCCCTTCTTGATGGCGACCTGGAAATCTGTTTCTCTGCCTTGCAGTGTGCTTACCCCTTGGAGCTATCAATTTATTACAGATAAAAAAAAAAAAAATAGGGATAACTACAGATGGCTCGCAGCTGGAGGAAAAAACAGACACAAATTTCTGCTGGCTGCAGTTTCAATTGAGCCCAGGATAATTCCCTCCTTCTGTTTCTTCTGGGTGAAGAGATGCAGTTCTTTCTGTTCCTGTAAGCAGTAATAGGTAGGCTGAATTGGTGCAAAAACAGTAACAGACTGAAGCAATCAAAAAAGTCCAGAATGACTTTGCAGAATGGAATAACTCCTTTGCCTTTCTTTTAGTCTCCTCTTTTCTTTCTTTTTCCCTTCCCTTCCCTTCCCTCTCTCTCTTTCACATTTTTGCACCCACAATGAGCAGGTGCAATTCAGTTACCTACAGAGCTCCATGTATTCTGAAGCGAGTTGTGCAATAAATCCCTCTCAGAAGAGTGACAACTTCAGTTTATCCTATCTCCATGAAACACCTCCCATCCCTCATCCTCATGTCTGTCTCTTTTCTCCCCTTCCCTTTATTTTTCCATCAGATATGCAATTGTGGCTTCTGGTAGAAAATAATCTGATATCGGATGCTGTGTCTAAAAAACAACAATTAACAAGTCCCAAAACGCTGCTATCTTCCAGTAGACAAGGATCCAGATTTCATGCATGTGGAATCCCTAACATTATCTCTTGTGCTTTCTTGGTGAGTCTGGTGCATCTGGACTCACTCACTTATCTGCTAGATATGAGGAGTTATCTGATTTACAAATTCTGGAGAAGGTACAAAGAAGAGCTATAAATTGATCAAAGGTATGGAGGGTCTTAGCAATGCTGATAGACCAAAGTGTTTAATCTCATGCAGTTTGGAGAAACTGAGATTACAGGGTGGGATGCTGAGTGTAGAGAAAGATATGAGGGAGAAAAGGCTGCTCTTGCTCTCCCTGAAAGCAGATCTGTTCTGATGGATAAGAACATGTTCAAACTGAGCAGGAACAGAGAAATATGCAGCTGCTTGGAGAGGTTAAAGGGATGCTGTCAAGTAGTTTTACTCAGAGTGTAGGTTTGCTAATGCATTGTTTTGTGCCCTTGAGGAAGATGGAAGGTGACTCTAATTATCCAGTGTGTCAGAGGGAATCCCAGGCCTGTTTGTATCATACCCAGTAGTAGTACTGTAACCGTGACAGTCCAGTGATTTTGGATTTTTTATTCATCATCCACTGCTATGAAAGTGACACTATGGCTGATCTCCTCCACCAGTAGGAGCAACCTTTCTGTCTAAATTAGATCTAATTTAATAGGGCATTTAGTTCCCTTGAAAGAAGATCTGACAGTCTAAACTCCCTCCTGCTAGTACCACAAGAACTACTGGTTGACCATGACCCTAATACAAGAAATGAGAGGATACCTTCCTTCCAGCCCTTGCTCCTGGGAGTTGGACCTCCCTGTAAGCATCCTTGTGGTTGGGGCTAAGCCCCTGAAACAGTTTCTCCTTAACCAGGAAGAAAATATAATATCTATGACCTCTTCTATTCTTGGCCTATCTGCTGTGAATATCTCCAATGTTGGCTTTTGCCAGCATGCTTTGGGGATGGTTCCTGACAGGGGATATTAGGAATATTGGCACAGAGGTGATTCAGACAGTTGGGAATTAGATCCGGCCTGGCTTTAATTTGAAATAGAGTGCTCTTGGTGAGAAGAGTTCATGAGCAGCTTCATGTGCCTCTCCATTATTGCTCTTCTGGGCATTTTTTCTGATGATGCAAAATTCTTCTGATCACCCTTAGCTTCTGGCCTCGTTCCTTTCGTGCCAATTCTCTCAGCCCAGTCAGCTGCATGCAACTGGTGTTCAAGTAGTGCAGGGAGGGGGATGAAGAGAGTGGACACAGTCGAGTGTTTTTATCACACCACTTTGATAATGGCATATTTCTATCCTGGCATGTCTTCAGCTGGTCTAGCTGGGGCAATTTTGTTTCCTTCAATGGAATTCTGATTATTTACAATAGCTGAGAAGAGAGTCCAGTTCCTCCAGTGAACTCTTGCTACAACAGGAGCAAGAGGAAAATTAGGTCCCAAAAGGAATTTTGAAAGAGTGGTTTCTGCTCCATGTGTCTCTGTAGATCGATGTGGAGGTCCATACAGCTGCAGTTATTCTGCCATCAAGTCGCCAGCTGCCGTGACGCTTCCGTGTCCGAGTTATTCCTAGACAGTAAGTAGAGTTCCTTCTAGTGTGGATTCTTACTCCGTGTGTATAAACTTCAGTGTGATGAAAAACTAAAACAAAGCCCACACTCTCTAGGACAACCAGCAATTACAGAAGACTTATTATCCTTCCTTAGTTGAAACAGGAGGATAAGATCCATTAGGCTGGTAAATGCAGCAAAACCCAGGAAAAATGCAGCATCAGTCAACGTTAAAACCAAAGTCATGGGGAGCACTTTTGCTGTTTGAGCAGGATCTAATGCTAGTGACGGGGCAAGTTTTCTTTGCCAGCATGCTGTGGATCTGCAATTGCTCAGCAGGACTGGGATGGCTCTGTTGCTTTTGATTCGGTTTCCCTTCCAGAAGGCAAGGGAGAGGAGGGCCAGGTTAGTTGGTCCAGGAAAGGCTGGAAGCGTTGATCCACTAGAGTGCATCTGTGGGCTGGGTGTCTGAAAGGTGCTGTTTTCAGATGCCAGCTATTAGGCTTGGGGTTGTTTCTACTGTAACTATAATTAGGAAGGGGGGCTCTTTGTTTATTTAGGCTGAGAGCTTTAAGATAAATGACAGCTCCGAAGATGCTTTTCAACACTTCATAAATCAACTGCCAGCTGGCCAGTTTCACCTCTGAAATGTCTCCTGCTTTTTTTCTTTGTTGTTTGTGGGGTTTTTTCCCATCTTTGGAAAGATGGTATATCCAAAAGGAAAAAGTCTTCCAGAGAAATAATCGTGATGAGGAATATGTGCATTTGGGGAAGGGGGAGAGGAAATGACTTCATCCTTGAAAGACTCAAGGTGTTCGAAATCCTAGCCCACTGCCTCGTTGGGATTTCTGAATTCGAAGCCATCGAAAGGGATCCTCACTGAGAGCTTCCAAAGGGCTGAGACACCCGGCTGACAGACTGACACATCCTCGCTGCCATGACAGACATTTTTCTGATTTCATTTAATGCCCCTTTTCGCTGTCTCACTCAACACGTCCAGAGATTTACTGGTGTTCTTTTTCGTTAGCTGAGTCGCTTTGATTCTTGCACAGCTCAGGGGATTGTTGTCTGTGCCAAGGACCCAGCATCCCCTTTCTCCAGAGTGAGGCGAGATTCCTGCCGAGAGGTTGTTGACAGCCGTGCCGTCTCTGCGGGAAGAAGTGAACAGCATTTGAACTCGAACACCATGCACGCTTAGAAAGACTGTTCTCCAACCTCTTGCCAAGCCTGGGATCCCATTTTGTCTGTGTACGAGGGTGGGGTGTGGGGTAAAACGTGACTGAGGCCTTTGGATTTTCAGAAAAGTACTGAAAAAAAAATCTGTGGTGTTTGAATTTTAGGATCCCAGATTATAGGTCTGTGCAATCTGAAGAGAGAGAGTTGTCCTTTCCTTTTGGAACTGAATTGCAGCCTGAACACTGTTCTTACAACAGAGGAAGGCAGCATTGTTAGTCTAATCCTGCTTTACGCAGGCATCTGAGCTCAATTATCTGAAACATGGATTCTACCCCAGGGGGTGATACAGAGACCCAGACAATCAGAGGGACACAACTGGAGGGACACTGGCCATAGCTATTGGAACAGGGAAGGCAATTTTGCCTACAACTGTCACAAAAAAAAAGCCTGGATGGAGCCCTGCCTTAGATACCTGCTTCCAAGAGTCCCTTTCCACAGTCACCATGGCTCCACACGGTGGTGGCACATGGGCAGGTGGAAGTAAATCCCAAAAATGATGCAGGAGTCAAGATTTGCCAGCTATTCAGTTAAACCAGGATCTCCGGGATGGCCTAGGGAGTTGGAGAGCATGTACAGGTATATCCTACATGATCAAGGGATGGCACTCCGTTGGCAGCAGCAGTACCAGTATAACCCTGTCCTCCTGGTTGCCAAACACCCACTGGAGCTGAATGTCAAAAAACTGTGGACAGAGACCTAGATTAGTCCAAGAGACATTTGGATGGAGGCAAAAAAGGGAATGAGCAATCTGCCTGTGAAAAATCCTGCTAAAATAGGCCCTAGATTTCTTTCTAGATGGGTGGTAAACCTACTATGGCTGTGGGGTATGTTACTCCTCTTTCAAGTGTGTTTTTCTGGGCATCTAAACTTAGCCATGAATGGAACAGCCAGAAGCTCTGGCTACAGACCAACATAAATGCAGCAGAGACAAAAGGAACAAACAGAACGAGTAGGAAATCATGTAAAAAGGAGACAAAGGACTAACAAAGGTACATGTAGCTTTTAGACGGATCTTCAAAGGCCATAAAACTGTATGGATCTCAGGTGCGTGTCACAACATTGCTGAGAAAACTGCGCTGAAATTAACTGGGTTCTGCGCTCGTGTGAATTGGCCCAGCTCCACCGACCTCTTGTAAACCGCAGCGAATAATGGGGAAAAGTTTCTTTTCAAATAAGAAGTGGGAAGGCTGAGATGTTTAACAAAGGGGCCTAGAAAAGCTCCAAGCACTGGACAGTCTCCACCTGGTTGCATTAAACCAGTCTCTACATTTTTCAAAATCCACCCGTGCTTTAATCTCTGCTCCATTTCACGTTTCCTTGTGATGTTGTCCAAAGAAATGCACTCGTTGGCAATGAGCTTAACAGTCACCACAAAGCTTAACAGGACCTTGATGTGGCTTTGAAAAAAAACCCAAACCCTTAACTGCTGAGGCTCACGAATTTTTTCTCCTCAGCAGATGTTATAGGGGGACCGAAGCTTGGCAGGCATTTGCAGACATGGATAATGTTCAGACTGATGGCCTGATTCTCATTTACATGAAACTACTTTTACAATTCTCTGGCTTGGAAAAAGTGCCTCTAAAGTGTGTGCAAAAGGAATTTGTGTGGAGGGACCTTAGCAGGAACAAAAAAATCAGACTACCAGTCTCCCCAGGCAGATGAGGATTATAAATATAGTTAGCTGAGCTTTCTTGATTGTAGTCCCAAACCTCTGATATTAACTTATCTGTATAAGTCTGTTACAAACGTCAAATTCTTTCACCAATAGCCCTTGTGACAGCCACAGCCTCTGTCTCCAGATTCCTGATTATCCTGATTGTTAATGTGTGCTGTGATAGCATCTAGAAGCTGTTTTCCTGAGTCAGGACCTTATGCTCAAGCACAGAAGAGCAACAAGATGTTTAGTCCAGAATGTTTCCTGTTTTGCAGGGCGGTACAACCTCGTCACTCAATGACCAGGTTTGGGATTTTCCTCTTCCCCTTTGATCTGTGGTGAAACAGCAGCTGTGACAGTAGCAGCTTCAAGCTCCGGGACTCATGAAGCAGGAGGTGGTGTAGGACACACGACATTTCCAACCCTACCTTGTCATTTCTTGTGTGGAGGCAGCGATTCGAGCACATTTTTACATATGCTGCTCTCAGACTTCTGTGGATTGATTCAAAAATGGCCAACTCGATTGAAGCTTAATAGTTCTCTTTTCAGATGCTTATAATGAGCCAACCTACACTTCCAGAAACTGGCATAATTTAGAACCTTGTACATCCTAATCGTACATGGGAAGATTAGGTGGAAGCAACCTCATCTCTACTTTGTTCAAAAAACATGATGGATAACTACTTCTGTGGTTTCTAACTTTGGGAAGAGGAAGGTAAGAGGGGAATGTATTTTTACAAGCTTTGAGGCATTTCCTCCTCTGGTGATACTGAAGCTGGGCACGACAGAAGTGGTGACAGTTTATCTGGAGATGCTGCTGTGTTCGTGAAGAGGGGCTGTTGCTGTTTATCTGCGTCTTGTCTGCAAAATCAGGTGTTCAGAAAACAAATTCTCAATGTTGTCAGCGTGCTGTAGTGTCAGTGTGGAAAGGGGTAGGTTTTCAGAGACACTCACCCAGACTCTGAAGCTGGCCATTTCTGAAAGATGCTGCTCCTCCTTACAAAAGCTTTGGTGGTGTAAGGGAAATCATCCCAACTCTGAAGGAAAATCTCCTTTTTCATCCAAAACTCCATCTAGGAAAAAAACAGAAAATGTTTAAAGCCTTGTAGCACCTTTAAAAATATTGACTCAGGCAGACTGTTACATCCGTACAGGGAGCAATATGAATAACACTACAGGTGAGTCATCATGGATGTGGCAGACGTCTGCCCCTAAGCTGGTGCTTTATATTTGCTCCATAATAACTGGAGGGAAATGGGCACTTTTAAACTGTGGCTCATCTCTTCCCAAGCCAGAGTTCAGCTGAACTGTGCAGGCAAAGTGCCAGTCGCTCTCCACCAGCTATAAAAGGAGCCTGGATGGCTGCACTGAATGCAAACTTACACAATGTAAGGGTCTAAAGTTAGCAGAGATGAGTCCCTCTGGTGAAATCTGCTGGTCAATTTGCTATTGCTGCTTGTTCTTATGTAAAAGGCATTCAGCTCTTACTAGGATAGGCAGCAATTTAAAATCCTAACCCAATACATGATCACTCTATTGCTTTTCCCTCCTTAGGTACACCGTGGAAGGAATAAGCAGGCACTAAAGACAGAGCAGCAGGTGAACCAAACAGTCCCCATGGCTAAATGGTTTGGGTTTTTTTTTAAATCTTTTAAATTCTGTTTTTGAAGAAATGAGCTCACACTAAAAATAGGAATGAGAAGATTTAACCTCCACAAAACTCCACCTCTCTAGCTGTCAGAATACTTTGTCCTTTGCCTGTAGCCGTGCAAGAACACCGTGCAGCCCTTCAGCTGAGACTCCTGCTCCAGTGGCTCGCAGGATTTCTCTGCAGCTGCCAGGGTGGCTGCAGCTGAACCTGCAATAATCCCAACCACTCCGGTCATCTCACAGCCCCGGATCTGACAATGGCAATGACCTTTTTCTGCAGAACTCTCTGTTATCCCCACCTGTGCCTACAGCCAAGTCTGCCAGCTATCAGCAGGCCTTCCTCACACCAGTAACTCCTCTCTGATCCAGCTCTTCTTCTTTCCAGCTCTTTTAACCCTAGTAGATCCTGCTCCACCCCTTCATACAACTGAAGCCAGATAGACTGTGCCCAACTGCTCAATGCTTTGTGAAGTGACCCAACAGCTGGTTGAAACCATAACATTCATCTTTATGAACAAGATGACCCTGCATTTTGGGGATAGAAAGATGACCATGTTTGTCATCCTACTGACACAGCTTCTTTTTTTCAATCTAAGCAAACAGTCTGGGCTTGCTTTCCTGATTTGCCATTTTTCTCTCTATGAAATGCTGCACACTGACACAATATATTAGTTACTCAGAGATGTCAAAGCCTCAGCCAGCTTCTCAACAGCCGAGAGCACTTGTTGAGAAAAGGGAAATCAATATGATGAGAGAAGCAGGCGTGTGTGAATTAAAATAGACCATTTTAAAGTCGTCGAGCCTAGTTCTCTGTTGCCTTGTCCTTTCTACGTGACCTGCATGTTCTGTGTTTTCACAACGGTGAACAGGAGGAGTGCACAGGTAAGAACGCTGCCAGAGGGGAAAAGACAGCAGAGGGCTGAGTCCTAAAGTGTATGTGAGGGGGTTTTATTGCTAAAAAGGTGTCACACCCTCTCCACCCCATTCCAACCCATGTACTGGCTTTGGATAATTGTCCCTTGTACATAGCACCTCTGCCCCTGCCCTGTAACAAATAGTGAACTCCCAGTAATTTAAAATAGATGTACCTAAGGTGAGCACCCTGCTGTGTGCAAATTCGTGCAGTGCCCTGGACAATATCCCACAGAACAAACCCTCCGTTTAAACTGAGCTTTTCCACCACCATCCGTTCACTGACTTTCTTCCAACAGAGCATAGCAAAGAGCAAACATCTTGTCTGAAGTGATGTACAGGATCGACAGGGTCATAAAACTGGAACTGGTTTAGACCATTGTTTCTCCTGGTTTGAGACTCTCTCCAGAAGACACAGCACTAGCTGCTGTACTGGAAGGTACAAGAAACCTCTGCAAATGCAATTATCAAATCACTTACCCATAAGGAAACTTTTTTCCTGATGACCATTAGAGGGTAGTTTACACCCTTCAGCGTGAAGGTTTATAAGCTTTACAAAACTCTATGTCTGAACATTTCCTTTCCTTCTCCCTCCTTTTCTGTGTTCTCAGATAAGGACGGTGTTTCTTTCTTGGACTGCTTCTAACAGCAATCACTTTAAATGTCCATATTAAAAAGTTGACCTATGTGCTTAATCATCTGCTTTTGAAACCCTAAACCTCTGAAAAAGCAAGGAACACCTTCTATTGGGGTTACACCAGGGTTTAAATCAGCGTCAATACACGTACAATTTCCCATCATTCTCTCCAGCCTTTTTCCTAGGATGGAGGGGGGGGAATCCCCCCCTATTTAGCATCTATTGGTCCCTTGAACACAAGAACCACTTGACCCTTTTGCATAAACTCCTGTTAGCCCCTGCCAGCTGGATCCCATGTCCTGCAGCACTCTGTACGCCGGGGGGGTATCGAGCAAAGCACAGATCATCTGCTGACTGCTGGGCGGCTACTCACCCACCGGAGAGCCGAGTGTGCTTATCAGGATGCTGCACCTCCAGACACCAACAGCACAATGACAGCAGGACCTGCCTGTGAAATGAGGCCAAGATAAATGATGTATTGCCCTCATCCCTAACAGTGTGGCCCAGACAGAAACCAGGTGGAGGGGAGGGAGCCAGCACCTTCTGTAAACAATTCTCTGTCTCAGCTGAAACAGCTTTAGACTGAGATGCTGGATTAAGAAAGTGGTTCTTGCCCTGGACAGAAAGTTAAAGGGCAGGGGTGATAATGCACTGATGGCCAAAGGTGGTTGGGGGAACTTAGCCATTACTCAGCAGTGGTTCATTTGACCTGGCAGGAGAACATCTGATATCTAAACAGTCCCACTCATCCTGAAGCACTCAGAAACCTCTACACTAAATATTTGATGCCCTTGTTTGATAATGTTTATTTTGCTTTCTCCCCACCTGTGTGAGGCTAATATGCTGTGAGTGGGGAAAACATGGGGTAGCACATACCAGAGATAAAACACTAATGTGTGATCTTTTTTCAAACAGAGATTTATGAGACATAGTATGAGGCTGACTGGGCAAAAAGTAGGGAATTTACTATGGGGTCCAATTTTGCGTTGGTCTAAATGCCATCAGCAGCATGTGATCTCCCAGATTTTCCCTGTTCTGCCTTTGTAAGGAGCTTAAGAAAGTCATGACACGGTTGAGTCATGATTTAATGCCAGGATTTTGTTCGGTCTCGTCTGGGTATTGTTTTCTCCACTTCTGCATGGATGGAAGGGGAGGACGAAGAAGTGAACTGAAGTGAGTCTCATTTCCTTGTATCTGAGACAGTTCTATACCCTTTCACCACCCCACTGTAAGTTAAAACGGTTTTGATACAGTCATGGTTTCTGGGTTGTCCACTGAAGACTGTGCATTCTCCTTGTGTGAGTTTGTAGTTGATCGGGTGATGCCAATTTACACCAACAACCAGGACACTCCAGTTTCTAAGGGTGGACCACTGCCTAGGTTGTAGCCATCTTCATCTAAGCTGGTTGTCCAGAAACTCTTCACAGTCAGCAGAGATCTAGTCAATACAGACAGTGAAATCTGGAGGGTTATCCTGACCAGTTTGAGACCAGTTTGATTGGCAAGGCCTCCAGTCTGAGCATTTAAATCAGAAGTACAGCTTTCTCTTTTGCGCTCCTTTACAAACCAAGGCCCTCCCCTCCTATTTTCACAGGAAGTCTTGGCCTCTGGGCTGATGTATTTCCTTTCCAGATACAAAGAACTGTGGTCTTCTAAGAGTTGATGTTGCCTAGTGGTTACTTCTGAGAACAAGAAATCCTGGATTTTCTTTCTGATTTTGCCCCTGTACAGGAAAGAGAAAGCCACATTCACGTCTTTCACCTCCATTTCCTTGTTTGTCAGAGATAAAGTGAAACCCCTCTTACACAGGTTGCCCTGTTACCTTTGGCCCACAGTTCCACACTCTCAGATGCAAGTTTAAAACCTCTTTATTAACAGAAAGAGCTGGCTGTCACTTTCTAACCAAAAGTAAATAACTGAGATGATCACGGTGCTGGTTCTATTACTCTTGATCTGAGATAAACCCTTTTTTTATCTGCTGGGTTATTAGAAGCACACCTTTACTTGTGAAAGTTCAGGTGAAATTGGGATAAAAGCTGGAAAGGATGCGGGGTATAAGTATGTTTAAAATGTTATCTGTTCTTTCTCAAACATGTCTTTCCAGCTCAGGTATTTACATGCTGATAACCTTTTGGTCCCAATGGTGCTGGAGACTTCGTGCCTTGTATTTCAAAACTGATAAGAAATTGAAAGATGTGGAGCCTCCAAGAAACATTATGAAAAGCAATCCTCCTCCTTTTCCCTGAGTTCCTTGGGTTATTGTGCTACTTGATACACTGAATTTCTGGAAATTATTTTCTGTAGGAAATCTTTTGCCCCAAAGAACATAGGAAGGAGATATAACTGAGGACTGATGGAGAAGAGGAGACATAACTGCTTTTGTTATTCAAAGGTTTGGCCTTTGTTCTCCCTTTGATCTGCCACTCTTATAGATTCCTTCCTATCAGCAGATGAAGGAGAGTTTTTATCTTGCTGGGAGCCTTTGTGTGTGTGCTGTTATTTTTTATTAAAATCCTTCTGCAGTAATATCAGGAGAAGTTTTGCAACCATCTCTGTCTGTTTTGTCTTGTAGGAACTGAACAGACAAAAAAAACTCCATGTTTTTGATGTTTTAAATAAGCTAGTGAATAAATGTCCTTGGAATGCTTCCCCCTGCCCCCCTTTTACACAGCAATGTGGCTACGCCATGGAAGAAGATTTAGCCAGAAAGTAGAAATTTAGCAACATTGGACATATCTGAAAGCTGGGGAAGCTCATGCCACTGTTTGACTTTCACTGAGCTGGTGAATATTGAGAATAAACTTTCTCTGATGTTATTTAAAATGAGTTCAGCAGACCTAAGGCCAAGCAGAAGTGCGGTTTTGCTGTAAAAGAAAAATAAACAAACAAGCAAAAGCCATTGCAAGTGTCGCTGTCTGGCACAGCCTGGGGACCAAGTGAATTGCTGACACTGGATTCCCATTCCTCGAGATCAGGAAGGGAAAGAACCTTGGCAGGATGAAACTTCCCCTGCCATTCCCCACCTTATGAATAAACACAAGGGCTCATTCTCCGAGGCCCTCTCACTGGCACCTTTCACAAACTCTCCATTTAGTGAACAAGAACGAGGAAACTGCAGGGGGATATGCAGCTCTGAATTTACTGGCAGAAACACCAGCACTTTCAGCTTGATGCTGTTGACCTCTGATCACTGCGTTAAGTTTTTATGTTCAAGTAGCTGGTACAAGGCCAATTTTATGAATCGAGTTTTAAACTCGTACAAAGGTCTTCAGAAGGACCAAAATTTAGACTGTTAAGCTTTTGAAATGGCGCTGATACTGACCTGAAATACTCTGATCTTGCAGAGGCAGAGCCCAAAAGGTACTCAGATACTTTGGATATGCATCAAATGCCTTAGTTTAGTGACACGTATCCTCTTCTTGTGCTTCCATGAATGTTTCTTCTCGCTGAGATGATGACCACCAAAGACAGTTAATATAATGTGCTTCATCTGGAATGCAGTCCAGCACAGCGGGGTACTGAGGCCTTGGCACAGAGACAGTTCAGCAAGCCAGATGAGGTTCCAGTCATACCTTTCATAGCCAAGACTGTGCAATTGATTTATGTCCAGTGCTGATGATGACAGAAAAGTGCAGGCTAGTTAAAACAGGGCTCTTGGTGTATTTCTTGTATGACTGGACAAAGCTTAACACAGCAGGTCAAAGACATGGAAAAGATTCAGGCCCTTAATAAATACCCTCTTCTGCATCTCACTGGAAGGCTGAAGAGGTTAATCACCCTCACAAGCCTGGCACTGCCTGCAAGCTGCAGATTTCTGCCCTCGGGCTCTGTCCTGCTGTACAGCATCAGCCAGCTGACCTCAGACCACCTTCATCAGCTGTTCGAGTGGACCTCGCTCAAACGGGACTGGGGGAGCACTCGGACCGCCCTTCCTGCAGACAAGGCTTGATGCACGCCCGCTTCCAGCATCAGCCTGCTCGCAGGTGGCTGGGAATCGGTCAACTCCGACTGCCGTGTCCTCAGGAATAGTTAAACAGTCCAACAAACCTGAGGAATGTCACTTCCCTCCCAAGTGCTGGAGTCGCAGCGAAGGGCAGAAGCCACTCGAGACAGCCCAGCCAGCCGTGGTACCCCGACAGTCTGACTGTAAGGTGCATGGAGCAGAACGTGTCTCCCCTTCACAGCACCTCCTGTGAGCCTCACCCTCTCAGGAAATAGCACACACAGCACAAAACCTTATCTAGTCTCTTCCTACTTTCTTCCCCTTATTATCTTGAGAGAAAACAAAGATTTTGTGTTTGGACTGTATTATTTGTGATGGGGTTTTTTGTTTTTTTTTTTTTGATGCAGCAGCAGAAACAATATTAAATGCATGAAGAATGCCTGCTGATTTTCATGGCACTATCAATTTTCTCTCCAGTGTAGAGGAGAGGCAGGGTATGGGTCAAGGGAAAAAAGATTTACTTTGCCTTGATACTCACAGCCTTGGCAACACAGTTGTCAATGTACTGAATTTGTAATAAGCCATTCAAAAAAAAACTCCCCTAGAAGACTTTATAACTTTGTAGGCAACCAGCCCCCATAATCAAGTCTTACAACATAGCTCACTACTTCATAAATTTGAAATAAATCATAAAAGGGGCATATTAAAATAATTTGTATCAGTAGGGACTGATTTAAAGCCCAGCTCCTCATCCATCAACGAGATGCTTTCATTTGCTAGCATATTCCTTCAAACTGCAGGAAAAGCTTCGCCAAATCCATTAATAATAAAGAGAAGAGAGCCTTCATGGAGCAAATGGACAAAGGGAAAGCGGAGAATGATCCTCATAAACTTCTTTTTCTTTACAAGATCCCCTCCAAAAATAATTATGAGAGATAATGCCCCGGCGACTTTTGATCTCTTATTGAAGAATAATTTAGGACAATTTCTAATGCACAAAAATAGCTTCTTTTTTTTTTTTTGCCATTCAGCTCAGAGGGAATAATACATTAAAGGGGAGAATGGCTGGGGAAAAAAAAAAAAAAATGGGAAGGCAGTAAATTCATCCGTTTCACTGGAGGAAGTCTAGCGAGGAAACGCTTTATCTTTTGGCAACTGCTAAAGAAATGGATACCGGTGAGGCAAAGGGAAGGACTTCCACTGTTTTCCTGACTTTTCTCATCGTTTCGGTTGAGCCGCGGTAGATGTTTGCGGCTGAGCGAAGCGCCCGGTACCTGCGCGGCGGCGGGGCGGGCGGCGGCGGGGGCGGGCCCGGCGGGGCGGCGGGTCCCAGCGCCGAGGGAACCCCCGGCTCCAGCGGGCTCCTCTGCTGGGGTTCCTGCAAACTGCAGCGAAGCTGGCAGCAGCTGGAGGCTGTCCCTCGGATGCGCTCCGTGTGTAGAAGCATCCCTCCAAAAACATCCCGTTTGCACCCGCCGGAGCGTTTTATCAGGGAGACTCAGCATCGCCTTTGAAATACGAGAGCCTTCCAAAATTTCCGGCTGCTGGAAGGAGCTGTCTCTTCTTCACACTGCCAATCGGCATTTAAATGTGAGCTATCGCCAACCCTTCCGTAGGAAACACCACTAAAGTGTCGTTAAAACAGCATTTTTCTCGTGTCCTTTTCCGAAATACAGGAGTTGGGCTCGGGGTCCCCGCGCTGTGTGATGTGCTGGAGCACACGGCCGAGCCGTGGCCGTTTGACACGGTAATGGGAGCAAAAAGGATCCAAATCGGGAACTGGATTTCAAGTTCCGCTCCTTTTCGTGCCAGCCGTGCCAACATTATCAGATGCGACACGTCCAGAGTAACTCATACAGAGGAATGTTTTGTAGTAGTAACTAAAATAAACCAAAATTCCTTCCTTTCTCCGAGACATATTAATAATATAACCCAGGTTAAAAGCCACTTTTTTGTTTGAGGGAAAATTCTCACTTAAATTACTGAAATTTTGAAGGAAAGGCTCTTTGCTGCTAGTTTTGATCTTTCAGCTTGGCGAGAACAGGGACTTTTTGAATTCTTAGTTCTTAATATTTCTTAATTTCTTAATAAGAATTCTTTTGAATTCTCATTCTCTTAGTTAGAGAGACTTTTTTTAGACGAGAAACAGTTTTACCGTCTTTTTGCAGTGCCAGCTTCTCTATGTAAAAGAAGCCTCGTGTTGTTTTCTTTCTGGTGACGCTGGTTCCTCGCTGTCTCCCCCCGTGTAGCTCCGTGCTTTTCTGTCTCGAGAGGAAAATATTGTGGAGACGTGGAAAAAAAAAGCATGGGAGACTCCGAGCACCCACTGCTGAGCTGGGAGAGGAAAATGCAAAGAAAATGTTTCGGGCAGAGTTGGTAAATAAAGGAAGAAATTAAATAAAGACAGATTAAGGTAAGATTTCCGCAAGGAAATATTTCCACTGGACTGGCTCCCGGGGGAAAGACCAGGAGAATGGTGTGAGATTCCCCTCTCGCCTTTTTTTCTTTCCTGCGACTAAAACGCCCGTGTTTTGCCACCTCGCCAGGTTGTTTAATCGACAGGGACTGTGATAACCTCCAGAATTTCATAGCCATTAACAAACCCGTTAAATCTCATCGGATTAACTTTATGGCCGCTAAGAGGGAGCTCACCATCCTCGTGTCTGATTTAAGAGATGCCTCACGCACGGTTATTTGGCAATCCTGTGTGAAAGGGCTGTAGATTCACAATACAGACCTCGAATTCCCCTTTTTCTCAGAGGCGCTCTGCCAAGGGTGCAAATATTCCGCAAGGCTGTAGATGCTCAAACAGCAGTTCTTGCCGTGGGCTCTGGGGACAAACCCTGCCCTCCCTGGGACCCTTCAGCTCTCAGGTGGGAGCTCCTACCCCAGAGTCTGACCCCAAACCCTGTGGAAATTCGTCCAAGCTTTTCGCCAAGCCCCAGAAAGACAGCGAGTGCCCCCAAAAACAAAGTCTCCCCGACTTTACCACAGCCCCAGTGCCCCGAACAGGGACAGATTCGGCTCCCACCATGTCCCTGAGACATCCCAGGTCCCTGGGACCGTCCCCAGCTGACCCCTGGTCTCTCAGTCGCCTCACAGGGTCGGCCATGGAGCTGCCCTTGGATCGACCCAGCCGCTGTCTCCTCTGGATTTCCCTGGTGGTTCTGCCTTCTTTCTTTTTCACGGGAACACGCACGGGTTTTGCAATAAGCCCCTTTGCACTATTTCTGCTTTGCATCAAATTTTGATTTGCTTTTCTGCTGAAAGGCTTTCAGAAAAGTCTTTTGTTATTGTTGCTGAGGCAGATTTCAGCTTGCTGTTACCCAAAGCCATCTCCCCTGTCACGGCTTCAGTCAGAAACAAATCAGCCTTACCTTCGCTCGTGATAGGTTTTAATCCCTTGCCGTCGGATATACTTTTACATATAAAAATATAGATTTCAATAATATATAATATGCAATATACGTGTGTGCATTTTATAGTTTATAAAAACACTTTTTATATGCGTGTGTGGGTATATCTCTCCCTTTCTTGCCCCTGCTGCAGTTTTTATGGTTGTAGGGAGTTTGCAGGATTGTACCTTGTCACACAGGCCCCCCGGGCAGAGTAAACGTCCATGAACTATCCACCCTCCCGGAAGGGCTGACCTGTGCTCCTGCCTTTCTTGCTGTGTCCTCCCCGGCCCCAGTGCTTTTTTTCTTTTTTAACCCCAAATAATTTTTCAAAGCAGCCTCCTGGCCAGGAGTGCTGAGTGCTGCCTTCGTGAGGGCTGGCTGGGATGCGGAGACCCAGGCTTGACCCCACCTCTGGTCCTCAGGCCAAGCTGGGCCCATCTTTGGGTGAATTCATTTCAGGCTGAACTTTGTGTGAACCTGGGCCCGAGGGGAAGGGAACCCGACAGAGCAAGGCTGATGGAGGCAAGTTCTGAGCAAACCCATCAGCCTGAGTAAATATTGAACAAGTCCATGTGAAGCCTGGGGTTGAAATGGAGCTGTCAGACCGGTGTAAACTGAAAGGATAGGTGAGGCCTCTGAAAAGCAAGGAAACATTTTGTACACTCACTTCTGCAATTGTTCCTTCCACCCGAGCCCTTTGCCCCAGACCTCATTCCACCTGCCTAAGAGGCTAAAGCAACCCTGAAGCTGGTCGGCGCTGAAATATCTGTGTTGGTGGAAGCGAATGGCTGGGGGGCAGAGGGGTGAAAGAGGGGATGGCACTGTGGGGTGGCCCTGTCAGTGTAATGAGCCTGGAGCATCACAGCCAGGGTAGGACATGAGATGGCAGGTCGGAGGTCCCCAACATAAATCCAAGTGACCTGTGCAGCATCAATCCTGAAAAATAACTATACTACATATTTGATACAAATACAAGTGAAATATATTGTCTATAAAACGTATATAGTCTGAATAAACACATATATGCCCAGCTCCCAGGATCTAGCCCAGCCGTGCTGCTGGGGAAGTCCTCGGGGACGGGGAAGGGCTGTGGGGTGTGCAAGCTCTGCTGCCCAGTGTGATCCGAGGGCAGTTGCACCCACCCAGAGCTTCCCAAATCTGCAGGGATTTTTTTGGTGACACCTGAAAATGTGTCCATGTCAAAGTGTTGAGAGAACTTAGCAGGCATGAAAATCCCTCCTGGTTTACTGGATTGAGGGTGTATCGGCTCCCTGGCAATGCTGGTGCGTAAGCAGGTGCCTGGGCACCTTGCCACCTCGGTGACACCGACAGAAGATGGACCGAGCTCTGTTTCAGCTCTGTAACAAAAGCGTCTTGTCCTCGTCCTGCTCTGGTTTTCCCGAGAGCTGGGCAAGGGCTGGCCCTGGACTGATTCTGTGTGAAACAAGTTTGGAGAAATCCAAAAGGCTTCCTCCTCTCTTCTCCCCCACTTCAAGGCATCAAAGGTTTTTAGGGGCCAGCAATGGCCCAACTCAGCCACAGTGCAGTCACCAAGGGGAGGTTTTGTCCCCAGAGACCCCTAGGAAGGCTTCACACCTTCAGTGTACAGAGGCTCCAGAAGCAGAGCTAATAGCAGCCAGCAAAGGGGAGATGAAAGTCAGGAAGTCTTCAGCGTATTATTATTATTATTATTTTTTAATAGAATGTCTTCTTCTGAGATCAAAAGGGCCTCACATTGTGAGAACAAATGCTTTAGGGAGAGGAGAAACATTTCACACCAAGGGGTAGGGAACAGATGGCCCCAGAGTAGCTGCCACATCGGGCCAGAGCACCGGGTGTGCTCCTCAGGCCTCTGCTCTGGGAGCAGAGCCAAGGGAGAGGGACTCTCGGCGTCCCTTCCCCATCCCCTCGTCCTGCAGAGGGACAACAGCTCCAGCACGGCGACTGCCATTAATAATTTACACGGTTATGTTTCTTTAACTGGGAATTTCCCCTTCCTTTGGGATATTAAAAGAATAAATCTCCATTAAGACACGTCTTTGTGTGTGAGCGTACGGGGGGACTCGGCCAATTTTCCTGCTCATGAAAAATGCAATACCAGGGACTCATGGACGGACACATGGAGATACGGGAATGTGGCGGATTATAAATAGCCACGTCATTGTTTATCACTTATATAAAACAAAGGAGTGTGTATAGACCTCATATTTGTGATAACGCCCAACTATGGCCGTCGGGGTAAGTCTCCATAGGGACTTGTGCACGTCGGTCTGTCTGTTTCTGTGCAGTCTGTGCCAGTGTACGGTGGTAAGGAGCACGTGTTCATGTCCCGTATGGATACATAGGTACCTGTGTGGGTACTGAAGTACCGGTGCCCGCTCTCTATCTGCATCTCTGGCTGTGAGGTCAGCATGGGTGTCCCTCACCGCTTCACAGGAGCATCTGGTACCGGTCAAGGGACCCCCAGCTGCGGTGTCCTGGCGTGGCTTTTCCAGCCGTCTCCTACTTCACAGCAGTGGGTTTCGGGCTCTTGAGACAAAAGGGAGCGTGAGAAACTTGGAAGGAGAGCGGGAGGGGGGAAGAGATGAGCTGTGCGCGGTGATCGTTGTTAGAGAAAGACTCAGCAGCGAGGGAGGCAAAGGGAGCGGGGTGAGGGGGGAGCCCGGAGGGGGCTACATATGTAAGGGCGCATCGGCACCGTCTCTGCGGACTCTTCCGGAGACTCCCTTTGAGTTTCAAATGGGAGCTGGGGGCCTTTGTTGTGCCCGACACACTGACACATCAGTGCCCTCCTTTTTGTCCCGGCCTTTCCTCTCTCCCCGGGCTCTTACGGGGCCGGCCGGCCCGGCGCTGCCCGCCTCACCTGGGAGCGAGCGGGGCTCCGGGTCCTTTCCCGGCCACAGCAAGGCCCAGAGACATAACTGGGGACGAAAATCGTCTCTGTGGAAACCCACGAGCTTTCTGAAGCACAGCACCCTGTTTCGATGAGACAGCTTGAATCACACACGTTCAACAAAACCTTCCATCGCGTTGGCTCAACGAATAGTTTAAACCAAGTTGACTCGCACCCAACAGGTTATAAAGTCAGTTTGGCTGCCTGTGCGCTTTTTTTTCTTTCCCTGTCTTGATGTTTTGCAAATTGCTAGTGAACCAGAATCCTCTTTTCACCTTTTCTCCCTCTTTTTTTTTTTTTCTTGTTGTTTTGTTTTGGTTTTGGTTTTGGTTTTCTTCCTTATCTCTAAGCTAATTGGACACTCAAACCTCTTTTATTTCCATCAAGAGAGGTGTATTAGATGGGGGAAGATTGTATCGCCGGGGAAGAGCGATGCTCTGTCGCCCAGGGACCTCCAGGTGAGCGGGGCCGGGTGTCCGGGCTCGGCCGCAGTCGCAGCAGGTTCTTTGCTCGTTCCTCTCCCCACTCACGCCCCCACCGAAAAGGTTTGCAAATTTGACGAAGCCAGAACAATAGTTTCTCCTGGCAGCCCCTCTGTTTACTTGTTTAGAAATCCCAGAGGCGTTTCGAGGTAAAAAGGTCAGAGCTATAACCCGGGCTCGCTGCCCCCTCCCTCCCCACCCGGCCCCCGGACGGCTCTGCCCCGCAGCGCTGCCGATATCGGTACCCGCGCCGGGCCGCGGGCTCCATCCCCCGCGAACTGGTCTCCTGTGTTACTTATACCGTGGAAAACACCCTTTCAGGGGTCGCCTTGGGTTTCGAGTGTCGCCTTGGGAAGCTGAAGGGAGGAACCCAAACTGACGCTTCGTATTGGTTTTGAGTTGGGTCAGCCTCACGGAACTGTTCCGTATAAATGAGAAACTGCCCCCGCCCCGCAGCCCCAGTTCGTTCCAGTTAATGTTGCTGCTTCAGTACTGCAGATCCGCTTCCGCGCCGGGATGCTTACACTGAGGATGATGATGATTTTCTGTTCTCATCAGCCCTCGGTGCACTGTGGAATAACTCCACGTGGGGAGCGCCGCGTTTCTATCCGGTCCCGTCTGGGCAACCTGCTTTGAGCCCCCCCGAAGCGGAGGCGAGCGCCGGACCCGATCCCGTCGATGCCAAAGGGGGTGTGGACGGGTACCCGCAGGAAGCAGGATCGGGTGTTTTTGTTTGGGAGCTTTGGAAGCGGCCGGAGACCTTTTCCTTCCTTCTCCTCCCTCCGAGCCCGAGCTCCCCCCGCCCCGTGTCGCACATTTCCCTGGCCGGGAGAAATTTCCATTTCGCTTAAAGTCGAGAGGACTTGCATGTGGAAAAAGTAAACTTTATTAGACTGAGGTAGTTTCATTTCGAGATACAGAGCACGGGAAAGGGAGTGGAGGGGAAACGGGAGATTCCGTTTAAGAAACCGCTAGTTTTTCTCGGTGACGTTTTTCCCTTTAAAACAATCTTGAACAAAAGTTGCCGTGGTTTTCAGTTCGTCCTACCCTACAGTTTCTCGTGGGGAAAGGAAATACTTTCGCTGTGGTTAAATAATGTTTTTATCGAACTCCGACAAGCCTGAAGGGGGGGGGGGGGGGAGAGGGTAGAAGGAACGTGCCACTTCGCTCCAAGACTTCAGGCTATCGAAAACGTACAATAAATAGCAGCCAGTGCATCCGTGTCTAGGGGATCCAAGCCCCGCGGCCACCCCGCAGCCTTGTTTCCATCCACCTTCACACCTCCACGACAGTGACCGTTGCCCAAAGCACCCCGAGGTCAGCCTTCGCCTCGTCTCGTTTTCTCTGCTAGCACAACCCTCCCTCCCCCAGGATCAGGAGCAGTCACAGTCGCAGAGAGCACAGAAAAACCCTGTAAAGCGGTAATAGTGCAAAATGGTAGCAGGGGAGTTGCATTTTTTTGCTTGGTGGTTGGGTCTTTGCAAAGGCCTTTAGCATCTCGGGCGCCTCAGATCTCGTTCCGAGATATACATACAGTAAATCAAAGGGAAACAAACAAACAAACAAAAATACCCAAAACTTTTTTTACAATCTCGCGGGGACGAAAAACACATCGAATGCAGGATTCTTGCGGGCGAAAGTCGTTGTGCACATTTTTAAAACGGGAGAAAACTAAATTCGTTTTAAAGTTTCGGTAGTTGAAAGTGCAGTTCCTATGGGGGCGGGAGAAGGGAGAGGGAGAAGCATCCCTGAGACAAACGCCTATCGCTAAGGATGTACGAGGACACGGCCGCTCCTTTGGAGCCTGGTGTTTTACAGAGGGTCTATAAATTAAAAAAAAAAAGAGAAACGCGAGCGGGAGAGGTGGTATCCCACGGGTGGAGGCGGCCGGAGCCAAAGGAGGGAAGCGCGGCCCCGCGTCCACGCGTGTGCGCGGCCGGGGCTGTGCGTGGGAGGTGCGTGTTCCCGCGTGTGTCCGCGGGCTGATCTCCGCGCCCTGCGGGGACGCGTTTCAGGAAGACACGGAGCTGGGGGAGGCCTCGGGTGAGGTGCAGTTGGACTGATCCGAAGCTTCACTCGCTTCCTTCGCAGATCTGGAGGCAGCAGCCGGGGCGAGACCTTCCTTCTCCCTCTTCTTCTGCTTCATTCGCCTGTTCTGGAACCAGATCTTGACCTGGGTTTCGTTGAGCTCCAGGGTAGCGGCGATCTCCACCCTGCGGGCCCGGGTGAGGTACTTGTTGAAATGAAACTCCTTCTCCAGCTCGGTCAGCTGCTTGGTGGTGAAGTTGGTGCGGATGGTGTTGGGTTGGCCCAGCGGTCCGTACTCCGACACTTTAGCTGTTAACGAGCAAACACCAAGAGGGCAGGAGCATCCAGAGCAATTCCAGGACGGGGGGGGGCTGTGGGTGGGAGCTCTCCCCCGCTCCCCTCCTCTCCTGGGCAGTTGGTCCCTCCACTCCCCGGACCTTCGTGCTCCCTCCCGGATCCTCAGCTACTCCTGGCTTCCCAGCCCAGGGATACAACCTGGAAGGACAGAACATCCCGGGCTCTGCAGAGCTGCCCTCCCTTCCCTCGCAACTGTTCCCCCCAGTTCCCTACAGACTGCCATGAAACCTGAACGTGCGTGGGAAGGAGTGGAAGGGGAGGGCGAGGGTGATGATGGGGGCAGGAGGAGGGAAGATTGTGGTTTAAGGAAGATTGCGGAGAAGGAAGTTGAACAATAGGGGAGATGGAAGCCACGACTATGGAAGAAGCAGGAAGCCCGGAGCGTTTCCTATTTCGAGCTGAGCTTAAATCGCATTGGGCCTGCGGGAAACCGAGCTCAGGGGCCCTCCGTCAGATGTATCTGGAAAATCTCTAGCTGGCTTTTCCGCAGCGCTGAGCTGGTGCTTAAAAAAAAAAAAAAAAAAAACAAAAAAAAAAAAAAACAACACCCCACCAACAAAAACCAAGAACCCAAAGCAAAACAAATCGTGTTCCCCTAGAAGATGAGCCCAGATCTTTTGGATACAATCGCCGGGGAAGGCAACCTCTCCTTGCAGGGCTGGGGAGCTGCCCCCCCCCCGGCCCAGCTCTGCGCTCCCCAAACTCACCTGTCTTGGGCGGGTTCCTCTTCACTTTCATCCACTCGAAGGTCTGCGTGGCGTTGGGGCACGGCTCGGAGGGGCAGGCAGGGTCTTTGTCCTCATTTAGAGAAGGCGAGAGGCTGCTGTAAACGCCGGGCAAGTAACTGGGTTGCTCCTGCCCGTAAAGGTGTTGTTGCTGGTACTGCCCCGCGGCCGCCACCGCCCCACAGTAGCTCTCTGCTAAGGAGCTGAGGTTGGATCCCGCGTTGGAGTACGCGGCCGCTTGGAAGTACGCACCGTCCGCGTCTTGCTGGCCGAGGTAGAGCTGGTGGTGCCCGTAGCTGGGGCTGCAGGTTTGGGCTGGGTACCCGGCGGCCGGGGCAGCGCCCGCGAAGGGGATGGGGCGGCCGGAGGAGGGTGGGTGGTAGCCGGGGCTCTGCTGGGGGAGATGGGCGGCCGCGGCCGCGCTCCCTCCCGCGGCAAAGCGCCCGTCCCCGTTAAAAGTGTCACTGGCGGGGCTACCTGAGCAAGAGGGGAAGGAAGGGGAGCTTTGCTCTAAATGGTGGTAGGCGCCCGTCCCACGGTTACAAATTGCATACTCTAAGAAGGAGTTCATCCTAGTATTGTCCATCTGCCACTGATGGAGGAGGGTCAGCCTGTTTTGGGGGGGATTCCGCCTGCCCTACAACCTTTAGATAGTATGTCAAAGCTGTAAAACTTCCTTCCATGCATCGCTGGCCCTCGAACCCCGCAGCCTTCGGCGGGGCCGGGGTGGGGGCAGGGGGAGGCGGCCACGTGGTCCGCCCCCAGCCCAATGAGCGAGGGGCTCCTGAAGTTTGTCACATCTCTGAGCTCATCCATCAAGGCCCTGACATTTGCATGACAAAGGGGTTTCAATCAAACTCTGCCCATCAATCTGATAACAACACGAATACGTCAAAATCTTTCCTCAAAGACTTTAAAAGAGAGGAGGGAGGTGGGGTGCGGGGAGGTGGAGAGGGGCTGGGGGAAGAATTAGAATTATCCATGACTGTTTTAAGTGCTAAAAAGGCCCCAAGTTATGCGACGAGCCAATTTCAGCAGAACTTCTTCTTGCCCCAACTTAAAAAGAAGGTTTTTCCCCCACCGTAACTTCATGTGAGAAAAAGAAAGACAGAGGGAAAAGAAGTGGGGAGGTCTGACTGCTCTACTGCTCTTCCCCTCCAAGCACAAAAGGACGGGGTTTTTTTTCTTCATTTCGAAACTTTTTCCTAGAAAGTGGCTTGAACATGTTTAGCGGTTTCTGGGCTGAGGACTCTTCTATAAGCTCCTAAGAAAAATACACTCCATGTGTTTTAATTTTGCCACACCGGCTGTGTGTCTAGGGCTAGTGTGGGTAAAAGCAATGTAATTAAATCAATATTCTAATGAGGAGATGAAATAAAGTTAGGAAGACAGAATGCCTTTTGTTGGAGAAATACTATGCCCAGCTTAGCAATTAAGAGGAATGGAACTAAAAATGATCCATGTGTCTATCTACGTATCTTCATTTCCATCCATCCACCCGTGCGCCTACACATTTACTGCTGAAAACAGGCAGTGTTTTAAGGGCTTTGGAACATTAAGCTTTGTTTTTCCGTGGCAAATCTGGTTTGATCTTTCCCCGAATCTGATGTCAGACTGGAGCAGAGTCCAGCTGATGAGTAGGTGGAAAGACACGGGCTTCAGTCCGGCCACTCCACTGCTCAGAGAATGGAAACATAGGTAGGCAACATTTATTTACTTGTTAGCAGAAGGGAGACAAGAGCACCCAACAATATGACGCCCACAGTCATTTGTTACTTGTCAGGATATTTACTGGTTATTCAGCCTCTAAGAAGAACCAGGAGGGCTCTTTTTTTTTTTTTTTTCCCCGGGCCAAAAGTTCACTTTGAAAAGCATAAACACGTCCCTTAGTTGGTAGGTTTGGCTGATGCAACACGTTGAGGCAACATTTGTTAAGAAACTGCAACACAGGCAGCCATGGCATCAACCTTCCTCCCTCCTTTAAATCCCACGAGAGAAAAACGTGATTTTTTAGCCAGTTACAACTCTCGTCCTTCAATAAAAAGAATAAGGAGAAAACTATTTCCAGCGCTGCATGCCTATTTATTCATTTATTCTGCCGACTTTGCTGATGCTGAGATATCCAAGAAGAAAATCTTTCAGGTTACCAATGCTCTCCGAAACTCCCTACCTCCTTTTTTGCATAAAACAACCCAAAGTGATTATAAAGATTCAAAGCAACTCTCATGTCATTCCCCTTGCAGGAGAAATCGGTTTCTAATTTGATTCCAGGAGTGCTTTTTATATTCTGTTGCACTCGCGCCTAAATTGAATGTATTATATTTAAACGATGCTTACAATAGATGATTTATGGGTGTAAAATGAAAAAAGAAAAGGATAGATGTTTATTTCATCCTTGAATCAATTGTTTCGTATTGTCTGATAATTCTCCACCGTGATGGCACTCCACTGTTACATTAAGGCGATGCTTCATGTCATTAAAATGCAGCTGTCTTCTGGAGTTTCAGAATTCCGAGAGCGCTCGGAGTTACGGAGGAAAAAGTTTTACTCGACGCCTCCTCTCAGCGAATTAAACCAAAGTTTAGACCTGAAGCAGCTCTGGGGGGAAAGCACCGAGTTTCTTCGCTTGATGGAGAAATCGGATGGGAAGGGACCAAAATTTTAGCCATGATCTGCAGCAAACTTCCCGAGCAGAGGATGAAATGTGGTGCTGGGGCCCCCGGGAGCGGCTCCAACCCCCGCTTTTGGGGGAAAGTGGAGATACTGGTGAGATGGGCGTGTGAAAGTGAAGACAGAGCCGAGGAGGGAATGTGCGGAGCTGAAGTCACTTTGGCAAAGAGATTTTTTTTTTTTTTTTTTTTTTTTTTTCCCCCTCTATGGAGGTAACTGTCAGATCGCGAAAGATGGGGTGTTGGAGCCAGGTGCCTCCCGGAAAGGGGCCGCTGCCTTCCTGCTCCCCCCTGCCCCCGGGCACTGCGGGGCCGCTCGCCATCTGCTCCTCTCCACAGCCCGCTCAGGCCTCTCGCTTCTTACCTGCTGTGGGAGCCCAGGCAGCGAAACACCGCGCGGATTCCGGGATGCATCGGGATGGAAGGTGCTGGGTTCCCACCCCCTTCCCGGAGCTGCCAGGCTGACGGTCCCGGGCAGGGCGAGCGGGGTAGTTGCCCTTCAGCCCACACTACCCTCCAGCTCGGGCTTACTTCCCCAAAGTGAGATGGTCTTCCCCAAAATGCATGGCTTGTGACGTCTGCGCGGTATTTTCAGAAGTCGCAGCGTCAACGTGCATGAAGGCGCCCTCGGAATCGCTCAGGAATCGCTTTCCCAAATTTCCTGCTTAGCCCCTTGCCCTGGATCCGATATCAGATCGTTGCTGTTATTATTATTGGGTTTAATTCCTCTTACGGAGAAGGTGTGAGGCCCAATTTTGGTACAGACCTTCATCACCTGCAGCAGAAAGAAATACCAGATTATTGTTAACAACCAATTGCCGGGTGAGCTTAATTCTCTCGCATTTATTTCTTTAAAACCTCATTTATGGGGAGTTGAGAGAGGGAAGGCAGTCAAAGAAAAGGTGTAGGTAGAGATCCTCAAATTATCAGAGCTCCGTCCCACATCCCCCACAAATAGTTACTTAGTCTTTCATTATGTTTATTACTTGTTTTTCATTATGTATCGAGGGAAACAGTAATTATCCCTACCCCCTAAACCGCAGACAGCATCGTTTTGGGGGATGCTGCTGTCTTTCACTCAACAGGACTAAAACGAAGTGTCTGGAGATGGACAGAGGGTGAGCGGGGAACGTTTAGCTCTTTGACTCCTGGAAAAAGAAACTCTGCTGCCCAGGAGCGGGTCGGTTGGTCCACGGGAGGCAGAGGACATCACCTCCTTGCCTGCTGCTCCGGATGTCTTGCACGGCACTGAGTGTGCCCCGCTCCGCGCAGAGCTGCTTTCCCGCTCCCCGAGAGCTGACGCGGGCCCAAAGCACTCCAGGAGCCCCTAAACTCCGGGCTTTATTTGAGGAGTAGATAAGAAATGAGGAGGTCACCAGCAGAACAACGTCGTTTTTCCGACGGGAAAAACCACCTAAGGCGCCCGTGCCCTTGGCCCCTCCATCCACCCCGAGGCAGAGGGACGCGGTGTGACAAAACCTGGGGCAGTTCACGGGCTCGTTGTCCCGGGCTGGGACACACCTACACCCCCTCGTTACCAAATTAGTGACATTGGAGCTTTGGACCCCTAGGGAAAGCCACACCTTTTGTTCCAACCCGATGGAGATATCTTAATAAACTAAACCTTTTCCTGAGAGCAGTTTCTCCCTTTCAGCGACATAAAGCGGCTCCATGGAACTCGGAGCTGCAGCAGCCTGAGGAGGAGACAGAGGGGACATTTCGGTCTTGCCTAAAAGATGGTTGGTTTGTTTTGAAACAGCTCTCCTGAGGTGGAGGACAGGGCCCTTCTGAAGGGGGGTTGTGGGAACATCTCTTGTAAGATCTTGGAGATTTCTGTCCAGGCGACACAGAAGGGATGAAGCATTTCCAAAGGCTCCAGAGCGCTCAGAGGCTTCAGAAGCTTCGTTTTGGAGTTAAATATAACTCTCTGAGGAGAAAGTTTGTGTCGTGCGTAAGAAATGTCGCTTCTGGCTCCTGGCAGGGTGATTTATCGGGAGCGCTGCCGATGCTGGGGGTGCGTGTTTGGCTGCGGACTTCGTTATCACCAAAAAGGACTTGTCCTTAGACATCGTCGGAGAAATTTATGGCACCGGCATGTGTCTTGGTTAGATCATAGCCTGCTAAGCTATATTTGGGGCTAAAAACTGAAGAGGGCAAATAAAATAGTATATGGAAAAAAAGCTTCGGAGTTTGGGAGTCCAAAGAAACGCAGAAGGAATCCTTTTAATGAGTTACAAGCACCGGGCTATCTCCGGGCTGTAGAATAAATACGAGACAATTAAGATAAGATCTATTAATTCTTATCTGCCGCTCTCGGGAGCAGGGCGGGTTCCCCGGCGGGGACCGGCCGGTCCGTGGCCTCCCTGCGGAGGCCGGGTCGGGATGGGGACCGGGACCGGGACCGGCTGCAGCACGATATGTTGAAGCTCCCTGAACGGGGACGGTCCACAGGTGGTCAGTTTTCTCTGGAGGGGATGGGAGCCTTCTTAGCCAGGGAGAGAGTCATGTTTTGTGTTCTAGGTTTGCTGAACAACACTTTGAGTGGAAGATTTGGGTGCGAAATGCCTCTTTCGATATTTTTTTCCTTTTCAGGCTGGTACAAACCCCTTCAATCCGGCCCCGTCCTGCGCCAAAAGATCCTATTCCTCCTCCGATGGCTCTGGGGAACCTGTTTCTGTTTCCTTGTGAATGGCATCGGCTATTTCTACGGTCCCCAGGGCAGAGGTGTGTCTGTAAGCCTGATCATCTCACTAATGAGATTCACTTAAGCCTTCCTGCTCGGTGAGAGTCGAGAGGAGAGGTCTTTCTCGTAGAGAAACCCCACGGGCTCCTCATCCCGGCCAAACCCCGCTCCAGGCCGTCTTTACCTTCCCCCGGGACAGCTCGGCGACCTCGAGGGTCCCTTGCCCGGGCCCGGCTGGGTCTGGGCTCAGGGTGGGCCTCGGGCAGCTCTAGGGGGTGCAGGGCCGGGACTGAACTCAAGGGGTCCCAAAACTTTCGGGTTTCATTCAGATCCAGCACATCTGGCAGACCCGACATGCGCCAGCTCCGCCTAAACCCGCCTTTAATAAGTGCATGAATTTATTAACAACGTCATCGATGTTGCTAATATTAGCAGTTCAGCATTACTGGTATAAACCAGCGTCAGTTCAGACAGCATCCCACTGGGGGTGGCCCAACTGCAGCGATTCTTAAGCTAGTTTCTCCGGACCCAGCACTGTGTTTTCCCCTTCGATGTATGTAAAGAGGAAAAAAATAACCGGCAAAGCTGGGATAGATGCGGGAGGTGCCAGGATGGCGAGCAGAAGGTGGTCCCCTCTGCCACTCCTTCCTTTGACGGTAGTGGAGCATTACGAGCATTCCTCAAGCTCCAGCCACAGAGGACTGGGATGCGGTTAAGCGCTGGAAAAGGAGCTACATACAGCTCAGCTGAGTCACTGGAAGGATGTTCTTGGAAAGCCGGAGTCTGGCACTGGCAGCTCGGGAGAAAGGTTGGGTTGATTAAGGAGGAGTTAACTCTTCCCACCTCACCCTTCAAAGGCTCAGCTCCTGCCTCGCCCTTCCTTCGCCGAAGGTTTTCCTCCTTGAGCCTTCCCATGGCTCTAACGGGTTGGCTCAACATCTTCAGGGCTTCGAGTAGCTCTTTAGCAAACACATCCCCAGACTAGATCAGCACAAGATAAATATTACTTTAGCATCCCAACAACACGTGCGAGCGTATCTCATTTGCATACTTCTAGGTTAATAATCGTGAGGCAATTGCAGTGTTTTGACAACGATCAAGAGCTGAATACGCTTAATATGCTTAATATATGCCCTCCAGTTGCACAGAACAGAAGGGCAGGGTTGCAAATATGCGTTCCCCATTTGTTTGACATTTTGAAGAAGGTAAAGAATGGCTGAACTAATGGCGAAATCTTACAGTCATTCAATAATTTAGATTTTATTGAATATTCCCCTTCTTTCCTCCGACATTTCAGTCTTGCTAATTAGGACAAATAAGAAGGGGCCTGCTGTTAGCAAGGATAATAACTGGCGAGGTTCCATTTATTAAGTCACTTTCCGTGGGTGTAGCATTGATCTGTGGCTGTGACTGGCATGCTTTCTAGACCTGCAGCAACTTTGAGAAGTCATTATGATCTGCAGAAGGGCCCTTGTTAGAGATCTGTATTGATAAGGTGTCACGGTTTTGCGTTGGGGGGTTCGTGGAAACCCCTTCCCCTCCCCCGTCCCACCCCTGCTCTGCTTCCTCCGTGTGTGTGTGGGGGAGGCCGCCCCCTCCCAGCGCCGTCCAAGGGTGTTCCTGCCGAGGACGGTGTCCCTCTTGTCCCCTCCCCTCCGCCTCTCCCTTCCCCTCCTCCCTTCCCCACGGAAAGGGCGTAGATGTTCGTGGAAATCTGCTGCAAGATCCATTTGCGGAGAGATCTGTCTATGGGCACGTATTTTTGGGTCGAACAAGGAGCTCCCTTCTCTGGAGAGGGGACGGGGCTGTGCAGAACCACCATCCGAACCAGAACCGTGCGGGGACCGGGCAGGGCTGAGCGGTCCCCGCCGCTGCGAGCCCGGCGCTGCCGCCCGGGCCCGGGGCTCTGCCCGGCGGCGCTCGGGGCTCTTGGCGTGGGCCGCCCCCGACCATCTGATTCCCTGCTCCTGCCGTCCCCCAACAAGCCTGTATTCAGGATTGTGAGGGGGAGGAGGCGAGAGGGGAAATATGTAAAGCACTGGAACAAATGGCGCTTTGATAGACAACGTCTGGCAGTGCCAACGCTGCCGCTGAGTATGTTCCAGAAGCTGGAGATATTAAATAAACTTAAAGATAATGAATAGCCTTCTGTGGGCCTTGGGCTGGGCCTGGGCTTCCTTTCCCTGGGACTCTCAGAGCGGAGAGGGATCGGTGAGAGAGGACAGCACGATGGGGGGGGGGTGATGACTCCCAGGCCAGGAGGCGATGGCAGCGCAAACTGCGCGCTAGACGTTTCCTTTTATTTATGGGAAGGTGTTAAGTAACGTTCACTTGCATATTTTAATTGCGATCTACTTCGATTTTCAATATAAACCCACTCCTTCCCGGAGTGAGATGTTAGCAGGTTTGAAACGTCTGCTCGTTTGGTCGGGAAGCAGGCTGGTAATATTATTAAGAATAAAAAGGTAGCCGTAAAATCAACCCCCCCTTTGTTACAGCGGGAAGAGATAATCCAGATCTGCGAACAGCAATTCCGAAAACATCTGTCGAGGGCTTTCTTTATTTCATTTCATTTCTTTTTACAGCCCGCAGTAGAAAGCGAGCCGAGATCCGGTGCTCTTAATCCGAAATAAAATATCAGGCCACCACGCGGAGGTTTCCCGGACTCCACGCCTTCCTCGAGGACCCCGGGGGGGGGGGGGGGACACACGACATCACCCAGGCACCGAGCAAACATCACCCCGCTCTCTGCGGGGGGAGACGGCAGCCCCCGGGGAGACCCCCCCGAAGTGTCGTCGGGCGCGGTTGGCTCCCCGCGGCAGCCCGCGGGCCGGAGGGGCCGGGGGGGGGCCGGGGCTGTGCCTTCCCCTGCCCGAACCCCTATGGAAAGCGGATAGCGGCAACTCCGCTTGTCATGGCCGCTCCGCTCCTCTCCGCGCCTCCCTGCGCCATTTTAAGGCCGCCTCCGCCCGTCCTCGCCGCCCCCCGGCCGCTCGCCCCCTGCCCCACGCCGCCCCCCCCCCCCCCCCCCCCGAACTCCGAGCTCGCCTTTCCGCGTTACTTGCGCGCAAACCCCGCTCGAACGCCCTACCAAATTTCTGCCGCGTCTGAGGAAGCACCAATGACTTAGCAAAGACGTAATATGATTTATTTTGGGTGTCACCGCGATTGATTCCGGCGCTGACCCCTTTTCATTCATAAGCCTCCCCACCCCCCCGCCTCACCCTCCCTGATATATGAGTTTTGGATTTAAAATTACATGTTGCGAGAAAGCTTTCGTAAAGGGATCCGCGAGCCGGGACAGAGCAGCACAAACCGCCGCGGAAGGAGATCGCAGATTTATGAGGCCGAGGGGGTTCTGGTTTTACTGCAGAAAAAGAGGAAAAATTCAAAAATAAACCCCACAAAGCTTCTTTCAGGCTAATATCTCACCCTTTTTCTTTCATAACATTTATTTGTTGACTAAAATGCCGGCACGCACCACCCTCCCAGGGTGGATTTTTTTGTACTTACTCAAAATCTTCCCTTTCTTCTTTAAAAAAAAAAAAAAATTTGTTGTTGTTGTTGTTTGTTGGTAGTTCGGGAGGTTTAAAACAGGGGGATCACCGCGGGGAGCTGCGCGGCCCCGCCGCCCCCAGCACGGGCCGCGGAATGTGCGGGGGCTCCGCGGAGCCTCTCCGAGCGCTGCCTTTGTGTTGCTCTCCATCCCTTTATCCTGCCATTTCCTTACAGGAGGGGTTTCAGTTAGGAAAATATCACCGCAACTGTCAAAATCAGGAACAAATGTCCTCCTTTGATTTAGCGAAAAAGAAAATAAAAATAAATAAAAACCGAGCTCAAGGAAAATGCAAACAGAACCGAGCACAGCAAATATTTCTGACTCCCGAAGCCTCTTGAAATGTTGGTTGGGAGCGATTCCTTTTGTCTCCTCTCTCAACGCATACGAGGAGATTATTAGGACATCATTACTGCAAAGCAGGAAAGAGCAAGGCGAATGATTTAAGCAAAAATTAGTACATTTTTGAATAAAATATGTAGCAACACACGTTTCTCGCTTTTTTAAAGACATTTATTTACTCTATGAAAATAATGTACCATAAATAATTTGCCATTTACTATTAAAGGATTTGAATAAATAGTCTACATCTAAAACTTAAAAAGAGGAAGGAAAATTCCTCCGATTTTTTAAATTTTATTTTATTAAGAAATCTAAAAGTCTCGTTCTGATTCCTGAGAAAGTCACTTGAAGGAATTACAAACGTTTTCTCTTGGGGGGGGGGGGGTCTGACATCTCTGATGTGCGTGAGAACTATCGGGTGCTTAAAATAAATAAAGAAAAAATAGAACTATGATTAAATACCTGCATTTAGTAAAAATCGGGCTGTTCTTTCATGTGAGCCTTCTACAATAAATATTGGGAGGATGATTCGAGTCCCACAGTGTGAGGAGCTTTAAGAGAAAGTGTTTGGGGGGGCAGGATGGGGTGATTCAATGAGAGACGGTTTGGGTTTATTTTGGGGAGCGCTCCCCCTCCCTCCCTTACGGAAGACTGGGGGAGCTGGCGATGGCTCAGGATGGGGCTGGAGCGCCTGGAAGGGGCAGAAGCGGCGAGGGCGGGCGGGGAGCGGGGGTGGCTACTGGAAATTGAAATGTTGTAAATCTACAGTACAAAGTGCGCTTGTAAAAAAGTCCAGGTCTTCCTCGGAGAAGTGGACGGGGCTCTCCAGGGAGCCTTGGAGACTGGGGAAAAAGCCCTCCGAGAGCTGCAGGCAGGACTCTGCCGAGAAGATGCTCAGCTCTGGCAACAAAGGCGAGTCCCGGCTCTCGGGGTGGGCACGGTCCGAGGGGCCGGCGGCGGCCCTGGGTTCCCCCGCGGCCGCCCCCTCCGCCCCGGCGGCGGCGTACCGCGGGCTCTGGGGCTCCTGGCTCCCCGGATTTTCGCTTTGGAAGGGCCCGCCGGGCTCCAGAGCCGGCCCGAAAACTGGGCTCTCCTCGGCCTCCTCCGCGGGGTCGCTGCCCTCGTCCAGGTTGGGGTAGGAGAGATCCCCGTCGGGGGGTTCTTTGTACTGGGTTTGCCTCTTGTGCTTCATCCGGCGGTTCTGGAACCAGACCTTGACTTGCCGCTCGGTGAGGTCGAGCAGAGCCGCGATCTCCACCCGCCGGGGCCTGCAGAGGTATTTGTTGAAGTGAAATTCCTTCTCCAGCTCCAATAGCTGCGTGTTGGTGTACGCCGTCCGGAGCCTCCTGGAGCCGCTGGTGTCTGCCAGCCCCTGGATATCTTAAAACACATAGAAAAATCGCACGTTTTTTTCAGGGAGAGCGGGAGTGGGGGCAAGTGGAGGGGTTGGATCCGTCCCCTCCCTGTTGCGGGCAGGGCAGAGCCGTACCCCGCACTAACGAGCAGGGGGGGCAAGGGGGGGAGGCCGCTACAGGAGAAAATAAATGTTTAATTAAACTCTTCCCACTGTGGAAGAGGGTTGGAAATCACTCTCCAGTCCCATTGTTCCAAGGAAGAGAAAGGATTTTGCTCCCTGCCTCTCCCTTAGAGACCTTCCTTCTCTGCCACCTTCGCGGATAAGGCGAATTTCGACCCATTTCTTCCTGTTGTGTTGTTTGTTTTTTTTTTTTTTTTCTTTTTTTTTTTTCCATTTTTTTTTTTAGCGTTTGCCAGTAGTTCGGGAACGGACGCTGCGGGCTTTGATTTCATTAATCCTGTATTATCCGGCCAATGAGCTCCGGTGTCCGCCCTTCCCCTGCCCCAGCATTTACCTGAACGGTGCCAGGAAAATACCGAAACACTCAATTGTGCCTTAAACATTTCATCCCGGGGGAAGGAGGGTCCCTGGCCAGGGCTGCTCGGCTCCCTGGCCAAGGGGCGCCTCGGAGAGAGGCTATTGCTTTATTGAGGGGCTGGGGGAGAATTTGGGGGTGTATTTATTTTATTTTGCAGTGGGGAGCTGGCTCTCCCCACCGCTGGACGCTGAGAGTCCGGGTCTCGCTCTTTCCACCCCCCCCATCCTGCTGGTAGCAGCCTCCGCGTTACCCACCCGTTTTTCTCCCCCCATCCCGCTCTTCTTTCGTTGTTTGTTGGTTGTGTTTTTTTTTTTTTTTTTTCCTCCCCCATAGGCTTAAAAAAAAAAAAAATCAGGTCTGGGAGAGAAAGTCAAGCGAACGGAGCCGCGGCTCAGCTGCCAGGGCCCCCCCGGCTGGAGCTGCTCAAAATCCCGGCTCCCCCGGCCCCGCTCCCTCGCAGAAGTTACAGCAATTCACTGTTTTATTTGTCGGGGGGAGGAGGCAGGAGAAATTCCCCCCCCGCCTCCCCCGGCTGTGTGCATTGCTGCGGTGTATTTTGTATTTTAGTGCGTGACACGGTTTCGGGGAGCTGCGGGACAAAGTCTGTTGGGGAGGGGGGCTGCGGTGGGGCTCCTCTGGGGCGGGGGGGGACGATTGTTTATTATTCGGCTCCTCTCCGATTTCAGCCAACACCCCTCACCCCCTCATTATACAAACCTGCAGGAGATCCTGCGGCAGGGACCGGCACCGAGGAAGATGATGGGGGGGAAGAGGAGGAAGAAGAGGATGGAGCCTGGGTAGCTTTCTTGGACGATTTCTTCTCCTTCATCCAGGGGAATTCCGCTGCCAAGGGGCCGGGCTGTGCTGGAGGCTGGGGTTGGAGCTGGAGCAGGCCATGAGATGCTCTTTTTTGGCTCCTCGGTCTTGCCTGGCTGCTGGAACAAGGATTCAGGCTGAGGACGGTTTGCTCAAAAGGAGGAGGAATTAGTGTCGAGTCCTTGATTGATGAAGTTTGAAATGTCTCCAGGACAGCGGGAAGAGACGTCAGGCACTCTGCGAGCGAAGGCTGGCTATTTATAAACCCGATCTCCCTCTCAAATTCAAAATTCATGGCTTTTCCAGGGCCCAGGGTTTAAAAAGCGGGAGGGGGGAGAGGAAGGAGGAGGGGGAGAGGGAAAGAAATCTGAGGGCCTCAGTTTTTATGGCAGTGATGATGATGGTTCTCGGGCTTTTTATAATTGTTATATTGCTGATAATACAGGCGTACGGGGACCTTGCTCTATTAAACTCGAGACTGGGGCGAAATTGCAGCCAATTCCTGGTCACGTGGCCAGCCCTGGCCAATGGCAGGCGGGGCCCGGTGGCAAACAGAAAGCATTATTTTCTTTAATTGATTTAAAAAAAAAAAAAAAAAAAGAAAAGAAAAAAGGGCGAGAGAAGATCCCCAGAAAAGCCTCTCCCCCCTCCAACCCCGGCTCCTGCCGCCATCCCTTCCCCGGACGGGGCGGGCGGGCTGCGGGCAGGGAACCGCTGCCTGCCCTGCCCGTGCCAGGCTGCTCCAGACGCCCTCCTTGAGCTTCTGAGAGTTTGTACCCCCGGGGAGGGGGAAGGGAGGACCAGGCGTGGGAAAAAAAAAAAAAAAAAAAAAAAGAGCTTTGCCCCCCCGCGAGGTTCCCGCCTGCATCCAGGGAAATGCAGCCTAAACCGCAGGCGAGCTGGGATCTCGGGTCTGGCAACCGGGGCCGGGGCTGTCGGGGTTTGCAAATCGGAGAGAGAACGAGAGAGAGGTATAAATTTTTATATATATATATATATATAAAATTTATATATATTATATATATATATATATATTGCGGAGCTTGGGAAGTTGAAGCCAGCAGGAGGGTTTGGTCCGACTTTGTGTCCGAGTCTGGGGTCGAGCATTTAGGAAATCAAGGGAGCTTTCAAGTCCAGTCTAGTTAGACCGGCCTGATCCGCCTTGTTATATTACTTTTAAAGAAACAACATAATCTTTCTGTTCTAAAGCCAGACTTAACGGGCCCTTTGCACTTTCCTTAAAGACCAAAAATGTTTGAAATCTTTGAAATCACGTTTCTTCCTTCCCATCTTTTTCTCCCCCTTTCCCCCCACCGCCAATAAACAGCTCCACTTCCAGAGTTTACAAAATAAATAAATAAAATGAAAAGGCATTTCCCAAGAAGATTTTTTTTTTCCCTTTTAAACTACCCGCGTCCACACAAACCGAAAAGAAGAGAGAAACGATCAATCTTTTTCTCGAAAGACTTTTGACAGCTCGGCCTGGCTCAGAGAAGGAATTTGCCTTTTGGTAAAGAGTTACTTAAACCAAGAAAGATTTAAAAGTTTAATCCGAGGATTTGAGTTCGGGAAGTCTAGAAAGTACAAATTTCGGGGAGGTGGGAGAGGAATAAGCTGCCTGCTGCAGAATGGAAATGTGGCTGGTTTGTAGTTTGTTGGTTCAAGCTCCATTTCTCCCATTTTCAGCAGAGAGGGACTGTCAGGCTGCATTCACGCGGGGAGAAGCCTGGAAACTTTTGTCAGTTCAAGCATCTGTGTGGGTGGGGAGGATTTCTGAGAAACACATAATAAATCTCAAGCCGAAGCCGAGGCTGAAGCGCAGTTTAGCAAAGGGGTGAAGAAAATTAAAAAAAAAAAGCATTTTGTTATTACAAAATGCAGCTCGATTGAAGGATTTCCCTGAATATTTTGTATCTGTGAATGCGCTTATCGAAATCAGCGGAAATTTACTCAATCTCGGCAGATCAGGACTGATGTAAAAATGAATAGTTGGGTTTCTGAACTTTTCATGCTTGTTTGGAATAAAGTGGCGTTTTGGGGGTGTCGGGCTTTGCCACGAGGCTGCCGCTTCCTCCCTGCCCTTTGAGGGATGGTGCGGTTCACTTGGGAGCTGGGATACAGCGAAAGAGTTTGGGATGTGAAAGGAAACTCTTTCCAGCCGCTCCCGACTTTTTGCTGCTTTTGGTAACACTAAAGTTGCAAGAGGGAAAAAAAAAAAAAAAAAAAGAAGAAAGAAACAAGAAAACAAACAAAAAAAGAACCTCTTGGGGAAAGAGGGATTTTTCCCACGCACCACGCGGAGGCACAAGGGAAAAAAAATCTCCCTACTCCAGGGGAACGGCATCACCTTATACGTATCAATTCCCAGGGTGAGTGGATGACAGAGAAATGCAATAATTGTGAGACAAACCAGGGCCTGCTGCCTCATTGCAGCGGCAGAAATTAATCCGTGGCTGTGAGGAGCTGCAGGAGAGGGACCCCCCCGAGAATCTGAGAGGTGCCGCGCTCAGAGCCTCGGAATTGCCTGCTTTTTTCCCCTTTTCCCCATTTTAACCAGTTCCTGGGAATTCCTGACACAAACCCCAGCAACATGGCGACCAGGATGCGAGATGGAAAAATATATTCGAGGAGGAGGAGGTGGGGGGGGAAGCCAACGGCAAACCCGAGCCCAAGCCGAGCTCTTGCGCCTTGAGCCGATCCCAACCAGAGCCTGAACGCCTTTTGCTTTTAAATTATGGGATCCCGAATGGTAAATTGCTCTCTGCATGGACGGGCACAACCCACCCCGGTCCTGGGGAGAAAAACAAGCCCTGTCTTTCCGTTCCACCGTTATTTATTATTGCACGAAGGTTATAATTATTAACCTGGAACTTCATTTATTAAGAGAGATCAGAGATAGAAAGAAGCACGAGATCATTTCTCATGCAAAGCTTTTTCCACTCGACCTTTCGGTACCCGTGGGTTTATCCAGGGGCTGTGCACACAGGTGTATAAAATACAGACACCCACACCCCCTATTTCTACAACCCAGTCCTTTTTTTTGGTATCATTTACAGTCTTTTCGCCCTTTCCCCCCCCCGCAGCAACCAAAATCCCCCTCTCCTTTCCTGCAGACGGGACCTTCCCCTCCCCATCAGCCCCAGAAATGGAGCATTTCGAGTCTGACAAGCAGTTCACCCCCTTTCCAGAACCATCAAACTTTTATTGGCCCTGGCTGCTTTAATATAAGTTTTCTTAGGGCTTTAGAGCATAAAAGGCAAATTATTCACGGTATTATCCCATCTGCTTTTGCTGCTGGCAAAGGGTTGTTCTCCCTTTTGCTTGCGCCGATAACGTAACCTTTGGCGGCGGCTTTTTCCCCCTTTTTAACAAAAATTGTAGATGCGTCTGCTAGTCTGAGGGGGTGTAGGTGTGTGTATGTTCGTGTGCATGTATGTGCACATGTATGTGTGTGTACATGTGTGCACACGTGCGTGTATTTCAAACAGAATTAATTATAATAAGTAATTTAATTTCTCTCCACTTTTAAAGTCCCCGCATGGAAACTCTAGGCCTTGTTCTTCTTCTTCTTTTTTTTTTTTTTTTTTTTTATATTATTAATCCTTTTCCTTTGTTTTCATTCGCGGCCCAATGGCAGCGCAGCCCCGACGCCACGTGACCCCCCTTTGTGGCCGCGGGCGCGGGCCGGGCCGCGCAGGGACCGCGGGGGACCGCGGAGGGGGCGGCGGGGCCGGGCCGGCTGCTCTTGGCCCGAACCCCCGGGGTTTCACCCCAGAAAGGGCCGCAGACACGAACCCCGCTGGGCGGACTCCGAAACATTTCGAGTCGTCCTTTTCCTGCGTTCTCTTCGCTGTTTTTCCATGTACATGATTGATTTTTGCCTTAAAATCCGACTGATAGGACAAGATAAAATTGATAACAGAAAGTTTATTCAAGAATTGTTCAACAGACAACCCTTAAGCAAGGAAATAAAATAACTACTGTAAGAACAAAGAAAGATCTCCAAAGAGGAGGGGTGAGGTGGGAGGGAGGGATTAGCTAGAGTTCTAATTCAGGACTATACAATTACAGTCTGGTTCTGCTCTCATGCCTCCAGTAGAACTAATTACATTATTCATAAGTACGAAGGTAACATAAAACTACTGGTCTTTCTAAATTACGATAACTAAAAGAAGCTCGTTGTACAATGACAAGGAAACACAATGTCCTTTATAACAAGTAAATACTAAAAAAGTACAATTTGATTCTTTTTTTTTTTTTCCTCATATAAATACATAATATTGGAGATAAATAATACAAAAAAAAAAAAAAGAAAATATTTTAAACTGGCTATAACCAATAAATATATATGAATGTTCACCAGAACACACACCTATTGAAGGACATCTCGACTGAGCTGGACGAACATCCTTCAAAGTTGTTTTTATACCCATTATATGTAAACTCTAAGTGCAACAAAGATGTCCAGACAAGAAAGCATTAGCAAATACTAGAGATCCATTCACTTCTGCTTCGATTGGAGGACATTCCGTTTGTTCAAATATACCCTGTTTTCACGTAAGGACAAGAGAAGAGGAGGAAAGAAGCGTAGGACTTCTGAGTCTTAAGATTGCTTTTCTGTTAATGAACCCTAAGAAAAATACCCCCAAAACCAAAAAACCCCGGCACCATCGAATGTCATCAAAGGTGAAGGTGGGAAAATATTCAGACCTGTCAACTCTTTCTTCCTCTCTTTGGACTCCTGTTATTGTTGGTGGGGGGGTTTAGGCATTTCAAAAACTCGTTTCCTGAAACTTTTGCAACACTGAGACCACTCTTATTCTAATTTTTTCAATTATTATTATTGTTATTGAGAGTGGAGGCAGGGCCTGGAGGGGAAGAGTGTGAATCCCACGTGTTGGTAGGTGTGTATATTTGCAGTTTATGTGGGGACTGGTGGGAAGTCACTCAGCGAAAAAGGATGCCCTTCCTCTGAAGGCTGGAAAGGAAAGCACAAGGTTCCTCTTGAGAAGGAATTGGAGACTGGAGGATAGATTTTCTTGCAAACCTCTTTTGATTGCATGTGTACACACGTGTACACACTTACGTAGATGCAGAGACACCAACTGTAAAGACTTGGCTGGCTGAATAGTCTCCTTTCCAGTGTCCGAGAATTATCAGTGATGATTTGTACTTGGTTTGGAAATGAAGGATGCTGCTGCTAAAAATCTGCTAGATTCCCACAAAACTACCCCAAGCCCATTTCAGAAGCATTTGTGTTGAAACACTGGAGGTATATCTCTTCAGAGAGAGAGCTGTTCTTGGCAGTAGAGACTGAAATGATTGGAAATTGTGCCTAATAAAACCCGGAAATAATAATAACAAGCACAACAACCTGGTAGAAATTGCCCCGTCAAAGAAAGAAAGAAAATGGCTCAACACAAATGTTCCTGAAGCCGGTCCTGCCCTCTTCCCCTCTCCCATGCCCCATGGCGAGGTCCCATCTGCTTCGCCTGAGCCTGTCCCTGCTCCCTATCACAGGTGGGTCAGCTTGGGCGCCTCTTGGATTCTGCCCTGAGAAGAAGCGTGGTGCGTGGAAAGGTCTGTGTAGGTGGGGTGGGTCTCGCATGGTCCGTGGTGCTGGCTCGGGGGCATCTGCGGAGGCCCGTTGTAGTCCATGTTGGCAGCCTGGTGATGTGGCAGGTGATTGAGGCCGTAAAGGGACGGGCCAGAGGTGGGCATAGAATCCACATAGTTACCTCCAACATAGACGGGGCTTCCCTGCATACTGGGAGTCCCGTAGGCCACCCCGTTCCCTTGTAAGACGTGGGGGTCATACTCGGGGGCCGTGTTGGCGTATTTCTGTTGGGAGGGGCAGCCTTTGATGGGGTTTTGGTAGTTAGTTGACATGGCATAGGCATTTTGGTGGGGTTTATTGAAGGAAGGCGGCGAGGGGGCATCATAGTTACTGCTCATGGTGTGCAAGGCGTTCATAAACCCGGCGGAGGATTGCATGGGCTGGGGCGGGCTGCCGGTGGGGGAAGGCCCTCCAGAGGAAGACCCCATCCCTTTCGACTTCTGATCTTTCTTATACTTCATCCTCCTGTTCTGGAACCAGATCTTGATCTGCCTCTCGCTGAGGTTCAGCAGGTTGGCCATCTCCACGCGGCGGGGCCTGCACAGGTAGCGGTTGAAGTGGAATTCCTTCTCCAGCTCCACCAGCTGAGCACTGGTATAGGCTGTGCGGGCTCTCTTGGAGGCCGAGGAGCCTGGAGGGCTTTTCTCGCCGCTGCAGGTTTCTGCTGGCCGCGAAATGAAATAAAAGATAATTACTTACATGCAGAAATTGAATGCATCGTTTCTTAATAAATCCTGGAACAGGCACAAGAGCTCGACCCCCCTTTCCCTCACCCCTTTACATTAGCCTGCACTCCATAATCGTGTCATTTATTAAGAGTTCTGTTCTCCAAAGCTGCCCCTGGTTTATGAAAATTTGATCATGTCATGTAGAAAAGGATTCCAGGGCCATTTATTTAGGAGTCGATTATTTCCAACAGATAATTTTGAGAAAATAATATTTGGCAGGGGGGCAGTCACTGCAAAGCCAATTAATACCAACACGGGTCAGTGTTGGCAGGTGTTTTGTGTGCTGAGGTACGAACATGTGCACACACACACACACATCTTGCATGTATCTGGTATTTGTGCAACACAAATATTTGCACATGCATTGTTGAACACCGAAGTGCATTTGTCCCAACCTTTCCGTGAGAGTAACACGTATATAAGAGATAAATTATACTAAGGTAGAGTGAAGTGTGTGCCGCAAAGTTTATATGAATATATTTTTCAGAACAGGGCTGTTTCCATACTGATTTTCTCGATCACGTTAGAGATGTACGTGTATACATGCAAGAATATTCATGTTTTTATGCATATGCTCTACACAGACACATATACGCCCAGAAAGCACCACGTTTTCTGCTGTGTCTGGAGGCAGGGAGGTGGGAAGAGAACAAGTGCCCTGCTGTAGCATCGCTAGGTCGAGCAGTGGGTGTACACTTTCGTGTACCTGTATCTACACAGTCAGACATTGGCTGTGTGCTACCTCCTGGCTGTGTTTCCCTGAGGTTCTCTGGATTATCTGTTTAAAATAAACCAAGTGTGTGCAGTCAGTGCAGCAGGATGGGCCAAGGCTTGCTCAGCCTGGCTGGGGTATGTGGCTGGCAGTCTTGGGATCATGCCCAGCACCAGGATCCTTGCTGGATCTTTGTTGCATCCTCTCCCTCTCTCCCCTCCCTCCAAACGAGACCACTCCAGCCAGTGGCTTCAATCCCTCGCAGTTTAGGAGAGCGGAGGGTTACAAAAGCAGAACAGTGTACCTGTGCTAGGGGAGCTGGTTTTCTGTTTGGAGTTTTGCCTCGATTCTTTCATCCAGGGGAAAATCTGCTTGGTGAGACTGGCGTTTGCACTGAGGTTGGCTTTGCTGGGGGCACTTTTACTGCTCCCCGACTGGTTATTGCTGTTGCTACTGGTGCTGTTGGTGGCAGGGTTTGGGGGCGGCGAGACGGGGGGAGGCGGGTGGTGCTCCTGGGGCAAACTTGGACGCATGCAGCTCCCGTTCAGGTCTTTACTTTTTGCGTGCGGGGTTGTGTTGCCAAGAGACTGGAGGGAGCAGGCGGACCTCTGGTAGTCGTTCTCCACGTGAGAGGCCGGCTGGAAGGGCTGCTGGGGACCCTCGTAGCCAAACCCATTGGCACTCCCGTAGGAGTAACCCCCGAAGAGCGTGGAGCTGTCGTAGTACGTTGTCTTCTGCATCTCTGGGACTCCCCAAAACGATTTTTCCGGCTACCAGGGTCTTGACACCCCTATGGCAGAACATTGGCACCCCAAGGCCACGTGACAGGCCGTTTCCAGCTGTCTATTGGAAGCTGACCTGAAAGGTTAGGAGAAAACACATAATAATAGTACCCGGCCTATGAATCCATCTTGGGGCCTGAAAGGCCCATGACATGAATAGGGTCCCGCAGAACAGGGGAACAGATGCTTTGAGCAGATTTTGTCCTGTGTGCAGCCTAAGGAGGCTCCACAAATGTTACAGTGTGAAAGTGTCGAACTGATTTGGGAGGGGAGTTTTCCTGGCTCGTTGGTTGTTTGCATCTTTTTTCCCCTTAGAGGGTAGCACCCAGGATGTATAACTACACACATGCTCTATAAGTACACGTGGTTTCATCTATATACATCTATTTACTTCTCTATTTATCTACGTACCTATGTACGCACACCCACGCATACACGTGTACCTCCATACAAACATGGATGTACATACATGTAGATGTGTTGTGTTCACGTGTACACAGCCATCTCCAGATAGCACACCCGTTAACGTAAACATCAGAATACAGAACGGATAATTGTTAGCTACGAGCACGAAAGGAATGAAAGTCTTGCTTTCTTACCCCTGACCTATTCAAATCAGCCTCTCACACACACAAAAACCAGCAAGACATTATACCATCAGAAATTAAAAATCTGCTAAGTTTATTGTAGGTCCTCTGTCTGGTATGTTTGTTTTCAAACTGAAAACAGCAACTAGTCAGTGTGTTTTATCCAGGTAACGGTGTCCTGACACAGTTGGCTTCATTTGCTGTTTACACAGGGACTCACGATGTCTTTGGAATTCAGTGCAAATATTTTAAGCAGATTTAAGCAGGGGCATGAATTCAAGAATGTGCTTCCTTTGGCCTGTTTGTTAGTTTCTCCGTGTCTGGTAGCACAGGTTGTATTTAGAAAACATACCCCTTCATCGCCCGCACTGCTTTGTACTCGTCAGTCCTGTATCTGGAACTGCCATTGGCAAGATGTGATTCCAAAACCAGTTTAATTGCTCTTTTTTTTTTTTTTCCCTTTGGAAAACAAATGCATCACCAGGCCATTTGCTCTTAACTTGCTGCCCCTTTGATTTTTCATCGTTCCTCCCTCTCTCAGTCCAAGCTCAAAAAGTCTGAAAACCCAGTCCAAAGCCTCAAATTGCAAAATGAAACCTTCCTTTTTTCTTTCTCTCTCTGACCTTTTTTTTTTCTTCAATCTCCATCTTTCTCTTTCTTTTCTCAAAACACAAACTTTCTCTACTGTAAAGACAGAGTGGAAATACCCTTAGAAATACAAAAACTGTCTTGACCTGAAAATAATCTGGTGTGTGAGGATCAATCAAGCAGCACACGTATTTTAAAAAGGCAGAGACTTCTCTCTGCAGCTCAGAGTTTGCGAGGAGCCACTGTGCATTTTGTTTTGAAATTTATATCTATTGTATACTTAATTGTATCTCTTGTATATTTAATTTTATCTGGGCTCTTTCATTCTCTAAAATAAAATAAAATAAACTCTGTAGAGATAAAGTCTAATGCGATATTTCTAAGTACCGGGGTTTAACAGAAGCCACAGCTTGACAATAAATAACATCTTTTTTTTTTTTCCCCTTCCCTGACTGCTGCGTTCTTATGTCATGTCATATGAAACCTCCGTATACTTCTAACACAGCCTGAGACAACGTGTCCACGAAGGGACTGCTTCGCTTTTTTACCCTGATTAAAGCCTTTATGCATTCCCAAATCCGTATTGCATCTTCCACGGAGATGTATTATTGTCTACAGAGGGGATGGTATCCTTCCTGGGAGTTATTCTCATTTGGTTTCCTCGCCATGATAAATATGTCTTATTAAAAAGTAGACTTCACTACCCGAGCCGAGAAGCTGTGAATTAATTAACAAACAGCAGCGCCTTTATTATGAATAGGTTTGCTGAAAACATCTACGAGGGCAGAGGTGGGAATTTCTCCAAGGCCTTCCTGTCTGGCATAGGTTTCCTAAAAAAAAAATCAGCAAAACAAACCCAAACCAGAACAGAGAGCAGAGGCTCAGCTAAAGCAGCTAAAAATAACAGCAACGGGTTTTTTTTTTTCTTTTTTTAAACGTCCATAAAATAAATTTACAATCCCCTTCACCCAAAAGCTCGCTCGCTTGTGGCTTCCACAGCAGATTTGCTTTGTACCTCGTCTCTCAGCGCCTCACAAATGCCGCTCATTTATCTTCGCCGAGGACGGCCGCAATCCTAATTATTTACTCCAAGGAATTGTTTAAAAAAAAAAAAAAAATCTCAGGCAGAATAATAAATATTCGATTATCTCCTGTTCCAATTAAACTCGGGCAGGATCCACGCTGGCTGTTTCCTCAAGCTCCCAAGTTTCACTTTGCGAGCGGAACCATTTAACCACAAACTCTTTGCCTGCAACTTTTGAGTGCGAGGATTTAGAGGCATTTAAAGGAGGGGGAAAAAAAAAAGGGGGAAAAAAAAAAAGTCGGGGGAAGGTGCGAGAGGGAAAGGGTTGCGGGGAGGAGGATGCTCGGGAAAAAAAGAAAAAAAAAAACAACAGGCAGTCGGGGGAAAAAGATAAAAGAAAGAGAAGGCAGAGGGATTCTCCTGGAAAGCCATCCCCTCCATGTTGGAAATCCTAAATTCACAACCTGACTGTGCTTATGAAGAAGAGCAGCGCCTTTCCCCTCCCCCCGCCCCCTCCTAAGGTATATTTCCCAGAGCCAGCGAAAACGGGCATAGCCCCACTTTTAATTTAAATTATTATTAATAATAAATATTCTAACCATGCCCTTAACAATAGGTCGGCTGCTCAGAAAGAACTCAAATCCCAGCGACTGCCTCGCGGTGGGTATGCCTGGAAAATAGAGACACATTCCTAAAATTTCCCTCTTCCCTCCCCCCACAAACCGAGCTTCACCCCAACCAGAACTCCCCACTTGTAAAGCCGGGGGAGGGGGGGGGGAAAGGGCCCTGGATGAGGGCTGCAAAAGAGTCTCTGCGTGGAAGGAAGCTTAAAGCTTGTGAACTCTTCTTGAACCGAGATTGGAGTCATATGGTCATAAATCATTGGGACATATACTCCGCCATTCACAAAGTGATAGCCTATTTGAGTCCGGCTTACCTTAGTCTCTGACGAGCAAAGCACAGGCAGACATAATATATTTTCACATCCAGCATCCACGCAATCAATAAGCAAGGAATGACCCCCTTCCTTTAAAAACGTTAAAGGAATATACGAGAGAGAGGCAAAAAAATCCAGCATATGCATGTATATATGTATTTAAAAAAAAAAAAAAAAAAAAAAAAAGCCAAAACAGAGGGGGAGGGGGCTCAGCCAGTGGAGCTTTCGGTTACGGCAGCTCAAATTGTCTCTCTGTCTCCGTTTGGGGAAGAGGGGAAAAAAAAAAAAAAAAAATCAAGATGCTTTCCAGCTTCCAAGATGTGCAGAAAAGCTGAGGGCTTTGAATGGACAAACCCTGAGATTCTGGTTGCCCTATAGACTGGTACGCGCTGCTCACTGATAACAATGGCCTCTGCTTTACCACGGCAAAGGGGAAGAAGGGAAAGGAGAAGGGAAAAAAAAAAAGAAAGAAAGAAAAGCTGAACACAACACACACACACACACCCCCCCTTTAACTATGCAATGCTTGGCTGGGATTAAAATAATAACGCAAAGAATCCAGGCTACAGGGGGGGTGGGCGGGGGGGGGGGGTGGGGGGGAAGAAAGCGGAGGGGATATTTAAAAATAAAGATTTGGTTCGGATTGCCGGGCAAAGCCAACGAGCCTCCAGAACAGCGTCACTAGTGAAAAATTATGCTAATTGCAGCCGTGGTGGACAGAGGCCTAAGCAGAAAGATAGCAAAGCTCGCCTTTGATTCACGTGCTTAACAATTAGGTGTCAATTTATGCTAATAAACCGTTTCAACATAGTCATAGTCTCCCCCCTCCCCTCCGCGGCGGCGAGCGCGGCTCTTTCAATGGCAGAGGCTGCGTTTGGCTCCTCGCAGAGACCCCCCCCCATATGAAACCCACTTTTCTGGGGCCCGGGAGGGGGGAACGCGAGCTGCCGGCCCCGGTGTTTGCAGGGGGCTGGGGGGAGGAGGGTGGGGAGGAAGGTCTTGTTTTGGCGCAACTCCGCAGCCCCGCGTAACTTCGGCGTTAAGTTTGTCCTCCCGGTGGCCGGGGGCTCCTCTCGGCCTCCACCGGGGAGTAGGTGCGGTGTTTGGTGGGGGAGGGAGGGGGTTCAGGGCGCAAATCACCCCCGGGGGAGGCCAAGGCAGCGAGGTGTTGGACAATAAAGATTATTATTATTGCTGTTATTAATGCCGCCGTTACTGCCGCGCAAAGCGCTGCCGCTGTCGCCACGGGAGATTTATGCCTTTCCCCGCTCCCACGCGGCTGCCGACAGCAGAAACTCGCCAAGATCCGTTCCGGGGAAAGCCCGTGACGAGGAGGGGCTGGCGAGTGGGAGGAAGGCAGGGCAAGGAATTTAGGTGTCTGCACTTTTCTTGTTTTCTTTCTTTTTTTTCTTTTTTTTTTTTTTTTTTTTTTTAAGTGCTACTTTTGTTTCACGTCGCAATTATCTTCCCTCCTTTAATTCTGGCGCTCACTCCTCTGGGTTAAGTGCTGACGGAGGGGAATTTACGTTTAGCAAAGCAAGAAAAAGAGGGACCACAAAGGCTCTTTGGACTTCGCTGGGAAGGTATGACCCGTCTGAGGGTTTGCATCGCCCTTTTTGGCTTTTTTGGTTTGTTTTTGTGTGTGTGTGTGTGTGTGTGTGCGCCTTTAGGCTGATAACTCTGGAAAGAAAAAGAAGGGTGTCCAAGTAAACATTTGACTTTCGAGAGGACTCTTACTCTGGGGTGGACAGACGAGGTTTTTTAGGTGATGGATCAAGTCTTATCCCAAGGACTACGGTGTTTCCAGCTATTGTTCTGGCTGCAGCTTTCAGATCCCAGACGTGAGGGTTTCGACCAGGGGACACCAGTATTGCGATCCCCACTCCCCCCCCCCCCGCAACTGACTTTTTATGAACTGCCCCAACATAAATCTTCTGCTACAGAATAGTTCCTATTTTGGAGCGCCGGCGTTGAAATTCCAGGGAAGGAAAGAGGAAGAACAGTTGTGGACTATTCATTTAAAGACTTCTCTGTAGGTGAACTGCTCTATAGGTTTCTGAACATGGATCTCCACTGGCTCATTCGGAGTGCCCAGGAAATCAGAAGTACCTCGGATTCTGCAAGTAACTCCTCTGAAGTGCAAAATTTGTTTCTAACCTTAACTAGCAGCTGAATAATAATAATAATAATAAAAAAAAAAACTATTAAGAAGGTCGCTGCAAGTTTGTGTGTTGAGCTCCTGTAAGTAGGTTGTTTTATTTTTTAGGCTCCCTGTGTATTACCATTTTTGCTTGGGTTGCAGCTTATTTTTCTTTAAAATGTAACTCCCTCGCACTCGTCACGAAATCAGCAGCAAATGTTGCAATCTGCCTGGGTTTCCCTTCAAAGGGAGTACAGGAAATATCTTCCATTTAAAACACTCCTTCGAAGTCACGGCCATAAATCACGAAAGTTTAAAGACAAGCCAGTAGCGAAAGGAAAATACTCAGCTGAAATCCGGGGCAGCCGCGCTTATTCTGGGGGTGGTGGAGGGGGGGTGAGGGGAGGAAAGTCACGTTGGGTGACTTTAAAGAAGGAATGGCTCCCAAGCCTGGTGCAGGGGGAGACACGGAGACACACACAGACAGGGACCAGGTAGGATATTCAGCAAAACTCACCGATTCTCGGATGTCTGGTCCAGCAAATACCAGGCAGCGGTGGACTTTGAGAAAGGAGAAGAACTGGGAAGGGAGAGGAAGGAGGGGGGGAAAAAAAAGTATGAAACTTCGGTCAGAAAAACGTGGACATGGGAATTCATCACAGAGAGAAACCTTTGGGTGGAAGTGGGGAGAAGATGGACTCTCATGAACAAAAGCCTCAGCTTTTCCTCTGAGATTCTCCCCCATCCAAGTAACCACAGCGTTTCCAGGGATCGCACCCGTCTCCATCCACTGATAACCCAACATTCTCACCGGAGGCGGGGGACACCAGGTTTATTTCTGTATTTCTGATGCAATCTCCTGTCCCCCGGAGTTTATTTCCACCTTTTCCCGTGGAAACCCCAGGGTGAGGGAAACGCTTCGCCTATTCTGGGGTTCGCGTTGGTGATGGAAACGATTTAGCGAGAACTGTGGGCGGTTTGTCCACGGCTGATGGCCAACTTCGGTTGTAAATTTAAAAATAGATATAGAGGGAAAGGTTTTGGTTAAATTCTGGTGGTAATTTCAGAGTTAAATTAAGAGGTTATACGCATGCAGTTAATTAGCTCTGGGTTCAACAACGGGATAACAGTCAGGAAAATAGGCCGTTTTCCTGCAAGGCAGAAAAGCCTTGAGGAGTCAGAATATGTTTTTTCTTGTTTCTCCAGTGCGGTGGGAAGATCTCCACGAAGGGGGGAGGGGGGACGGAGATGCTTTATAGTGTGCGAGGACACCATTCACACAGCAGTGATTCGGTATCAGAATTAACGGTATCGAGCCGTAAACATTTTTAAAGCCACGCCGAGATTTATCACCGCAACTTTGGCCCGAAGGACTCGGAAAGGGAGAAAGAAGGGGAGAGAGAAAAAGCAATCTCATTTAAAAATATTTTCGTTTTGGGAAACATTCAGTCGCTTTAATAATCCTGTTTCCGTTCTGTATGTTGATGTTATTAATCTCAAATAAAAATGTTCCCCTCACACCCCTGCTCTGCTTGTGACAACATCCCCGAGTCCATAAATCACCCGCGGATGCTTCGTGACCTTCTCTAGTCGGAGGCCTATAGCTGTATTTTTTATTAGTATTATTATTACATGCGCGCACGCTTTAATACACAGCTTTGGCAATATTCCACTTACATCGCAGCTTTCCCCGGTTAACTGGGGCTTTTCAGTTCCCTCCGTAGAGTACACACAAAGATTCGTAAAGAGGGGAAAAAAAAAAAAAAAAGAAAAAGAAAAAGAAGGAAAGCAAACACCCTTTCTGCGCCGTGAGCTCAGCAACCGCGGGCTGAGCGTCGGCAAGTTCCTCCCACGCCGAGTCCGGGAGGAAGAGGAGAAGTGGGCAGCCCGAGAGGGAGGAGGTGGAGAAAAGAGGGAAAATCGCGTTTATCTGGAGTGGGTACAGGAAGGAGGAGGGGAAAAGGGAAACAAACAAACAACCAAAAAGAAGCTGGTGTAAATAACGGCTCCAGCAAGGAGGGCGGGGCGGTGGGGTTTGTTTTGCTTTGTTTTTAATTTATTCCCTCGCAGTACAGGCAGAAGAGGGATGGAGCGAGGTTCTTCCTCCTCCCGGTGTTCTTTGTTTTGATTTTTCCCCCCCTCTATTTGATTTGCATTAATTTCTCTCTTAGAGGCGGTGCAGGTCCAGCCCGGCCCCCGCTCCTCCCGCACCTGCCGATGGGCTCCTGCACCCCGGGGCAGGGCGAGGAGTCGCCCAGCACCCACCGCCTCCTCCCGGGGGGCTGCTCGCTCCTCCTTGGCCCACTTGGGTTTTTTGGCTACAGGGAAGGAGTTTGGGTTTTCCCACTCCACAAACAGAGAGCCCGAGGGAGGAGGGAGCTCGGGGAGGAGAGGAGAGTTATGGAGGTCCAGGACCTCTTGAAACCCCAAACAGAAGCCAGTCCGGATAAGAAATCAAAATGAAACTGAGTGAGCAGTGGTTTTGCCTTGACAGATTAGACCTTTTTCTCTCCCTGACCTTTGCTTAGAAGAGCAATAACTCACCAGGTTAATGATCAATCAGCGGAAGCGCTTTGGAATTATCTCAAAAAAAAAAAAAAAAAAAAAAAAAAAAAAAAAAACACAACACAAACCAACCAAAACAAAAACAACGGGGCGGACACGCAGCTCCCCGGCCCCTCCCGGGGCTGGGTCCTCCCGACCCCCGCAGCACCCCTCTCCCGCGGGTCCACCCGTCGCCAAAAGCCTCAGCGGGGGATGAGCTGCGGCTGGGTGGGGGTAGGGGTGGGAGAGGGCACGGGGGGTGAGAGGAGACGTCAGTTCGCGAGATCAGCGCGCTACAAACTGCTATTTTGGGAGCAGCTCAACAGGGGCGGGCTGGGAATCACCATTCTCACTTTTCTTCTCTTCCCCCCCCCCCCCCCCCCCCCCCCTTCCAAATGCCAAAATAATAGCTTGAATTATGCGCTCACGTGACAGAGACACGTCAACCTTTTGCCCATTTATACCGAATTGGTAAATGACCGACTCCCCCCTCCAGTCCCACCAATTCCCCCATCAGCAAATTCCCAAAACTTGGCGGGCAGCCGGGCAGGCGATGCCCCTCGCTCCCTCGGGCCGCGGCTGGGGCTGCCATGGCTTCTGGGGCGTTCTGGGCTGCTTTTGCTTTTTTTTTTTTTTTTTCTCTTTTAGTTTTCCTTTTCCTTTTTACCTTTTAACCTGAAGGCGAAGGATGCAAACAAACACTAACGAGGAACGCGACCGCAACAGCCACCGCTCCCAAAGCCTCAGCGTCCAGCCAAACGGCGAAGACAAGGGAAACGAAGGGGGAAAAATAACGGAAAGGGGTTTCTCTGCCTCCCCGGCGGCGGGCCAGCGCCCGGAGGCCCCGGGGACGGGCTTCTCACCCGCCCCCCCCACCCCCACCCCCCGGAGCTGCCGCCCGTCCTGGCACCGAGGACGCGGCTCCACGGATTCTTACGCTCACGTCCAGCATCTCCGTTTCTTCTCATTTTAACCCCACCCTCCTCCTCCTCAAAAAAAAAAAAAAAAAAAAAGAGAGAGAGAAAATGAGGATTCAAAGCTTTTCTCCCACTGCCCTTCCTTCGCCTCCCGGGAGGACCAGGCACCCACGCTACCGCCGTGGCCGTTTCTGTGAGAAAATGAAGGAATTTGATTATTTTTTGCAGTGATACTCGCCTGAATCCGGGACCCGGCTGGCGCTGGAGAACGAGCTGGGCATAGGGGAGAAGGGACCTGGGAGAAGAAATGAGTTCCATTTTACCTGCTTCCATCCGATAATTCCCAAAGACTAACAGTTTCTGAGGAGGAAGTCTCGGGAGAGCGAGAAAGAAGTGGTGTCAAGGAATTATGTTTCTCTGTTTTGGGATGTTTACATTGAATATTTATCATCTGCATGGAACTGTGCGGATTCCACTGACTCGTGCATCCTCCCTGCACTGTGCATCTCTGCAAACCCCCCCCCCAACCACAGCCACACACCCGAGCCACTGCCTTTCGCCAAAACCCTCTGCTGCTGCCAGGGAATTCGGTCTGTCATCCTCATCATCACATCAAAGGGCTCCCATCCATCCCGGGCTCTTAGTTAATTTTTAATTACTCGAGAAAGCTTTGGGAACGGCGATGTTTAACGCAGCAGACGACACGTAGGTGGAAGCGGGGGTTTTAAATCCTATTTCTACTTTTTAACACGGATACGAGCAAGGCGGTGCTGGCGCTGCCCGAGCCGGGATGCACTTCGCTGTCACACGCGTGGTTTTGACAGAAATATCTCATTTCTACGCCCATCAAACCCCTGGGCAGAGAGAACAACCTTCCCAGGAAATTAACCCGAAGAAACTCAACTGTTCAGTGCTCTTCCCCCCCCAAAAAAAGCCCCATCTCGATGCTCCTGGATTTGCCCACTGCTGCGGCGCCACGAAGAGGAGCTGAGCTCTCAGATCCCCCCCTCCGCACGCGGGATCGGATTCCCTACGCTGGAAAAAAAAAAAGTCATTTTTCAGGGAGGGTGGAAGAAACGAAAATTAGAAGGGTGGAAAATGCCTCCACCCCCCCTAAAATCTCCCGTCCCCTAAAAAACAGAAGCGGGAGCAGCACTACCGTATAGATCTATACCGTTAAATTTCAGAAAGTGTCCATTAATATCAATTTACTTCAATGAAAACTTTGGTTCTTCATGAAGTTGATGATTTATGATAAAATCAATTAAATTACGGCCACTTAGGGCCTGCGGTTTCTTCTCAGATTTCATTCGCCAACAGATCAAGCGCTTGGTAAAAAATTTCAAGTTTAGCTGGAGGCGAGTAAAGATAATTCTGAAGCCGGGGAAATTTAATGCAAAGCAATTTTCAGGGGAGAAAAAAAAAAAAGGGAAAAAAAAAAAACAACCACCAACCCAGGCAGTTGTGTATCCGAGCTCCTGCTCTCTGCCAATATACCAGTTCGCCTGGGGAAATGTTGGACACTGAGACAAAACTTTTCCAGTTTCACAATGTATGAGGACATTTTTAGAACTGGCAACTTGTGCCGGGGACTGAGTTATTATCTCTCTCTAAAGGGAAAAGAACCAAAGGAGAGCAGAGCACGAACAGCTCTCTATATATTTAGAAAAGCTTTGCAGGTTTAATTCGATTTCTCGGAGATTTTTTCCCTCCATACAAACGCTTTTCCTGTTTCGCTCTTAAAATACACATCGGGCGCTCGCGGGGAGGTTGGAGGGGGGATTTTTTTTGAGCCAGAAATGAACAGCACAAGCCCGTGGAAAATAACGCACCCGATATTCCCAGGCGCAGTCTCGCCCTCCCGGCCGCTTCCCTTTCCATCCCAGAAATCGCATTTGAGCGAAATGACCCATTTTCGAGGACACCCTCCCCCCGCCCCCCCCAACCCAAACAAACCTTGAACCTTTTTAAAAGCCTGATATTTTCAGGTTCTTATTCCCCCAGTCGCCACCGCTTGTACACCAAATATTCGGGAGTCCAAATCTTACCCATTTCGGCCAAATGCACTGCCCGGCTAAAAGGAAAAGCAGCTCCACTAGCCAGAAATTTGTTAGTCACATCTGGCCACTACACGCAGACCTGGGGAGGGAAAACCCGCTATGGACATAGACAGAGCTTGGGAATGATTTTTTTTTTTTCTTTCTCCCGAAGCCCTTGTAATTAGGGTCTGCTTCAAGTAAACAAAAACTTTGTAGGGCCATAAATCACCATCACATACATTCTTCAGTTTAACACCCCGCTTTTCCAATGTGCTTTTGTAGTTTCTTTTTCAAAGACGAGAGAGGTGCTAAACCTTTAACAAATGTGTCCCAGACAAACTTTGCGGGTAAACACGCACTTGGGAAGAAGCGGTGTGCGGCCGGTCTCGGTTATGGACCCTAAGAGATAATTTTCCCTCATCTTCAGCTTCCCCCATCCTCCTCCCGAGGCATCACTCTTAATTTGTTACCAGGAGAAAGTCAGCTACAGCTCACAGTGACCGGTGGAGAAGGCTGTCAAAGCCTTCGGAGCAATTAATTATATCTCACAGCGTCGGAGCTGGGGAAAGGCAGAGCCGCAGCATTCATTTATTTTTTTTTTTTTAACTTCTTACCTGTGATACTGTCCGACCCAGGACTTCAAGAAGAAGGAGCGAAGCCAGATCGGGGTGGTGCGAGTTCACAACTGGAGCAGGCAGATTAAGGAGAAGAAACTACTTTATTGCAACCTCGGTGGATCTTGCTGACAGCTTTCTCGGACGATTTGGATGGTTTTTGTTGGTTTGTTTGTGTTTTTTTTTTTCCCCAAAGATGCTTTGATTTTTTTTTTTTTTTTTTGGACTCGCTCGATTCAAACGGAACTGACTTGATGTAGAAAAAAATAGAAATTCTTCCAAAACAGCTTAAAGTATTGCAAGGATGCGACCCCCTTTGCAGGGAGATAGCGAGTGGAGGGGGATGAGATGGGGGTGTCTGGAGTGGCGTTGCGCGCACGTTCCCCTTAAAAAAAAAAAAAAGCCCCCAAAACCCTCCCCCACTCCCGAATCCTCGGTATCTATCTGGAAAGCTGTTTCTCTTTATAAAGACTTAAAATGTTGCAAGACGGTTAAAGCACTGAGTGACAAGGGGTGCTGGAGAGAAGGGAACCAAATGGATTCTGGTTTTTAGAGCCAGTAGGAATTGGCCAGCCTTCAATGTCAGGATTCAGAATTGATTCCATATGTCTCGTCCCGGGGAAAGGGAAAAGAACGAAGAGAAGAAAGAAAGAAGGAAAGAGAGAGAGAGAAAGTGGTGTGGGGGGAGGAATAAAAGTCATGCCAAAAGCCCACCCGGTTTCTGCCTGTCTTTTACCCCCCATCCTTCCCAGTAGCCCTGGGTAAACATCCTGGCATTAAATCTTGCCCTTTTTCAGGGAATATTTTGGACTGTCGCGTTTGAAACACGGAGAGGGAGAGGTACCAGTAGCAATAAACCAGATCTCGGAGGTTATTTTTAGACTCGGCTTTGCTGGAGCTGACCTCAGCCTGGGGGGAGGAAATATGGCTCTGGATGCTGGTGAAAGGGCGAAGCGTCGGCTCCCAAAAAGCGGGAGGGAAGGAGGACGGGGGGTGCAAACCCTTCCCACTGGAAAAAAAAAAAAAAAAAAGCCCCTCACCCACCCCGAGCTGGGCAGGGGCGAGCGACGGGAGCGCTGGACCGGAGGCAGGTGATGGGCTCGCAGGCTCCGGGAGCAGCGGTGGTACCGGTGCCCCCGGGGCGGTGAGTGAGGGGCTGGGGTGGGGGGAACGGCCGGTCCCTTTCCCCGTGTGTCCCCCCACCCCAGCCCAGAGGCTGAGGATTACCGTTGCCTATTGATTTCATCGGGACCTGCTCGGAGAGAATTTGACCCGAAGTTTTTCAGGCTTCTCTCCTGACCTCTGGATACCGCTGCCAATAAAGCACTGATATATTTCGCATTGAGTCCGACATCAAAAGGAGACGAAATAGCAACGAGCGGCGATTTCTCCTTAACCCCTCCCCTCCTAGCTGGGCTAAAAAAAAAAAAAAAAAAAAAAAAAAAAATTTAAGAAGTCAAATCTCTACCATGGCCTCTGATTTATAGCCTTCCTTTTCAACTGGGATGGTTACGCGCAGGGAAGTGTTGAAATGTGGTTGTTGCCTTTTATTTCTTTCGTCTCCTCTCCTCCTCGCGACCCAAAAAAAAAAAAAAAAAAGCCAAGACTTCAAAGAAAACCGTCACCGTTTCCTAACTTTTGCCTATTTAACTGGAAAGCGACCGAGCTCTTCCCTTTTGTCTTGTCCATCAGTGACTCTTGTTCGCCTCTCTTTCTAAATATGAAAATGAAGCGGGATAATTGGCACTGGCTCCGGGCCCTTTGCGGCTTCTCGGGCCTGCAGCGGGGCGGGTTTTGGGTGATACCAGGTTTGCTCGGGCCTGGACCGCTTCGCTTGGGCAGCAGGAGCTGCCCGGGGGTGCTGCCGGGCGCCGGGCAGGGCAAACATCGCCCGAAACCCCTTTCCAGGGGAAAAATAAATAGAAAAAAGGGAGGGGACGCTGCTACCACGTCCTGCCCGCCCTGCCACCGCGCCTCTCCGCGCCTTTCCGCGCTTAAGCCACAGGTTTCCGCCTTCTCCTCCCTTATGACTCCGCTCCGCTCCCCGCGCGTTGCAGCTCTCGCCCTCCGCAACGCTTTGATCTTAAATAGCTCTCTCCTACCGCCTGCAATAAATTATGAATTAAGGTGCTGTTGACTCATATTTGCAGCGTTAATCGCTTCCTCTCTGGGAAAAGACGGGCTATGTCCGGCCGAGAGGGGAAGGGAGGGAAACTTCTTTGGGGAAGAGACGTGATAAACGCGGATTCGCAGCGCTGAGCGACCAGGAACTTCTGACGAGGCGACAGGAGAGGAGAAAGCCTTATTGCACAGAAGCTAATGAAATAGCACTTGCTCGAGCTACTTGAAATAGCTAATTATCTCCTCCCGCCTCTCGAAAGTTATTTCTGTCGTCCCTAACTGTGAGGCACAATAGCCGGTTTCTCGAAAAACTCGGTTTCAGCGGGTTAATAAAGAGGCGCAGCTCAAGCATGGTAAGGAACGGTTTGCTCGTTGTTTTTAGCTGCTCTGGGAGAGTAACGAGGCTGTTGGGCGGCTGAACTGGGAGAGACCGGCGGCGGCGGGGCTGCGCGGAGGATGCGCGGGGGCTGCGCGGAGGATGCGCAAGGGCAGGAGCTTCTGCTCCGGACTTTTCTTCCCAAACTGTGGCCGAAACGAAGCCCTGAAAGCCTTTTCCCTCGGGTCGGCGCTAACCGCAGAGGGGAGAAACCTGTTTTTGGGGGGAGGATGGAGCTGATAGGGGTCGGAGGAGCAGAGCCCTGAGGATCTGGGGCAGAAACGAGGACCGAGGCGGTGCTCCGGGAGGGTGACGGTGCCCTCCCACCCCAGATCCTACACGGAGGGAGGTTTTACATCACCCAAGCTCTTTTACCCCGGCCCCCTCCCACAGCCCCCGGCCAGGGACGAAGCAGGACGGGGAGAGCTCTGCCTTCCACCGCCCAGTCCAGCCCCCAGCCTGGATCTGGGGTCTCCTCCCGAGTTCGCGTCCTACTCTGAGTCTAGGGGTCTCCTCCAATGTTTAAGGCTCTTCTGCCGAGTTTTGGGATCCTACCCCTGCTATGGGGTGCCCTCTTGGGTCTAGGGATCCTAATCGAAGTCTGGGTCTCCTAATGGGAGTGCGGAGCTCTTACCCAGCATCCGAGCTCTAGTCCTGGCTCTGAGTCTTTAGTCAAGGTCTGGGGATCTTATCCAGGGCCATAATTCGGGTCTGGAGACCCCCCCTCGGATCCAGGCTCCCCTTCCGGGCGGGGAAGACAGTGCCCCGGGATCAGGGCAGTGTCCCCAGCACGAAGGCTCGGCCAGAGCGACCCGGCATCCCTCGGCCACCGCATCTCCTCCTGACATCTGATTATTAAAAGACGACACTCGCACAAAGGCGTCTGGACCGGGGACAAATACAGCCCCGGTATTGATTTAAAGGGGGCTGCCGCCCGGGGCGGGGGCTGCGCGGTGGCTCCCCCGCACCGATCCCGCAGCTGCCCCCCGCCAAGGGCCAATTTCTCACGCTCAACCTCCTGAACCGACAGAGAAAAATAAGGACGCAACAAAATAAAACAAAATAGCACCGAATCAAATAAAGGGGGGACGAAAAAAAAGGAGGGGAGGTCTGCGTCCTTTTGAAGCCGACAACTTAAATTAATACGGGGCTTGACAGAGAGTGATGCTGTATTTCTGGCGCAGTCACCGTCCCTGGATCTCCCTTAATATTTAATGAAAGTCGCCGAGTTGCTCTAATTTTGCTACATAAAGGTTTACACTAGCAGACAGAGTTAAATATCCGCGCTCGGGCAGTGTGAGGCTTGGCTGGCGAGTGGAGGGGAGGGGAAGGAAGGGGGGAAAAGCGGTGAATTCTCACCCGAGAATCCGGTGCGAACATTTAATCTTTGCTCCTGTTGTCAGTTTTATTGACTCCTCGCATGTTGGAGCTTGTAAAATATTTAAAAACGCCATCTCCCACTTCCTCCTTCCCTTTCAACGCTCCCGGTTAGGACCAATTTGGTCCAGTTTGGAGACGGGAGGGCAATGCCCGACTCCTGACCTCCCATTTTCCGCGGAGGATGCGCTCCCCGCGCAGACATTAAAGCAGGTATCGGTGTCCCCCGTTTGGGACACACACCTCGACCCCAAAGCTTCAGCTTCGTAGCCCAACCTCAGTGGCTGAAAGAGATTTCCCTGTTACAGCTCAGCTACATTTTGCAGAGGAATCACTGAAAAGGTAACAGCTCCCGGCCAGGTTCTGCTACTATTTAAGCTTATTTTCAGTGCTGTTTCTCCTCGGAGCTCTGCTTTTCTCGAAGTAAATAACAGGCCCGGGCTCCTAAATAGAAAGACATTACTTAAAGCGCCTTCTCCAACTTTCATCGTAAGAACATTATCCTCCATCTCCCCATCCATCACCAGCGCAGCCCCAGCGAGACCAGGGAACTGAGAAAGCCCCGCAAAGTTATCCTCCTGCTCGAAAAGCACAACGAATCAACCGCAATGAGTTTGTTCCCCTTTCTGCCGTTGTCAGTGGTTGTAGGGACAACCCGCCTTTGCTGGGGTCCCTCGGCAGCCCCCCCCAGTTCCCGCAGACCCCCATTGTTCTGGTTTTGATGGTTCCTGCCTGCGACCAGAGCCGTGCCTCTCTCAGAGGCAGCTACCTTACAGCTCTCCTGCTGCAATCTCTATTTTTCTTTTTATTTGCCTTTTAAGTCCAATTTCTGTGCCTGGTCTAAAATAGGGCACCTCCAGAAATTGCCTCGCAACCTGTGCTTGTTCTCCAGCGAAGAGTCCTGCCGGAGGATGGGGAGAGGGAACTGGGAAGAAAATGAGTTATTGTTGGTAAAGGGATGCTGCAACGCAGGACTCCGAGCTGTAATTTTTATATTAAGGTCGTGCTCTTTTACTAGGTTTATATGCCAATGAGGCGTTCCCGGTTTACCAAATTTATACAAATCTCTCCTTAATTGGTAATCACAGATGCTGTAATTTAAGACCCCCAGCTACAGAGCTTTCATATTAGCTGCTGATCTATTACTGTAAATCGTCTGAAATAATCAACTCCAGGGAGTGGGGTAGAGAGAGTTCCTCGCTCTAAAATATCATCGCTTGCACATCATTTTCATTCGAGAAATGATTTATCTTGGACACCACTATAAACAACACAACTCTCTCACAAACACACACACAATGGCAGCCGCACTGCTGCTGACATGTTTATTGTAATAAATCAAGAAAGGGGGGAAGGAGGGGAAAAAAAAGGTTGCGAGGAGAGAGAGGGAGAGGGAGAGAGAGGAATATTCCTAAAAATATCAATGAAATGCCTCGATGGGTATAAACACACATACCACCATGTGAAGAGAAATGGGAGGAAATGAAGACGGCTATTTGTCACATTTTACGACAATAACATTAATAACAAACAATAAATTTACATGGACATAGAGACACGCTAGGAATTGGGAAGCCCCTGCTACTTACAATAATCCAGCCCTCGGCGTGGCTTCGTGGTTCCTGAGAATTGTTTTATTGCAGACTCCTCTCCCTCTCCCTCTCTCCTCCTCTCCCCCTCTTTCTCTCTCTCCCTCTCGCTCTTTCTCTCTTTTTTTCCCTCAGCTATAGGCTTGTTTTTTAAAGGACAGTTGAATTTCACGTCAGACACAAGGAGACCATGTCTGCGATTTTCCTGACGAATACATATCTATTCTGCAACCTCTGCATTAATTATTTAATGAATCACGTGATGGGGAAGGGGGAAGGGGGTCTCTCCGTTTCATACTCAAAGGACCACTGTGACCTTCCACCGGAACAGTTATTTTTTTCAAGAAGTTTCGAACTGAACGAAGCTTTTCGAGATGGACGGAGATCCCCCCTGCCAGGGCTGCCTGGCACAGCCCTGCCAGCCTGGGGTGAGGATGTGCAGAGGGCACCCACTTCTCCATTAAAAGGCGTGATTTTAGGTTTATTTCCTCATCCTCTCTCCTGCTCGGAGTTGAGAGCATTTAAACCCCTCTCTAAACCATTCATGGAGGCTGGCTTTACTGGACCTTGGCTCAGCTAAGCCACACTGTGTTTTTTTCCTTTTTTTCCTTTTCTTTTTCCCCCTCTCCACATTGAGATTTTTATTACAATCTTGTACTGAATAGCGCAACTGTTTTAGAGTCTAAACCAGCTGAGAATATTTATGATCCTGATTCTAAAGAGTTCAGCCCTCCCTTTGCCTCACTTCCAGGCCCTTTTCTCCCCGCTGCTGTTATTGTTAGACCAGCCTTTATTGCATTAACAAAAAAACAAACAAAAAAATATCAAATTTTGACTCTGAAGAGAGCTGCCAAGTACAAGGATCCTGAAAACAAAACAAAACAAAACAAAAAAACAAACCCCAAGACTCAGCAACAAAGGAGCCGCTGGGGAAAGGCCGCGGAGCAGCCGCCGAGCGGGCAGCCGGGTGCGCGCTGCCCTGGCACGGAGCTGCCCGTGCCCTGCGCGCTGCCAACGCGCGGCCCCGCCGGCCCCCCGCGGCCACGGGAGAAACACTGTCACCCGGGAAAAGGCAGCAGGTAGAGCCTGAAAGCCTCAGGACCGTGTTCCAGAGTTCCCGGGTCTCCCAGAACCGGGGTGGGGGTGGGGGGGCCGGGAAAAAGCCCCAACCCCCTCCCTAAGCACCCCGACATCCCTACACCCCCACCGGGGCGGCTACACTGGGAACCGAAATACCCCCCAGTCTCTGCGGGTAAAGCCTGGAGGGAGCTCGTATTAAACGTAAAAATTAATGTTAAAAGCCGGTTTTACCCCCCTTTAAGCCGAGGCTAAGGGGCTGGGGAGGGGGTGGGGGGGTGTGCTCCCCCCGGCCAGGAAGGAGCGAGTGGGGAAGCGCTTCGTTTTCAAAAGCCCTCGATTATTTCTGAATCGATTTTATCGAGTGAAATGTGGTTGTCGGAAGAGAGACGTTGGGTCAAGGTGTGGGAGGTAGAGAGGGAAAAACCCCACTAAAAGGGGTTCCCGTTGCTGGGGGGGGGGTGTCCCATGAGGGAGGAAACTTCGGGGGGGCTTTTATGGGAACTTCGGGTCAATTCAGAAGCCGCAACTTTCACTTCACACAACCACTTCTTTTTTTTTTTTTTGTCTTAGTCATAAAATGAAGTGTCCCTGTGAATGGAGCCGGGTAAATAAAATTTAAAAAAAAAAAGAGAAAAAAATATAAAAAGGAACAGAGCCATCCCAGGCAACAAACGGGGCAGATACCCCCCTCGGCACCTTCTCTGGCATTTTGGGGTTTGTTTTATGCAAAAGAAGCACCCATTTCGGTCTCTTTTTTTTTTTTTTTAAAGCCCCCAGTTCAAAGGGTCGGAAACGCGGCCATAAACAGCGGCTTCGCCCTCCGAGGTGCCGCGATCAAAGCCGTTTTCTCTCTAAAGATAAAATGAACGTTTATATAGTGAGAAAGCGAGATTGATTTACGGATTTAAACACGCCGTTCTTATTGCGGATCATAAATCTGTCACTGGGGCTGAGAAACTCCCAACCCGCTCGCCCAGCCCGGCCGCCTTTAAAGCGACCCAACGCTATACTGGGGCAGCACGACCCCCCCAGCCCCCCTACACTGGACAAACACCACCCCCCCGCCCCACATCCATGCGTATATAGGTAGATGTACAGATATATATTTATTTATACTTCCTCTGTACCCTTCTCTCTAATAACTACAACTCAGTGGGGCTGGGTTACGCGATTTTGCCCACACCAGAACCCTTTTTTTGTCCAATTTTGGGACCAAGAAACAAAGGGGTCCAGCAGCTCTGTCGCGACTGGTGCCTGAGGGGGCGGGGATGGGGGTCCCGCCTCGAGGCCCCCAGGGAGAGGCCGCTGGAGCGTCTTTCGGCCCGGTGGGATCCCCCGCACCGCTCCGCGCCCCTCCGCGCAGCTCCGCGCCGGCCGCAGGCAGCTGGGCACAGAGAGGCTTTTGAGAGCGCCGTGGGCAGGGGCGAAGTGGGAGGAGGTGCGGGAGGAGGGAAATGGGGGGGAGGATGGAGAGGGGCTCTCGGAAACAAAGGAATTTCTGGAAATAAGAGGCGAGATGAGACGCGGGACGAGGGAAGCGGCGACGGGTCGGGGGCTTCTCTCCTTCGGGTTGGGCTTGGGGTTGTTTTCCCCCAAAAAAATTATTTTTGTAAAGCAAACGGCAAACAATTTGCTCTGCAAAGCCAAAGCACTGAAGACCACCCCCCCGCCTCTCTCTCTCTCCCTCTCTCCTTCTCTTTTTCTTTCTTTTCTTTCTTTTTTTCTTACAAAGAAACCAACTGACGAGCAAACACCGGGGGCTTTTGAAGTGAAATCAGAGGGGAAAAGGTCTGTCGGGCCCCGGCTCGGAAACAGAACGATTAAACGGTCATAAAGCAGAAATAAACCCACTCCCAAGTCCCTTCTCCACCCATTTCTTCCCCCACCTTTTCCTCCCGCAGCTGATTCCTCGCTCCCACGGCCCAAGACCGCGGTGAGGGCCGGGGCCGGCGGGACCCCGCACACGCAAAGTTTGTGCTGAAGCGCGGGCTGGGCTGTTGCCCAGCACAATGTCCAGCCTCGGAGAGGTCAAGGGGTTTGCGAGGTCAGTCCGCGGCTGTAATACACAGCTAATCGCCTAGAAAACGTGTCCTCTGCGTGAACTCTCTCCCCCGATCGGCGCTGGCCAGCTCTGGGTTTTCTCTCCCCAAATTTTCACTCCTTTCCTTCTCTGCGGTGTTCCCGCACCGCCCCCGGCGCGGAGTATCAACCCCCGGGAGCACCAGCACCCCCAGGACACCGACAGTCCTGCGGCAAAGACACTCCCGGACACTCTCGCTCCCTGGGACACCCTCACCCCGGGACACCCGCACCCCCCAGGACACACGCAACCCCCCGGGACACCCACACTCTGAGACACCCGCCCCCCCCGGTGCTCTGTCCTCTTTGGGACACCCTGCCAAGCCCTGCCCAGACCAGCCTGTGACTAGCAGAGAGATCTTGCTCGGAAAAATAATTTTTAAAAGGAAGAAAAAAAGAATTTAAGGGGAAAAAAAAAAAAAAAAAGAAGGAAGCGGGGTAACACCCCCCCCCAAAGCTCCCAGGCAAGGGGCCCCGCAGCAAAGCTCCGCAGGGCCGAGCCCCAAACGCGCACAGCCCCAGCTCGAGGAGGAACAAAACCCTCTCGCCACGAGTAACCCTCCTGCAAACTTTCTCTGCCCGCTCCCCTCGCTCGAAATAAAACGAGAAAACAGAAGGAAATCCCCGCACAAGAATTCACGTGTTGTTTTGCTTTCTGCCTTTTTTTTTTTAGCTCCTTTTTTATCGTGCTTTCCCCCAGCTTTCTCGTGAAAGGAGGCAATAAACCGATCAGAAATGCATGCCAAGAGAGCAGCTCTGTTACCTGGTTCGCTCCCACATCCTTTTTCCAACGCCCCAGAGACGGCCCTCATGGTTTGGGTGGTTTCTTCCAAAGTGAGAGGTCTGGGGGAGGGGGTGGCTTGGGGGGGGGGGAGTGTTTGGTTTTGTTTTTCTCCCCCAAAAATAAAGCTTTCACCTTTACGATCCAGATTTTATTATTAATATTATTATTTCCCCTGAAGATTCTTGCAGGACTCCGGGTGCTTTTTTCCCAACAGACGGTCTGCGGAGATTTGCTGTTGAATAACAATGGGAAAAGGATAAGTATTTAAAGAAAAGAAGTGATTAATGATTTTCTGTATAATTCTCGCATTTTTCTTGGCTTCTGTCTGCTTATAATGGCTGTGAACTTTTAGGTCCTATAGAAATCTTCTTTTCTCCCCCTTCTATTCTATTCATACTTTCCAGCTTTGATTTGCCTCTATAGACCCCACATTCCTGGAAGCATATGCTTTTTTTTTTTTTTTTTAAGAACGATTTTTGGCCATTCTTAGAAGTACTATCTCGAAAATAACACCCTCTTTACAACTCCAGCAGATCAAAGAGAGGAACAGTAAAATAAAATGCAGCAACAACAACAAAACCCCCCAACCTCAGGCATTATAATAAAATACAGCCCTTGCCACCCTCCATAGGAAAAAAAAAAAAAAAAGGAACTTTAAAGGTTTGCAGTTGCTACCTCTAAAAATGCCATCGTTAACCCCAAAAAAGTCCACAAATCCATTTCTTTAACATCAGTGTAACAGATCTGTACCATGTGACTGCATTAATATTATTTTAAAGTATTAAAACGTCAATAGAAAGAAAAATCTAACGGCCTTTTGTTTGAGCTGGGGGCAGGGAGACTTTTGGGGGCACTTTATTTGTAAGGTGGTCGTTTGGTGCCTTACCACGACTAAAGGAATAACACATAAACACACTCGGGCTTGAAATATTTCAAGCCCTGTCTTTGTTTCTGAATAATGCGGGGGAATATTTCGGTCCTGCTGGGGGGTCTTGGAGAATTCCGTGGACATTGAACAAATAAGCAAAAGCCCTTTTTTTTTTGAGAGAGAGAGAGGCAAGTGTAAGAAAATGATTATTTTCTTCAGCTGGTGCAGAGGCTTCCTCCCCCTGAGGACCCCCCCTGCGCACAATAGTCTTTTTTTTTCAGTATTTGTAACTTAGAACTGGAATGTTATTTCGTCCTGAACAGTATTTTCGATACTTTCTATGAGAAAGAAAATGAAAATTAATACAAGAGCTGCGGCTCACAAAAGAAGCCATTTGTCTTCTTGATTATCTATTTGCTTGTCAGGCTATGAGCTATCGCAGGAGCCAGCTCCTTTGTAATATAAAAATACACAGAAAACCTGCAAACACCGAGAAACATCTGTGCAAAAATTAGACTCATTAATGCATTAACTACCTCGGAGAAGGAGATTTTTTTTTTTTTAATCGAGAAGTCTCTCTAGAGAAATACAACGCTGCATCCATTCCTTACAGCAAAGCAAAGCGCTAATGACCACCTCGGTTTTGTCTGAGACCAGTTTGGGAAGAGCATATTAATATATGCTTAGAACAAATAAATCATAATATGTAAGGCTTAGCAGTACTTAAGGCTGATATACCCTATAGTCAAACATCTTTTGTTTTCATTAGGGAGTTGAGGCTGTGCCATTGACAACAGAAATCCCTGTAAAAAAGAAACGTGCTGTTTAATTAATTTATTTAAAACATTGTTTTTTTTCCTCACCAGAACAAAAAGACAACACCTCCCCTCCCCCTCAAAAAAAAAAAAAAAAAACCACAAACAACACACACACAACAAAAAACACAGGGTCAGATTCACAATGAAAAAATTTATTTCCAATTGCGCTTTTTTTTTTGGTTGTTCTTCCTTTTCTCTGCTATTTACAGGTAATCACGGACACCACGAAGGACAAAGGCAGGGGATGGAGGCGGCCGGGCCGGGCGGGGTGTCGGGGGGAGCCTCGCCAACCCCCATCTCCCCCCGTGCCCTCCCCGAGAGGGGTGAGCCCTCACCCCTCCGTCCCTAATTCACATTTTCAGTACAAAACTGGGCCAGACAGCGGGAGAGGAGCTTTTCCCCCTCCCCTCTCTCTGCCCCTCGCCCTGGGCTGCGGGGGTGAATTCAGGTGCCCCAGAATTCACCCAGTTTATCCGCCCAGTTCCTAACCTAACCCCCCTCGCTTTCCCTTCTTCCCTCCCACCCCCCCTCCCCCAGACTCACAATTAACCTGCTGGACTCAAAAAAAAAAAGCCAGAGGGGGTCCCGTATCACTCTCCATCCTCTCGCTTTGTTTGTCCAGCACCCACTTGACCCATTTTTTAAAAAAAATATTATTTTTCCAGGGATCCCTCCACTCCCACGCATGACCAGTGCAGTGTCCGAGAGCCCCTCCCGCTCCTCACGGTCCGTGCCCGGGGGAGATTTTGGTTGTGTTTATTGTTTTGTTTTGTTTTTTTCCTCCATCGTAGGGCTGTGCCAGAACCGCCGCGTCTTTGGGCTTTGGGATGGCGGGACAGAAACTTTCCGTTTGTGGCTGGTAGGCGAGAAAAGAAAAAGAGGAGGGGAAAAAAAAAGGGGGGGGGGGGGGAATCCAGTTCGTCTTGAAGAAACTGAGCCTCATTTATTAAAGTGAGCGCTGGTTGTCGAGGTAATAGCAGACATAAGGTCCATCCTTTGTACGGGAGAGTAAACATGACAAATGGGGCAGAGCTTGGCGTGATTAAAGATGAAACAAGGATCCATCTTAGCCAAATCTGAAAACTACTATCTCCAGCCTCCTTTTAATGGAAGAGAGGCACAACAGCACAGCTCTGCTTTGTTGCAGCTGAGTCTCCCTCTGTTCCCCCTATAAATAAAGAGCACCCCTCCTTCCCTCGCTTCTCGGAGCATTGAAAAAAAAAACAATAATCATGTGTTCCCTACACACACACAAACTCACACACACTCTATCCATCCATCCACCCATCCATCCATCCGTCCGTCCAAGTTATAGGCTGGTGGCTGGTCCATGGGTTCGGTTTTGAGATCCTCCTTGTGGGATCTGCAGGCTGGCAGAGGAGCTGGAAGAATTGGACCTGATCTTGGTATTTGGTAACTTGTGATCTTTTTTCCATTTCATCCTCCTGTTCTGGAACCAGATTTTGATCTGGCGCTCGGAGAGGCAGAGGGAGTGGGCGATCTCGACCCTGCGCCTCCGGGTGAGATAGCGGTTATAGTGAAATTCCTTCTCCAGCTCCAGGACTTGCTGCCTGGTGTAGGCTGTGCGGGAGCGTTTCGGTTCCCCTCCTGAGTAATTGGGGTTTACTGAACAAACACAAAGGAGGAAAAAGAAAAAAGGAAAACAAAACAAAAGAAAAGGGGGGGGGGGGGGGGGAAAGAGCAGAAGAATTACTGAGCTGTTCCTTTAATGGGTTCTTTCCCCCTAAAAAAAGCATCACACATTCTTTTGGTGGAGGGATATACTGAAAAATAATGCACCGTAAACCTTGTAAAAATACACCCAGAACCTATCTCCAAATCTCCACCTCCATCCTCGTTGCTTGACGTGTATTCCTGTCTAAACGTTTTTATAAGGTCCCCCAGACACATTTTCCGTGCCCTCTACGTGTGTGTATACACACACACACACACACCTCCGCCTGGGCATCGCTGTTAGCCCCAAATCTTTAAAGTTCCCCCTACACACATGCAAACAGGCAAACACAGACACTCCTTTTTATTAAATATCACACGCACAAAAAAAAAAAAAAAAAAAAAAAGGGAAGGGGGGAGGGAAAATGGTAAAAGTTTACTCAACCCGCCACTTAAATACAAATTACGAAAACATAAAACTTAACTTATGAAGATTCAACAGCCATAAAAAAAGTAGCCTGCAAGAAATTGGAGGAGGATGGTAACAGAGACTTCAAAGGCACATGGCCAAGCAGAGCAATAAAAATTTATGGAGGATGTAATTATACCGCTCTGCAAACAGGCGATCGTAAATCTCCACGAATGGTTATTTTACAACTGGTGCAATAAGATTTCTACAAGACTTTGAGGTGCTACTCAGTATAAAGCAAAGCCACTTTAGATCACTTACCCGTGCTTACATGGACTTTTTTCATCCAGGGGTAAACGACCGGCTCTTTGCACGAGGAATCGGAAGGGCTTTGGTTGAGAGAGTTTTGGCTGCAGGAGGGTGGTGGGCTGGGGGTGACCGGCTCGCAGGGATGGTTTGGCTCAGAGATGTGGCTCTGGAGTCCGGCCGGAGGATGGACATGACCCCGGGGGGATAACACCGCTGCTTGGTGGCCGGAGCTCTGACAAGACGAGTAGAGCTGCTCCTTGCAGGCTGACCGCGGCTGGTACATCGCTTCATGTTGGAAAGTGCTCTCTCGCCTCTGGCTGCTGTAATATTCCGGCGAGTGATTGGGAAGGTAATCGCTGTGGGAATACTCTTCACAGGGTGGGAACTTGGGGTCCACATAGTTGGAGTTGATCAAAAACGAGCTCATGGCCATTAATTTCTTAGAATTGCACACACGGAAAAAAAAAAATATATCTCTCTCCTAAAATTTATTCCTGTCCCCCCCTTTACTCGTTTTCCTGTTTCGTGAAACCCTCCTACTTACTGTCAAGTGAACAAAGTTGGAGTCCATGTGACAGCGCGGGCCAATGGCGAGGTGCCCTGCGATCCCCGGATAAGGAAATCTGCCCAGCCCGGGCTCTCCCGGGGCCCCGAGCATCCCCGGGGAGGCGGCCCGGGGGCGCCCGCTCCCCTCCGGCCGCCCCCGGCCCCGGCGCCGCCGGACCCCGGCGGCCCCGGGCTCCGCAGCGCCCCGTGGGCGAGAACCGGCCCCCCTCCACCCCCACCCCCCCGGCCCACACCCCTCGGGGGTGTGTCCTGGTTCGGGGCGGGGGGGAACGGAGGAAAAAAGCGGGGGAGGGTGTGGGAAAACAAAAAATCACCCCCAAACGCAAAAAAAAAAAAAAAAAAAAAAAAAAAAAAAAAAAGAAAAGAAAAAGATTTTTTTTTTTTCCAGGGGGTTTGGGGGCTGCGGCTCACTGCTGCTGCCCCAGCACATGATCCATGGCCGTCCCTCCGGGTGGTGGTCGCATCTCATTCCCTGCTAAGGTGATACGCGAAGGGACACTGCGCCCCGAGCCTGGCAGAGATGAATAGGGCTCGTTTGGGATCGATAAGAAATTCATCAGCTAATTCGGGGTACCCGGTCTCCTAAATCACATTTCGCCGGGCTCTGAGATTGACTGTTTTCCCACGCACCGATGGAAAAAGGAGCCCGTCCTCCAAGCAAGAAATCAAGGACTTGATGAACAATTACAAAAGCGAATTAGCCCAAGTCCTAATGCATCTTCTCGCCCTTCTTGTAATAAAGACGCTTTAAAAGCCCGGGCGAAGCAAAAGCCTTTCAAGAGCCACCCCTAATTCCTCCAATTCGTGTTTAAACCTCAAACGCAATAAACTCCTCGCAAGAGGCAGGAAAGGAAGCGATATAATATTTATTTTTTTTAATTTGTTGTCCGATGTCGGTGCTGAGATGACAAAAACTAAAGCGATCGTGGGTTCCTGGCTCTCAAATCGTAGTAATAACGCCCCTGACCCCCTCCCTCCCCCCGCCTTTGCAGCTCAGATTTTATCTCGAAGTGATGATAAAGTTTATCGCAGGAGCGCAGGAGTTGAGCTAAGGTCAAATCCAAAGTATTTCTTTTCAGCTAGAAAACGGTTTTCTGGTTAAGACCTTGTTTTCACCCTTTTGTGTGGGGTTCTGGGGGGTGTGTGGGGCTTTTTATTTATTTTTTTTTATGCCTTCTGGGATTGTGACCTGTAGTGTTTGTGTCAACTACATATTCCCCTAGATACGAATTTGTGACCCAACTTCCTTTACACAAATTCGGATCTACAGGGTACATATAGAAGACAGATGCATCCTCCTTGGTCAGAGATCTTCGCCTATCGCCATAATTATCTTCTGGGGAAGGAGGGTAAAGTTTTGTGACTCGAGAGATCAAGAATGAATCTATAGGTAAACACAGTTAAACGATTCACTCTTCAGAGGAAAGACGATTAATTAAAGCACCAACTCAGCATCCCGATAGCTGATACTAGATTAGAAAAAACACAACTTTTCTACTTCCTCCTCCGTATCTTATAAATTAGTTTACCGCTGTGCTAAAAAAGAAAAAAAAAAAAAAACAAACCAACAAAACAGCTCCTGATATGTGAGTATAGACGCACAACGAGACTCGAATCCAAATATTCGTAGTTTAAAAGCAAAATGCCATAGCTCCCTCCTCCTCCGCCCTGAAACCCTCGTAATTATTCTCTGATTCGCAGCGCCAAGATTTCATCCATTTTTCGTTCCTGGAGGTCAATCAAGGTTTGGGTTTATACATGCGTGTGCGGGTAAATTATAAAAAAAAAAAAAAGAGAGAGAGAAAGAAACAGATGAAAAGAAATACAGAATGTAAAGGCAGATGGGACGACAGGTTTTTTTTTTAATGACAGGCAATTCTTTTTACAACCCGAGAAAAAGATCAAAGGCGTTTCATTTCCGAAAAAGGGATATAAAACAATAAAATATTCATACTGTCTAGGTAATGAACCTTCATTCGGAACTAATGAGGGTAGCATCATGTTGAGATTTCGTTTAAAATTACAGTTGCCCAAGAGATTAAAAGTATAGCATCCTCTTCCCTTCCTTTCCTTTTTTTTTTTTTTTTTGTATTTCAAAAAGCCGAACATTTTTTGTCAAGTATCTCCCGAATTAATCGCGTTTAAATGCCGCAGCAGAGAGGCTGTCAGAGAAAAGCCGCGTTTCCCCCGCGTTAAAATTCCTGGAAAATATCTTCAATATATTTCACAAACTCCTGCGTTTTGCCTGACAAAAACCAGTTACGGCCGAGAACGAATGTCCTGTAGTTTTCCCGGACACATGATGCCCCGGGATTTTCCAGGTACTTTAAGGCGAATAGTCGGTTTTCCTGATGAAACGTATAATTCCCAGACAAACAGAAAAACGAAGACGCGTTTTAAGAGAGAAGCCCAAATGCACCCGGGACGATCCCCAAACCATTTCTCACGCCTAAACAGACCGCAGGTTTCCCGCAAAAGCAGCAGAGCGAAGCCCAGACGCCTTTTGCAGAGAGCAGAGGGTTCCCCACCTCCCCAAACCAGCACCCACGCTGCTGGGGAGCAGCCAGCCGCACTAAATTTACCTTCCCCTCTAAAACCTGCCATAAAAGTAAGAAGCCAAATCAAATCTGCTTGTACAACGTGTAGATGGATGCCATAAAATAATTCTACAGAACCAATCCCATTAGAGCTCTTTTTTTTTTTCCTCCTCTCTTAAATTTTATTCCTTCTTTCCAATCCCTTCTCTTGATTTATTTTATTGTATTTCCTCGCAGCCGGTACCGTAGCGATCTCCTAACCGAGGAGGGGAACCTGAACAGAAATAACTGGGCCTATTCCTTATTTTTAACCCCCTCCCACGTCCCTTTTTTTTTTTTTTTTTTTTTTAAATAAATAACCCGGGTTTAATTTTCCTTCCCAGTGACCCCCGAGGCTGGGACCAGCAGACCAGCACCCCTAGCGTTTACCAGAACTCTCCCCCTCTGATCCCAAATTAAAGGCAGCCCCTCGCTTCCCCCCCTTCCCCTCTCCCCCCCCCATTGCTCCGCACACCTTTCTCCCTTTCGCTGGGAAACCGCCCCACATCGCGGAAGTTTCTCACAGCAAATTTCACCCGTTTTCCATTTCAAAGCAACCTCAATCCGGAGGGGGGATAGGGAGGTGTCCCCCAGGCCCCCCGGCCTGTTCCCCCCCCCGCTCCCAAAGGGTGGGCCGAGGATCCCCCAGTCTCTCCCCAAAAGCCTCCCAAAGGCACCTGCCAGCGCAGACGGGGCTTTATTAAACCGCTCCTGATGCTGAGCACCTCTTGGGTCTCCCCAAAAGAGGGGCCGCGAAGCGCGGGGTGACCCCCCCCGCCCGCCGCCCGGCCGCACCGCCCAGGTGTAACGGCACCTACCTCGGCAAAACGCGGGTCCTTTCCTCGGAGGAATCCCCGAGGGGGTTAGGGCGCTCCCTCAAAACTTAGGTTTAGCAGGCGGAATCCTATAGAAACCCCCTAACCCCCCCCACCCCCGCCACCCCCTCCCCAATCCAGCCCGCGCTATTCTGCTCTCTCTCCCCCGCGTTGCTTTTTCAATGAGATTATTTCTCGATAAGAACACTAATTTCTCTCTTCTTCTCTCTCTTTTTTTTTTTTTTTTGGTAGGGTTTGGTGGTGCCCCCTCCCCCGCTCCCCCACTATAAACCACTATTGTCCTTAAAGGCGAGCGGAACTGCTCCTGGCAGCGCCAGGAGGCCCTCTGAGCATTTTGGGGTGGGAAACCCGCAAGTTTTGGTATTAATCTCATAGTTTGTCAGTCTTTGTTAAACAGCGAGGCGTGTCCGCAGCGCGGCGGCCGCCGAGAGCCGCGCTGACCCGCGGTTCACCCCGCGCCGCTCCGCGCCCCCCCCCAGCCCCGCTCCGCGCTTTAATTTTTAAGCTTTTTTTTTTTTTTTTTTTTCGCCCCCCTCCTCCCCTGAGATCTCGGTCTCGAGTCTGGCAGCAGTAAGGACGGGGATTTTTTTAATTTTAATTATTTTTTTCCCCCTTTTCGGAAGCGGAAACTTTTCGGGTTTGTGTATTAAGTTGGAATTTCCCACACACTCCCCCGGAGCAAACGGGGAGCGCTGGAGGGCTGAGGTGCTTCTCTAGGGCAGAACTTTTCCATAAGGAGCAACCGGGGCTCCGACCGCATCTGAGCCGTATAGACCTGCCGGGGGTGGCCGCGGGGTTCGGTGGAAATCAGCCCACACCTGTTTTCCAACAGGGAAAGGAAGATTTAAGCCTCGCGTGGTTTCCCAGACAACCTTGTGTATCCTTTTCGTTCGTAAAAAAAAAAATATTACCCCAAAAAATCCTATTTTCACCTAAAGGCTGCGGGAATTCACCAGTTACCTCCGCGTTGACACCACCAGCTCCAACCCCGCGTTTGTCTCCGCGATAAAGAGGTCATTTGGAAAGTAAATCGCGATCAAAAAGCACGTTTAATTGATTGTCCGGCAAGGGGGAGGGGAACAAAAAATAAAAAATAAGGAAACCCCACCCTGAATTGCGTTGGCAGTGTCTGGCGGGTAGTTAGGGACCCTCACCCCGGGCCGAGCTGCGTCCGCCTCGAGCCAGGGAGATAAATTAGAAATATCTTTGCGAACGATACCTTTAATTTCCTCCCTCTCCCCTCCCTCCCTCGGTCTCCCCCCTCACGTCTCCCCAAACGAACCCACTTCACACCAACACGCAGCTTCGTGTCCCTAAATTGAAAGTTAAACGTTGTGATGTAGGAATGAGAATTATCAGGAAAGTTGGGAGGTGGTTTGTGGTTGTTGTTGATTTTTTTTTTTTTTTATTGCCGTCAAATTATACCTGCTTATTTTAATATCCCGAAAACAAATGGCCTTTATTATCCATTACCTGTTCTATAAACCTGGAGTAGAAATGACTGTTCTAGAGAGATAAGTGTAGTAATTACAAGGGCGAAGAGATGGATCACCCAAGTTACAACTAAACGGTAGCCCTTATATAGTGATATTTTATAAATACCAAGCAAATTCACGGCAATTAATTAAACCCGAGCCTTATCACGCGAAACAAAACGCTTTACATTCTCTTGAATTTCACCTACTCCATGAATATATCCGCATCGGGAAAGCAGATGGATTTTCCAGAACGCCTTTCCCAGGGCTCTAATATTCTCTCTTTCTCTTCCAAGAAAAATGACCCTTGTTAGAAGTATTTAGTCAATGAAAATATTTAAAAGCCGAGGGGAAAAAAAAAAAAAAAAGCAAATTTACAAGGCTTTTTTCTCTTTTTTTTTTTTTTTTTTTTTTTGTCCAGAAGAGTTTGCCTTACTCCGACTGTTTGCTTAAGCAGCTATTGGAAAGATCTTCCCCAGTCCCAGTGCAAATAATATTTAGAGTTTGGAGGGTTCAAAGTCTGGCAGCGTAGAAATAACTTTGAAATGCCAAGGGAAATATTTATTATATCAGTTCATTAAACTGTTGCAATGACCAGAGTGGAGTCACATTTCAAGCAAGAAATATAAAACATTTCATTCAAATTCCGACGGAAAGCGTGCTGCAAAACAAAATTAGCTACTTTAACCGGACCGAGCGACGAAACGGGCACTTGAACGCGCCTTTAAAGATATACATTGAATTTTATAAAGCCATCAGTCCATTGGTTTTGCCTATATATCATTATTCGAGATTTCCTGCGGTTAAGGTAGAAACGCAAACAGTAAATCACAGACGTTATTTCGTGCAATTTTTTTTTTTTTTTGGATGAGAACTCGCTCTCATTCCGAGTATGTATCAAAAAATATTTGGCGCTGGGGCTCGGGAGCCCAGGGAAGGCGGGAGGCGGGCACCTCTCCAAAGCTTTTGGAAGAGCTTCCAAGTGAAGATGTTAGAACACATTTTCACCAACCGTGTCAGACCTTTCTTCTTCTTTTTTTTTTTTTTTCTTTCGGTATAATTTAAACCCTATCCAAACAAAATTGACGCTGGAATGAAAATTATTTTTTAACTGCTCGCGTTAATATCCTAGAGGGACCTCCACCTAATTGGATTTAATAAATACATTTCCCCCTATATTCTGTTAATTCGACTCTAAATAGCGTTCCAGGGGTTATTTTAGAAAAATACTAAGAAGTCTCTCGGCGTTTCCTCACGGGACACCCAAATCAATTTCCCTTTATTTTCTACCGACATCCCACCCCAAATCCTGCAGCCACCCCCCGTTCCCCCCCCCACTGCCTCTCCGGTTTGCGGCTGAAGGTCGCTCCCACCTCCCTATCATCCTCTCCCATCTCTGCCCATAAGCTGAGCCTCTTCCTCCCACCTCGCCCCCCTCCCCGCTTTCTTTTTCTCTCTCTCTTTTTTTTTTTCCGCCCTGACATCAGTCTATCAGGGTTATACACAAGACTGAGTCACGCACAGCGTAAACTTTTGACCCTCAACTTTTTGACCCCTCGAGCTATAATGCTGTACTAACAAGCCCCCCAAGACCAGAGTTACCGTCTACGTCTCTAGAAACTAATGCGGCGCTGATTTCCTTATTTTAGCTGTTTCACTTTAAAAAGAAAAAAAAAAAAACCACCACTGGATATTTCTTCGTTTTTTTTTTTCCCAGGGGAGAACAAAAAAAAACCCCAGAGCTTTGTAAACATGAGATGTTTATCTCCAGCTCACCCATTGCTGTCTCAGACCGCTAATTTTTTTTTTTTTCCCCTTGCTCCCCCCCACTTTTATATTTAAAAGAACAGGAAGGAGGGAGGGTGGAGGGGAAGCCTTAAACCACAGCTGCATTCTATTATTTCTCTTTTATTCGTGATTTCACCGAGGTGAGTTTTTGACTGCGGTAACCAGCCTCCTCTGGTATTTTTTTTCCTTCTTTTTTTTTTTTTTTTGGCGGGGGGGAATGAAGAGGGAGGTGATGCAACAATTATTTTTGGAGCACTGGAGGGCTCAGAGACGAGCAGCGCCACGGTCGCCCAGGGGGAGCCGGAGCCCGGGGGGGGCCGCGGGGCGGCCGGTCCCGCTCCAGCCCGGCCCGGCTCGGCCCGTCCCGTCCCCGCTGGCAGTGAACTTGGTCTGAAGCGAGCTCTGCTGGCTGCTCGGAGACGTTACAGCCCAGGCGGCTGCACCGAATCCCCCTGCCCGGGGTCGGCTTTTCCCCCCCTGCTCCATCCCAAACCCTCCCGACCCCGATTTTGCAGCGTCTCCCTCCATAAACTGATTTGCCACCAAACAAACGCCCTTTGCACAAAATCCCAGCGCTGTAATTTGTTTTGACTTGAAGGAGATATATATATATGTGTGTGTATATATACATACGCATACACACACATGTTAAAAAGAGATAAATCAAAGAGAGGGGGGGGAAAACCCCTCGTACTAGTCTTATTCTTTCAACGCTGCCTGTCAAAATAGTTTCTTTTTAAAGCTATTTAGGGTAACAGAACACGGAAAAACTACGCAGGGTGGACACCTCTCGAGTTAAGTTATCAACCTCCTTCCAAATATCATTTATTTAACATTAGGAGGGGAGAGAATGGGAAAAATCAGCTCAGACATCGAAATAGCCACCCTCTGAAAGAAACTTTCATTCTTAAATCCATTCTAGGATTGGAAAGAGACCTCAGAGGAGGAGCCAAACCCCATAAAAGTCCTTTTCGGGTTCCCTAATTGAGGAGGGACCTTTATCAAGAGGATTTTAAATAATCCCGTCAGCTCCTTCCCTTCGGGTCGTGTAATAAAAAAAGGAAGAGGTTGGGGCTGGGGGAAAGAAAGAGCAATTTCTCAGCCTGAAATTCAGCTGTGGGGGAGGGAAAGGGGCTCGGGGAGCGGAGCAGGAGGGAAGGGGCTGGTCTCCTCCGAAAGCTTTCGCTTCTTGGGGAGGTCACGGAGGGGGGGGAGTGCGTGTGTGTGTGCAGGCTGGAGTAATTTACAGGACTATCGCAAATAATTAGGTGAATAATCGGATTCTTCCTTTAAATAGAATGAAATACAAAAATTACAGCCCGATCAGCGCAATTTCTTGTCCCTGCCGCCAGCCCATCCCCGCCAAGGCAGATAAGGAGCCGCAGCCTCCCGACCTGCGTTTTTTTGGCCAAGGGACGGAAAGAAAAAAAAAAAAAAAAAAAAGGAGATCCCTTTGGCTTCTGAAAAGCATAATTACCACATTGTTGGTGTGTGTCTGTATTGGAGCAATATGAACCACATCAGGGCTTCTCCAGCCCTCCCCCTCTCTTACTGCCAGTCACCAACACAACCGGGCAGTGGGATTTGGTAAATTAAAAAAAAAAAAAAAAAGAAAGAAAGAAACAACCCCAGAGCTCATGTTTTCCTTAAATAGGTGACCCGGCAGCCCCCGGGTCCGTGTTGTGTCGTGATACGATGCTCACCCTCTCCTCCGAGAGTGGAGCCGGGGCTGTACAAGTCTGCTGACCTCGGAATGATCCCTCTTGCCTATGAATTATTGATGAGATATGAGCTCTGATTTCTCTTTTCAGTATGCAAACCCCATTATACTGTTAAAATGGCGATTTAATCGTTTAGAATAGCTTCGCTTTTTTCCAACTCATTTGTGCCCCTTCCTTTTCATTTAATCCTCTTAATTAAATCTTTTAACAGATTTTAATCACTTTTTGTTGAATAAAATAAGACATCATACACATCTGTAACTAGGTTACCTTGGCTAAGTTTGTTTTTGGTGGGGTTTCTTTGTTTTGGTTTTGGTTTGGTCTGCTTGCTTTCTTGGCTGAGTTTTTAAAACCTGGGTGGAAGGAAATTTCATTTTGTTTTACTCTGTACCCGGCGAGCAAAGGAGGGCTGAAACGCACAAACGCTTTAAAAAAAATGCTAAAAAAAAAAAAAAAGTATAAATAAATAAAGCCATGACATCCGAGATGGCCTGACAACAGCATCGCAACATCGAGCTGCCTTTTGCGTTGAAAGGACCCCCCCAACCTCTCTGCGCTGCTCCCAAACGCAATTCCCACACCCCTCCCACCCCCACCTATTTATTGCTGGACGATCCTGGGAACCAAACGGGTATTTTCCGGGTGAAATGTCACCTTTTTCACCCTTCAGCAGCAGACTGGGCATGGGGGTCCCACGCCCGCCCTGGCACAGCGCCCTGGGGAAGTGCCCCAAAAGGCAGTTTGAGGGGAGGCTGTAATTAATGCAGCTGCTCAGCCCGGCCCTTCTAGTCTGGGCAGCCCGGGCTGGCTCCTGGGTGAGAAATAACTGCTTTTGGGTTTAGGTTTCTCCCCCCTGCAAAGTACCAGTGAGGTTTCTGTACTGTTTACTAAACGAAATAGGAAACCTTCAGGGGTGGGGAGAACCTAAAGACAGGGGGCAAAAGAAGAGGCAAAAGTAGGTGTAATTGCACCCGGTTTTAGTGAGAGATGCTGTGAGCCAGGTGAGCTCTCGGGGAGGCTCCTCTAGGCTGGGGTAGAATTTGTACATTTGGGGCAAACATCCCCCACCTACCCAGGCCACCACCGGACTCCCTTTTGGAATGTCCATAAATCAGAGCTTTTCCCCATCTGTACCCAGAGTCATGGCACAAAGATCTGCACAACTGCAGGTTTTTAAATTTAAAAAAAAAAAAAAAAAGAGAGAGATTTTCCTTTCTGAGCAGCAAAGGTGTCCTTGAGGTTCTCCATATTCTTAGACTCGATATTAAAACACTTCTTATTTATTCTGTCTTCTACAGCTACAGAAGAACTAATTGTCCCGTGTCTGGTGTATGCCATTAACGTGAGAGAAATGATGAAAAATGCAAAGAAAAATCCCCGCCTACCTGCACGGTCAGAGCTCCGTTTTCCTGTTTACTCTCCTTAGACTTCCTTTGCACCCGCAACAGGGAGATTTTTTTTTTTTTTTAAAGGTTTGGGGGGGGGGGGTAGGGCGGGGGGAAGCCTGTATTAAGCCTGTGACCCCTTCCAGGCTGTAAAATGTTAGCAAAAAAACTCCTTATGACTCACAGGAAGCTGGAGGTTAACTCCATGTAGGAAAAAGGGGGAAAAAAAAAAAAAAAACAAGCCACCAAACAAAAAACCATCAACAACCAACACACAAATAAATCCCCCAAAATGCACCTCGAAAAGAAAAAATCAGTGACAAAATAACCCTCAAAAAATCATGTTACACTCTGCAGGTAGAAAGCAAATCTGGAGCGCAGGGAGTTTTCTAAGCGATGGAAAGGAGAGGGAAGGATGATATTATTATGCCAGCAATAAAATCCAGCCCCTGCTCCTTCGCTGTGACACAGGCCCGGTGCCATCCCTGCACCGAGGATGCTCAAACCAAGGGGGTGGCACAGGGTGGTTACCTGTTGTGACCCACACAGGCATCTCCTCGCTGCAGTGTCCTGCAGCTGAGCTGCACTGCGAGTTCCCCATCCTCTGGCCACCTGGGTCTGCTTTTTTCCCCTTGAAATACTATATTGCGTACACCAAGAGGTTAGAAATGATTATACTTAAGAAAGCAAACCCAAACTTGTGCCTCCTGTGGTTGGAGTGGATTTGGAAGGAAAGTTTTGCCTGGGACTATAGAAAAGACGAATATCTTTGAGTGGGACAGAGATGCAGATGATGGATAGGGAAGAGGTGGACGGATGGGTAGGTCTAGGGGTACATGGATGGATGGATATATTTTGGAAACACGGTGTTTGTGGGTACATGGGTGCATTGAACGTGTGGGTGCATTTTCAAACACACATTACGAGGGAGGGGTGTCACTTTTCTCACCTAAATCGCTCGTTATCATTTGAATCAGTAGAAATTATTTCTAGTCGCCAGTACAGATCAGGAGAGTAAAGAATTAGCAGGCCATCGCTTGGTCTAACCCCACACGATCACACACCTCTCCCCACATCCCCTCCCCTCCAAGCATTTCTAACCCCGTATAGACAAACCCTCTGCGTGTTTGTGCAGCTAAATTCACCTTTAAAGACTAAGTCCTTTAGGACCCCGTGAAATATTTTTGATTATCAACTGAAAAGCAGGCACCCAGCTTGCACAGAGGTTAGGGAGAGGCTGTTCAGCATAAAGCCAGCCTCCTGAACAGGAAAGTCTCCCTGCACCCTGCTTCCCTGCCTTTAATTTCCAGCTTTTGCATTTGTGTTTACAGGTTTTCAGAGCAGAGTTTTTTTTCAGGGTTGCACTGGCCACCCCCTGACTGCTCAGAGAGAAGCCAGAAGTGCAGATGATGATAGCAAAGGTATTAGGAGACACATGGAGCAGGACAGGAAAAACAGCCCAAGGAAGGAAAAGCAATCTCTAAAGTGTGCTAAAGGGGGACATTCTGCTTTGTGTAAAAGAGACGGACATGTGTCCACCAAATGTTGTCTTACCGTAAAAAGGAGGTGGAAAAAAAAAAAAGAAACCGGTGACTGCTTCAAATTCTAGAACTCCCCACCCCAGTACCTCCACTTTGAACTTTTTAAAATTATTAGTATTTTTTAAGGAGTGGAGGGGGGGCAATAGATGTGAACTGGTTCAAGTGTGGACGAAGTGTCCCCCAGCAGATGTGGCGACTTAGCTTTCTAAAAAGAATTCTCTCCAGGGCTTTTCCCCTCGATTTTGCTATATCTGCCCAATTTTGTTCATTTTCCTCTATCCGAGGGGCCGCGGAGCCGGAGCATCCGGCCGGGGCCACCTGCCCGCCCCAGCCCGGAGTGAGGGGCCGCAGCCCCTGCCGCAGCCCCCAGCCCAGGCTCTGCTCTCCTGCCCTTCCTCGCGAACTTGTTTATTTTCCCAAAGAAAAAGGCTGCTCTCTGCCTTTTCCAGAAAGATGTCCCCCTTCGAGGGAGAGAAGGAAATCTGTGGGATATCGGTGAGTTCAGTAAGGTTTGGAGGGTCCCTGGGCAAACTGCAGCCTCTCCGGTTATTTTTCCATAGCACTTCAAGACATGCTGGAGACATAACAGCGGTCATTCAGTGTCTCCATATGGTAGAAACGAACTACGGAAATATGAGGAAACTCATTGGTATTATTGGGGAAAAAAAAAAATCGAAACAAGAAAGAAGGAAAAAACAAAAAAAGAAAGGGGGAAGGGGAAAAAAAAAGAAAAAAAAATCCCTGGGGAAAAAAAAACCAAACCACAAACCCAATGGTCTCTACACAGGCCGAAAAAAAAAAAAAAAAAAAAAAAAGTGCACCCATTTCTTTGGCAAGCAGATGAAAATAACTAAAATCAAAAGGTGTTAACAACCTGAAGAGCACAGACAGAATACAGTTAATTGAAATGCAAAGGCGTGGGCCAGATCTGTGGCTGTTTGCGAGCGGTATAAACCACAGCGAGTCACCTCCAATAAACCAGCAAGAGCCCTTTTACACGGCGAAGGACAAAAACAAACTTCGTCTGAAGTACACACGTCCCCCGGCAAAGACAGGATGGAGTTTGCCTTGCGATGATAATGAATCTTTACAGATTTTCGCTTTCTCCCGCTTCCACAAAGTTTACTCGCGGGCCTCGAAGCTGTGATGGAAACGTAACGCAATTCCAGCTCTCGGGAGGATAAGAATTAGGACCTTCTAAAAGTGAGAAATAAAGCTTTGAAAGAGAGACAGACCCTCTTTCCTCCCCGCTCAGCCTTTAGCCATATCAACCCTTTAAAATAGTTTAAGCAGATAATATTTCAGAAGAACTTACTTTCAGGACTCCAGTCTATTGGCTCTCTGGACTGAAAACTGGACCCGCAAAACATGTTCCCTGCAATTGCAACGTTTATCTCATCTGGAAAAGTGCTCACCCATTGCTGCCCCTTACAAGCCAAACCAAGCAGTTAAAGTGTCACTTAACATTCTAGAGAATGTGAAATATATTGTACATTGTCAACTCCCCAAAACCATAAAACTAACTTTATGGACCTCACGTGACTTTTGAGAGCCAGTGAGGGGTATCTGTCTGAGGTCTGGGCGATTTTTACGATCTAACTTCTAGATAAAACCCTATCCATTTGACATCTAAATGTCATACCCACTTTTGGTATAGTTTGCTATTGGTAAAAAAAAAAAAAAAAAAAAAAAGAGAAAAAAATATCAAGGGAAGGCGAGCAAATGGTTTGGGATCTGACAGTCCACTTCACATCCCTCTCAAAATCACTTAAGAAGTACCTAAACAGTGGGAGATTAAGTTTGGTAAGTTTTAAGCTCCAACTTTACTTGCTACGAACAAAAAGCCTGAGCCGCGTTGTAGAGATGTCAGTGGCGCTTCGCCAAACCGAGCGACTTTTAAAAGCGGAGTTATCTCGTGCCTGGCTGGATTCCCCAGGTAGCGAAACGGCAACATTTGCCACCTTTGAGGATGTTACGTTATCTGCAGCCGAAACGACTCGATGTAGTGGTGTCAGGAGTCACAGAGCTGCGAGCTGGTGGTTACGTGTCGAGCCGGAGAGCGGGAGGTGAAAGCAGCGAGCGCAACAAACCGAGGGCGAGAGGCAGCGGAGAGAGAGCAGCTCAGCGCAGAGATGTGTTTTATGGATACATGTTATGTCCATGTCATAAACATCCCTATCCAAACACACGGATCTGCAGTTCTATAGAACGCGGGTTTCGTAGGTGCGGGTAGAAATAACCTCTGGCTTTGAAAATGCGCGTGTGCGTGGTGCGTGTCGGTGCCTGAAAATTCCTGAAATGCACGTAAATCTGCCGGGGAAGCGTTTATACCGCGTTCTTGCAACCTGGAGTACTTGAAACCACTTTCTCTGGTGCGGTGGGGTGGGGGCAGTCTGTGTTGGTTTGGGGGAGACGGCGTTTCGGGCAGTGCGGAGGGTCGTGGGTTATTCCCGTGCGGTGCCAGGAGGGTTTTTGGTGTGAATATTTGGTGTTTCGGAGCTCCCAAGGAGCTGCCCAGGAGGGGCTGCAGCTCTGCGGAGAGCTCCTCGCACAGGCTCAGCTCTGTGCCATGGCTTCGGCGTGTGCTGAGAGTCCCAGACTCTCCAGAGTTGTGGATAAAGTGCAACTGGGAGCCTTTGTGAGTAGGAGAAACGTTTATTTGACTTCGAGTAAAGCTACAAACAAATACAAAAAGCTTATTGGCAAAGTACTAACAGGCAGCTAGACATGACAGATGCCATTTTTACACATAACATTGCATTCACTCTGCCCACTACAAACCGTCTATTAGTCACATCAGAAATATTTCTAGTATTTACAAACATTAGAGCACTCCATTGTTGGTCCGATTTTATACATTATTATTTTTTTTTTAATAGTAAAAGTTTAACCACGTCTAAGAGTACGTCTCGGAATTAGCCTGGGAATAGAAATCCTGGCCTGAAGTTTGAACTAAAACACAGACTGGACAATTTTAAGACAGAAAGATACAAGAGCTTTTTCTTTTTTTTCTGTTTTTTCCCTTTTTTCTTTTTTTTTTTTTTACATTTTTGTTTGTTTTTTAGATATTTTTTTTTCTGCGACTGTAGTGCAGGAACCCCCTATTTTAGCTTAGGCAGAGAAGAACTCACCCAAAAGTAGTAAACTCAGGAAGGGGGGGAGAAAAAAAAAAAAGCCCAACAAATAAACAATCATATCTGTTCTCAATTTATAAATAAGTTATAACATTTAAAGGGCTCACATAAAACATGCTAGCTTTCCAGAAAGCATCAAGAGAGCACAGACACGTACATTTATAAGAACAACAGGAGCATGAGGAGCATCTGGAAATAAAATTTAATTAAAAAAAATTAAAAATAATTAAAAAAAAAGCCCCAAACAGAACACGACGTGAACTGAGTCCTGGGATAACGGTACCATACGCTTTGTTTTCGAATATCAACAACATGCCGAAAAGAAGGTGCCTCACTGTACAGTACTCCGAAACTAAGATCTGCGGCGCTTTATTTATTTATTTACGTATTCCTTCCCCGTCTCCTCTTCTTTCCTCGATATTCCTCCTCTAGAATTTATGGCTGAAAGGCGCTGCCCGCCGAGGCTAAGCTCATGCTTTTCAGTTTATTATCCTTCTTCCATTTCATCCTCCTGTTCTGGAACCAGATTTTGATCTGGCGCTCGGAGAGGCAGAGAGCGTGAGCGATCTCTATTCTCCTCCTGCGGGTGAGATATCTATTGAAGTGGAATTCCTTTTCCAACTCCAGGGTCTGGTAGCGAGTGTACGCTGTCCTCGCCCTCTTACCGTCCGGTCCAGTCATGTCTGAATAACACGGACAACAGCGGGGTTTGGGTTTTGGCTTTTTGCTAGGATTTTTTTAGAAATTTTTAATCCTTAAGGCTATTTTATTATTATTTTTTAATACCGAGGTAAAATATTCGCCTTCTTTGGGCAGCTAGGAAAGCTGCTTATTCCCCAAATAACAGTCCCCCCCCCCCTTTCTCGCACACCCCCAGACACGTGTAAAACCCCCCCACCCTTGGCCCCTCCAGAACAGACATTCGCAACTCAATATTCATAATTTAACTGGGGAAAGGAGATCTTGAAATCTCCCTTTTTCGCCTCTGCCTGGGTGTTTCCGGGTCTGTTTGCAGGGGCATCTGCTTTAATGCTGCTTTCTTTTCTCCAGGAGGGGGGGGGGGGGGGGGCTCGCTATTCGCCATGTATCTCCTCGCAATTTTGGTTTTGTCGAGAGCAGATTGTCAAGAATACACCCAGCAAAATAAGAGTAGGAAAGGACCGAGAGACCCATCTGTGCATATAATGCCATTTTAATGGTCAATTCTTTCCTTTCCTCTCCCCCCGCAAGGAACACCCCCTTCCCTCAATTTTTAAATTACCTTCTCCCACCATCCAGATAGAGCTAAGAGCTTGAAATAAGCGCACATTTCGCTGCAAGAATAGCGAAACTAAAATAAAATCCCCCCCCCCCCCTCCAGGCGCCAGAGGCAGCTTTAAAGCAGCGATCAGAGCAAGAAATACAAAAGCAATAAATAGCTGCGTTTCTGATCAAAGCGCCTCCACCGAATAAAAGGAAGAAGGGGGGGGGGGAAAGGGAGTAGGGTGGGGGGGTGGGGAGGGAAAAGTGGGGGGAAAAAAAACCACACAAAACAACAAACCCCCACACACACAAGAGAAAAAGGGGGGGGGGGTGCGAAAATAAACAACAACGACAACGACGGAGAGAGAGGGGGGGGAAAAAAAAAGAGAAGTAGCTGTACCATGGCTAATGTGAAGTTTCCTCATCCAAGGGAATATCTGAGGTGTCTGCCCTTCTGTTGCTGCGGTGGAGGTCGCGATGGGCTCTGCCTGCGCTCGGGGGATGCTGCTGCTTATTGGAGTGCCCTCGTCGGCTCCCGAGGACGCGCTGGTCTCGTCTAGTTCTGTGAAATTTGTGTTGGTGGTGCTGGCAGAAGTAGCTTGGTCGGAGGGGGACGGGGCGGGTTTGCCTCCATGGCTCTCGCTGTTGGAGCAGGGAAGGGAGTCGGGAGAAGATAAGGAGCAGCTGGACGCCTGTCTAAACCTGCTCTCCTGAGCTGGAGAAGGGAAACCGCGGGAGCTCTCCCCCACAGCCCCAAAGTGACTAGAGGAGGCTGAGCGGTTGATGCTAAGGTCCATCCCATTGTAGTTGTAGCCATAAGAGCTGGAATGCATGGTGCTTGAATCTCTGTAAGAACCGTTCATGGAACTGCTGGTCCCATAATTTAGTAACTGATAGTCGGGGCCATTTGGGTAGCGCCCTGAGAACGAGTTTACAAAGTAAGAGCTCATTTGGGTTATTTTGGAGGGCTTGATTTGTGGCTCGTGGTCGTTATAACCCTGTGCTTGACGATTTATGATGTATTAATGAATTATAGCAATGCACTGTACTTCGTTTTTGCTATGTACGCGGCCAAATATGGGGGGAGGGTGGGGGTGCGTTTGGGAATCACGTGCTTTTGTTGACCAGTCGTAAATTCTCACTGATGACCTCAAGAGGTAATTCATGCTCTATGGTTACAAATAATGACGATCGCGGAGCCGTTTAGGCCCGAGTCGGTGCGCGGCGCCCCAAATCCCCGGGCGCGCCGGCGCCGCGCTCGCCCCCCGCCTGGGCGGAGCGCGCCACCTGCCGGCCGCGCGGGGGCACGCACCGCGCCCGCGGAGCGGGGGGGGCGCACGCACAGAGGACCCCCCGCACCCCCGAACCCGCTCCCCGCTCCGCATCCCCTTCCTCTTCCTCTTTTGTTTGCTTTTTCCTTCCGAAAAATCACGGCAGAGATAAAAGACCGGGGTGGGGGCTGGGGGGGAGGGGGGTGTCCTGCCGCTGCGCGCGTGTCCGCGCTCCCCGCGTGGGTCCTCTCGCTCAGCTCCTATATTAAACTCTTAATTTCTTCCTTTATAACACCGCCGGGGAAGTTTGAGAGGCAGCGAGGGATGAGGTGTCGGGTCGCTGTGGGGCCGAGCAGTCTTCTCTTTTTAATATTTGTAGGGGGGGGGTGAGGGATAGAGGCGAAGCTGCTGCAGGGTTGGGGGGGAGCGTGGCTGTTTGGGGTTATTTCGCGTGGTTATTGTCAGAAAAGTCGAGCTTCCTTCCACGCTGATCGTGGAGCCAGCGATGCGGTCGCACCTTAATTCTGGAAGGGGGGGGGCGGAAAAATGGAGGGGTGGGAAGAAAGGAAAAGGAGGGAAAGTCCAGCCGGTGGAACTGGTCGCCAACGTTGCGTTTAGGATATTCTTGTTCCTGAGCGTTCCACGTCCTCTTTGAACACACCATTGTGCTACGTGGTTTTTCCTTTCCATTTGCTAACCTGCAAGGAATACTGGGGAGCAAAAGCACTCTGAAATTGGTAAAAACGTTGTGCAAGAGCTGCGCTTTGTTAAGCAATACTTGCTTTTTTTCCCCTTCTTCTTCTTCGCTATTTTCTCTCTCTCTCTCTTTTTTTTTTTTTTTTTTTTTTCCGAGACAGTTTAGGAATTTCATATGCCTGTCTGCAACTCATTGGAAATTATGCGCCATATTGAAAGTGACATATAATTATAATAATTACGGGCAATGAAAAGCGTGGCAATAATAGTAAATGTCCTACAGCTGTGAAGCTTCTGCATGAATTGATTTTAAAAGTGACTGACATTAAACCAGCTTGTGGCATGGGGGAATGCATTCATACATAGGTATTTCTGGTGGGGAAAGGGGATGGGAGGCGGGAGATACTGTTACACCGCGTTTTCCCCCTGTGAAGCTGCAGAAAACGGGATCCGAAATCGGCTGGGCTGGTCGCTTGCTTCCAGTCTTAAATCCCCAGCAGAAAAAGCATTTCCTTTCGTTTAATTCCCAAACCCAAGAAAAGTTGGCTGTTTGCATGGAGATTCCTCTTTGGAAAGGAGCAGAAACGTTCCTCATCCCGTCCCGAGCAAAGTCAGCCTCTCAGAAGGAGCCATCGAAAATGTTTTCAAATGAAAATAAAACCCTACTCTTTTAAAAGAACTCATCAGACTTAGCTTAGCTTTTTCCCACCTTTTTTCCCCCCTCCTTAAATGGAGGCTGTATTCCTGGAGCTGAGAAGCTGCTCGTTTCACAGGGCAAATTCCCTTGAAATCTGGACTTTTTTTTTTTTTGCAATACACTTCACTTTGATTTGGGGTATGAAGTAAGGGACCAGATGTTTGAAAGATGCTAGGCAAATGTTAGGTATCTTTGGTAGATAAATGAGAGCATATTTTTGCCTGTTTCCTTGATTTATTATGTATATGGAGAGCGTTTCGTCATAACTCTTTGTACTGTAACAATAAAAAAAAAGAGCGATACTAAAGCAGAATGTCAGCGAGGAAATACTATTGGTGAAAGGTCTTCCATTTCAGATTAGACAAAAAGAGGGAAAACCAGATTTATCTCTCCACTGTAACTTCCGTGTGCTCGGAGTTGCTTGTCCTGGCAGATTAGAAGCCAGTGTCAGACAGAGAGAAGCAAAGCTTTCTGTACAACCCTCTGCTCCCTAAGAATGGCAAGTTCCCCTGGAAAAGGCAAAGAGAACAACAATAATAATGACAGGGGAGTGTGTGTGAGATCGAAGACTTTGTTTTTATTAGAGAATTCCATGTTCATACCTAAGACAAACTCCAAACACAACACGTACAAAAAAAATTAATAAAATATATAACTTTTTCTTGTTGTCGCTGTTGCTTTTGCATCCTTTTAGGTAGTACTCGTTCTTTCAGTAGATTTTCCTTTTAAAAAAAAAAAATATTCAAAAAAACTAATTACAAAGACCCCAGGGCTTGATTAATTTACCAAAGGAGGAAAACAAAAAAAAAAAAAAGAAAAGAAAGAAAAATGAAAAAATACCCTATGTCAACCGTGCATGAAACATTTTTACAAAATTAAGACAATAAACACCTCAAATGACATATATTGCAGCACTTCCATTAAATACAAGAGTTAGCAGATTACTAACAGTGACACCAAGGGTAGAAATACGGGTAGGAGTCCTTTTTTTTTTTTTGTCTTTTCTCTTTCCCTTTCTTTTCCCCCTTCTCTCTCTATCTCTTTACTTTTTAATTATTATTATTTTATCTCGGGGGGGTGGAGTGGGAGGAGAGGGAGGTCTAGGAAGGAAAAAAAAAAATAAAAAACGCAACTAGAAGCCTGATTTTTTTTTTTTTCTGGACACCACGACAGATCACTGGGAATACGAGTCCATGGCATTGGTGGCCCAAACTTTCTAACTGTTGCTGCTGCTGCAGAGGACTTGTCCCACCAATCTGCAGGTCTCCCCTGCCTTCGCAGCCCACACCCCCCTCATCCTCTCGGCTCTCACACACACTCACTCATTCCCTATTTTTTTTTTTTATTTTTTTGTTGTTGTGTGTGTTTTAAATAATACTTTCACTCCGCTGCTTTCTCTTCCTCCTCCTCCGCGCTCAGTTGCGAGGAGTTGAGCAATTTATTCTCTTTTTTCCACTTCATCCTGCGGTTCTGGAACCAAATTTTGATCTGCCGTTCCGTCAGGCAGAGGGAATGGGCGATCTCGATCCGCCGGCGCCGAGTCAGGTAGCGGTTGAAGTGAAATTCCTTCTCCAGTTCCAGCGTCTGGTAGCGGGTGTAGGTCTGGCGGCCTCTGCGGCCGCTGGGCCCGAAGGAGGAACCTGTGACACCCGCAAAAAAAAAAAAAAAAAAAAAAAAAAAGGAGGAAAAAGGGAAAAAATAGAGGGGGGGGAAAAAAAAAAAGAGAGGAAAATAAAAAGAGGGGAAAGCCCTGAGATTTAGTGGAGCCGCGGAGATACTGGGTAATCCGCGGGGATGCTACGCCCTGCACCGCGGCTGTGTGCGGAGGGGCGCGTGCCCGCTCCCCTGCCCTCCAAACGCTTTGGCCGACCCCAAAATAAAGCCCATGGCCGTGAGCCCCTCTGAGGGCGCAGGGAGGGTCCCTGGCCGGGCCGCGCCCGCGGAGGATCCGCGGCCGCGCTGCAGGCAGCAGGGTTAGTGCCGGACTTGCCAGACTGCAGGCAGGGCTGGGGAGACAGGGCGAGATCTATCTTATTCCGGGATGAAAAATCGCAAGGTGTTCTCCCCCCACACCCCCGCCCTCGCCATTTTCCACCCTACCGGCAACTGTAATCGAGCCGAGCGTTTAAGCAATAATGAAGTGAATCGATCTGCCCAAACTCTGCATTAAAGAGGACACAACACTTTATGTCCCTGCGCTAATGGACATCAATTTGGAACTTAAAAGGCAACAAATGCATCTAAACATGGCAAGAAGGGTGATGAGCCTCTAGTATTTTTCTTCCCCCCCTTCTTTTTCTTTTTCTTTTTTTTTTTTTTTTTCCCCTGATTGAGGAAACAGCACTTAAAGAAGTCATATATCACTGGGGGGGGGGGGGGATATTCTCCCCAGGCAGACTTTTCATTATGTGCGAGTTTCATTAAAAATGTAGCCCGCTCCTTTCAAATATTTAAACACTTTTATCGTATTTAACTGCAGACCGGGTAGCCAGCGAGAGAGGGAGCTGCGTGGGGGTGTGGGTCGGTGCGTGTGTAAAGTCATCCAGATCTGATTGAGAAAAGATATTTCCCTGTGCGTGTGGGGAAAAGACAGAGACAAATCGCTGTAGCTGAGTGACACGCAAACTGGAATGTGGAAAAAAAAAAAAAAAAAAAGGGGAGGGGGGGAGGAAATGGAGAAATACTGTATAGGGGCTTAAATAAGGGGAAAACTTTTTAGCTGGGGGGTGCTGGGAGAAAATACTTCAGCGGCGTGAAGTTTTGGTGCGTGTGAGGAGCAAGTTGGAGCCTCTCGTGTCGCCCAACTTCCCGGCTGGAAGTTTGGGCTCTAAAGTGAACCTTATTCCTGCTCCCTCGCTCGCTCGCTCTCTCTCTCTCTCCGGCGGTAACAAATAAGAAAGGGGGGGAGGAGATTGATGTATTTATTTCTGTAAAAGAGTAAACTCACTATTGCAAGAGTTCATCCGCTGCATCCAGGGGTAAACCGGGGCGGAACACTTTTGCTCCTCGCTCTCTCCGAACACAGTTTTGCTCTGCGCGCAGTCCGACTTGCGCGGCTCGGGGGCGAAGGGCACCTCGTCCAGGGTGGGGGGCGCGCACGCAGGGTCCTTCTCCCTGAAAAACCCGCCGGCCCCATAGTCACAGGCGGAGCTGCGGCTGTAGGCTCCGTTGCTTTGCTGGTAGTAAGGAGAGGAGGGGTAGCCCTTCTCCTGGACGCCGGTGGCTCCATAGGTGGTGGGGTAGTGCCTCAAAGGATCCGCATAGCCCGAGGGATATAGCGGGATCTGTCCCAGGAAGGGCTCCTGCCCCGCCGCCAGACTCACCGGGAAGGTCGAGTTGACAAAATAAGAACTCATTGGAAGGAGCCCGCCGTCCTTTTTTCCCCCGGCTTTATGATTTGTTGTGTTTTATAGTCCAAGTGGTTTAGCTATTAGTAGTATATCGGAGATTGGGTTTTAGCTGAAGGGAGATGGCGTGGTGCCAGCGAGGGACACAAGGAAATACAACCATCTGATCATGGGCTGACCAATAGCAGGCGCCTGAGGTTGCAAAATAGCACCCATGAGGAGCTGAGATTGCACCAGGGACCCCAAGAACAAACCATCCACCCCCTTTTCCCTCCCTTTTAAACAACAGAAATGCACCCCCTTAACCAAATATATAATATCTGCCGAAAGAAACATTCCCGGCGCGCTCGGAGCTTCATAAATAAATAAACGTTGTCGTCGGTTCCCCCCGTCCCCCCCCCTCCCCTCCCCCGGAGCTCAGCGCGGGGGTGTGCGAGAGCCCGTCTGCGCGGACGGCGGTGTGCGCGCCTATATATATATATTTACACACATATAACGTATACAAACACCGGCTGTAAGTGGGGGGGAAAAGTTAGTTGTACGCTTTCGGAAAACTTTAACCCTTGGTGTTTGCAAATCGTCCCGAAATATCTGGGTGCTTTGCTACAGTTAAAGAAAACAAACCAAAAAAAAAAAAAAAAAAAGGAAAAAAAAGTTTTTCGTGGGTGTGTGTGAACTTTGCAAGGAGGAGATTCTGTCGGGTTGATTCACTTAGATTTGCTATAGGAGAAGAAATCGGTTTTGACAACTTACTTCGATTCATGTTTATCTAATTACCATAGATTAGCATTCCCTCTTCGGGAAAGCTGCGCTCGCTTGAACCAAACCTTCGCTTTTCAGATATTGCATCTTTTTCCTTTCTCTATCTGCAAAAGCGCCATGTTCCGGAGATAAATGGAAAATCGAAGTATTTCCTTTATTCCCTGCTAAATCCCGATCTCCTCCGGAGTCCGGTACCGCATTGTGCCCTCTTGCGTTTTTTTGTTAATACCAAATCTATGCCCGACCTTTTATGGCCAAAAGGCAGCCCTGGGTTACGGGCAGAAGCGGAGTTTATTGATTTGTTACCGATCGAGTTGTTTTTCTTTTTCACGAGAGGAAAGCTGGCAGGGTGATGGGGCTGCTGCCTTGGAGGTGTGCGAAGACCCCGTGGTTTTGCATCCTCCCCCCTCTCTTTGAGCCCGTCCGCACTGCAAAATACCTATTTTTGCAAAGTTAAAAGGCTGGAAGGGATAATTCTGAAAAGTCTCAAGCAATTCCCGGTCGCCCTAAAAGCTCCGCTTTGCTCCGGGGTTCACCTCTCCCGGGTTTGCCGGGATTTCCTCGCCAGAAACGTGCTCTGCTCTACCTGGTGCATCCCCCCCTCCTCAGATCCCTGTTTTCTCAAGGTAGAGTAAGATCTCTGACTGCCACCTTCCTTTTTTTTTTTTTTTTTTTTTTTTTAATTTCCAATGGGAAAATCAGAGCGATCTTACAGGAGGGAAAAAAAAAAAAAGCAACCACAAAAAAAACCCAACAAACCACCACACTAAATTAAACCCAGGACTGTCCCCCGATCATCCGCGTTTTATCGAGGATTTGTTTCCTGTCCGAATTTGTAGCCATCTGTCTGTCGGGTCTTACATGCAATGAAATGACACGCCTTGTAATACACAGCACCCTGTACTTGAGTCTGCGAATGTGTGAGCTACAAATCTGGAATTACATATATTACATGGTGTCTGTAGAGCTGCCAATGCGGCTCGCTCTGACGGAGCTTTAAGCAGCTACGAAACTAGTATCTTATTACGAGCTAATTTATTTTAAACATCATGTTTACAGCAGCAAAGCCAAGATTGTTTCATGCCACGGCTGCAATGAACATTTCGACTGCAACGTAATCCTTATAATTCAAGGAAATAGCATGCAAAGGAAGTAGTTTTCCATCCTCCACCCCCTCTCTGACTGATATCTCTTATATTTGTTCTTGCAGAGTTTCCCTTTGTGTATGGAATGGACCCAAACTTACGCAGATCTGCTTTATTGGCACGCAAGAAAAAAAAAATATGTGAGATTGCGAAGGAACGATGACTAGAGAAGAGGGGAAAAAAAAAATAAATAAAGGCTCGGATGGGAGCCTGAAGTTAACTGCTTTGCAGGAGCCGAACAGCTCGTGCATTTGATTAGAGTTACGCAATATTTGTAGCTCTGCAAAACCAGCGATTATCTGGCATGAACAGCTCCGCATGCAAATTTGGGGCTAAGAAATGGGATGACCTGATAATTCAATGCGTGAGTACATCTGCTGAAAATGTTTGCTCTAATATTTTCTCTCACTTCTCCTGATTGCTCTGCAAATAAATCCCTCGAAATAGTTTTGGGGAAAAAAAAATCTCTCCCCTCGCAAGTTTTACCGTGTCGAAATCCTGCTCATACCGGTGCGTTTGTGGCGAAACCAGGCTTTTTATCTAATTTGACAGACGCCGTTTTAAAAGAAAATAAAAATGCCCTATTTGAAGCCGGTCGCTTGCTAATTGCTTATCGCTGACATCCTAGATGCGGTGTAGGTAAAAAATAATACGTCTTGCCTCTTAAGTGAAGGATGACCCTATAGACGGCTATCTGGGGTAGGAAAAGAAAAGAAAACTTGGTTCCCAAGGTGAAAAAAAACCCAATGCCTGTCATAGTTTTCATCTTCCGGAGGGTCAGGCCCTCGGTCTAATTGATTTGCCACCTATGATACGTGTAAATACGAGCAGAGGTCTTAAACGGCACTAAATCTCGGAGAACTGAATGTTTAGCACAGAGGTGGTTTCTAATCCCAGATAAATAGCTTTATTTAAAAATATATTTTAAAAAACCCACAAGGATTATTAGTGTAGCTGTTTAACAGGCGCTCTCCCGCCTTCCCCGCCAAAGTCTGAAGGTAAATCTGAGACCGACTTAGCGAATATATTTTCTTTGGACGCCTCGAGCTGCAGCCCAGCCGGGAGGGACGCAGACACGGAGCAATAGCGGTTGCAGAAGTGCGCTTATACAGTAGCCCTTAAGTTAGACCCGTCTTTGAGAGCACTGACGGGCACATCTTTAGTCAGTTTTTGGCCTAATCTTCCTCAAAATCAGGCTCAGGGTTTGCTAAGAAGGAGCAATAAAGCGGGGAAATTGCGAGAGGCACCAGAAGGTGGTATGACCCATTTCACTGCGCTGGGAAACCGCCTTTCCCCTCCTGACAGACATCACTCAGCTGCAGGGTGTAAATACAGATAAAGAGAAGTATTTACAGTGTGCACAATCCCAGTTCTCTGCCCAGGAAGGTCCCACTTTCGGTCACTTTGCTTTTCTGGCCAGCAAACGCCAACCCCACCAAGCAGAGCCAGGCAGATAGATGAGGGGATTAAAACAACACCCAAATATTTCGAAATGCAAACAGAACAGAGCATAGCTTGTGTGAGAGCTAAACCCGCCAAGAACTTGGTAGAAAGTTCAGTGCAGTTGGTTCCAATAAAAAATGAAACTCTCTTTTTTTTTCATGGGGAGCTGGAATTCCCGATCCTTCTGAAGTGAGAACACAGCGGGGGTTTCCCTACCGAGGGACTTATTGCAGCCATAAAGTCAAGCCAACACCACGAAAACACTTGAAAAAACCCCTTGTTCCTGGAGTCAGACAGAGAAAGTCGCTGGCAGCAGAGAAGCTTTCCTTGTAATGCCCATGCACACCCAAAATCACATCGGAAAAAAAAAAAAAAACAAATACAACCAACACGACAGAGCCGTGTACAGCTCCAGGGTTGGATTATTTAAAACAACCACCCCTGAAGGTGTAAGAAAATACCCTCGCTCCCCGCGTGTAACCGCCTGAAACTTAATTTCCAGCGATTTAAGTTTAATTTACCTGACTTCCCGTGCAGTGCATAATAACCTTGTTAATGGCATCTTTGAAAAGAAACAATAATAATCTACCATTGTTCCATTAAAGAGTGCAGCTAATTATTAACACACAAAAAAAGAAAAAAAAAAAAAGAGAGAGGAGGAGGGAGGAGGGGAGGGCAGGGTGGGGAGAGGGGCACTGGGGGAGTCCAAATACATCCAGACCGAGGTATTTCCGCGAAAGCAAGCCCTGGGAAGGGGGAAAGGGGGCTGCTGGCCAAATAGTCTTGGGAAAGCAGGGAGAAGGGGAGGAAAAGGCGAGACGGATCATGTAATGCGGAAAGAGAATGCTGGGGGGGTGTTGGGAATTACAGCATGGAACAAGTTAATCGTGGCTGTTGCTGGTCAAAAGAGAGAAACTTTTTTTTCCCCCTTTTTTTTTTTTTTTAACATAGTCCCATGGCATCTCACTTTCTTCGAGAAAATGTCTGGACGTAAACAGTTGCCAGGAAACTGTGTGGTAGAAGGAGAAAACGAGAGGGAGAAAGCGAGAGGGAGGGAGGGCGAGAGAGAAATCTTTGAAAATAACAGACGCGCATTGTCCCTGCGGAGCCTATAGTAACTTCGGAGTGATTCGTCCTCCGCCGTTACTCCGCGCTCCGTCCCCAGCAACCACCTCACGACTTGGCGCATCTTTTCCAGACCCCACCGACGTGACCGCTGCCAGCGATAGATAAACGCGAGCTCCTCTGCCTGTCACGATAAGCCGCAACCCCCGCCGCCTCGTACGTCATCGTTGCACCGCGATTTACAACATCTCCGCTCGTGTTCGCGCGCAGCCACCTTTCATCTCCCATGTGCGGGCCCTATAGACAGATTTACGCGTGCGGGCGCCTATAGATCCGTACAGACACGGCGCGGAACAGGCGTACGCGCCCACCAGCGTCCGTCGAGGAGGGGGATGTATAGATCGGCACGCGCGTGTAGGGCACGCATAGCTCGCGCGCGAGCGCACGTACATGTGCGAGTTCACCCTATATATGTTCACCCAGACGCTTTAAGGCTACACGTATAGCTCAAAACCACATCTCCCGTTCGCCGTACGCAGCGGGGCACCGGGCCTGAAGGGTGAAGCTCTGCCCGGGCGGGGGGGGTAAAGTGCCGCCCGGACCGGGAGAGAGGAGGGCAGCCGGGGCAGGGTGTCCCCGCCCTGGCCCCCGCCGGGGCACCGGCTGCGGGGAGCCCCCCGGGAGCCGCCGGCCGCCGACGGTAGATGGCAGCAGACGGCGGGGAATGGGCGAGCCCCGCGGCGCGGCGGGACCGGGGGGACGGCGCGGCGGGGGGGCTGGCTGCCCCGGCTTTATCCCTTTTTATTTGATTTTCTGAAATAAACGAGCAGGGGAGGATGCCAGGAGGGGAGCCCCGCCGGGAGCAGCGCGGACCCCCTACATCCCACCCACCGCCCCCACCGCCCCCACCGCCCCCAACACCGCGGGGGGGGGGTGGGCACGGAGGTTTCTCGATCATCGCACGCCGGACCGGGCTGAAATGGTTAAAAAGACCTGTCCGCATCGAGGTGCGTGGTTTCCACAAGTGGTTGCCCACGGAGGAGGTGGAAGAACCGGCATAAAATCTTGTTGGAGTAAGGTTTCTAAATTAATTTAAATTTTAATATTTTTGTTGTCTTACGAGGAGAAAAATTAAAAAAAAAAAAAACCACCACAAAAACGAGCGCGGAGCGGCTTAGGGAAAAGGGAGGACAGGCCTTTGAACCGGCATTAATTTTTTTCCTTGTGATTTATGAAAAATGTAACAGGTTTGGGAAGAAACAGCTTTTTTAAATGACTTTCTGTTTATTATTTCCACGGTTTGCGATCATTTACTCTTGTCCGCACAACGTTCAGGCACAGTCAGTTTAGGTGAGATAAATCGTCACGTCATAAAATGGTTTATGCTTAAGTAATGAATCTCTTCTTACTCAATCTCGCTTCACACACAGAGGCTCTTACATTATCTTATTTAAAAATCACCTCGTAACAGTAGCAATTAGTACTATATTTCAAACCCTCCCCCTTGAAATCTTGAAAAAAAAAACCACATTTAAATTGACGGGCATCTCCGGACAAATATTTTCCTAAATCCGAAGGCAAGTTTTAGGTTATCAGACAGGCAGAGAAGAAAGAAATTTGCACATAATCTGGTGTGGAAAAAGCCCCGACGCACTGTGGGGCTGCAACCCAAGCCGGTGTCCCGGTAGGGGAAGCCGTGAAGCCCCGTTAACACCGCAGAACGCAATTAAATACAAGCAGGTTTATTGCATCGCAACGTCAGCTTCATTTGGGAGTTACACGAGGGGAAAAAAAAAAAAAAAAAATTCAATGAGAGCGCTGAGCTCTGGGTTGGCTTCGTTCTTACTATCTTTTTTTTTTTTCTATAGATTTCCTTTTCTTTTTTTTTTTTTTTGTTTTCCCCTCTTGTTTTTTTTTTTTTTTTTTTTAACTAATTTCCAGAACCTTATTTTCCGAGGACCGCCGCAAACTGCCCTCTCCGAAGAAACCACCCACGTAATAACGACCCTGGAGAGCAACGCAAAACCCAACTGGCTTCCACACAAACTTCGCCAAATTACTGGGCTCGCCTGAAGACAGGCGAAGTGGCGAGAGGTTCTGCGAGGGGGGAAAAAATAAAACACGACAACTACCCACAAAGGGTTTCGTATTTTTTTAAAGGCAGTATCTAAAAGCCTCCGCCATCGAACTACTGCGAAATCCTTCATTCCAAGTCTACTATCTCCAGGTGACCTTCCAGGCTTTATTTTTCCTTCTTATTCCGTTATTTCATTTTTTTCTTTCTCTTTCTTATTTCCTTTCTTATCTTCCACTGTTTCCTTTTCACTCTCCTTCTTTCTTTCTTTCTTGCCTTCTTGCATTTTTCCCTATTTCTTTCTTTCCTTCTCTCAATTTCTTACTTTACCTTTTTTCCATTCTTCCTTCTCTCTTCCCTTTCTCTTTTTTTCTCAGCTTTACGCTACACTTTTTCGGGAAAATTGTCACTTAAACAGATTTCCGCCACCCCTGATTTCTTCCAGTGCCTCCCTTCTTCGTCACCCCACCCTTTTCTTTCGATTTTCCCCCCTGGGTAGAAGGGAGAGGGAGATGGGGAATGAAATAGAAAAGGCAGCTTGACAAATGCATTTTCTCAAAGAAAAAAAAAAATAAATGAAGAGAAACAGATATTATTCCCTTACCTTTTGACGTCCATTTCTGTGGCATAAGTAAAATATACAGGGAGAGAGAGACAGCGTTTGCTTATCTGTTAGCTGACAAATATTGTCCCAACCTGATAGCCGTCGATTGCCTCTCTGACTTGTGAGAGCTTCTTGCATTTCTGTCATTTGCATAGAAAATGGAGTAACTTCCCTCTTTGAAAAATGATAGCCTCCACTCGGTCCAGAATCTCCTCTGCCCCTCCATTACTACTGAGATTCCAAATCAGCAGACAAATTAACAGAGGAATTTAAAAAAAAATAATAATAATAATTAAAAAAAAATCATATAACTCTTTTCCTGTGTGTGGGTGCGGAGGTGGGTGTCTGTGTGTGCGTGTGGATGTGTGTACAGGCGTCCCCCCCTCCCCTCTCCCCTGTTTTAGCCCTATCGAGCTTATACACAAAAGTAAAAAAATGTAAAGAGGCGAGAGCCCTATAGAGGACACTGATCCGACCCAAGGTGCAGCGGACAGAAGAATGGTGCAATATAACCACATGGGAAATAATAAAAAGTTCATGTTCACGGTTAGCAGTCCACATGACCGGCTCTGGCCAATCCCAGAACCCAGCCACTCATAAAGTTCTATCACAAAGTTGTAAATTTTCATAAAACAACAAGGAATTTATTGCATTTCTTCATGACCGGTTTAACAGCAGTCTTTTTCTTAGCCGCCATCTTTTTTTTAAAACAAAAATAAAAGAATATGAAAGAGGGTTCAGGGATTTTCCCCCCCCCTCCATGGTTGTATGTGGGGGGGTGTTGAAGAGAAATAATCGAATAACGCCCCAGACGTTAGGCTACGAACAATAACAGCCCCCCCAGAATAAAGAGCTTGGGGTTGAGGTTGGCTTTTAAATGGGGAAAGGCACAGTAAAACAGTGGGGTTCGGGTGGGATTTTGGATGTCTTTTTTTTTTTTTTTTTTTTAACGCGACCGAGATCCTTTCTGCTGAAAGGGGCAATTAGCAGATTTAAGAGGGGAAAAAGAAAAAAGAAAAAAGAGGCAAATAAAGGCAATAAAAGCGTGGCCAGGGTGCCCATGCCCCGGGCAGAGCCGAGCCGGCGGGGTTCGTGCCCGCCGGGCTCCCCACGACCTAAGACCCCCACGGAGCCGCCGGGACCCCGCCCGAGTCCCCCCGCTATAGCGCGGGGGGTAGGGGGGGAGATGCTCCGGCAAGGTGGGTCACCTCGCCGCTAAACCCTGCCTTTAAGATATTCAAGCGTCGGTGTGATTTGCTTTGCCTTTTTTCATGGAATTCTCCTCAATTCCTGCCTGCCCCCCGACCGCCGAGCTCCGTGCCAAGGTGGGGGGGGGGGGGGGGCAGACAGCCGGGCCACTGTGGTCCGGGACCGGGGCTGGGGCGAGGGGGGAGGAATTTCTGGAATCGCTGCTTTTTTTTTTTTGGCCTTTTTTATTTTTTGTTTTTTTTTTCCCCGCATCCCCGCTACGCCCAGAGCGCTCCTGCAAAGAGATTGCACCAGGGGATTCCACCAAGGGAAAAGGGAGATTTCTCCCATTTCCCTTCCCTTCAAGGGGGAATTTCAGTGTGCACAACCCATAATAGCTGCTGCCTTTAATAATGGGCTTCCCACAATTAGTATATGCAGCAGACACTGAAAATCTGTATTATAGATGTGGGTGCGCAGGCGCTTGGCGGGGCGTCTTATTTTCGCTAAAACCTGCTAAAGGATGCTCCGCGCGCCTTGGCGGAGGACGTGCCGTCATCTGGGGCGGTGGGGTGGGTGAAGAAGCGGAGAGACAGGGAGGGAAGGAAGGGGAGAAGGTGGAAGGCTGCCATCACCAAGTCCTTCCAAAGCTGGCTGCATTTTTATTATTTTTTTTTTTCCTGTGCATCTTCCGCAGCGCATTTGCGGAATAAATTACGTGGAGCTTCCGCGGGAGGAATCCGAGTCTTTACTGCGCAGCCTGGCAATGTAAATAAACAGGCAGGGGAGGGAGGGAGGGGGAGAGGGCGACGGAGGATGCTCCCCCGCGCAAGTGCTTAAATTTACTCGCCTTTTGTTTTGCATTGTTGATTTTTTCCTGCGTTTAATTGCTTTAATTTATTTTATGCGCGCTTTGATGCTAAACATTATTTGGTGCTAATGAAAGAGTTCCAGTCCGCAGTAAAGTAATTGAAGGGCAGAGGGAGAATCTAAAAAAAAAAAAAAAAACAAACAAAAAAAACCCACAAAAACATATATATACACACTAAAGGCACAGCAAAACAGATCGGTGTTCTGCAAATTAGTTACAAGAGGAAGGGAATTAAAACAAGGGGCGGAAAGACTATTTGGGCTGTTTCTGGCTTCTTTACATTCCTCCTTTATGCTCTTACCCACTTCGGTGGCAGCCCCAGAGCTATCACAGAGAGAGAAAGAGGCAGGAGACCTGTCCGCATGTCGAGAACCCCCGATATCAACTATATCGCTACATCATATTCGCCAAATCTATTGAAAAGGTACTAACATTTTGAAAGGAGTGACTGTCCTAAAAAAAAAAGAGAGGAGTTCAGGATAATAGGTCGGGGCATGTATTAATCCAAAAGGATCTTTTAGTACATTTATTTTACACGAGGAAAAAGCGATTCCAAAAAAGCCCGTGGGTTGTTTTTGTTAAGAAAAAGGGAAGGAACCCAAAGCGATGGTAGGTTATTGGAGATTTCCTTTTTATTTCGGAGAATAATAATCACAGACAAGGGAGAGGAAAAATAAAAAACAAAACAACCAACAAAAGCAACGCGTCGCCGTTAAATAATTTGCTACTTTGATATACAACATTTTACGTAGCACAATATTAACTCCTCTTCTTTTTTTTTTTTTTCCGTAGAGACTTGAACAAGGAAGAAATCCAGGTAAAAATATACACGGACAAAAGAGCAGAGCAAGGAGAAAAGAACCACAGGGATTACAGGGAGAAGGCGTAATAATCATTCATATTATGTACAGGACTATGTACGCTAAGTATAATCTGCATTTCAGGTCACATTTTCTAAATTAAAGGTGCTAAACACGACCACGTTACTTCATACCAAAAAGTACACAGCGAAGTACAAACGGAGATTTACAAATTACTGGTACTATAGGAAGACTCACATAGAAAAATGTGTCTATTCTGACTCTAAAGCCACATTTAATAGGTAGATAGTCATTCTATTGTACAAAAAAAAAAAAAAGACTTTAATATAGGTAGTATTTCTTTCAGTGTCAGGAAACACAATGTATCATTCCCAGGGTTTTTAATTATTTATGCACTTATCATTTATCTATTTTAATATATAGTCTTTTTCTGTGTGTTTTTCCCCCCTTTTCCTTCTCGCGCGGATTTCCAAGTTTCCTACATCCACCTCTCGCCCCTTTCATTCCTCTTCGTCGTCCTCGGCGTCTGGTTTTTCCTGGCTGTTGGAGCCGGAGCAGGCAGTTTTATTTTCTTTTTTCCACTTCATGCGCCTGTTCTGGAACCAGATTTTGATCTGTCTCTCGGTGAGACACAGGGCGTGGGCGATCTCGATGCGTCTCCTCCTCGTCAGGTAGCGATTGTAGTGGAATTCCTTCTCCAGCTCCAGGGTCTGGTACCTGGTGTAGGTCTGGCGGCCGCGTTTTCTGTCGGTGCCTGGGAAATAAAGGCAGATTTGGGTCAGTTGAGGGTTTGGAGGAGATGGGTTTTTGGGGGAGATGCTGGTTTGGTCTCCTGCTTTTGTCTTTGGGTGCTGCCGCGCAAGCACCCATTGGCTGCAGTCCCACGGGGGGCCAGAATCCTGGGAGGAACTGTACAACCTGGAACAGCTCTTCTTTTTATTTGCAAGATCAACTCATTCTCCTCGAGACGTTCCCCACCCTCCCTGTTCTCAGCCCCCAAACCACCCCAGCCTTAATTTCCCTTCATCTGGGAAAAGCGTGCGGTGCTTTTAGTGTGCATGTCCCCGAGTGAACGACAAACTTCAGAAAGTTTCCTGCCCTCGTAGCAGCGCTTGGACTCTTGAGGTCCTGCTTTGTTTTTTATTTAGACACCAGAAATTTCGGATGGTTGGGGAATAAATATGGAAACACAGTCGAGAGACAGAGGCATCTGCTACCTACACAAATCCGACTACTTGCCCTCTTTTAAAGCTGTCATCAGGGTGCCCGCTTGGAAGGTGTGTGATGGTCTTAATTATTTCAGGGGATGTTTTGGGCACAGTAGTGACTTCTGGGGCTGACAGGGGGCTGCTACCCCCGGGTTGCTCTTGCGGGGGTGTGCGCAGAGGAGAAGTGCTTCAACACTTACCTCAGGCCCCCCACCACCCCACAGCTGCCTGCAAAGGGGTTGGGAAAGGGACTAGCTCCTAATTCCCCCTTCCACCCAACCTTTCCTGGGGAGTCTGACTGAAAATAGTTCCACAATACGGTGCTTGTGATCCTGACTCGACTTTCTATGTAAATGCGATGTATATCTAATAGTATAATGTATTCTTTCCCAGAACACTGTGGATGGCGAACAGCAGCCCTCGGCCTCTCCTCCACACATTCCACCGGACTCCTCTTCTTCTTCCCTTTTTTACCCCCTCTTCTTTTCTTTTTAAAAGAAGAAAAGATCCAGTCATTAAAGGGAGAAAAAAAAAAAAAAAAAAAGCAAAATAGCCAGGCTAGCTGTAAAGTAAAAATGTGCAGGTCGTGGAATGTGGGTTGTAAAATCCGCTGAGGGGAGAGCCATAAACTGCTGCTGAATAGGGATGACAACTCTATCTCTGCTCGCTGATGAAATTCCACAAGCGCGATCGCACAGTGGGCATGAGGCACTGGGAAGGGGTGGGAGGGGGTGAGGGGGGCGGTGTGACGGGAGGGGGGACCCCGCTTTTACGACCGAGGTCGAGTTTCTCTGGTTTTAGGCTCTGCAGATCCCAGAGCACCCAGGTTGTGCGTTTTTGGTTTGTTTTATCTTGAGCGCGGGACCCCGCGCCTCTTCCCTGCTTCCAAACCCTCTCTAACGTTGATCCTCGCAGCGTCACAGGCTAAAAGGGGGGTGAGTGGGGGGGGTCTTCTTAAATCTAAAGTCAGATAAAAGCAGGGATGAAGTGTTTACGACCAGAAATATTTGGTCTTTGATAAATCAACTGTAAAAGTGAATGAATTATGGAGCAGGTAATGGAAAGAACTGACCGCCAAATAAGCGTGAGGTAACTCCTGCCTTTATAAGCCGCTGCGCGTTGGCTGCTCGGCTCTTTCCTGCCCCCCCCCCCCCCCGCCTCGCAGGGAGGCTGCCCGCACTCCCCTCGCCCCCGAGGGTTCCTAACAAGCCCCTTTCCCAGTGTTTGGCGCGGAGGGCGGCTGGCTCGCAGGGATGCTCTCAAGTTGCAATCTGGCGCGGCGGAGGCGAAGCCGGGGCGGCTGGAAAATGAGCTCCCGCCTTCCCCTCCGCTCCCAGCCGGGCCAGCAGCGCCTTTCTCCCCCCTTCTCACGGTTACACGAGTGTGAACACCAGCACGCGTGGGCACGGACACCGGCCAGGCTCGGCGTGGCGGGGTCCGGGGGGAGCCGGGGCCGCTCCAGCGCGAGGGAGATGGATATTTATTAAATGTTAATTGACGTTATTACCCTGAGACGCAGCGCGTTGGGGGCTGAAGGCAGCGCGGTCGCCCGGCGTTTGGGTTTGAGACACATTTGCGGGTGCAGCGTGTCCCGGCGTGGGGCGTCCCCTCCGCCCCGCGGGCGCGGAGCACTGCGCGGCCTTCCGCGGAGGTGCGCTGTCCTGCGCTGCGGCAGCGTCCCGGGGACCCTCAGCACAGCCCCCCACCCCACCCCACCCCCGCAGCAGAACCACGCTGAGCACCCCACGGTCCGCAAAGAGGCTTCCCCAGGGCGCGGAGCACCGCGCAACCCTCCGCCGTGTCGTTTTTCGGGAGGTCACACCGATGAACGTGCTCCCCCCGCTATATCCATCCATCCATCCGGATTCCGGCCGGAGTGTCAGCGTTTTGAGAGCGGGGCTTTTAATTGCAACCGGGAATGATGTGCTGCTGTTTCTGATGGCAACACGCTACGCTTAATTGCAGTGTCCGGGACGTTGCGGTGAGGGGCCGGCGAATGAAGGTTTTTGCAATCTAACCGAAAACAAACCGAGCTTGGAAGCACCTCCCATAAATAGTTTCTTTCGGAATCTATATCTACATGGGGGTAGCACAATCTCCATCCTGTAAATATAGGAGAAGAAGGGGCTGGCCATTATTTCTGCAGCTCTGTCTGTCCCCTCTAAGACAAACTGCCTTTTGCGTGGCACATACACAGCCCCAGCAACACCAATAAATATTTAAAGCTAAAAGGATGGCTTTATGGCGGGGTGGGGTGTGTGTGTGGGGGGGGGTCGCTCTCTCCCTGTCTCTTTTGAAGATGCGTTTTCGGTGAAACGTCATGAAAGGAGTTGGGGACAATTCCCCCCCTCCCCTCCCCCTCCGCCACCCCCCGCGCACGCCATCAAATAATTTACACTCCCTCCACTCCCCCCCCACCCCTCATCTCCCCGGGCTCCTTTCTTTAGGGAGGCTGGGGCTTACCTGTGCTCCTCATCCAGGGGTAGATACGGAAGTTACTGTCGCTTTGCAAATCTGAGTCCCTCTGGTCCGTTTTGCTGCAATTCTGCTTGGAAGCATCTCCCGGGCACATCATGGAGAGGTTTTGCTCAAAAGGGGAACAGTGCATGTTGAAGGAGCCGGGCTCCAGGCCGTAACCGGAGGAATACATGCTGGGGGGCTGGGGGTGCACGGCGCTGCCACTGGAGTAGAGCCCGGGCATGGAGGCGGCGAAGGGAGGCGTGGATCCGGCCCCATACCCCGCTCGCTGGGTGTTGGAGGCGAAAGCGCAAGAAGTTTGCTCGGGAAAGACTCCGGATGGGAAAACCGAACTTGCGGCTTGATATTTAGAAAATAAAGCATTCGCATAATACAATGAACTCATAATTTGGCCGGGTGATTTGTAGGTCGGGACGTTTTAGTGTCGGTTTTACGAGGTACCGTGATATATTACGGAATTAGAGTCCAGATTTACACCAAAAAGGAGCCCTTTTTCCTCCCGGCCCATGTGACGCGCGGGCACGTGGCTCCGGCGGCGCCAATCGCCGCCCGCTCCCTCCTCGGGGGCAAAAAATTGTAGTGCTGCTGGATTTATAAAATATGATAAATAATTGATGCGATATAAAACCCTCCAAGATCTATGCTGGAAGGGGTGAAATTGTGCTGGAGTCGATAAGCAACCTGTAATCAGTTTTCAGCTCAGACCGAGGGAGAAAGAGAAAAGGAGAAGGGGGGGGGGGGTGGTAAAAGCACGTTGCTGATAAAACAGCGTCTCCCTCTCGGTCTCTCTCTGCTGGAGGAAAAGGAAGGGAGCTCTATTTATCCCTTTATTGATCCCATCTAAAATTCCCTCCTTCGCACCCTTTCCCCGGCTCCGAGATACTTTTTCACAAGACTGTACATAATTCCCTCCCCGACCCCCTTGACCCTCTCCCCCCTCCCCGACCCACCCCCCCCCAAAAAAAAAAAAAAAGACAAATGTCTCATTGATACCTAATAGTTTTCAGGGTTCTTTTTCCCAAATGCCATTCAGCTCTATATGTAATTTATTCCACTGCCACAGGCTTTGAGCTTCGTATCGAGCTGGCATTTGCTTTTCTTGTTGCGAAAAATGAAGCGGGTGCAGATCCCTTGTTTAGCGTGTCAGCGCTTCTGCAGGACTCAATTACAGTTAGAAGTAAAACCTTACCAGCTGGCTGATTTGCTTTCTGCTGGAGAAGCAGAGAGACCATCCAAAAATGTGATCTGCCTCAAATTTTTCTTTCTTTTTTTTTTTTTTTTTAAGGGGGGAGGTGTTAAAAAGATAGAAAGTCTTATAGGCAGGAAAAACAGCCCAGACAATGGTGGATGTGCATCCAGGGTTTGTGCTGTTTCTCCTTTCCCAAGGTTATGTTGCGAGGGGATGGGTGTGCATCTATTGCCATGGCAGGGCAGCTCGGCAGGCGAAGGAGCAGAAAGCAGCTCAGCTGCTCGGCTGACAATTTTTTTTTTTTTTTTTTTTTTCAGTGAGCTGAGTGGGAGGAAAGGAGGGGAGACCCGGAGCTGGGCTTCATCTTGCGGGGACAGTGGGGTGAGCGAGGAGGGAGGGAGAAAGGAGGAAAGAGAAAGGGAGGGGGGAAAAAAAACACAACAACCAAACAAAAAACCAAACCAAAACAAAAGCAGCACACGTTACCTTCAGGAAGGGTTTCCACACAGCCTCCCAACCTGTCACCACCCAGGAACTGTTAGAAACAACAACAAGAGCAGAAGCCATCGCAGTTGCCCCGGCCCCCTCCCCTTCCCCGCGGCTCCCGGGCAGCAGCTCCCCGGCCCCAGCCCCTGCCTCCGCCCGGCCCAGCAGCGATCCAGCCCGCCAGCATCTCTCCAGGCAAAGAAGTCTTTGATGGCCAGGGCTGCAGCTCCGACACAATTGACTTTTATTTCCTTTCTATCAAAGTGGTCCTGGAGGAAATGGAGCAGGGTAAAAGAATGATGTCACGGAATTCTCGCTTGTAAACTTTATTGTAACTTTCTTCCGCCGCTTCCAGGTTTAGACAATAGAACAAAGTGATGAAAGAACAACAAAATATATCATTAGTTCCCCCAATAAAGTAATTCACGTATACAGTATACATTCTTTTTCACAGTTAACCTAAAGATCACTTTACAACTTGCTTCACTGTGCGCATGCTAACTAAAGGAGAGAAAAACGCGTTTTTTCTTGTCTTTTTTTTTCTTTTTTCCCTTTTTTTTTTGTAAGAGACATTTAAAAATTGTAAACAAAAGAAAACAAAACATAATCCCGAACCAAAGAAAAGAACAGAAGTAAGGAAAGCAAAGAGAGAAAGAGAGAGGAAGAGATAACTATAGCATAAATAGGCAGTTTCATGTTGTTGGGATGTTTGTTTCGATAGCTACCTCCAGTACGTACAGATAAACCACAACAAAAAAGGTGGAAAATCAAATAATAAAAGAAAAAAGTGCACAAATGTAATGTCACGTAACTCCTATAGCGTTGAAAGCTATGTTAAACAACCCACCCCCCAGGAAAGAAGAGAAAGACAGAGAGAAAGACAGAGAGAGAGAGAAAATTTCACAGTCATGTTTTACATAAGCTATTGCGTTACACTACCACTAGTTAATAACTGGCAAAAGGCAGGAGAGACCTCCCGATCACTTTTGCATACTGTTCATTGTATCAAAGGATAATCAGGAAAGTGGTGCTTACAGCTATATTGTTTTACAGCAATAAAAGGTTTTTTTTTTTTCCCTTTCTCTTTTCTATGCATTGTTGTTTTTTTTTCCCCCACCCCTCCCTTACATTAACTGCCATTAACGTGGGGCTCAGGGGCTCTTCCACCCCAGCAGCGCTTGCCTTTCAGTCCTTAAAAATCCTTTTATTTCTTGTCTGCCTTCTGTGCTTCCCCTTCCTCGTCCACCTCCTGGGCTCTTTCCATTTTCTGTTTTTCCAGTTCTTCCTGCTCGCATTTGCTGCTGGGAAACTTGTCTTTGTTGTTTTCCTTTTTCCATTTCATCCTCCTGTTCTGGAACCAGATTTTGACCTGCCTTTCTGTCAATCCCAGGGCATGCGAGACCTCGATCCTCCGTTTGCGGGTCAGGTAGGGATTAAATAGAAATTCCTTCTCCAGTTCCAGCGTCTGGTAGCGGCTGTAGGTTTGCCTCCCCCTCCTCCGTCCAGCGGCTGCTGGGGAATTGCAAAGGTTGGGTGGAAGAGGGGAAGAAGAGAAGGAGGTTGAAGGATACATAAACCAGGCTCGGGAACAGACACACACAGGCTCACACCCGCTCACACACACACACACTCACACACACACACACACACAGAGGCACGGGAGGGGGAGGAAGAAAGGACTCGCAGGAGCAAAGGCAGGAAGCAAACAGGGAGAGGGAAAGGCTCCTGTAGAATATTATAAAAGGGAAGATGGTTATAAAGGAAAGGGGTGATGGTGGCAGGGGAGGGGGGGGGGTCACCCACCAGCCCACTCCGAGCAGCCCAGCTAAAGCCTGCACTTGCACACTTATTATTACCCGAACCACAACAACAACAACAAACAACAACAGCAGACTCCGGCTCTTTGGGATCCCACCAAAGGGAAAAAAAAAAAAAAAAAAAAAAGAGCTGCAGCCCGGGGAGAGCAAGCAGCACCACCGAAATCCCAAATCAAACGCAAAACAAAAATGAAGGGGCTTTTTAAGGCTATAAAAGTGCCATAAACTTTAAGGACGCTTCCTTCCACAGAAAGCCCGGCTCGCTCAGCCCCCAGAAGAAAAGGTCTCCTTCAGGGTAATTAAACTATAAAGCAATTTACAAGTGCAAAAGTTTACCCCCATAAAGCAGTAAAATACAGTCACCGGGGAAGAAAAAGGGAGCGAAAGAAAGCAAGCAAGCAAGAGGGGCAGAAAGAAAGCAAGAGGGCTACTTTATGGGCTCAGGAAATGCCTCCTCGCTGTCCTTTCCATCTCGCCTCACCTTGCGGTCGCATCCAGGGGAAAAGCTGGGTCGGAGAAGGGCTCTGCTCCGAGCTCTCCGCCTCCTCTCCAAGGCCGCTGGCAGCGAGCTTGCAGTCCGTGTACTGCACCAAGTCCGACTCCTGGGCGCTGAAGAGGCTCTGCCTTTGCAAGGGGTCGTAGCCATAGAAGTTGCCGGGGTCCCCATGGCACGCCACGGCGCAGGGATTCTGTTGGTAAGGGGAGCTGGAGAGTGAGGATGCTCCGTGGTAAAACTCCTGGATTTGGGTCGGATGCTGGAAGGTGCCCCCCGTGCTGGGTCCGTACACCACCGTGGGTCTGCCCCCAAGATCCTGAGCGAACCCACAGTCATAGTAATTGGGACGCAAGGAGTCCCCGGTTTTGTATTTGGAGAAGAGTGAGTTGACAAAATAAGAGCTCATTTTAATTTAAATAAGAATATTTGTTTGGAGGAGGAAGAAAATTAAAAAAAAAAAAAAAAGAAGCCAACCAAACCAGACCACGGGAATCTATTAGCAAAAAAAGAAAGCGCTAAGATGCTAAGCAACGACAGTTTGTGATTTCCAGGAATATAAAAGGAGGATATAATCAAAACTCTAAGCCTGCATGATATTGAATTCTTTCCTCCCCCCCACCCCTAAAAAAAAAAAAAAAATCGCCACTTAAAGAGTTCTCGCTTTACATTTCCAAGAAGAGATGCCAGTTCATAAACAGTTTTCAGTGATTTACTTCAGCGCAAATGAGTTGTTTCATATTTTGCAGTGTCTTTTCATGATCATTTGCATCTATTACCAAAACCTCATCCTATTGGCTTCTCCTTACTCCACACGGACTCTGCACTGCATGATTGTGAAAGGAAGAGTGTGAGAGAATAAAGAAGGAAAAGCGAGCGAGGGGGAGCGAGAGAGGGAGAGGGAGCGAGAGAGAGAGAGAGAGAGAGGGAGCGAGAGGGGTAGGGAGAAGGAGGTGGGGTGAATATACGGATTAAATATGTTTAACTACCTACATTAATGAGATATCGCTCGCCTCACAACAAATCACATACCTAGACCACCCAAAAGATTGATTTTTGGGGAGTGTTGGAAAATTAAAGAGAAGCGCTCGCAGTCGTTAATTTCAAAATTTTAACGAGGCAGTTTTAGCCTTTTTAAATGTCAGGGTCGCTTTGGAAAACTGTAAAAGAACACGATTTAATTGCTACCAGTTTTAAAAGGTCCTATAAATGTAATTGGTATTTTAATACAAGTTATCAAATCATACAGCTTCTTACCCTAAACATATTTTAAAACAAACGAGGTAGTCATATTTAACATTTTAATGATCAATTTCCTTATTATTGATAAAGGTTTAACTATCACATGAAGGGAATTGCATTTGTAATAGCCCCAAAAAAGGCTGTAAACTGTTTAACAAACTATAAAACGCCATAAAGCCGGGGATGTTGTTGTTGTTTATACCGCACTACATAAAAGCCGTTAGGATTTTACGAGTTCGTTCCTCTACTGCTATAAACCAGAGGTTTCGATTGGACCCGTCCGCATTACAGCGAGATGTTGAGGTGTCAATATTGAATTAAAATGATTATAGTTTTTCATATATAACATTGACTTCTTGCGTCTCTCCCGCAGTCCCCCCCCCCCGCCCCTCTCCGCCTCCTCCCCCGCCGAGGACTTGTTCAAGATGCGGTCGGGGATGATTGCGAACTAAAAGTATTGTGTCGCTTATCACATCCAGAACAGAACCTTTATGGTCAGTAACTGATGGCTGTTCCCTACCTCACCCCTCCTCAATAACTTCCTTCTTTTTATTTTATTTTTGTTTTTTTTTCGTGATATTTCTAATGAAAAATGGGGAGAAGAGGGGGGTGGGGTAAGGGAAAGAGGAGAGAGGCTTTCTGTTTTATTGGCATTTGGTAACAACGGAGCAAACTTACCCCTAAGATGCCAACGCTGCAATTTTCCACCATCTAAACACACAGGGGGTAGATTTTGAAATTCATTTATCGCAGTCAGCAAATATTACCGAGACGTATTTCAGCTAATAACGACACCAAACCCTCCCAACGCAAACCCTGCCCCAGCCTGCCCGGCACCTCCGACGCCCCTCCAAGCCCCTCGCAATACCAGCTATATTTTCCAGTCCTTCAATAGGAGTTAAAGACATTCTTTTTAACCTCTCTCTCTCTTTTTTTTTTTTTTTTTCCTTTGCCACGGGTAGATTTCTGCTGCTTCCCATTGCATCCGTCTGCGGTTTGGACACGAGAAAGGTGAATTAAAGACGGTTTCACTCGTGCCTGCCTGGAACTGAAGGACAGTTTTCAACCTCCACAAGATGGAAAAGAGGAAAAAGTTGAAATGTTTCGGTTAGTCTGCCTTGCCAGGGCTTTGGTAAAAAAAAATACTTGAATTAAAACTTGTAGTGGGAATAGGGAGAGAATTAAGAAAGACAGGAAGAAAGAGAGAGAGAGAAAGGAAGAAAACAAAGATACTAACGGAATAAAACTTTAAAACCATCCTTAGAGAAATAATTTAAGTAAATACGTTTCCTTTATTTTGTGTAGGGATAATTTCAGTCGAGTCTAAGAGCCTTTTCAAGTAATTATTGTTGTTGGAGTACTTGCAGTGGTATAATTAAGGTTTTTCCCCCCCCTAAAAGACAAGTTAACATTTTATTTTTCCCAACACTTTTATTGTCGATTGAGCAGATTTTGGTTTCATCTTTGAACATAAAACCCCAGAAATGGTGCACAGAAGTAAATAGAGCTTTGCAGCCTGGTGTGGGGATGCTCGATGGTAGAATTTTCAAGAAAGCAAGGGGGAAAAAAAAAAAAAAAGAATCGACTACAGTGTTTTTAGAAAAGAAGCTCTCTTCTTCTAGATGTATTTAGTGGCATCTTCCTACCTAGTGAAGTTCGTAAAGTAAAAAATAGCAGGAATTCCCCTTCATGCGTGGACCCCAAGAAGGCGGGAGTGAAGTTGTTCTTGGAAGTTAACATTTTTATCAAGTGCAGTAGAATTTTATGGTCGTGATGTGACGGTAACTCACCGATGCACCAGAAATCAATGGCTGATCTTAAATCATTTCTATACTGTACTCAGGTTCCTGATGAAAGGAAAATGTTTCTATTATAAGAAAAAACAAGTGGGGATGTGTGTGTGTCTGTGAGAGAGAAGATAATTTATAAATACCCAGTGGAGGAAAGATTTATTAGGAATTCACAAGGAAAAAAAGAAGAACCCCAAATCCTTTCCTAAGTAAACCTTAACTTTTCACTACTCTGCATTTTACTGAATGCACACGGGCAGCGTTTTTTCTTTTTTTTTTTTTCCCATCTATTCCTGTTTACATTTGGATCTCATTTTACAGCATTTAAACAGAGTCTTGAGATGCTTAAACTTTGCTTTTCAAAGCAACATATCGCATCCTGTTCTGTTGCGTGCACCAGTTTAATTTGTTACATTCTTCCCCAGAATGCAGCTTATTGAGGAACGGGCGTATTTTCTGGTGCAACTTGGGAGAAACGTTTATTCAGAAAATACCTGTTTACGTGAAAGAAAACCAATATTGAAATTGTTGCCACCGTTCCTTTCTATATTATTTGCAGCTGAAGGACTGGAACGTCTCAATTATTTTTGTCTTGTAATTTAGAGGAAACAAAGGCCAAAATAAGAGTGAACTAACGGAGTTAAAAGTTCACATTTTTTGCTGCTGCTGCATCAGTGGAGTATTTATACGTATCACAAAACGTGGTGAGTTAATAGCATTTTGTATTAATTTACTGTTTTGTAAGCATTTAAAAAAAAATCCAAACATATTAAGTGAAGACCTTGGGCAAGGAGCAGTAGCACTACCAAAAGACGAAGCAACTATACCAAAACCGACCAGTTCAACTTCTAAAAAGGCGATACTGTGTTTGTGTTTTTTCGGCGATGGCTCTGGATCTGAAACATATAAAATAAAGAGCCGAGAAAGCGCAGATGAGCCTAAGAACTAAGGTAAAGAGCCAGGGAAAAATGTCCGGGTTCTGTGTGCGCCTTTCTCCCCGAAATCTTGGAGCCACTCTCTTTCCCACTCCTGCCGACGTCAATCTTCGGTTTGGAGATAATTAAACTGTCCTCCCACCTCCATCCCAACTAGCAGAAAACAAAAAACGGTGGATTTTTTTTTCTCTCTCCTTTCAACGAACATCGAAAATAGATGCATGTCCCACCTCTCACCGCATCCCAGCACAGAGCCTCCAGATTAACTCTTTTTTTTTTTCTTTCCCCCCTGCCTCACATAATTTACCCTCGCAGGGAAAAATAGATGTAACCTATAAAATCGGCAAAACAGCTACGATTAACCCTATATTTTATGCCTCGGGATTACTCACGCTCGCCAGCAAACAGCCCGGTGGCTGCCGCTAATGAAATCAAGGTGTTACGCGGAGCCCCGCGGCCGAGCGCGGGAGACGCGCGTCTAGCGTGGAGCAAGGGCGCCACCTCGCGGCGCCGCGCGGAGCTGCAGCCTGCGCAGGGGGGTGCGCAAAGGGAAGGAGGGGGGGGATCTCCTTGGAGGGGCAGAGAAAAAGGAGGAGGTCCCCGCTCGGACCTGGGGAGATAAAACCAGTCAAAAACGAGGGGAGGTGAGGGGGGGGAAAGAGGGAGAAAAGGTAAAATCGAGTTATTCCTCCGCGCCCACAGCGCTGAAGTTTTACGCGCGGAAAGCTGCAGCATCCAATCACTCTACCCGGCAATAAAAAGAGGGGGGGGAAAAACTGGGTTTGCTTTTGAAAACCACTATTGTTTCAAATCCCGAGACTAAACAATTGGTCATTCTGCTCTGGAGGGGGAAGGCCAGAGCTGTAAACCGATAAAGAGCTTCCCAAGCCCAGACGTCTCGCCAGAACTTCGAGTGTGGGGGTGCCTCTGTGTGTGTGTGTGTGTGTTGTTGTTGTCGTGTGCGTGGCTCAGCATTCTGGCAGCCTGGAATTGCTCTAAAGGAAAAAGGAAAAAAAAAAAAAAAAGAAAAAAAAAAGAACAAAGGGAATCATCCAAAGCGCTGGATTTTCACGGCATCTGCAAGAGAAGAATAAATTAGCAAAAGTCCCTCCCCACCTTTTCTCTCCCTCTCTCCCCCCACTCTTTATTTTTTAACTACCCCCTCCCTTAGGAAAAAAAAAAAAAAAATGGGAGGGGAACTTCTTATGTGACTGAAGCAGAAATAAGAGCATTTACACGTTGGGTTTCCCCACATTCCCAAGTCGTTGTAGTAATTTAGGAGTTCCTGAAAGTTTTCTTGCACTGTTTGCTTTACAGCCGTTTAGTTCCTTAACCTTCAGAAATTTATACCCTATAAAGTTTTATAGCGGTCATATTCTTTTATTGCAGCACACTGCACTGAATTTTCCTTTTTTTTATGACAAGTTACTTCCCTTTCTCTCTCTTCCCTCAGTAAGCTCCAAATATCTTTCTTCTTCTTTTGTTTTCTTTTCAGAGCTGCCCCAAAGAAAGGATTTTTTTTTTAAAGAAGTGAAATATTGCCCTTTAGAGCGCCCATTATGTTAAAAATTAGTGGAAAGAGATTCTTGGTTATATTTCTCACTACCTGCTTCCTGCAGGGCTGAGCAGGTCTTAGGGTTTGTTTGTTTTTTTTAAATATAGAGATAGAAACACTTTCCAAGCGCTTGTATTTCTTCATGAGCAATAAAACGTCAAACGAATTTAGAGAGGGAATTATAGGAACCTCTCATTGAGCCCTTGGAAAAAGGAACCGCGTGTCAAATCCGAGGTGACGCCAAGCAGGGAAAGCGGGGTGGGGTTCCTCACTGTTTGTTTTGGGATTCCAGTTTTTCTTTAGCAGTTTTCCTTGGGCGCTAAGGGAATAAACCGAAGAAAAGTCAAATAAAGGCAGTCCGTTCTGCGCCTTTACTTCTGGTCCCCTAAGGCTGGTGCAGGAATGCCAAGATGAAACCCTCAAAACCAAACAAATAAACAAGTAAACAAGCAAACAAACAAGCAACCACCGGTAAATGTAACCGGAAATTAAAGATATCCCATTTTAAAATAAAAAATTAAAAAAAATATATTTAGAAACGTAGCAAGTTTGCATGGGACCAAGTAAGCACTTGCTACACCGGAGAGGAATGATTTCCATTTGTCTGTGGACTTTTTTTTTTTTTTTTTAACTTAAGCAAAAATTGATTCTTATAATACACGTAACGAGACACTAAAGAACGCAGGAAAACAATGAAAATATTTCTGAAATTTTAGATGAAGCAGTATAACACAATGACATATAGGTGCTGTTGTTCTAAAATCGATTTTTATTCTGGAGCATTAAACATCTCTGGAAAATACATCCGGGCCGATGCTACAGAAAACAGCTTCTCCAACATTTTTTTAAGTAAGCATATTTCCTAATAAAATGAACTAACATTTTTAATTCTATTTAAAAAGAACCTTATATTGTCGTCTTAAAAATATCCGCTCTTTACCACAATTCTAAGGAAATTGAAAAACATTTCTAAATCCTAGTGACCGATGGGTTGCAAACATCAATTAAGTCACGGATGCGCTTCTGAAAAATATAGTAATGAGGATTTAGACAAGTCCATACTCTGTTGGAGAGACGAGGAATATATCAATCCAGCACGAAGCAGACTTGAAATTCATCCATCCTTGAGAAGAATCAAACAAAGCTGAAAATTTTGACTGCCCAGCCTAAACACAGCTAAATCACCTTTTTCGACTCACTATCTTTTTTTTCTTTTTTTTTTTCTTTTTTCTTTTTTTTTTTTTTTAATAAATCCGGATTTAGAGGAACGATCCTGCTGCCACCAACTTCTTTCCCCCCAGCTCAAAATGTCCCCGAAACAAGTTTTCATAATTAAGTTTCGAGGAAGGAGACTTGGGGGGTTGACACAGGGCGAAGTTTGGTTACATTTAACTCCCGCCGGCAACAGAACAGTTAAATTTTGAAGCCCCAAAGGAGCTACTTCACGACGGAAAGTTTTACACGAGAAAGTCTAGGCATTAAAAAAAACAACAAACCAACAAAACCAACAAACCAACCAACTTTCTGAGGAACGGTCTCAAGCATTTAAGGTCTGGTTTCTGGTCGAGTGGGACTTTTTAAAAATTTTTTTTTTAACCCTTTTCAAGAGGAATCGAAGTGGTGGAAATTTCAGCGCACCGAGGGGCAGCTACTTGATTCTTATCTCTGCATCATGGGGCGGGGGAACAAAAAAAAAAAAAAGCAGGAACACTTTCCAAAAACGCAAATCTGCCTATCGCTTCTTCCCAGAGCAACCTCTGCTCGGCAGATAAAAGTGATCTCACAAAACCTGACGCTGAGGATACGCTTCTGAAATCAGATTTGCACCGGTTCGTGCAGATATAGAGCAGAAATAAATGTTTTTTCTCTACTTTTTTCCCCCCACCTTACTAAAACGAGCCACCTTACGCTCGCCTGGTTCCTAGAAAGCCTCCTGGCAGCTAAATATACAGATTTGCACACGAAGAAAACGAGAGAGGTTTATTTCGATATTTTCCATCCACTATCGACTGCAGAACTCTTCGCATACTTAAAAAGCCACAGTAGAAACAGAAAACGAGCTTCAACATTCACAGAAACACAACCACAAACACAGTTTACAATACCCACCATATAATCAACTGGTACTAAATCCCCCCCCCCAGACCCACCCCACCCCACCCCCGACCACCCCTCCCCTTCCCAAAACAAAGTTAAGTCTTACAGAGATAAAGGGAAACCCGTCCCGCCCGGGCGGGTTGGAGAAACCTCCAGCAGATCTGTCAGAGGAGAAATCAGCTCCGGCCGGTCTGGCATGAGACCAGCAAGGTCTATATTTGTTATTTTAAAGGCTTCTTCGGAATGAGGATGGAAGGGGGATGAGGGTGCAGCACGGAGCCATCGCATCCCCCGGTGCCACCCGCCGGACGAAGCTCCATCCCCGGGGAGGCGGCGGGCCCCGACCCCGGCGTGGCACCGGGCCCCGGAGGAAAGCGGGTGGGAATGGGAGAAGATGCCGGGAGCTCGCTTCAGGCAGAAGAAAAAAAAAAAAAAAAACACCACAACAACAACTCAAACCACCCCACCCCAATAAAACCCCGCCGACATTCAAGTATTAAAAGCATCTCAGCAAACAGGAGGGGGAAGAAATACACGCAGGGAAGGGTTGGCACTTTATCTCTGCAACTGCCTACTGCTTTAGGAAAAGCCAGTTCACAATAAATTATAAATATGCTAGCACTAAGAACACAACCTTCCCCTCACTTATAGCTCTACTAAGGTAGTTTTTTAACTAGAAAATCCCATTCTTCCTCTCCTCTAAAAGTTAGGAATAAGTTGGCAGGGGTTCTTCCGCCCCTTTTTCTCCTAAATAATTTACAATGCGGCTCTGAGAGTGCCCCCCACACACTCTCTCGCCTCCCTCCCCGTCTTTTCTCCTCTTCCAAGTGACCCAGTACAAAACTAGCAGATGAGGAGGTTTGCCTGTAAAGATCCTACTAAAGTTTCAGGTCAAAGTCACATATCTGCCATGGCACGATTCGAATATAAAATCCCGCACAATAAAACAAACTCAAAAAAAAAAGAGAAGGGGTAAAAAAAAAAAAAAAGAGAGAAACCCAGCGCAGTTGGGAGTTGGGCTGTCATTAACCGACTACTCCGGTATAAAGTTGGAGAATTGAAAATGATTTGTTGCGTGCAATTAAACTCAAGTCTTACGAATGTGTCTGTCTTGCAGTAGTTTAATTAAATCGTCTGGTTCCTTGGCCACCTCAACGTGTGTGAGTGTGTGAGTGTGTGTGTGCGCCGGGGTGTTGTGAATGTTGTAGGCAATCATTGTCCTTACGTGGATAAAGAAAGACAAGGAGGTTTGGGGGTTTGGGCCAGGGTTGTTTGTGGCCGGTTGTGTTTGCCGTCCTGCTTTTCATGGAGAAAATGCAAGCAGGGAAAGCTGCTGCTCAGACAGGAGCCTGTGTCTGTTACACCGTAGGGAGAAGAAAAGGGAAAGGGAAAAAAAAAATAGAGAAAGAAAACAAGAGAACAGAAACAAAACCCAGCATGTGTCCCCAAAAAGGAGCTGCAGTTTTGGCTAAGTTGCCTCCTATGTGGCAATCCTAGGAAGATAAAGAACAAAAAAGCAACATCTCGCATGCAAAGGTGGAGATGGGGAACGGGGAGGTTTTCCCCCTCGTGTCTGGGGGATTTGGCAGCACTACAGTGGGGGTGCGCGGCCGTGGAGACTGGGAGCTGGGAGGGCGAAAGGGAGGGAGGGAGGGGGGGGGATATGCTGCTTTTCTGGTTTTTCATTCTTTGCCCTGTTCCTTGTTCATTTTCTTCATTTTCATCCTTCGGTTCTGAAACCAGATTTTGACTTGTCTCTCACTCAGGTTGAGGAGTCTGGCCACTTCGTGTCTACGGTCCCTCGTCAGGTACATATTGAATAAAAACTCCTTCTCTAGTTCCAGGGTCTGGTATTTGGTGTAAGGGCATCGTTTTTTCCTGGAGGAGCGGGCGTGAAGCCAGCTGGCAGCTGGGTTGGCTGAAAGAAAAGCAGCGAGATCAATACGGTGCAGCTTGAGTGTTTCTCAGAAGGTTTTAATCATGCCATCAAATATTAAGATTATACGTACGCATATGCACGCCCGGGTGAAAAATGCTCCCTGCCACAGGAGCCAGCAGCAGAGGCCATATGAAAATCATACGGGATAGTCAGGAGGAGCAGATGGAGGCGGGGGGGGGGTGGGGGGGGCGATCCCGAAATACCGCCACACACGCACCCCATCCTCCCGAGTAGGGGGGCCCCGGGACCCCCGGCCCGCGGGTCTGTGCTGTCTGTACGCACAGATTGGTGCCCGCGCACACGCACCCGCGCCTCTGCACACGCGTGTCCCCGTGCCCAGCCGTGCCTGCGCGCACACGTATGTTTGGGTGCACACGTGCCCCTGGCAGAGCTCCCCCCACTTTTCCCCAGCTCCATCTATGCCAAGCAAACACCCACATGCACTTATAGATTTGCGTAACGCTTGTTTGCACGCTGTGCACGTTATACACAAAGAATCCAGTGCAAAAATTATATATTTTTTTCTTTCTTTTTTTTTTTTTCCAGAGGTGTTTTCCCACGTGTCTACAGATTTACTCCTATAGACACATGGCGCAGGAAAAGAGCAGGGAGAGGAGGTCTGGAGAAGTTTTACATAAATCCTGTCCTTTTTTTTTTTTTTTTTTTTTTTGGCTATGTGGCAAGAAACGGTCTCGATACAATAAACATCCTCCGAGGGCTGGATGGACTCTGCTGCCGGAGATCTGGACAGTGTTACCCGGAGACAGGGACATTCGCAGGGCTGCAAATGCAGCCAAAAATAAATAACAGGCTGCCCGTCACCCTCGCGTGTGGGAGAAGTTACGTGGGAACCTTTTGTAAAAAGGACATTTCAGGAATTAGTCTATTCAAGGAGGACGAGGGGGGGGACGGCGGGGAGGAGGGGGGAAGAAAACAACATTTTGGGAGCAGAAACCACCCTCCCAGACACGATGGTGGTGAAGGTCGCACCCGAAGGTGAAGTGGATTTAGGGTGAATAATAGAGCATTTACTAATCACATGCAAATATTAGGTGACCGTCGGGTAACTGAGAGGCGGGAAAGAGTGAAATGAAGGGTTATAGACAGACCACGTATTTCTATTTTATTTCCTTTGCCTCCTCTGAAATTATGACTGAAGCCATAAACCCTTACACCAATTAAATGGACCATTATAAATATATACATACACACGCGCGCGCCATCAGAACGTTTCCTCTACGTAAAATGAAATATATTGAATATTTTTAAAAAAATAATCCGGTTAATCTTCCCCTGTAAGTACTGCCTCTTACAAATTTGCACGGCTATTTCCTTAATGTAATTGACTTGATCTAATATGCAGAATTAAATATTAAAGAGGAAGAAAGCTGTTAATAATTGATACTGTTAATCCTCCTACCCATCCTTTAATGGCAATGGAGGGTTCTGCTTCATAACAGATTTTTTATTCGGTTCGGTTTTATTTTTTGGTCATGTCTTGGATCGTTAAAATGTAAGATAATTTAAACGCGAACGTTGCTTTATCTACTCACTGTACACAAATCCCTCAACAGGAAAGCGAATGGGAAGAGGTTCTGGCACATTTTTTCTTTTAAATCCAGCAAATAAATTAAGAGATCCCTGCGCCATACACAGGGCGGAGATTCATTATTGCGAAATACTTTCAAAAATTGAAAGAGTCAGGGAAATTGGTGGGAGTACTTTCGGCAAAACAGCTCCGTCTTCCAGCCCTGGCAGACTCTCAACATCAGCCCAAATTAAACTATTATTTAAAACAAAATACGCGTCGTAACCACATGCCATAGAAACCACACAGCATCCTCTTCGCGCGGGTCCCTGCACTTACTTATAACTTAATAACATTTTCTTGGACAAGATTTTTATATATTCAATTTCAGGGACATTGAGCACAGAACCTGGGTATTTAATTCTCTCAAATCATTCACCTCACGGTTGCAGTTTGTTCTGGATCTCTGCCCAGTACAATAGAACAGGAGTTTCTTTTTGTGTGTGTGTGAGTGTGTGTGTGCCCGTGCGTCTGTGTGCAAGTCAAATGACTGGGGGGTGGTGGTGGCAAAAAAGTCGCCGTAACATCCTGCACACGAAGGGGAGGAAATCATGAGGGGCGAGAATATACTGTATTTTTGATCGTACGGTTGCAATGGTTTTAATCTTTGTTGCTGTTTCACGTTGAGGGGGGGGAAAAAAATAAAAATGACCGTGTCAGTGCGTCCTGCACAGGCTCGGAGGAGTTACATCCTCGGCGGGGGCTGCTCCTCTGCCAGTTTGGAAAACTTCGGCTTTCACTGCAAAATATTTGCCGTGGGGGTGAAGCCAAGTCTCTCCCTTCGCCTCCTGCTCGAGCCTGAGCCCCGGTTTACCTTTCAGATGGAAACCAGGTACCCACCGGCTCGGCACCAGGGGAAGATACTGGTTCTTTCTTACTCAAAAGCCATTGCACTACTCTTATTATCACCATTATTATAATAATCACCATCATAATTATTATTAATAGTATTATTAATAGCATTATTGATAGTTTTATTAGATATTTTCAAGGCGAATGATTTGTTTATTTCTGTATTTCAGGGAAAAAAAATAAAAACAACAAGCCAGCTCGCGGAAAAAGCACATGCTGAAGTTTAACTGTTTCCCCAGTCTGGCTACATTACAAATAAAAGCTAATTAAGTTGGAAGCGCACCCCCCCCTTCATTATTTTTTTTTTTTTAGCTAGGAAGGAGCGTGGCTGTGAAATATTCATACCCTGAACCGTTGCATTTAATAAACAAGCAATTAAAAAAAAAAAAACCACAAATAAACAAACAAACGCGAGGAATAATTAAAAAGACACCACCGCTACGAAGCCGAGGGGAGGTGAGGAGGGGAACGAGCCCGTCCCCGCGTCCGCCGGGGCACACCGGAGCGGCGGGCACGGAAAAGCCCCCGCTGCTGCTTACTTCCCCCCACGTGAACTTTTCCTCCGCAATTTCTCCTCTTTCCCCCCTTCTTCTCCCTCTTCTCCCCCCACCGCCGCCCTCCGCTCCCCTTTCCCTACCTTTCTCCCCGGCATTCACTGGCTCCCCCCGTCCTTCCCGTCCCTTCCCGTCCCTTCCCTTCCCCACCGCCCGCACCCGCGCAGATTTACTCCCGCTTACTAAAGTGGTCTCTGCTGCCGGAGCCCCCGCTCTGCAGGCAAGAGGAAGAGCCGCTCCGGCTTTTGTCCGCTCTGGACTCTGCTTAAGCTCAGAGACGACGCTCATTTTTATTTTTATTATTATTTACCGGCAGAGACAATGCCACCCCTCTCCCCTCCCCACCTCTCCCCGTAGGTTGGCATCAGCAAGCTGAGACTTTTCTTTAAGCCCTGATTTTAAACTTTACGCAGCATTGTCCCCTTTTATTGCACCTCCTCCAGCTTTTATACTGTTTACTTCCTCACTTTTATAACTTACTTTGATCTGTCCTGTCTTTGTCTTCGCTTCCTTCACAAACTTTATTGTCCTCGAAGCTGGGCCTTTGATTGGAAACGATCCCTTCCCTTGCAGCAGAAGTTTCTAAATTGTACTCCTGTGTTCCCTGTTTATGGACATCCCCGGGACGGCCCAGCAGCGGCTCTGCCTTAACAGACCCCTGCCCGGGGAGGTTCTCTGCTCTGGGTACTGGATCCAGCCAGCTCCGTAGATACCTGCTATCAGATGGGACGCTTTGATGTTGAATATATGGATGGTAGACGGCAGGAAGGGTACCAGAAGAATGTGGATTCAAAGGAGTCCAGGAGGCGCTGAAAACTGGAGGTTTTGGCTGAAAACTACAGGAGGGGAATTCTAGATGCTCATTGTGCCCAGCTTGCCTGGAACTCGTATATTGCCCAGATGAAAATTTAGCTGAAGGCGAGTCTTCGCTTTCATGACTTATAATAGAGTCGACATAATAATTGCTGAGAGTCCCAGAAATGGACATTCTCAGACATCATACAAAGCACGGTTCAATGAAGGGAAAAAAAATATATAGGACAGATCTAGATTTGTACTCTACCCCCTTCTCCAACTTCCCAGCCAACAAAGTACAGTTGGGCTGCTGTGTTGTGAGCTCCCAGCAAAATGATTGGTCAAACTTTTTTCGTGTGCCTGATAAAGCGTCAGTCTCGGCGTAAATCAATCGAAGCCGAGGGGGCTGCGCTGCGCTGTCATCCGCCTTTGCATTCCATATCAAGGATGGATTGTTTTATGTTTATGCAATGTTGCAAAACGTCGGGAGTTTCGAAAAGCCACCAAACGGGCAGAGCTGAGGCTAATATCCCTTCCTAGATTTGCTCCTGAAATATTGGGGGGGGGGGGGTCCTGGGGGGAGGTCGGAAGAGGGGGGGGGTCGGATTTTTTTTTTTTTTTTTTTTTTTTAAGAAAGATGCTGATGTGCTCGCTTTGCCTTTAATAACCATCATGGGGGAATAGAGATAAAAGCTATTCTTTGCCACTTGGGCTCCAGAGGACGATAGCAAAAAACCCAGAGAATAAGTACAAACCAACCCGCCCCCCTCCCCCGCCATGATTTCATACACACACATGCGTCCGTGCGTTACAGGCACACGTACATAAATACACACATATACGCGTTTTTGTGAAGAAAAAGATGGATCTAGGTAGCAAGAGTGGTGGGGAGGGTGTTATAAATAATTAACCAGCTGGGATGGGAAAATGGATTGTTAATATGGTAAAATCATGTGGGTAAATATGAAATTTAAAATGTCACTGGCATGGACGTGCCATTGCAACTTTGACCAGCGAGCTGCCGAGCCGCGACCCCTGTGTACATCCAAAGCCTGCCTTAGACTTTATGTTTGAGATATATATATATATATAAATATTTTTTAAATATCTCTGCATGCGAACGTATGTTCGCATGTTTCAGGGCATCATCTCAGGGCTGCTTTGCTTGGGATGAAATAGTTCCCCACATTGCTGAAATCAGAAGCCTTCATTTAACTTTACAAGGCTGGTAAAATACAGTGCGCCACTGATCCGGCTTTGTTACAGAACGCCTTAAACTTGTGATGGTTAAATAGTTTAATAAAACTTACATTAGCTTTCTTTGATTTTTATAGCCCTGAATTTATTGCCTGTGGAAAAGAAAGGGGGCAAAAAAGGAATCCCTCGCGTTTTCAGTCCCCGAGCCCCCCCCCCCCGCACACCTCACATGTATGTGTCCACGGTGTGTGTGCGTGTCACACACACACACCCCCCCGCTCGCGTTTTCCGTGTTTTCGAAAACCCGACGATTTCGTGTGTGGTTTTTTTTTTTTTTTTCCTTCCCCCTTCCACCGAAGTGCGTGATTGACACGGGGTTAGAGCTCGGTGCGGGTCCCAGCCCCGATGATGCGGGGTAACGGGGTCAGTTTTACCAAGTTATGATGATAAATCCGTTTATTACGAGATGCTCCGACGGCGTCGTAAATGTTGGTTAAGGAAAAGGTGCGCTCCGTGATTACTGCAAAAGTGTTTCTTTGGACTTCAGCTGTAACAGTCTGGATCAATTTGCCTCCTTTAATCTATTACCCCTCCGCCCTTCTCCCGCTCACCCCAACACCGAAGGATATTTAAAGTGAAGGGCAAAGAGATTTCTAGGAATGATAAATCATCGCGAATCCTTCCTGAAGTGTACAGGGATGGAAGTCTATATTAACAGGCTAATAATAACATTGAGGGGTGCTAATAGCCGCCTGAAAGGAAGGAAAAATATATTCCGCACTTCTCTGTCTATACGAGAGTGTGTGTGCGTGCGTGTCCATATGTCCGCGCCTACACAAAACCTACGTGGGAAATTGCTATCAGAGGTGTTTTACTGATACTGGGAGATTATGAAGACGCTTAAAAATCTACACCCAAAGCCTTAGATTTTCCCTTATTCCTATAAGTCGTGCTTTGCCATGAGCATCAGCCCTGCAGCCTGATGGAGGGACCCGTTTCCCCATGTCCAGGACCAGAGCTCCTCTAAATGAGGAGCTATTAGGAAGCTGTCCGTGTTCATTAAAAAAAATAAAAAAAATAAAATCGAGACAATCGGGATGATGGGCAAGGAGAGCCGGAGCTTAAAGCCGGAGGTCAGATTTATTTTTCATTTTTGCATCCTTCAGGGTAGCAGGAGTCCCCCAACCAGCTCAAAATCCTCCCTGTGTTGGAAAAGCGGATTCAGTCTGCAGGCTCCAGCCAAGGTGAGGTTTGAGGAGTGGTTGGGGAGCCCTCTCCAGCCCCCGGGCTAAGATCTTGCAGACCCAACCGTGGGTAAATGGCACCAGGTGAGTACACCCCACTGACCTGCCAACTCTCCTCTCCTTTCCAGGGGGGTTAATCCAGAGTAACTCCACTTCACCCCTTTTGCCTTTAAACCGGTGAAGGCAGAGAAATCCCCCACCCTACCAGCGGGCAGCCTGGGGCAGGATCGCTGCTCTCTCCAGAGCATCTCACACGGACAGGGGTTGTGTGAAACGAGGGGGGAGTTCCTGCTTTTTCCAACTTTTCACATTTCTATCTCTTCCTCATACCCCCCCCCGCCATCTTTTAACTTCTGTAAGAGTTGGGGAGGTTTTGAAACGAAAAGACCCTGTGTCATCAGACATGAAATACTAGCTGGTTGCTCACATTGTCATATTTCTCGGCTTTATTGCCTTTCAGAAATGATTTTTAAAAATCAGAGTATTTCACAAGAGATTCGGAGGGACTCTGCAAACGTTATGGGAGCTCGGGAAAGGAAAGGGCTGATTTAAGTGTGTTGTGGAGATTAAACTCGCTTGGCGCATGGAAATGTGTTTATACAACTGATGGATAAACAGCCGTGTTGGTAGCAGGGTGTTGAATAAGTATAGATGAAATTATTGAACGTTAATTGAAGCGAAACACCTGTTCTCTGTTCACTAGATAGATTGGCCATGTCTTACCTGTAATAAATATATTCTTGGAAAAAATCCTGGTGCGCCTCCTATAAATAATGATGAACTATGTCAGCATGTGAGTATATAATTTTCTGTAGTATATAAATTTAAACCAAGAAGACTCTTAGGAGTGTGGCTGTGAGGCAGAAACCAAGGGTTTTCAGATCCCCAGTGAATGGAAACCTCACAAGAAGATCTGCAAAATCCATTTGCTTTTGCTCCTCTGGAGGTTTCCGTTTGTTCAGTAGGTTATTTTTTATACATACCCCCATAGCTCATCTCCTTGTGGCCTTTTCTGAGAGGGGCTTAAGGCAAACTACAGCTTCATCCCAAATCTGCCGGCTTGGAAAAACCACGTCGTGCGGTGTTGCCTGCTCCGGGTGACACATAGAGGCGTTTATCTTTTCAAGCCCCAAACAGAGCCCATCAGAAATTACATGAAAAACTCTTCTGTTTGCGAAAAAAATCTTGGAGAAGGAAAAGTCAAGGAGAAAGGGAGCTCGGGGGATGAATCTTTGGGGGAGAGAAGGCGGGATGTGCGAGCTGTGCTCGGTTCGCAAACTAGGTTAGTTTTAGATTTGTAATTGTTGTGAGTTGGTAAAGGGAAGTGGAACTGGAAATAGTTATTAAAAAAAAAAAAAAGTCCAGAGTGGAAACTTTTTCCTGCTTTCAGAATCTGCACCAAGCATATTTGGCTGCGAGGGAAAATTCGGAGTATTGTCAGCCTGCAATGGAAAGCCAGAGGCTTCTGAGCTCAGATACTGTTTATAAATAATCTTTATTGTTTGTCGAGAGAAGGAATCATTCCCAAATAATGCTTTGAAATAGACAGCTGCCAAAATCCGTCCTTAAGACACAGCTCCGTGGGTTGGCGTTTCTAAGCTGAAAACAATCAAATATACAGTATTTCCAAAATACGCGGATTTAAAGTCTGTGCAATTGCCACCTTCTCCTGATTTATCAGTTTTTGGCATAAGAAGGAAGAAGAACGGGTGATCCATTTCTTACCGGGAACTTACTTAGCCACTTTTTGAAGACGGTTGTTATCATTTACTACAAATGGCACCTTCTTCCAACTGGTTTTGCCTCTTTATCACTGATAAAGAGAAGGTGGAGGAGACCAGGGGGTGCGGAGCTTTCCCCCCGTCCTGATGCCCGGCCAGGGCAGGGCGGACGGGGATTTTCACCAGGATCTTTACCCCAAGAGGTCGGCATGGCGTGCGGGTGTAACGGGCATTACTCCAGGCATATTTACTTCTTCAGTTTAGGTCTGGAAGCCGATAAGGATAAGCAAAGGAAGGATAAAAGCTGAGAGTGAACTTCATGCCTATGGAGAGTCTGGAGACCAGATTCTGAGATAACCCAGCCTTCAAAGGGCTGAGCGTTTATTTTAGGCGATATGAAAGATTCTGAAATTATAATAATAATAATAACAGTGATAATCACAACAACCAACGAATAGCTTTTTTTTTTTTTCTTTTTTAGGAGCCGGGAAACAGAAATAAAACCTCAGCATAAAGCAAGCTTAATTTATGAATGATGCATTTAGGCAGGTCTAAGAGGTTATGAAAGAAACTTCAGTCACGGACCCCTCCAAACGCACGAAAGCGAAAAAAAAAAAAAAAATCCCTCCTGAAGAGTAAAACCTTTAAAATAAATAAAGAATAAAAAAAAAGTGAAGTAAGTTTCTGTAGCCTAAAAGCCGAAGGATCTACCTTTGCCATTTCCTGTGCTAGCGCCCAGTTTGAATGCTGCCGTCTGTTAAAAATCCGTAAGTGGTGAGGAGGGAGGGAGGGAGGGGGGGGGAATTCCTTGTCTGAAGAGAAGCAAAAACAAGTTACACATGTGGGCAATTTTCCAAGGACCGAAAGTGTACTCTGACTAAAAACCCCAATTCCAAATGAGGTTTGTAATCTCAGCAGTTAATAAAGCGTTTAGATCCCCTGTAAAGTAAAAGCGTATGTGCATTTGAAAAGGGAAGCTGGAAGGGGAGAAAGTTAAAATAAAGTTTGATTGTTGTTCGGGAACCCACATTTTGGCTACTAGACTAATCCCCCCCTTCCCGCCTCCCTCCTTGAAATAATATTCAACTCCCATGAAATAGTTGGGCTCCTGCCTCGCTCCGGCTGCCGCAGATTTTACACCCCGGGAGCTGCGGGTGCAACTTCTGCGGATTCTCCTGGCTCTACTTTGGGGTCACCACCATGTAACCGAGCCCCTCCCCTCCCCCCCCCCCCCCAAAAAAAAAAAAAAGAACAAATAATAATTAAAAAAAAATCGTCCAAATCGCATTATTCTGGGAGGAAGGGAAGCAACAGCCCGTGATGGTGAGAAATCTGTCGCTCCCACTCGAGGCAGGGAATGACAAGCACAGGTACAAGAATTAAGTCGCGATAGAATTGTTTCCATAAACCCCGTAGCATGAGCCCCAGTCAAAGAAAAGGGGGAGTTTCTTTCGGATGGGCTCTTTTTCACCACACTTTTGCCCTTCGTTAAACCTCATCCCGGGCCGGGGGGGCATCAGCCAGGCTGGCCTCTGCCAGGAGAGCACCTTGGGCGAAATTTGTTGCATTAACTGCAGTTGAAACCAGGCATTTACTACGCGGAGGATAATTTAATTGGTGTTTTGTTTTTTGGGTTTTTTTCAGCCATCCCCACACAGCTTCTTCTCCAGGTAAGGTCTCTCTCATCTTTCTCATTTGGAAAAGCAGAGAAACAAACCGTTCCAGAGGCAGCCGTGCCCGTGGGGCAGGCAGGACCCCCTGCCCACCTCTCCCTCCTCTCCACGCTCCTGCCTTCCCAAAAAGGAAGGGTTTTCCTTGGGAAACGAGTCCCATATCCCGTCTTCAGGCAGCAACACAGACCCCCCGGGCCTGATTCTGATCTTTCCCAGCTCCGTGTCCCCCATTCTCCTCCCTGGCCCTTGTTTCCTGTATTTACGTGGGTAGGAGAGAGATCAAAATCAGAAGCCCAGACATTTACAAGGCAGGTTAGTGGTTGCCTGTGGGGACATTATTACCGAATAGTTTATGATTAACTTTCCCAGATTGTCCTTTTCCGTTTAAGGGCTTGGAGTCGGGGCACAAGCAGCACGTTGTTTCTAAGGAAGGAGTCACAGGGCTTGTGAGTTGGGTGGAAAACTCGGAGTTATTTTACCCTGTTTGACTTTCCCTCTCCTCCCCTTGAGCGGCTGTTTGTTTTATAGGCGAGATGGGCACTATGCCTACAAGAATCACCCGTTTCGAGAATAAAGCACGCACCGGTTTAAAACCCATACGAGTTGTTTGTTTGTTTGTTTTCGTTTTCTTTTAACACTGCGAGTGGAGAGAAAAAAAAAAAAAAAACAACACCATCACCCTGAAATCCAAGTAATCCCCTCGACCACAAAAAGTAGCAGCAGATGGTGATTTAGACCCTGGATATGGTATCAAAGTTTAATTCTTCAAACCTCGAAGGGAGATCCAGTCCCAGGCTTATTTAGCCGTGGCCTGGGTCATGTGAAACTTGTTTTTATGCGTATTTGAAACACTAAGGCAGGGAAAATCGCTTCCATGAGCTGATCGCTCACACGCACACACGGAGAACTCCATGGGCTTCCAGTTTGCAGAAAGTGGGACGGGTGGACTTCATCCAAGCACACACTCTGACACACAGAGCTCTCCGCACTCCCTCTTTCTCACACGGATTTTTACAGTTCTTTGGTTGATTTTTTTAATTTTTTTTTTTTAAATCAGCTTATTCCCACGTGCAACACGTTGAGATACGGAGGAAGAATGTGGTGAAACTATTGTGGGCGTTTCCGACACCACCTAAACCCTTTTATTTCGTGAACTTCGCAGCCCGTGATGTTATAAATGACGAACTTACAGATCAACGCCCAGCCATAAGCATCACCCGCGCATCTTTGCGCGGTTATGCACTTACAGACAGCGACTTGGCATTTATCAGTCTCTAAAGACTTGACCATATTTCCTACGAGATACAGGAGTTCCTCGATGACTAAATATTCAATATCCAGCGCGCGTGGCTAAGTCCGGCATTTTTACTTCCATAGGAAAAGCTCCAGAGAGCCGATCCCTAGACACTTTGCCAGAGAAACGACAAACGTGAAGCGCCGCGGAGACGTGCAGCAGGGCCTTTAATAAAATTATTTTATCAACGGGGACAATTAAACTTCTGAGCTGGACCCAGTTCTTTTGTGTTCCCTGAACCCCCATTTTACCCTTTACGGGCGGGGTGTAGATCACAGCTACCAAAATAAGACGCGCTCCAATTTCTTTAGAGTCCTGTGTGTATTTATAGGTCTATATTTTTATGCGAGACACCAACTTTTATTGCGCCTACAGCGGGGTTTGCCAACGCGGGGCTGCCTGTCGCTGGGGAAGGGGATTTTAGCCTCTGAGAGGCGCCGCAGCCTAATTAGACCTTTATTAAGCTCTTGATGATTTGGGGCGTGACTGCGTTGTCTCGCAAAAAGTCCCTGAAACGGGGATTTAAACAAAGAAACCGTCACCCCTGCCCCGGCGGTGCCCGGTGCTGGGGCCCGGCGGCGGCGCGGGCCGAGCCGGGTTCCGGGCGGGGAGGGGGGGGGTGTAGGGGGGGGGGGGGCACGGACCCGGCGGCTTCGCGCCCGGTGCCGGTGAGGTCCAGGGGATGGCGAGGGGGGGGGATAAAGGGATACCACCCCATCATTCCCGGGGCAACTGGCCTCAGCAAACAAGAGCGAGGAGGATAACTGGAGTAAATCAGGTAGTTTGATGTTCTTGTGTTTAAAATTAAAAGCCCAACAACATGAAACTACCTAATTCACAGAGCAGTTCTAGTTCAGCCTTGGGTCAAAGGCTAAAATTCCCAAGAAAGGCGCCTGGGCGGCCATTTTGTTTGACATCATCTGCAATCTGAACTTTTATAATAGAAAACAGTTGCTAGGAAACAAAAGCAACAAAAGGATCTTTTCAGAGACGAAATAAAACCCCTCCGATTGCTCGAAATAACTATTCAAATGATTTCCTATGTACAGTGTCTGGAGCGGATCCCTCCTGCAGGACTTTACAAATAGTTTACAAATAGACCAGAGGAAACAGTAAAATGCTATTGACTTTGAGAAACAAGCGATTATCGCAGCTATAAAAAAGAGCAAAAATTCCTAAAGTTCTTCCCCCACCTCTTCTGGAAAGCTAATTTAAAGGATTTATCTTGATTTATCAAGACTTCGTATTAAAACACTATTACCAGATTTTTTTTTTTTTTTTTTTTTTTTGGTATCTAAACCAGCCAGCATTGGGCTAACTTTCTGCAGAGAATAGGGTCAAATCAGTGAGTTCCGGGGAAAAAAAGCAAGTAATTCATATCCTCCTCCCCTGAAAGCAAGTATAACGTGCTTCATTTAAAGAAAAAAAAAATCAAGAACACATAAATCAATTAAATCAAGAGGGAAAAAGCGTCATTGTGACTATATTATAGGTGTAAATAGCAACACAGAGAAACTTATTGTGTCCTTTCCTCCCTCCAAAGCGCTCCCCTTGCTGGAAAAGCGTGTTATAAAATAATGACTGGGTGGTGATAAAAGGGAGAATTAAAGCCGAGGAGAGGGGCCGGGAGGCGGCCAGGCCCCGGGGGCTTTGCTGAGCTCCGAGCAACTTCCGCGGGGGAAAGTTTTTCCATTTTGGGAAAAAAAAAAAAAAAAAAAAAAGGAAAGGACCATACATCCCCAGCCCATTGGGTCAGGTCACAAAACACTTTGATATGTATGTATTTATATATATGTAATATATATAAATATCTTACCTTTTAAGCTGGGGGGTTGTCCTCAAGTGGATTAAATAACTAAACGGGGTGAGCAAAAGAAATAATAAAGACTGGAAAGACAATAGGCAGAGATAGCCCCGTCCTGAGAGGGCAAGTTTAGGGGAGTTTGAAAGTTCATTGAAGAAACAAATCCTCCGAGTTCAAGAGACGCCTGGAGGAACCAGAAACTTGACGATAACTTAACTTCATTTCATTTGAAAAGCCTTTAAAAGCCTGGATGGGATGGTATATAAATCTATTGTACCGGAAATACAATAAAACTTAGCCATGTTGTTGAACTTCAAACAGTTCCCACCAGGTCGGGCGGGGAGACGGGGCGGAATCCGAAAACAAACAAACAAACCCACAAAGAACAGCCACCCCCCGAAAAAAGCAACCACCCACTGGAAAGAGAACAGAAGTGTGTGTGTGAGTCGTCTTTTGGGGGGAATGTTGACAGCCTGGGGGTTTGTTTGTGGGTTTGTGCTGTGCGAGGTTAGAGCTCTCTAAATGCACGGAGGGAGGAAAACGCCGTCTGATTCCGCCTCTTTGCTATGAGCTATAATTTGAAATTAATATTGATTTTTCTATTATTTCACAATTCATCATTTCTCTCTTTCTCTCCCTTTCCATACACAAAATATAGGCAGGTTCAAGTTTAAATCAGACCTACAGAGGGAAAGAAATGAAATTTTACTATAAAACTTTTTAGTTTAGTTTACACGTGAGAGGCCTATAATACCACATACCTCAAGTACGTATATGCAATATGTGTTTGCAGGTAGGCATATATAAAATCTCCTATACTTACATGTCCCACACCTATAACAATTCTAAACGTTGTTGAATATTTTCTATTTCCTACAAAGAGGATTAAAAATAACCCCTCTAGACCCACTGCTTTACCTTTTATACCAATACAATCTGTAAAACCAAGTCGAAGTCACACTTGTACTCGTCCTGCTAAAAGCTCTTTCTTTCAGACAAAACAGGCAGGAGGAATATATTTTAACAGAGCTTTCTCTGCTGCAACTTAGAAATGAAACATTCCCCCCCTCGCTCCCCTAAATTGCAGATTGAAAACGTAAATAAAGCAAAGCACTCAAATAAGAGTGAAAAACAAAACTACATGTGCCATTTAATTTCACGATTAGGTTTAAAATAAATAACGGTAAGGGGGGGAAAAATTAAAAGAGGAGAGAGAAAAAAAATAAAAAACGAAAAAGAAAAAGAACCCCAAATCTAAGTAGGTGATGTATTAGGTTTAATTCTTGGGCTGGAATAACATTTTAAGGTAATGAGATTTTTTGTTTGTTTGTTTCCCTTCTGGCTGTTGCTGAAGTTTTTAAAGACATTTTAAATTCAGACGTCAAAGACAAGTTGGAGCTCTTAGACAGCAAATGGATGTCTCAGCTATAAGATAACTTCTACTTGTCAGGGGAATAAGTGCTAAAATAATTAATAGGCTGGGATGGGAGGGATTTCGAGTGTTTGCGAGAGCATCTATCAGTAAATGTATATGTGTGTACGTATCCATTACGCACACACTCTTACATAATAGAAGGATCTATTACAGATCATCCAAGGGAAATGGCACTGAATCCCGGGATCTCATTATGGCTTTCTTTGTGACTTACTCAGATCTTCACAAAGCGCTGTTTTTATTAAAATATGGTTATAGCAGCTGGTTTCCGCAGTTCCCATTCATCAGCATTAGCCTTTGGGAGCATTTGCTGTCCGCTCCCTAGGACTCGTGCGGATATTCCCAAGCAGAATACATTACAAAACGGGAGGCGCTTGTCGCGTTTATGGGAGAAAGATTAAAAAGTTGGCCTTAAACCCTCCTCCTTCCCTCCCCCTCCACCTGGGTATGAGTGGGAAACAGCTCGGCGTGGGCTCTTTCTTTCTTCCAGCAATCCATCAAGCCAAAGGACACAACAGCAACGCGCACAAAACTGCGCTGTGATATTTCTTAACCACCCGCCGCAAAAAAATATATAATTTTTTTTTTATGTGAATGCTTGAATCATTACAGCTCCGGTAATGATAATAATTTTGAAAAGAGGAATAAATAATAAATGCCGCCCCTCCACTGGCTGGGGCTGTATTTAACCACTGGCTGGGAGGGCCGAGAGGGCGGGCGGCCCCGGTGCGCGGCCCCGGCTCCCGGCGGCGGCGGGGCCCGTGGCCTCGGGGCGGCGCTCGGGGGCCGGGCTCGGCCGGGACTCGCAGCGCCCTCGGCTCGGCCCCGCTCTGCAGAGCCGGCTGCCAGCTCTCGAGGTGCAGCTTTTGTTCCTCTGCCGAGGAGAAGACAAACATTTTTCGCTTTTTTTTTTTTTCTTATTTTCCCTTTCTTAAGGGAAAGGAATGAAAAGCAAAAGGAGAAAAGAGCTTTGGAGTAAAAATTAAATTAATTTTTCTGCCTTCTCATTAAAGTACAAAAAAAAAAAAATCTCAAAACACATTTCTCTGAAGCCCCGTAGGACCCTCACGACCCACGCAAAGTGCTCTGCTATGCCGGTAGCTCCGGGTGGGTGGAAGGGAGCGGGGCACACGGGGTGCCACGGCCCCGAGCGGGGGTGACCGGGGCGGTCAGACGGCGATGAGCGGGCACAGAGGTGGGCAGCAGTCCCCGCCCCACCGCGGCCCCGGGATGCCGAGAGGCAGGAGCAGCCCCGAGCGAGGGTCTCCTGCCCCGACGTGAGGGGCAAGACCGCACCGTGGGCGGCCTAAACCACGGCCAAACCCCTGCCAAGGGCAGCTCCGGCTGCGGTTCGCCTCGCCGGGATCTGCGGGCTCCGGCGGGGAGAAGCAAAACCCCGCGGGGGCGGGTGGGGGGGCATCGCCCCGGCTACTTGTTGCTGCGGGAAAAAGTTTTCCTTTTGGGACACGAGTGGGGTGAAACGGGAGCCCGTCGGAGCCCCTCGGCGCTGCCGCCCACCCTCCTCCTGCGTTCAGGGAGAGTCCGAGCCCCTGATTTTATGGACTGAACCCACAATTAGACGGAGTCATTAGTCCCGTGCAGGGAAACCCAAGGCATGGCCCACGCGTGTCCCCGCAGCGCCCCTTCCCCTCCGCAGCCACTTCCCGAGGAATTAAGGCAAACCAAACTCTGCAAAGCACCGAGGTTAAAAGCAGCATCCGGGAAAAAAAAACTAAAACAACCCCCGAAACAAAAATCAGAACCAAAACAAACCAAAAAAAACCCCAACCCACACGTTCCCTTCGTTGTTTCAATTAACTGGAAAACTCCAATTAATTGGAAAACTCCAATTAATAGCAAGGAAGAGGCGGCGGGAGCTCCTGCACTCCTGCCTTGTGGTAACTCCTTATTTCTTTGCAGGGTGGACTGGAAACCCAGAAGATGCGGAGAAGCAAGACCGAAAAGCCATCTCGGCAGCAAACGAGCCCGTAAGCATCTTCCCCCAGCAGCCGAATTTAATTTGGGGTGTCCGGGGCTGCCGAAGGCGCCTTTGTAGGCTCAGGGCTGAGCTCAGCTCCAGCCCGGCCTGGCCTCGGGATCCGGGACCCACCAAAACGGGGGGACAGGGAGAGCTGCTTTGCTTGGAAAAAAAAACTAATTAGCCTCCAGACATGCGGCAAAGTTTCGGAGTTAGTCAAATGTGGCTTTCTTTAATTAGCAGTAGAGGCTTTGGGCAGAGGGCTTGGAGACTAAGCCTTAAAAAGTAATTTTTACAGGTATAAAAAGAGTCAGAAACTTTACGTTGGCTGTCATTAAATAAAATAAATTCGGGAAATATTTTGGATAAGCTGACCGTCCAACAAGAAATCTATCGGTCAAGCGCATTTAACTTTCCTGAATTAAACCTCTGGCTTTTCCAATAGCCTTACAGGTCAAACAACTCGTGGGAGAATTTATTTTGCCCCGTAAAAGTATTTCTAAAACTCTCGTCTTATTAATTTTCAGGAGAATTTTGTTTCTTTTTGAGAATACTTTCAGTTGCAGTATTTTGAGGTATTTTCAATTATACTTAAATCTTTGCAAAAGTTCGGGGGGAAAAAAAAAGGGAAAAATATTGATAGAAGTTCTCTGGAAATGAGCAACAGAAATCCACCCAGCACCGGGAGGTCCCTTAACCAAAATACTCCATTTGTTCCTATTCCATCCATTTGTTGGGAAATTCAATTAAGCCTGGCTGCCTTCGATGATTTACATAAACCCTCTGTCCGGGAGACTTTAATAGGTTTCTTCTCTGGTTTTCAACGTTGTTATTAGAAATCCATAAAGCAGGGGAGGGCCAGGAAATTAAATTTAAAGGTACCTCATTACGGCACAACTGCTTTCCTATCTCCGCACCGCCGCGGACGGACGCGAGTTTAGGCAGACGGAGAGAAACACATGGCGACAGGAAAAGGCTGAGTCCCCTCAGCAAGTGGACTTGGCAATCCTGTCGAAATGACCTTTTAGTTCCAAGTCTAGCAAGCAGCTTCCTTCCCACCCCAGCGGTGGGCTCTCAGAGTCAGCAGGGATGGGGGGGATCGGGTAAAAAAGAGGGAGAAAAGGAAAATCGTGCGAGTGGTAGAGGTACGTAAGTAGAAAGCGTCGGTTGCATTATTATTATTAATATTTTTTTAAACTAAGTATGCATTGGGAAAGGCTGAAATGGGGAGGGGGAGGTTTATTCCAGAAGGCTTTCCCATTTTTTAAGCCGAGCGGGATTTCTCTGCGGGAAGACGGAGCTGCGACGCGGCCTCTTCTAATTCCCGGGTCCGTGGCGCAGGTTAGTCGGTTTAGTCAAACAGATAAATAAAGAAGTGATGCTAATGATGAAGAGTCGGGTCAGCGAGTGAAAAATAGTCAAAACTTCCAGCAGAGAAACAGGCGGGTGGGGAAGGGGAACACGAGCAACGCGGCTTTGCCTCCCGTCTCTGTTTTAAGGATTTTTGGAAGATGGAGCCTGAAATTATGATGAAAAATTAAGGAGAGGGGAAATAAGCAGATCTGCTGGCCCGGACAGAGAGCCGGCTGGCAGTTATCACCCAGGAGCCTGCAGCTGAGGAGGAGGAGAAAGTATTCTCGGGCAGCTACATGTGGGAAATTATAAAAGACCAACACGTTACGAAAAACGCCTCCATCTCCGGGAGAGCGCCGAATCCAGCACTCACTTACCTGTTCGGGCCTTTCCTCGCTATATTTTTCTTTTCTTATTATTTTTTGTTGTTGTTTTTAAGCAAACGCTTCCCCTCCCCCTTAAAAATATCGGGGAAAGAAATAAATAAACGGCAGCCCCTCTCCTTCGCGGAGGCATCCTTCCACCACTTGTTACAGACGGGAAAATCTACCCCAGCTCCGGCTGATTTTAGTTTAGTTTTTAAGGATTTTTTTGATTTTGCTTATATTTTATTAAAAAAAAAAAATCCTAGGGACTCCTTCTGGTTGAACGTTAGTCTGGCTTAAGAGCGAGGGTGCTGTAAATTAATTTTTAACCAAAGGGCCATTGTGTTAGCAAAGGGGAAACACCCCCCCCACCTTCCCTCCCCCTGTCTAGACAAAATCACTGTTTTGACGGCAAACTGCAGCCTTTCCCCTCTCCTCCCGAATTCCTGCTTGTTTGCCACCTCCTGCTAGAAAGCAGGGAGGGGAGTTTAATTTTTATTGATTTGTTTTACCCACCTTCGACTTCTCGTGCTGTTTTAGCATCTTTAGACCTGCCTAAAGATGGAGCTTCCTGTCGGAAAAAAAAAAAAAAAAAAAAAGACTTTATATTCTCTTTGACTTCCCCCCGGTCCATCAGCAGGTTCCAGCACAACGGGCACCTCAAAATCCCCCTCGGCAGCGTCTGCCCCAGCCGGTGCGGAGCCCCATCCCCGGGGAGAGGCTGGGGGGGCCTCGAGGGGCACCCGAGAACCTGCGGAGTTGGTGGGTAAAGCGGGGAATTGCTCTTCGGCGTGGCTCCCGCTCAAGCCGGGGGGGTGGCAGGGGGTTCCAGCCCATGTTCCCAGGCAGGACTCCTCATCTGAGCCCGTGGAGCGGGGGGGGGGGACACGGGGGCGGGCAGGGCTTTTCTGGGCTGCCCGGGTAAGGGGGGGATCCCAGGCAGGTGGAGGGGAGGCGGCAGGACCCGCAGCCCTGGCTGCTCGCCGCTCATTTCCATCCGCAAAGGAGGTGCGGGAGGGATGGGGGGGGGGGCAACCTTTCTTCCCCCCCCCCCCCCCCCCTCCCCTCCCATTTTGCAATAGGGCGGAGGGCAGGGAGGGAGGAGAGGCGGCCGGAGGAGCGGGCGGCTGCCCCGCCGCTGCCAGGGGAAGGAGCGGGCTGGGGCTTTGCAAAAAAAGGTATTTTGGGGTAAAGTGGGGGGAGGTCTCTGCCGTTTATCTGTTAGAAAACGCGTCTGCAGCGAGCTCACCAATCCGGGGCGGCCGAGGCTGCCGAGACCATCCCCTGGTGTCAGTTTTAATGGGAAACCTCACTGCTTTGCGGGAGGGGGAGGAATTTTTTTTAATATAAAGACCTGCAGCTACCGCCGGCTTTCCCCTCGCCCCTCCCAAGCAGTTTGCTCACATCTCTATTTCCAACCTTCCTTTTTTTTTTTTTTTTTTTTTGGGTGGGGGGGGTATTTTTGGGAAAGCCCTTTGCGGAGGTGAAGCGGGGGACTGTGGCTGTGCCAAGGCATGAAAGCCCAGCCCCCAAAATAAAAAATAGAGAGGAGAAAGAGTCCTGCGGAGAACTGGTGCCCAGCAACTTGCCGTGCACTTTGCCTGCAGGCTGCACACGTCTACAGCGAATATTAAATACTTTATATTGATTATTAAACGCAAAAACGCCGCGGCACTATCAGGGGAGGGAAGAGGACCTGAGCCCCGGTCTGGGGTTTCCTGCTGTAGCGCCGGGATCCGCGGAGGGATGAGCCTGGAGGTGACACGGAGCACCCCAATGACCAGGGACACCCCCCTTCCCGACTCCTCCTCGCCCTTCCAGGGGCCAAACCGGAGCTGGAGTCGGGCCGCTCCCGCGGAAAACCCGCGCTCCGCGGGCTGCGGCCCTGCACACGCGTGGGGCTGCAGGAGGAGTGGGGGGAGCAGCAGGCAGAGCACCCCCCCCTCTTCCTCCCCCGGTGTGCTCCCCCTATTCCGACTCAGCCAACTTCTTTATCCTCCCTCCTCCCGCAGGAATTCAAGTTCTTGGCCGGTGGCTGGATGGGGACCCTCCTCCCGGGCCGGCAAAGCTGGGGCTGGGGGGGTCCCCAATTGGGGGGGTTGCTTGAGGGTATGTCCAGCACAGAGGAAAGCCGTGTTTTCCCAGGAAAACGGGGCCCAGCCTATTTGCTCTCTCTCCAGAAAGGATTTATTCGCAAGATTAAATGCCCGGCAGCGTAGGACAATTCAACGATCAGCGCGAATTAATTGTGACTCTGTCTTTAAGGAAAATGATGGTTTGTGGCACAATCCTCTGCAGGGCTGACATTGCAAAGAAGATCAGAAGCCAAACCCCAACCGCCCCGGCGGGCTTCCCATGGCTGGAGGCACCGTTTCCAAAACGGCTCGGACTGAGAGTATGGAGAAAAGGGGAAATTTGATTCTTCGTTAGGATTTAATAATCCAATTTTTTCACGTGTAACACACCTTCCCTTCTGGAAATGAGCCTGCGGGCACGGAGTGGTGTTGGAAACCAATTAAACCTTACAGCAGTAAGAGATATTTTGCAATCGCATCCGGTTCTATATTCGCAACACATTCTCAAAAATACAGAAATACACCGATTTAACTAGCTAATAATGGATAATAATGGGGGGTGGGAAGGAAAAAACAAGGAGAAGGGGGATTTTGCAGATTTTGGAAACCATAAGCATAACCCAAAACTCCGTATAGAAAGAAAAGATCCCAAAACAAACTCAGTCAAACCTCTGCTGTAAAACCACCGAAGAGAGGGCGCACATTTCCGAAAGCTCTGAGCCCCGGAGGGTATTTGTCCCCTTCCAGCCGCCTCCAGACCGACGCACCCGCCCCGACGGGACTGACCTGGCGCAGCGCGCAGGACCCGCTCCCCGCACTTCTCGGAGCCGCAGCCGGGGGCTGTGAAATTGGGGTCTTTTTCCCCATTTAATTACCTTCCTGCCTCCCAACTCCTATTCCAACCGATTCCCCGCTTGCTCTCGCAGCGGGCCTTTGCAAAGAGTCCTTAATTAAAAAAAAAACACCTTTTTTTTTTTCCCTCCAGGGTCCGATCCTGCACTGCGGTCCCTCGGAGGGGACTTTTCCCTTCAGCCTCGCCCCCTCCTCTTCCCCCAGCGACCGAAGTCCGGACCAAATTTGCACACTGATCCTGCCGTTCCAAGGGTCACCCGTGGGTTCTTCCAGCGAGCCGGGGAGCAAAATCAGCGTGTGCCCGAGGGCCACCGGCCGTGACCGTCCCCCTCCGACCGCCGGGCCCGCTGCAGCCCCGGCCCCGCTCCCTGCACTTGCTCCCTCGTCGTTACCGTCTCCTCGTCACCGGGAGTGGGAACAGGAAGGATAAATGGGAACAGGACTTTTAAAGGAAAAGTCCAGGAGTGAAGATCTGACCTTTTTTTTTTTTTTTTAGCAAAAACCTATTTGTCGGAAAAGCTCCAAAGAAAAGGCAGCCGGATCCTGCGGGCTGCGCTTCTCGCAGGGAAGAGGGTAGGGGATGTGGTCATCCCTTGGAAAGGACCCTGGCCCCTTTCGAGAGGTTTTCTTCTGGAAATACTCGAGGGATGACAAATGGACCTTGGCAGGGAGAGGGCTCAGGGCGTTATCACCGCCCGGGGGGAGCGGCTGAGGGGCTCGGACTGAATACCCACCGTTAAGGTGGGTGGGATGGGGGCTTTGCTCTCTTTTACTCCCTGCCAAATCCCGACAGTTGCTCCTCGACTTGATTTCGGAGTCGGCGACTCCGTTCCCCTCCCCACCCTGATGGACTTGACTAAATTTACTTCACTTTTCGCGTTTTCGTGCTAAAACCCCGAGACTACGACCGTGCGGGGCCCCGGGGCAGTGGGTGCCGGGGGTGGGGAACGCGCAGTGAATTTTGCTGCAAGATGCAAATCCCATGAGAAACAACCCCAAACCGCTGCCTCCCCAAGTTTGCTGCCGGCAGGTATTAACGTGCTGGAGGAGACCGGCCCCGGGCCGAGCATCCCAGTCCCGGTCTGGTCTGGCAGAGCACGGGGCATCCCCGGCGACAGCCCTTGTGCCTCCGGTTCTAAAAAAAAAAACAACCCTTCCTTGTAAAAGTCACTTTACATCGTCTGAGCCTGAAAACTACCAGGTAACAACTTTTTACGACCCGGCTCCCAGGACACAGTTTCATTTCATTCCTTAACTCAACTCTCTGTCCCTTTCTCTGCTGGCTGCGTTTCCCAGCAAGACATCCCGCCGGGTTTAGCATGAATTTAAACACTCAAACCTTGCAACGAGAGCTGAGTCACGACCCGGCCTTAAACCGCAGAATTTTCAGACCATCTGGAGTTGAACTCTGATTCCAGCCGGGGAGATTTTCGGCTTTTTAAAAGTCCTTGGGATCTCCATGATGGTGGGGACAGCCCCTCCACCAGCAGCGGCTCCGGTTTCTGCAGGAAGGTGCCGAGGCTGGTTTGTCTCCAGTTTCCCGGCCCTGGGACATCCCAAGGGCCACTTTGCTCCCGTTTAGGCCCAGCTGTCCATGCAGAAAAATCCCAAACCAATCCCAGCCTGAAACAGCTGGAGATGCTCCACAGAGGTGTTGCTTTGCTGGTCTTGCTGGGTTTCCTTCTAATTACTTGTGCATTTTGAAGTTCGAAGCAGGAACTTGGTGGGGAGAGGAGGAGGTGGAAGAAGGGGAAAATGGCACTTGAAATCCAGTCAGGGAAAAAGCAAAAGAGCAAATCCATGGCTTAACTCCCCTTGAAAGTGGATGGATGTGAGGTGAGCCCTCCTCTCCCCCTTGCCCCCCCGGTCCTTGTCCGGGGACCTTCGCCCCTCGGGTTTATGATTCTCCTCTGCGTAGTGTCAGCGTTTCACGCCCTTGATGACACAGCCTCCCCTTCTCCAGTCCCTCTGAAGGTTTGGACTCAAAATAGAGCCAAAAAAAAAAAAAAAAAAAGACTTCTCCAGCTCTGTGATTGTTCCTAGTGCTTGGGAGGTGGTCTAGGTCTGCCTGCTAGTCTGACAGTCATTCTTTAGATAAAATAATATAATAAAATTCAAAGCCCCCAAAATCAAGAGGTGAGTCACAAAAGCAAAATGAGACTGTGGATCCCAGCCGCAGAGCTCAGCGTCCCTCCCCTCTGACAGAGCAAAGGCAAGTTGTGGCACCATCCTGAAACCATGTAGTTCAAATCCATGGGAGATGGGGGCCTTTTAAGGTCTCTTCTCCCTACCCCACCCCCAGAGCCACTGCCCCTCATATATTATTTTTACTAATGTGGTGGGATTTTTTTTTTCCTGCCTTTCTTGGAGGAGGAGGAGGGATTTGTGCAGCCAGATCCGAGGAATTTGGAGAGAGAGAGAGAGAGACAGATCCCCCTGTTGACTAGAGAGATGTTGTTCTTGGGATTAGAGATGTCTGACCTTGAAGGTCGCAGGTCACGGTCTTGAATAAGGAGCAGGAGTGCGAGGTTGGGATTGAAACTTGAGGTGCGTCTGCCAGAGATCACAGGGAAAAGTCTTCCAAACAAAGAGGAATGCCTCAATCGGGGTGAGAAAAGACAACTTCCCCAAGAATTATGGGCTCCTTCTGGATGGTTGCATACCTGCAGACCCCCCAAAAGATGCTGCATGGCTGAGGGAGGGCGGAAAGGAGGGGAGAAAGGAGGGGCAGGATGGCTGAAGCCAGAAGGCCCCATTATTTATTGCTATTTGCATTCTGGGCAGGCCCAGAGGCCGCAGCGCTGGCGGTTTTATGAGGATAGAGGGAAAATGATAGAAAGAACATCCCACCATTGAGGAAGCCTTGAGGTGGAGGGCAGGGAGTGAGGAGGATGCCCAGAAGCATCTTTGCAGGAAGGGAAGAAAGGAAGAGATTCCCCAAGGGCAGCGAAGTAACACAGAGGCACAGCAGGAGATTGGATCTCGAATCTGTGTCCAACACAACAACTATGAAAGTGTCTGTGAGATCCCATGGAGCTTTGGGGAGTCAATCACAGCTGTATGCCTCATTTTCTCTCCAGGAATACCAGTCAGAGGAGCAAAGAGCACTTCAAGCCTTGTCTCAGGGTAGAAAAGGTAGAACAGACTACAGAAAACTTATTTCTCTGCTGGGGTCCCCATTCAAACAGGGAAAGCAACACATTTAACGGTCCAGAGACATTGGGCTTCTACCCATGGACCCCACAGATGAAGGGTTGTGCATGTCTGCCTTTGGGTACCTGTGCATGGGCTGTGCCCCTGCTCTGTCCAGGGGATGAGGTTGTGCGGGTGGTATGAGCAGGATCACAGCACGATCCTGCTGATGTCCCCTGCTGAAGGCCTGCACGTCCCACTGAGACCAGCCAGCACCGTGCACTGCTGGCAACAGATCCCTCAGGCCATTCGGCGTGGCATTGAAGTCCATGTTCACATACATGCCGGTGAATTGCCTGGGCCAAGAGGAACGAAGCATACAGGAAAGTGAAGATCCAGGACTTTCAACACTGCCTCAGCCCACCTCCCTGAAGCCCCAGCATTTGAACAAGTTCAGCTCCAGACCCTCTGCTGATGTCAATATGGCCTAAATGACCTCAAGGATAAAAAGCCCTGACTCTGTTTCAAAATTTTTTTGAAGAGAGCAATGAGGACCTCATCGTATCACCCGTGCAAACCATGCACAGAAAGATCCATAGTAACGCTCCCCAGGCTTGCTGTGATGCTTAAGCCCATCCTTAGCACCTTTTCCTTCTCATTTTTGGGCCCGGTGGTGGGGAGGGGAGGGAGAGGGTAGGGGAGAGAGCAGCCCCCTGCCCCGGGAGCCGCCCCGAGCGACGCTAGAGGGAGCCCCGGGCTCAATTAATTAACGAGCCGGAATTAACCGAGCGGGGAAAAACATCGGATCTGGGAGAGAAAGTGAGAATTAATTTACCTGTGCTATTACTGCCATTTCAAGCTGTATTTATGCCGATATAGATAAAAAAAAATCCCCCCGTGCGTAGCAGCGAGATGACACTAACCCGAAACGCCGCAAAGGAAACGACTTTGTGCGTTAGTGATCTGATTCGGGGCAATTTGGGCTCTAATTGATTTAAACGGCTGTCAAACCTGCTTTCCACTCTGCCTAGGTATTTATTCTTCACTTTGAAGCTTTCGAGGGAAAACAGAAGGCATCAATCTGTCTCCAAAACGCCTTTTTTTATGCCGGTATTGATTTTCGAAGTGCCTCTGGAGGAAGGGGAAATGTAAGGAATAAACGTGAAGGAGTTCAACATTTCCCAGCCTGGCCCAGCCATAAGCTCACGCCCAGGGAGGCCAAAGCAGAGCTGCTCTAGGGAGGTCCCCAGGCCTGATCCAGAGTCTGCTGAACACAACAGGACCACAGCCAAGAGGCCACGGGAGAGGGTTGCAGAGGCCGGGGCCACCCTTGGGTCCCAGCTGAGTGGCTGCAGCAAAGTCCCCTGTTTTTTGGGGTGCTTGTAGGCTGCTGTCTGCATGCAGAAGGGTGGTCTGCAGACCCATCCTGGGCCCCAGCCTCAGTTTCCCCCCTCACCTTCCTCCGTCTGCAGCCTTTCCCACACCGTGCAGAGCTCTGCTGCAGGTCCAAAGCCTCCTGAAGGCAATGAGGGGCTTTCAGGGGTTGTAGCAGACTTAAGCAGAGCTCCTGTGGGTGAGGAAAGGGGAAAGCAGCCCCAAAACAAGTTTGCACAGTGCGGTGGGTAGGCTGGAGCTGTGTGGTGGGTGAGCTCAGGGTTGAGTGTGAGCAAAACTGAACCAAAATGGAGCTCAGCAGAAACGAGGTCATAAAAGCTGCTGTTGGGCTTATTTATTATCATTTTAATCTTATTAGCATCCCATTCAGTTGCTCTTTCGAGAATAAAACACTGATATTGTGTATTTATCTTGACAGAAACCAACCAACCTTAATAAAAATGAATCACCCGATAAAGCAAAAAGGGGAATCAAACCTTTCTGAAGTTTTAGATTGTCTTTTTAATTAACTACTCTCATATTGCTTGAGTATGTAGGAGGGGGGAAACTAGAAAGTAGCAGAGATTATGTAAAGGATTTACTGTATCCCATGTCCTAGGTGTAAATAATGCTCCTGTTAATTTAAAACCAAGGCTGTCTGTCTTTACGACTTCACTGCACTCCCATTAGCTCTATCTTTATACAGTGTCATGGGTGCAAATAGATTGGGTTGAAAACTTCCCCCAGAGCCACTTTAAAGTGACTTCTAATCTTTCCCTTTAGTGGTGTTAATTCAACTTCACAAGAGTGTTTGAAGCACCATTAGGCAGAGAAATGGACCTTCTCTCCTGCTGGTGCCCTTATCCAAATAGCAACGTTACAAAAAAAAAAAATCTGTTTCATATCAGGCCAAGTCTCTGGGGCTCCAGAGAGCAGCTGAAGGAGACGTGGGCTTCCTTTTTATGAGACTTAAATACATAAAGGATTTATGCTTTGCATTTCTGTATCACCGCCCTGTGGAGGTCTCCAAGCACCTTGGAAACCTCCTGCCTCGCACCATGCGGGACGAGTGGCAGCAGCTGCTGGAAAGGGGACAGAGAAAGAGCCAAGGACAGCCAGGGAAAGAAAAGAATCTGTGTAACCTTGGCTGGTTATATGGTGGCATGCTGCTGGGGTGGGTTTTTTTACAGCAGGACACCAAGGAAGGGTGGAAAGTGAGGTGCTGGGAAGCCCTACGTATTTTGTGGTAGGCCATGGTCACTTCTATACGCCTGTCAGGCATCCTAGGAGTGAATGATGGGGGTGAGAAGACGTCATGGAGTTATCTGTCATCAGTGGGAATGTGGCTGGGCACTACCAAGAAGGCAGTGTACAAAAGCTGTGAGACCCAGAAGCAGCGGTGCATCGGGCAGAGCAAGTTTTGTCACACGTGTCAGCCCAGAGCACCATCCAGCTCCACTTCCAGCACCAAACCCAGCTTCCAGCAAGGTCCAGGAGCAGATATATAGGGGAAAAGGGGCGTGCACAGAGTACACCTTTGCTGAGGATAATGTCCCAGCCTCTGGCAAGCAGCAGGATAAGAAACTTTCTGACCTGGTGGCTCTGCCTGGACAGTCATGATTGACGAAGTTGGATGTGTCCTTCAGTAACCTATTGGATCCCTTTTGACTCATTTACAATTTTGGCTTCTACAGCCTCCAGTAGCAGTGAGTTCTACAGTATAAGTGCACATTTTGTAAGAAACAACCTGTCCGTGCTCTGAAACAGTGAATAAGTATTCCCCTGGACCCTTCCCTTCACCTTCCAGGCTGGGACAGACCTCTATCACCCTCCACCTCAACCATCCCTCTCTTCCTGGCAGCTTAGTCAGCAATGGATAGTGTGGTCATCCCAAGTTTAGACGGAGAAAATATTTTATTACAGGACAGTCTGCCTCAGGAGAGCCAGATTGTCCCTGGGGTCTGGCAGGTGCAGGGATTACAGCCCAAAAGGAAGGTTTGCAAGGTCTCGAGATGCGACTTTCTCCTGTCCTCCAGGAGAGGGCAACCCCTGGCTGGAACTGAACTGAGAAGCGCTGGTTAAACAGAGATGCTTGGGAGGATTTTCCTCTTTCGCTGCTCCTTCCAAGCAAAAGCTCAAATTACTGTGATGGAGGAAGGCTGTAAAACGGAAAACACAGATGGGGGAACTTATGGGGAGTGTGGGTTTGGGGCAGCCTGTGTTTCTTTACACAGTGACATTCAGTAATACAAACGGGCTCTACTCACGAAAAGGAAAAAGCAAAGTTAAAAATAAACTGGCGTTTCTTTTGAACCAGTCCGAGCTGTATGCTGGGTGATCCAGTCATAAGCATATCTCACCATTTATTTTCATCAGGCTTGTGTTCAATTCTTCTTTAATCTTCTCCCTTTTTAACGACCCAGACAGAAGATGCAGGTGTATGTTGGGTAAAACAAGTTGATCTGTATGTAGCTTCTCTCTCAACCTCCTCCAAATATTGATTTCCACCACATGTGCTGTTTTATTTATCCAATACGTTCTCATACGAGCAAGTGTGTTCTTGACCTGCCCTGTGGAGACAGGCTGGTGAGCAAGACCCTGGCAAAAGTTTATTCCAGGTTTTATTCTCTATCATCGAGCGACACAGATCGAACAGCTCAGCCTCTTCTCTGTCTCATTTTCCCCATCTGCCAAATAAGGATCATGAACCACTAACATTTTGCAAGATGCCACATTGCAGAAGCTGTGAATTAAACATAATTTTGTTCAGATGTCCTCTTTCCTTAGAGGGCGGTGAAGATCCAAGCCAGTATTTCAAATATGTTTTACCCCACATGTGAGAGGTGTCTCGCGCGTTTCAGTGAAGCTACTTTTGAACGTGGCCTTAACTTTGCACTTGAAGGTGTCCAGGAGCTGGTGGGAAAGGAAGGTGGGGAGAAGAAAGGGGGTCAAAACGCTTCTGAATAAAGAAACCACCCTCTCAAGGAGGGCTGTTCAACATCTCAGTGACCTCCCAGCTACTTCCAGAGGGAAGGTTTGGAAAACCTAATGTACAAGTATTGGAAGAGAAGTGGGTATCCCGCCAGGCCACTTCAGCCTGGTGAGGATGTGTGGCTCAGAGAAAGAATATCTGGGAAAAAAAAGAACAAAACCTTGTTAAAATAGTCCTTGGACCATCCTGTTTCTTGCTTACAGTTAACTACAGAAAGAAAGCAGGAATGAAAAAAAAACCCACTCAAGTCTGGGAGAACTGGAATGTGGAGCTTTTTGGCAGAAGCCGAGCAGGAGAAGTTTCCAGAAGAAACAACATGAGTGAGAGGATTATTACGAAAGGCCAGAGTGTCAAATCTGTGCTGGGAGTTAAAAGGAGCCCATAAAATCCACTCACCAGAAATGGAGCCAGAGCAAGGTCTGGAGTTAACTCCTTAAAGTCTATGAAACAGTGATAACCATCAGGAGTGACTTACCTTCTGCGAGGTGCAGAGTCTGGGCAAAGTCCCATCTTAGCCATCACCCAGAAAGCTATAAAGAGGAAAAAGGCAGATCAAGCAGGTTGATGAGTGCTTTATGCAATGCAATAAATCCAATGTCCAGAGCAGCTCTCTAATTTAAAGTTCCTTTTTCATAGCCATTTATAATGATTCTTTCAAAAATAAAAGAGAATCGTAACAACATAATCCAGTTATATTATAACAATATAATCCATATGCACCTAATTTTACCACTATTATTAATAAAAATTATTGCACTGCAGTAGCTATGTGAGGCCAAGCCCTACTGGGGACTTGCAAACTGATTGCAAAGTAGGAAAATAAAAATTCCAATGGCTTTTAGTGTTTTTCCCTGTTCATATCCTTTGCAAACACTTAGCAGTGAATCCCTGCAAGCTACGCAGCAGTTTCTCCTCTTCTGTATAAATGCAATGAGTCCTTGCAAATATTTCAATACTTACTAGCGTAAAGAAGTAAAGTCTGAAGATAAAATTCAGAATATTGCCTAAATGATATGTGAAAGTGGCTGCAAGACCGGAGTGTATCCTGTTCCTCGCTTTCACGGTGGACAGGGCAAGAAATGATGGGTTTAGATCACAGCTAAGAAGATTTGTATTACACATTTTCAAAGATTTTGTCTTTGCGAGGAACAGAAAGGGTGGATTTGGAGTCTGAACGTGGTGAGGGATGCCGGACACTGGGTGGGTATGGGCCACAGTAATAACGTAAAACTGTCTGAGATCATGTGGCAAGGTGAGACTGAGACTCCAACCTTGCGCAGAGGGCACGAGATCCATTCTTACAGCTCTCACCTCCTGCTTTCCTTCCAGAGTGCTTTTATTGGCCTCTGATCCCATAAGCCAGAAGCAGCTGATTAGTAGATTACAGACCAGCCCCGACCTGTCCCCACTTCCCCTTCTGCTTCTGGCCTTTGGATCCTGACCCTGCTCTCCAAGAGTGCCAGATGAAACCTGTCTGGAGGGAGCAGGAGGCAGGATCTGGCTGCACGAGTCCTGTCCTCCGTGCGCAGCTTTGGCTCGTCAGCACAAATCCAGGAAAACGAGAGAAGCAGGGTCCAGCAAATCACGAAATGTTGATTTGAGAGTTGCTAGTAATTCAGTCTTATTTGGATCACAGGTGTTCAGAGGCATTTTGGAAGAAAGAAGAAAGCATGTGGCCAACGTTTCTCCAAGATTTTGGGTGCTCCCCTTGCATGGCAGGTGCTCAGCCAGAAGAAATGACTCGAGTTTGGTACACACCAGAATAAACATCGTGTCTCCGACTTGGAGAGGCAGAGCTTAAAGGGACAATCAAACCGAGATGCCTTGAAAAGACAGGAACAAGTGTAACACGGAAGGAAAGGCAAACTAATGAAAGTCAGAATGAATTTATGAGGCACCTTAATGAAACACGTAGACAGGCAGAAGACAAATCCGTGATGTTTAAGCTTTTAAGTCTGCACATAGTATGGAACTCACACGACTAGAAAGGTAATAAATTTCGTAGCAAATGGACAAGATCATATTTGCACAGAGAAAACCTTTGCCCAAAGCAAGCGTGTGTGGTTAGTGAAAGATTCAATTAGGCCATTTAATGCCAGTTGCACAACTGTCTTGTTCAAAGACTTGTACTATGTTCTGTCAAAGGTTGCACCCCTTAGATGGCAACATTTATGGATTAAAGCCGAGCAGCTTTGCTCTGCCCGACAGATGGGTCTTGTTCCTTTGATGAGAAAGATCACAGAGAAAATGATAAACAAATCATGTCCAACTCCATACCCGTAGTGACAGAACATCCATAATAAATGTTACTTTTTACTTAATTACCTCGAGAACGCTCAGACAACGCGCAGCCTCAACGCGGGACACGGAACCCCCGAGCAACGATTGGCATTTATTGGCCGTCCCGCAGCAGCACCCCTGCCCGGATGCGCATCGGAACCCCCACCGCCCTGCTCGGCAGGCCCGGAGCAACCCCCCCCCCGGTGTCAGCAAGGACTGACAGCCCGGGGAGCCCCCCCGGCCAGCACCGGGCTCGGCTGCTGCAGCAGCGCCCCCCCCCCTCCCGGCGCCCTCTTGAACCCGGAGCCGGCAGCACCGCGGAGAGCTCCGCGCCCCCCGGCGGGCGGGCCGCGCTCCCGGCCGAGGGCGGGGGGCTCGGGGCACACCTGGAGTTCGATGTATGGATGCATATATGCACACACACACGTATATGCACACACGCACACGTATATGCACACACACACGTATATGCACACACGCACACGTATATGCACACACACACGTATATGCACACACACATGTATATGCACACACACATGTATATGCACACACACACCTATATACACACACACGTATATGCACACACACATGTATATGCACACACACACCTATATGCACACACACGTATATGCACACACACATGTATATGCACACACACACGTATATGCACACACACACGTATATACACACACACGTATATGCACACACGCACGTATATGCACACACACATGTATATGCACACACGCACACGTATATGCACACACACACGTATATGCACACACACACATATGCACACACACACATATGCACACACACATATATATGAACACACATGCACACACACATATATGTGCACACACGCACACACGCACATATATATACACACACATATATGCATACATATATGCACACACACATATATGCACACACACACATATATGTACACACACACGTATATGCACACATGCACACATATATGCGCACACATATATGCACACCCACACATGTATATGCACGCACACACATATATGCACACACACATATATGTACACACATATATGCATACATATATGCACACGCATACATATAGGCACACACACATATGCACACACACACATATGCACACACACACATATACGCACACATGCACATATACATGTGTGTTCATAACTATATACATGTCTGTGTGTGTAAATACACACACGTGTATGTACACACACATATATATTTGAGCACACATGTATATACGCACACGTGTGTGTGTGCATCATTCCGTCTGGGCATTGACATCCACAGCTTTTCTGAAGGATGTTTGGTTGTAGCTGCGCTGGCTCGTGGCAAAGCTCCACCTGTCCCATCAAGGGTGGGGTGGATTCTCCCTTTCCCACGAGGTTTGGGGTTCTTCTTTCCCAAGTTGATCCTCTAAGAAGTGTCCACAGCGAAAGTCTGACCCTCCTCCCTGTGCCAGGCAGCGAACACTATGGACGGGTATGACCAACAAGAGCTGTGCTGGTTGTGAGTCCTCATCAGTCCAGAACTGGGAAAAGTCTTCCCTGCTCTGAGTACAGCCACGCTTTCCTGAATCGTAGAATCATTTGGGTGGAAGAGCCCCTCAAGATCATCGAGTCCAACCGTTCCCCCTGCACTGTCAGGGTCCCTAAACCATGTTCCTCAACACCAAATCCACACGGTTTTTCAACACCTCCAGGGATGGGGACTCCACCACCTCCCTGGGCAGCCTGTTCCAATACTTCACAACCCTCTCTGGAAAGAAATTTTTCCTGATATCCAACCTAAATTTCCCCTGGCATAACTTGAGGCCATTCCCTCTCATCCTGTCATTCCTAACGTGGGAGAAGAGACCAACCCCCATCTCCCTACAACTCGCTTTCAGGTAATTGTAGAGAGCGAGAAGGTCCCCCCTGAGCCTCCTCTTCTCCAGACTGACCAGTCCCAGCTCCCTCAGCCTCTGAAGCAGCACAGACGTTAAGTGAACCCAGTTTTTGGGCTGATATTTCACTTTTCTTTCCCACATTTATTTATTTATTTGTAGTCTGTGTGCAGCTGCGTGAAGCCACCGTGCAACAGGACAGACTCACCATTGTCTTAAACTGCAAGAATAAAGTAACACCACCAGCTTGAATGACAAAAGTAAAACAAAGATAATAATAAACCAAATAATATTAATGCTAATAATATCAATGCTAATGCTAATAATATTCACTCGCCTTAAGCGGTATTTAACACAGAGGTACAAAACCCATAATTTCTTCCCCCAGAGGGGGGAAAAATTCCAGAAACTCGGTGGTAAAAATTAAGATAACGAGTGCTGCGATGTATTTTTGCTTTCTACAAGCTGATCAGGTGCGTCTGCAAACCTGCTCCAGGAGAGACCTGCTGCCTGGGGAGTCCCTGCGTGTTTCCTGGAGTTCCCTGGGCGCTGTTGGAAACATCTTTTCGTGCAGCCAAGAGCTGAAAGTGTCTTTGCCAGCCAAGCAGACGTGCGAGGAAAATTGCCAAATAAACAGCGGGTTTATGCAGGCAAGAAGTGATCTTTTTCGGTTTATTCGGTGTGATTTTGTTATTTATTAGAAGTTAAGGATGATACAAAGCGTCAACACGAGATATTATAGCGCAAGGAGAATTCAGATCTTCTTTCCCTTTCACTCGCCATCGGCGAAAGTTGTTTTCTCTTAGCTTTTCCTTGAGAAACCCGAGGCTGCAGGACCCTTCTTCAGGGATAACTTTCTGTTTTTATTTAACTGTGTGTATCCGATTCTTTTTCCTCTTCTTCAGTCAGGCAGCGAGCAAAGGAAAGTCTTGCACACCCAGAGAACCCGGTACGGATAATTGAATTGACCCTGTGGGAAGTTTAACAGCAGATAGCGACAAATAATAGTTTGTAGCCTAAAAAAGTCAGTGTCTCGATCTAGGGAGAGGTTTATTTCTGATTCTGGAAGAATAATAGTGGCTGTGAGTGTGAAACAGTGCAATATTTTTGACAGCTTAAACGGTTAATATAAGCACGAATATTTTTACAGAAATATTTTCGAGGTGGAAAGTTGCATTTTGCAGAATTGTTACCCCCGATATCTCTCGAATACTATTTTTTTAAATGCCTCCTTATTATTTGCTATGTGTGCACGCAAAACAAAAACAGGGAAAAAAAAGGAAAAAAAAAAAAAAGAAAAAAAGAAACCCCAAAACCGAAAACGACAATAATTGAGAGATTTTTACAGAGCTTTTGCAAACGTGCGGTGGCAGCAGGGCCCGGGGTTTGAGGGTTTGCGACCGAAATGGCAGGTGGAGCTTTGGGTTACCTTTTTTTTTGGCGTGAGGGTTATATATTGTAGAGCTGCCTTTGTCCAAAATTAATTAAAATTGGCTTAATCTGCGAGTTTCACTGGTTTAAAAAATTAGGGTGGGTTTTGGTTTTTTTTTTTTTTTTTTCGCTGCTTTTATTAGTTTCTTTTCTTCGGAAAGAAAATTAAATCGGGTGATTTTTGTGCTTCTGTACGTCTACAACAAAAATTCCCCCGGTTCCCCGGGGAAGGCTGGCTCGCACCCTCCCGTCTGCTGGGTGACGTCCCCCCGCACCCTGCGACATCCACGTCCAACTCTTGTCCTTAAGGCAGGAAAACCGCCCCTCGCCCCGCTCCGGCTCCGGACCCGCCGGGGCTGCACGCAGAGCCCTTTCCCGGTCTTTTCCGGCCGGGTGAGCCCCTCAGCCGCTTCTCCGAAGCTTTTTTTTTTTTTTTTCCAGGTCGTTTTACCTGCACACGGTGGGTGCAGAGCACGGACGGGGCCCCCGCTGCCCGTCGGTGCGGGATGTGGCTTTGCCGTCGGGGGACGAGAACCGGGAGCGGGATTTGCCGGGATTACTCGGGACATCAATCCCGATCGTGAGCTCCCCGGGGCAGGGGGGGTCCAGGGCACCCAGCAGCAAGCCGGGCTGCACCCACAGCGTCGGGGGCAGGGGCGTGGAATTATTTCATGTATTAACTGGTCATCTCCCACCCCTTTCCCCACCTGGCTCCTTTCACCGAAGAGGTCCCTCCGTTTTTTCCTTTCCGCGTTTTCCCTGTCGGCCGCGGAGCGAGGAGCTGGGGGGGGGGGGGGGGGCGGATTTACGATCCGACCCGTTGGAAACCGAAGCACCGGGATTTACTGTAAAACGTCGCGGCGGCCTTTCCCGGAGGGGACTGGAGGCGAGAAAGTCTGAGAATGTCACTTAGCCAGAGTTTGTCGCCAAAAAGACGTGCTCTTTTTCGGGCGGCGATAAATTTCCCCTCTGGCACGGAGCAAATTGAACCCCGGCGGGGGGGAGCGGGGGGAGGCTCCCGGGCCGGGAAGGGCTGACTTCGGCAGCCCCTTAATTCCCGGCAGCTTTATCCCTGGAGGTCGGATCCAGCCCCCTGTCCCTAGACAACACCCCCCCCTCCTATAATATGGTTGCCCCGGTGCTGTGAACCCCCCAGTTTTGTCAGTCCCTGCACACACGGGCTCTCTGATGGGAAAGGCATCCTGATTTATATCCAACGCATTATTGGATTGAATTACGCTTCCCGAGAGGTGGAAAGGGCCAGACACACACAAGCACCCCCGGGCAGAGAATGGGAGGGGGCACAGGCCTCTGGGGTGGGCTTGGGTGGGCTCAGCCCCGTGCACCATCCTGGGGCTCCATCACGTAGAGGAGCCCGGGATCATCCTGCTCTGAGCAGAGGGTTCGATGGTGAAGTGAGCAACAGGGGTGAGAAGCGCTCCGGCATGGTAGAGATCTGCAGAGCATGAGGGGAGAGAACAGAGAAACCAGTGTCCACAAATTCCCTCGAGGAATTTTGGTATCTCACTTCTCGTCCCACTTGTGTTTGACATTTGCAGCAGAAGGAAAAGTAAAAAAGAAGAAAAATAAGGAGTAAAACGGTAACTCCCACTGATTGTGGTGTGTTTTTCTATTCTTTAATACGAAACAGGGAGACAGGAGAAAAAAAAACAACAGATCTGGCTGAGCAGAGATCCCTAACTCCTAATTAATTTTTCCTTCCTTCCATGCAGGAGAAAGAACGCATGAACGCATTCTTGGAGGTAGCCAGACATATGAGTGGAGATGTGAAGCCCCCAAGGATCTGGAGTTTGGGGCTGGCAGACCCGTACCCACCACCTCTGCACCGCTCAGCACCAGCGATGCAGCTCTGCTCAGGGCAAGGGCTGCCAGAAGCAAAGCCAGAGATGTTCCTGCCCTAATTCCTGCAGCAGAGGTGGGAATAAAGTGAGCTTCTCATAGAGACTGTGTCTAGAAATTCCACTTATTAAATCAGTCCTGTTCTCCCACGGGATTCTCCTGAGGTCTGCGGTTGCTGCTCAGGCACTGGTGACCTTGCCCCACATCAGCCTGGCAAGCCAAGAAAAGCCACTGTCAAACTGGCCTTTTCATCTCGAGCTCTGAGACAGGAGGGTTTGAGATAGTTGGGTTTTGGAGACTGGTTAAAGAGAACAGTAAAAAGAGGTTTACATTTTGGGAGAAAACAGCCCTCCGAGGTGGATGGTCCTCGAGGCTCTCGGTAGCCTCGTCTGTTGTGCAGCCATTCTTCATGCTCCAGCCAGTGTGACCGAAATGCCTCCTGGTCACACAGCATCTCTTCAGCCTTTTTCCAAATTCTGCTGTTGGCCAGACTGGAGGACCCCACAGATTTACCAGATTTCACAGTGACTCTGGCCTGCTGCTGGCAGATGAGCGAGCTGCTGGGCAGATTTGGGAGGATTGCTTTGCAACTTCAACTATAAATGACATCAGCCCTTATACAGCAGTTCCACAGAGATCTCCATGTAGTTTACAACGGCTGTAAGAGGTGGAAATAAAATTAGAGATGATGGTAAAGCCAGAAGCACAACTCAGACCTCTGAAGTCCCAGGGTAGTATCCCAAGCACTGGGCTCTTGGGTCTCCTGAAATACATTAATTCCTTTATAGCAGCAGCTGTAAATGAAACACAAACAAAATCTCAGGATTTTTATTTAAAGCACTCAGTCTCGGGCTTTGAATTCATGCTGAGAACACAGACAAGCCAACATTTATTTTTGTCTTCAAGAAATCCTAGTCCTGAATGTTCCCCTTTTCTTCTAAAACTTGGGTGGGGAAGGGGAAGAACTGTCTTGATTCTAGGAAGTATTTTGATCAAGAATAGCTACAGTCAAATTCAAACCCTCCAATTATTTTACTAAGGGGATTTTGTAATTCAACTGTTTTACCTCTTTGTGGAATTTTAAGAGGTGGAGCATAGAGGAAGGTGGCAGCAGCAGTGGGATGTAACAAATATCGAAAGCCTTCAGTGCGTTTCCAGTTCTGCTCCGTACATATCACATTGTTTCATGCGTTTGTGTAACTCTAGGTTTAGTGGAATGTGCCTGAATGATGGTTGAGCACAGATGTAGGAAAAGACTGCCAAAAGCACTCCAAGAAAGGACATGGGACTGGCAATAAATAGAGCTGCATCAGCAGGAATGGAGGCTATGAGCCTTGGAATCTCACTCCAGATTTCGCATCCTCTATGGACTGATGATGGCGGGGAACTTGGGAGAGGGACAGGAAACTGGGTGGCTGGTGTCCCAACACCAGGAGCTCAGGCATAGGCTCAGCATTAGATTTAGAAACAATAAAAAGAGCGAGTGGGAAATCAGAAGCAAAAAAATTGAGGGCGGTACAATGGTTTGTGTTAAAAAATACTATGTCCTCTGGTTTGTAGTGATGAAGGCTTGGCCCAGGGCATGGAAAGCACCATGCAGATGGGTTAGGAGAACTGCAATTCCCAGGTGCTGATTGTCCACATTGCAGCCAAATTCAGACCGAGGGGGTAAAGCAGAATAAGCACAACCATAAGGAAATGGTTCTAACACTTTACCGTAAGCTTTCCAGACCCAGGGACTAATAGTGCGCGGAGGATGGCTTGTTACGCCTGACTCTCCCTTCCCTCTCAGAACTGGGACTGTGCACGGCTGTAGGAATGAGCTTTGTCCCTTTTTTCATTTGCCCTGAGCTGAGTCATTGCGGAGGAAAAGCTCATTTGTTAATGAGAACAAAGTGATAAGGTTGAGACCAGAATCTCTCTGGTTGCCAGTTAAAAGCACACATTGATTTCCCTGAGGTTCCTCTAAAAGCCCCAGCTGAGATTCCCAGCCCTGGGGGCCTCATCAGCCCCCTCCTCGCCTGCCCGTGGAGCTGAGGGCAGCAGCTTGCTTGGCTCCAACCATGCCCAGCCCATCTGGCCAGCAAGGCAGCGCCTGGGTCTCTTACTCTTCCCCTGCCAGTGCAATGGGCTGCGTCGGGCTGCACGGGGTGCCCACAAACACCCCCAGCTTTGCATCGCCCGCCCTGAACACAGACAGAGCCATCAGGTGCCACAAAGCTGAAGGTGTGTGATTTTTATGAAAACATTTATTTAGATGCCGGTTCTTTGGTCTGCGTGGGAGGCTCTGTACCTGGGGCACGTTTGCCGCCGTGTACAAACCTTCGCGTTTCTTTGAAAACCCTCCTAAGTTACGGGGCACTCGGGACCAAGGAGTGAGGGAGTTCATGAAAATAGGGATAGAAAAACAAGAGCCTTTATCAGAGACGGCAACATACATTAACCAGGGATTCCCATAAAAATAGCGCTGACCTTCTTTTGCTTGTGAAAACCTTATGTCTGAGGAGCTGCAACACCGCAGCGCTTGTTTCCCCGTTTACACAAAAGCACTTTCTCTTTTAATGTCAGTGGGGAGGAAGGTCCCAGGGCTGGACAAGGAAGGTCCCAGGGCTGGGCAAAAACACGGCTGGGAAGGGCTGGAGACAGGAAAATTGTTTCTGATGATTCTGGAAAAATACACCGAAGCTATCTCAGTGCTAAATGCCGGTGTCTGAATTCTTGGAGGGAGAAATAGGAACAGAATAATTGTTTAGTGCCATCTATATAAGGATCAGATCTTTTCAAGATCTGGGATAGGCTGATATATTTTAAAAGAAGACAAATGTCATTATTTGAAAGTATATTCAGGAAATATTAGGATGTTAAGCACTATTTTATAATCTTGAGGGAGATAGGTGGTTGTTGCAAAAAGGGTGAGCCTTCAAATGACAGGAAACTCTCCCCAACCTGCCATGTAATTCAGCAGAGGAATTTTAACAAGAAGCACCTGCCTGTCTCTTCTAGCTCAGCACTGGCCTTTATGGCTTAACACACATTGTTAAATTTAATCAAGCACATCAGTTTACATATTGTTTCTAATGATTAAACTCTCTATGGCTGGATTTTTACATAGAGGTGAAGGTACTAAGGTGTATTAATTTTTTTTTTTTCAAAAATAAATCAATCAGCCAAAAACATGGGGGCTGTTTGCATGCTGTGTCCTGAATCAGGAACTTGTGTATTCTCAGCACCAGCGTCCACAGCGTCATGCAGACTCTTGAGGAATATCACAGGCCAGAAATGATGAGCTGGTAAAGGCATTTGACTTCACAACTGATCCGCGCTCTGTGTCTGTGTGACACCGGTAGAAGCATTAGCCCAGCAAATGGTCCCCACAGGTAGCCCAGCTCAACCACTCGCACTGCTGGAGGACCAGTACACAGCAGATTGCGACGTGTTTGCCACGATGCATTTCAAACTCGGAAGTGAGGAAACGTTTTGTGCTAACAAACATTCTCCAGGGTTAAAAAATAAGCATCCGAAAAATGGGAGGAAGTTAGTGTTGGAGGGAGAAGGGGAAGGATGGTCACAGCTTGGATATCCCTGGCACAAGGAGGGGATCATGGACCACGCAGCACGTCTGAGGGTGCTGGACTCACTGCCGGTGCACTCTGCGGGGAGCTGGCTCGTGCGTAGTAGGTCCCAGCATGGCCCAAATGCCTCAGACTCACTGACCTCCATGGAGTTAAACTCTTCCTACTTTCCTTTGTTCTTTATTTCTGGATGTCCAAAAACCATGAAATTCCTCTTCTTCCACCAAGACAAAATTTCTTGGTGGATAAAGAGAACAAGTCGTGAAGCCATGAATTCCCACTTCTTTGTCAACTGTCTGGCTCAGTCTCATCTTCACAAGCCCGTGGGGACCACTTCTGGGTGCACACATGAAAGAACACAAGAGCGCACGCTACTTCAGCTCTTGCAGGTCACAAATCTCTTGTCCATCTGAAAGACATTGTCTTAATAGGACGCTGCTGGCACAGGACAGACGGAGAGAAAAGACAGAGAAATTCACCATCGGAGAAGGATTTGTGGGAGGAAGCAACAGCTCCATCCCCAGCGGATCTGCAGCATCGGGTCGGTGTTTCAGTAGCGTCAACCAAGGGATATTGTGGAGGAATAAACAGAAGAAGCTGTAATAAGGTGACACAAAATAGTGGCTCATGCTGTAGAAAGGCTCTGCCTCATTCCTCACAAATGTGCATGAAACGATGGTCCCAGTCTCCTCCGCACTAAACTCGAGGAGATTGCTTTGAACTTTAACCAGTGCAAGGGACGGCGCAATCTCGCTGGTGCACTTTAGGGGAATTGCTATTGATTTATGTCAACGTAAGCCCAGGAGCTGCAGAGGGAGACGGGGAGAAGTGCTGTGGTCAGGCATCTCTGAAGAAGGAACGGCTCATCCTCATCCTCAGGGCCATGTGTGCCCAGCAAGGCCAAATGAGCTGCACCTCAAAACAGCTCCCGGCTTTTCCGTGCATATTTAGATCTTCTGTCCTGGACAAAAGCTGGAAGCTGTTGCTCCCAGACCTCCCAACACTGAGCGAGCCCCTGTGCTTTCCAGCATTACATAGTGCAGGAAAAATGGCATTTAACATAATCTGGTACATTCCACTTCCTGCCTCTCCTGTTTCATGTGGTAAACTGCTAAAAACCAAAATATGTGAGAAAATACTACATTGTTTGGTTGTGTTTTTTTTTTTCCAGGAAAGCCAATGCAACACTTATGTTTCTGATAAACCTTATCAAGTGTGTTCTCAGCTTTGTGTGTGGATGTGACTGTGTATGCAGGTACCTGAGCCGGCTGCTAAAGCAAAAGCAAATTTCTTTTCATATATTTATTTATATTTCTTCATTAATTCGGGGGTGGGGGGCAAGATGAAGGTATACAGCTATTTTAATAGATTAAAGACTTCCCCCCCCCCCCCCCCCGGAAGAGTTTTCTTCCAACTAGCCTTTTCCTGATGGGATTTTCCAAGCCAGAATTGTTTCCTCCTTTCCCTTGTCCGCTAAGAGCCTTTCAGGTGAGCAGTGACCATCCCTCAGTTGTTTACACCCGCAGCTACTGCAACCGTTGCGGCTGGAGAACAACCTCAGAAGCCCCATGTCCCACAGGGTGCTTGGAAACTGCCTGGTTTTCAGCCCGATTAAACTCCTGTGTCTCGTTCACCTCCTTAAAGCATCACTGAAGTATCCTGCTAAACCGAGGCTTTAATGAGGAAAGGAAGCCGTGAGTCCAGGTTATTTTTTTATTAATAAATTGTCGAGTGCTGCTGAAACAGATCCGTGCAAACACAGACCTGCCTCTGCTTCCACCTCTCCAATTCCCAGCCCTCTCCAGCATTTCAGTGCATTGCAGTGGGAATAAGGTATGAAAGCCCATGCTCTCAGTTTCCATTTTCGGTGGCTTAGCGCTGCCATAAGCTCCATACCAGCTCGCCTTGTACAGGCTTGGGTCTATCTCTGACATTTCCACACCTCCCTCCCTTTCGCTTTTGATATTCTTGCCAGGACCTGGTTTCGGAGGTCGCAGACCTGGGGTGAGCCCCTGATGGTTTCAGGGCTCCGTGAGGGCGAGCGGGGTTGGAGGTGAATTTTGGTTCGTCGAATCCCTTCAAGACTCTAATAAATGGTCCCTGGAAGGTGACCCAGGTGGGACCTGGGTTTCTTCTGGCCATCGCACACACCAAGTGTCCTGCCTCTCAATGCCCCAAGCACCCTTGCTAGCCTCGTACCTATGCACCAGTCAGGAATTAACAGCATTAAAAAGCAAAATATCCTTTAATTCGATTGCTTTTGTTGCTTTATGCAACTGAAGATGGTCACCACCGGGATTTTCTTTCCCTTCTGTGTGCAAAAACTCCTGTAAGTCTCATAATAACCAACACTTTGATTTCCACATATTTTTCTTTAGGTAGGACCCTTTCCGTGGCCGTACAGAGAGGCTTTCTTACTCATAAAAATTAAAAGCAAGTGGGTGTACTCTCAAAAAAAATTTTTTTTTTTTTTTAGCCTTGGGTGTTTAGGGAAAAAAAAACAACCCTGCAAGTGCTGTAAAAAATGTATCGAGCTGCAAATTATTGAAGGGGACAGGAGACACTTGCAAGGTAAGCTCGGGTGGAGCCAGGGCTTTTCTCTTTTCTAGGTAAAATTGTACTTTAAAAGTGATTTTCTCTCCTCCTGCAGCCCGCCCTCGGAGCCGCAGCCGGTCCCGGGGGGTCGGGTCCGGCGTCCCCAGTGGGGTACAGCGTCGGACGGGGCAGACGAGTGCGGGAGCCAAAAAATCGGGCTTTGCCCCCTCATTTCTCCGCCGGGCTCTGGTTTCTCCTCCTGTCCTATCGCGAGCAGGAGGAATCGCTTCTTTCTTGCACTTTCTTGCCCGCAAATTGGTGCCGAAGGGGGTGATGGAGGCTGAGGGATGCGGCGAAATGCAAATGGGCAGCCTCGGGTTTCTGATTGTTCATTTATCGTCCTTTAAGGGAAGGGGAGAAAAAAAAAAAAAAAAAGTCTTCAGCCGTCAGAATAACGAAAAACCGGTGCTTGAAAGGAATTGAAAAAAAAAGCCCCCTTTTCTCCGTCTTTTGGTTGCAACAGAAAATCGCACACGGATCTATAATGCGGGTATTTCACAGTCTTACAGTGGCCATTAACATTCAGCACACGGTTCTCTGCAGTAGGAATGAAATGGTTTTGAGTGTAAATGAACAGAAACCCATTAGAAAGCCACGACTGTATTAAATTTCAGCTAGGAAAAATGAAATATTTCTCACTTGGACGCTTACTTCTGTAGATCAGAGCAAAAACGCCAAAGAAAAAAGCACTTTGGTTGCTGTTTAGGGAACGTTTCATCCCAGTGGCACTTCCAGAGTGGTGCGAGACCCATCAATGGGAAGTCTGCTTGCAAACAATAAACCTATTTAATCTTTTTAATTTTTTTTTTTTTAATTTTAGAAAAAGCAATTAAGTCATCTAGCAGACAAAGATAACATTGATGCCGGTGGAAAATTAATCATATTTTGCCTATGTACAGAGTGTAACACTATAATGTATCGAAAAGGCATTTCCCTGGCAGTGCTTTAGAGTAACGAATTTAATTTTAAATTTATTGGATGTAACTACACTGAGCATTTTTCCTGTTTTGTTTACAGGTCTAAAATTACATGGTGAGGTGCAGCAGCAGCACACACACTAAGAGATTGTGTCATCTTAGGGCTTGAAATAATAATAATAATAATTTTAAAAAGAGAGGAAGAGAAACTTTTGCATTGTATTTTATTTTTGGACTCAAATTAGGAAACTAATGGAGTGAGGATGTAAAAAAATGTACCTTTGATTCTGCTGAAGGAGAAGCAGGGAAAGACAGAGAGCAGTCTGAGGTCCCTGTTAATGACATCCCGTCAAGATGCTTGTAAGACCCAAGAATGTTTACAACGTGGGCTCAAGTTCAATGACAAAATCCTTTGAAGGGGAAAGGGGAAGGGGAAAAAAAAAAAAAGGCAGCCCAGACACTTTGTGCAGTGGGCATGAACTTGAACAAAAGAAAGGAGTCAAAGGCTGGGGAAAAGGGGGGAGGCGTGAAGGAAGGGCTGGGAGAGGTGTTCCCACTGCGCCTGTTTCTGCCTTCCCTGTGCTCGTAGGTGGATCCTGGGTACGTTTTAATTTGGTTGAGGGGAAAAAGCAAAGGAGGGAATGGGAAGAGAGAGCGGAGAGGAGAGGAGAGGAGGCAGAGAGAGGGAGTGAGAGAGGAGAGGAGAGGAGAGTGAGAGGACGAGGGCAGGACGAAGGAGCGGAGAGGCAGAGGAGGAGGAGAGGAGGAGGAGAGGCGAGGAGAGGAGAGGAGAGAGAGGAGAGGAGAGGCGAGGAGAGTAGAGGAGAGGAGAGAGAGAGGAGAGGAGAGGAGAGGAGGAGAGGAGGGAGAGAAGAGACGAGCAAGAGAGAGAAGAGCAAGCGAAGAGAAGAGAAGAGGCAAGAACGAAGAGAAGAGGAAGAGGAAGAGAAGAGGCGAAGGAAGAGAAGAGAAGAGAAGAGAAGAGAGAAGAGAAGGAAGAGAAGAGAAGAGAAGAGAAGAGAAGAGAAGAGAAGAGAAGAGAAGAGAAGAGAAGAGAAGAGAAGAGAAGAGAAGAGAAGAGAAGAGATGCCAATGTGGTGTGTGCCCCACCTCGGGGCACGGCAGCCAGTGGATGAAGATGCCTCTCCAATGACTTTGTTTTAAAAGAAATTTTCTTACTAAAACCATACCAGAGCCCCCCACCCCACCGCCCACCCGAGACCTCCCAGGGCTGCTCTGCCCCACGTTTTGGGGCTGCTCTGCCCCAGGTTTCAGGCCATTCTGCCCCAGATTTTGGGCTGCTCTGCCCCACGTTTTGGGGCTGCTCTGCCCCAGGTTTCAGGCCATTCTGCCCCAGATTTTGGGCTGCTCTGCCCCACGTTTTGGGGCTGCTCTGCCCCAGGTTTTCTGAGTTTCAAGTTCAATGGCAAAGGGAGGGGGCAGGAGCCTTCACCTGGCCCGGCGCCCCCCGGCAGCGGCTCCTTCCCGGCGTTTTACGAGGATGTCGGGCCTTTCTCGCCCTTTCTGAGGCCGCCGTGTAAAGGTTTTACAGCTCTCCCCGAGACTCTCCTCCTCCCCTTCCCATCTGCATTTTCCGCCTCGGATGGAGCGGAGGACAGGGAATGGGGGCGGCAGGGGGGAGGCGGGTCACGTCTCCCAGTTTAAGCCCAGTTTCCCATTGGGCCGGGGGTCCTGATTGGGCTAGAGGTATCTGGGAGTTTCCAGCCGTTCCAGAGCGGGTCTGGGGACATCGGGGAAAGATCCCCAGCTGAGAACAGAAAAAAAAAGATGGGAAAAGAAACGTCTCACTAAAAGGATTGACCCTTAACGTGCCATAGAGGGGAGCTCTAAGAGGCGCATCCCTTTCCAAATCCGAGCCTCAGGGGCTGGATCGTCCCTCCGGGCCAAAAATTAAGAAAACAAACCCGAATTGGTTTAAAGCCTAGTAATTCAGAGCAAAATCCGGATTGGGAAGAGCAAAGCGTAACCGGTCCCCGCACGACAGCGCTGCCGCCAGTGCTCCAGCTGCCGGGGGACCCATCACCGCTGCCAGAGGCCGGAGGAGCGTTATAGGCGAGCACAGGGACCTATAGGCGAGCGTTATAGGCGAGCACAGGGACTTACGGGCACCCATCGCCCGCGCTGGGCCCGCACATCAGGATCCGCCGTTTTCTGCGCTCGCACTGTCCGCATTGCCCCTTTTTCGCCTTTTTTTTTTTTTTTTTTTTTTTTTCCCGGACCAGAGAGGCCGTCGAGCCTCCCCGCAGCCCCGACGGCTCCCCCCGCAACGAGGCGGGATTTATTGAGTCTGCCCTGCTGCCCCGGCTTACGTCACCGCTGGGAACCCTCAGCCCGAACACCATTGGCCGTTCTCCTCCCGGAGCTTCTGGCGTCACGCGTGATGTCACGGGCGAGTGACGCCCGCCCAGGCAGGGAAAAGTTGCACCCCGGGGTGCGGCCGGTACCTCCTGCAAAGCGCAGGGTGAAAATATCTGGGGAAAAAGAGGAAAAACGGGGAAAAAAAAAAAAAGGGGCGAGGGCGCCTGGCTCTGCTCCACTCCGCCGGGAACCTGCTGGAAGCCAGAGCCGGCCCAAGCCTAAAATATTTAATAAATACCTTATTAAACAAGAACAAAATCACTGTTTTTTTAGAGCACGCCGTGGTTTACTGCTTCGAATTTCTACAAGAAAGAAAAGGCAGGAAAAAAAAAAAGCACGTTTTTGGTTGTGGTAACGGTGGTTCGGAGTTCATTCACCTTTTGAGAGGATTTTGGGGGTTTACAGGCAGGTTTAAAGGCGACGCTGCTGTGGGGACTGTGCGAGCCGACGCGCCGCTGCCTTGAAGCACCGAGATATTAAACAAAGAAATTGTGTGCGCGGAGTTTGCGCTTCCCTGCAGCTGCAAACACCCCGAAAAGAGCAGAGAAAAGCGCGTGTTCGAGTATATTTCACCCTATTTATTCTGTTGAAAAGGATGACGACGTTTCTTAATATTAACAAAGATCATGTAGTATTATACGGGGATTATCTCAGCACATGCTACAAAACGTATCGCTAGAATTCTGTGTTAGCAGGAGAAGGAAAATGTGCGTACAAAGACACGTATATCAGCACAAACGAAAGCGCGTATGGAATTATACGAATTGCGTTTACCTGTATCAAAATATAGGCATGAACATACATATTATTGTCGATATGTACGTCTACAAACACGTGTATGTACACTTTTATCTGAGTATATATTCATATCCACACATCCAGTGCTATATTGCGTGTATACGTGCGTACGTTTGGGTAGCTGGGTGTATATAAACACGCGAACACAAATATATGATAAAATGTAAAATAACGCGTATGGCTAAATACGTGCATGTGCGTACATGTATGTATATTTTATATATAACCGCGCAAAAAAAAAAACCAAACCAAAACAAAAAAAAACAACGTGCCTTCATAAATGTGTGCCTACGGGTACATATATGTCAGACGTATATACTGTACATTCACGCAGACCCGCGCGTTTACGCGAAAAATTCACCTGTGTTTCTATAGAACACACCTGGACTATATTTATTCTCCCTTAGACGCGCATTTTAATACTTCTGCCTGTGATTGAGGAGGTTTGGGTTTTTTTTTTTCTCTGCTAGAAATACGGCTTCTCGTTTCTAAACACCAAATTCCCCGAGATCCCCCCCAAACCCGGACAGCCCCACTCCCACCGCACGCAGGCGAGCCGGGAGTTGTATATTGGGGTTAATTAACGCAATTAGGCGGTTGCGTGGTTTCTGGTGTGGGTGTTTTGTTGTTGTTTTGTTATTTTTTTAAGAGCTCTGAGGATGCGGTTCGAATCGAAGCGGAGGGAGCACGACGTGGCAAGAGCGAACTGTACAGGGTCCTCTGCGTGCCAGGCGGGCAGGGATGGGGCATCTTCCTCGCTCGCCCTCCTTTGCGGGGGGGAGGTCTCAGCAGCGGGGAGCGATGCCCAGCGCCCTGCGCTGCCCCGGGCGGCGGGGACGGCTCAGCCCACCCCGGGCGCCGCTCGCTCCCGCCGCTGACAGTACCGGGGTCCCCACCCCGGGGAGGGGAGCAGACGGGGACCCCTTCGGGGCTTGCGGTGGCCGCGTCCTCACGGGGTGCTGCTGCTGCTTTTGATTTTGGCGACGACTTTTTTCTCTTTCACGCGCCTGTTCTGGAACCAGATGGTGATCTGTCGCTCCGTGAGGTTGGTGGCGGCGGAGATCTTCCTCCTCTTGTCGCGGGTGATGAACTTGCTGCTGGCGTACTCCTTCTCCAGCTCCTTCAGCTGCCCCTTGCTGTACGGGACCCTCTTCTTGCGGCCTCGGCGGAAGGAGCAGCCGTCGGGGGGCAACTGCCCGGCGGAGTCTGGGCGTGGGGAGAGACCGGGCTGAGCGGGGCCGGGGGGGTCCCCACGCACCCTGCACCCACCTCCCATCACCTTTCCCTGCAAGCAGCACCCCTTCTCCCTGCCACCCCATTTCCTCCCTCCGGCCTCCTGACACCGGTGATATCTAAAGACAGTTATATTTTCTCCATTAATATTTTAAAATTGTTTTTCTTCCCTGATTTTTTTTTTTCTTTTTTTCGTGGAGAAATCCAGGTATCGGCAAAATTCCGACGCGGACGAGACCTGCGCTAACAGCCGCGTACTCGCTCCGCAGCTCATGCGCGGTCGATGAGCGGCCGAACCGGGCTGGGGGCGAGCTCGATCCCACCGGCGTGGCGTGGGTGGGGGTGCGTGGGGAGGGCCCCCCCCCCCCTTTTCACGGGCCTGCACGATGGGGGCCATGCTCACTCCCTACCCCCCCTTGAAAGCAGCCCGATTCCGAGCGCTGCTGGCGGGCTGCGGGATCGTGTCCGAACCCGGATAGTGTCACCGTCCGAACCCAGATAGTATCACCGTCCGAACCCGGATAGTATCACCACCATCTGCCTCCCCCCTCGAGGGCGAGGAGTTGCAAAGGGCAGGGATAATATAAATTATTACTTTGTGAAACCTACGCACTGGCTAATTAGGGCTAGCTCGCCAACAAGTGTTACTGGACGGCAAGAGCAGCTCCCCAGCAGATTATTTTAAGCCTTGGTCCCAACCCACCCCCGCACGATGCACCCCCCACACTCCCCCTGCCCTCTCCCGGCCCCAGCACAGAGATTTTTACCTGCAAAGGCGGATTTCAGGAGGTACCCGGCCTGGCCCTGCTCTTTGGGGCAGCACATCTGGCTGCTCCAGCCGCCGCCCAGAGCCCACGGCTGATGGTAACCGTCCACGGGCAGCAGAGTCTCATGCCGGGCCTCCCCCGGACCCCCCAGGCCCGGTACTACCGACACGTCCAGGTACCCGGCGACGGGCTGGTAAGGGGCCCCGTAACCGGGGTAGAAAGCGAACTCGGCGGGGCGGCTCTGGAAATCCTCGCTGCCCGCGGGGGGGTCCAGGTACTTCTCGGCGGGGAAGGGGCCCTGGGCCGGGCCGGCTTTCAGGGCGCTGCGGGCGACGCGGCAGGAGTAGTAGCCGCTGCCGAAGTATCCGTAGGGCAGCGGGGCGGAGGCGGCGGGACCCGGCGGGGCGGCCGGGGGGGGCGGCGGGGCGGCGGGGCACGGCTTGGGGGGCTCTGCCGGCCCCTCCGCCGGGTAACCGGGGTTCATCCCGGGGGGAGGCGAAGGACCGCCGAGGGCCGGGGGGGAGGCGGCAGCAGCCCCCTGCCCTGGCCGCCTGCGAAGCCGCCGGCTGCCAGGAGCCCCCTCGAGGCCCGGGGGGCCGCGGGGCTCCGGGGGCTGCATGGCGGGCGGCGCGGGGGCCGGGGCATGGGGAGAGCCTGCTCGGCAGCACCCGGGCACTGCCCGAGGGGGGTCTCTAGATCTTTTTAAAAGGCTGCGAGCTGCCGAGAGCTGCCTTTCCCCGCCGGGCTGCCCTGACGCAACGGCCGGGGGCTGCCTCATTGGCTGCCACTCGGGGGGAAAAGGACGGAGAAGGAGGAAAAAAAAAACCCAACCCCCCACAAAAAAAAAAAAAAAAAAGAAGAAAAAAAAAACAACAAACCAAACCTCCAGCCCCAATAAACCCTGGCTGCAGAAATTGCGAAAATACTTTTATTGCAACGGGAGGAGGAGGGGGACCCCCCCCGCACGTGACAGGCGGGTACACGGGAGGCGCCTCTTCAGCCGCATCTTGCTGAAAAAAAAAAAAAAAGGGGGGAGCAGAGGTGGGGGGAGGAATGGGGGAGACGGGGGGTGGGAGGGGAAGGGGAGGGAGGATCACAAACGGCGCGGAGGAGCAGGCCTCGGTGGAAAAATCCGGGCTCAGATTAAAACCACCTTTTTTTCTTTTTTTCTTTTTTTTTTTCCGGTGTGGTGCCTTCTTCCCACGCAAGTCCGGGGGCTTCTGCCCTGGGAAAAAGCCCAGCCCAGCCCGAGGAGACCCGGGGATCCCCCTCGACCCAGCGGGGTGATGGACGGCGGGCAATCTTGGGGCAGCGATGAGCCCTCAGGAATCTCCCCGGCCTCACTCTCTGCCCCTGCTCGGGGGTTTTATCCCACCCACGTGGTCGCACACCCCAATTTTCGGCTGCTGAAACCTGTTTCCTTGGGGACAGGAACAGAGCATGGCCCTAAAAGCAAGGAAAGAGGGGAACAGGCGTCCCCGGCACCCTGAAAAAATAACTGCAAAGGGGCAAAACCCCGGTCTGCTTGCACAGCTATTGGCACGCAGGGCGCTGACGTGGCCCTGGCCAGGTCTGCAGGTCAGTGCGGACCCTGGCTAAGAAACATCCCAAAACGAAAGAGTTTGGAAAAGGGGGGTGGGAAAATAATACCGAGAGCCCCTTCGGGGTCCAGGAGCAGCAGACAGGTGGAGAGACAGGCGGAAGGAAGAAAGACAGACGGACGTGGCGATGAGGGATCACGTCGACCTGGAAAGCTTTGGGGTAAATACACCGCGGCCTGTGCCCGTGTGTGTGCTAATAAATTATTCAGGTACATGCGGGTTTAGTCGTCTGTACACGTGGTACAAACATACACAGCCGCGTTTCTCACTCCTTTTTCTCTCTGATTTTCCCCCAAAGGCCTTGTCTGAGGGAAAGCTTTGCTAGAATTCCCCCATGGGCAGCTTGAGCTCATGCGTTGTTTCCTTGTTGCAAAGCAGTGGAGAGATTTCTGCTTTCTGACTGTCAAATCGCAATAAAAATTCTCCTTCTGCCACGTTTTTTGGGCCACCGAAGCAACGATCCATCTGCCCAGAGGAGCCGCGACAGGGGACAGAAATGCCGATAGAAAATAAGGGTTAAAAGTGATGATCGCCAAGTTCGCCCAGGCGAGGAAAAACCCCATTTCCCTGCGAGGGTCGTTCCCCACGCCCCCCCCGCCCGGGTCCGTACGTCTGCAGGGGCTTTGCCCCGGGCTGTCTCGGCCAGATCCGCTCCCGCACCCCGTCCTCCCTCCAAGGGAAAGAAATAAACCACATCGCGAAGCTGCACCTTCACTCCTCGGCCCTTCTCTGTCTTCTAAAAATTCCGAAGTTTAACCGAAGCTGATAATTTTCTTTTTCTGGAGAAAAATAAAATAAAATAAAAAAATCCCTGTGTTTTTAGCCTTCACTTTTCCCGTTTCAAAGCTTCTTTCTTCCCTTTCCGTAGTTTAACGACTGCACTCCTTCTTTGATGCCCTTTTTGTTCCCCCCCGCTCCTGCCCTCTCCCCATTTGTTTTCAACCAGCCCATAACTGGGGCGCTGGGGCACGGCGGCCGCGACGGGCGGGCGAGTGTTTGCCGACGGGGCCGCAGCTCCCCCGCGTCTCACCCCGCTTCCTCCCCAGGAAGGTCGGGCTAAATCCGGAGGTCAAGGCCAAGTTGAAAGTTAAAAGCCTGTTGGCTTCGGGGTTTCGCTGTGGCTGCGGCCGTCGGGGCTGCTCCAGCCCCGCCGCCCCACCGAGCCCCCGCGGCCGCGGGGAGAGCTCGGCCCCCGCGGCGGCTTTGCGAGGGAGAAGCTCCCGAGATGTCCCGGGATGAGGCTGGAGCGGGATCCGCGGACAGAGCGCCTTGCTGCAGATTTTTCTGGTAGTTTGTGTCACTTTATTTCCTTTTATTATTATTATTTTTTATAATCCAAGCGGGGGGAAAAAAAAAAAAAAAAATAAGAGGAGTGGGATCCACCGGCAGAAGCGCCCGCTCAGCCCAGCGCGCACGGACACCGCGATAAACCAGGGTACGGACCCGCCGATTTCTGGAAATTCGATTTTATCCCGTTTCCCAAGGACCCCCCGGGCAGGCCGGGCCGTGGGGCCGGCAGCCCGCGGGCTCTGCCCCGGCAGGACCAGCGCCGGGGAGGAATTCACCTTTTTCAGCCCAAAACCCTGCCCTTCGGCTGATTTATTTAGAGGCGTTGGCGGTTTCTGAAATCGCAGCGTACTTCGTGCTTTTAAGATCTCGCTTCCCTTCAGTCCATCTTTTTACCGTGTTCGGAAATTCGCGAGCAGGTTTTTGCCGTGGAAACAGTTTAAATACGCGGCTTCCAAACGGATATTAAGATTTCCGCTCTTTGGCAATTTTGCGGAGAAAAATTCAGTGCAATGTTTAAGGTCACAAATAAAGCCAGAGGAATGGGGTTATTTTAAAAGAAAATATTGTTTTCTTTTACTACTTCCACTCTCTGTGATCGGAGTTAAAATTATCAAATGCGCTAATTAGATTGCAACTATCCTTTTATTATATTCTCGATAGGATCCGTTTAATATTTATGCCATCTGGAGTTTGAAAAAGCTGGGGAATAACTTTTAGCCATCTGTGATTTTTTTTAAGCAATTGAATTTGAGGCCGTTATTACAAAATACAAGGGAAAAAAAACCTCAAAACCAACCCAAACCCCAAAGCAGTTTGAAGGGGGGAAAAAATTGGAACTACTTAAAGACTTAACGTTTGGAAATAATCAATTGTTGGAAAATTGAATTCTGGGTCTGGAAGGGAGCCCAGCTCTTTGGTTTCTGATTTTGGCAATATTTCTGGGAAGAAAAAAAATCAAATAAAGGCAAACATTTTGATCTTTTATTTCTTTTTTTTTCTCCGTTCGCGGCTGGCCCCTCCTTTCCCACCCCACAGGCATCCCCGGAAGCCCGGGGAATGTAGGTGCGAATATTTCTCTCCCTGATGCCTGGAGGGCCAGAATCTGTACTTTATAGCGCATTTCTCGTGGATCCTTTGAACAAATCAGCTGGCATGGGAACAGAGAGCGTGGCCTGACTTCTCTTTGCTCTTTTTATCCCCTCTCCACGCTGAATCCCGGGCGCCACAATCACTGTAGTGCACTTCTGACGCCCTTCCCCCTCCCTCTTTTTGGGGTGAATGTGGGGTGGTTTCAAACTCGGGGTGTTTCGTTTAACCTGGTTCTCACCATCCCTGCACCTCCCAGGTTTCCACTCCCCTCCCTGGGCTTGACTGGAGGCTCCTTCCTTGTCGTTTAGTTTCCCTTTGAGAAACACCTCATCCCGCTGGTGTGTTGCTCCTGGGCTGTCTAGCCTGAAACCTCCGGTGTGGGTCTCTCCCTCCTGTTCACCAAAATGGAAAATGAAATACCGTAGTGGCTCCTCAAAGGCCGCAGCTGTCGGTGCCCTCCTGGTCCCAGCCCCAAACCCATCTGCTCCCTCAGAAAATGCCCCTCTGTGAGTCCCCTTCCCACCTTCCGCATCCTCCCCTCCAGCCCTGACATCCCCCAGCCCGAGCTCCTTGGCCAGGGAGACCGAAACCTCAAACGGGACCAACCCTGACCCCACTCCTGCTTCCAGGAGGGGAACAAACGTGATGGGAGTCCATGATGGCTTTTACCCACGGAGCAGAAGCCTGGAGAAGCGGAGGGGATGCAGCCTGGGTGCCGTTTATGAAGCGAATGCTGCTGCCCTGGAGCAGAGAGTCAAAATACAAATTTACTGATCAATATGTTTGTGGTTTATTTACCTACTGCAGATAGAGACATTTGCACATCCTCGACCTGGAAACAGCCACTTAAATGCAGCTGGGTGTCCCTGCTTGTGTTGGCTCTGCGTGCAATCCAGCTCTTCCAATGTCCTTCCTTTAAATATGGCAAAATATGCACCTCTGCACACCCCCTCCACACACCCCTATACGTGTGTATAGGTGCATCGTGCATGTGGCTGTGCATCCCAGCCCTCGGGCCCAGCCGGAGCAGCCCTTCCACCGGAACACGTTTCCCCATTTGCGCTGAGGCCGGCAGCGCGCGCCCATCGCTAGGCACACCGGGGACTAATTCTGTGTTCCTCGAGTTCCTGCTCAGCAAAAGCGATTTATTTCAGCTGTTGCGAGAGAAAAGGGGAGCTACTTCATACGTAAGCCCTGCTTCTGATGTTTCATTTGGTAGGAGCCATTGGGATCCTTTGTGCTTCCCTGCTGCTCCCTCCACTGCTGGCGCCTTCAGCCGGGCGTGGGTCCTGCAGGCAGCCTGCGAGGGGACAGAGCTTGGCTGCACACATGGATGGGCTGGAGGTGAGCCACATGTTTGGTGAAATCAAGAGGATTTTGAGGCTTATTGTCAAAAATGTGCCTTTGAGGAGGTGAATATGGTGGTATTCATCCAGGGCAGGAGCAGCTCTCCTCTAACAGGTATGCCACTGCTGTGGTACCCTGGGCATGGGGCAGCCTGGAGGTGGGAACCAGAGGAATCCCATTCCCTCGTATCACCAACCTGTAGGCAAACCTATAGGCTGAACTGTGCCCCTGCTCCAGCGTGACTCCGCTGCACTCCGTGGGTTGTTACTCTCTTTTCTGGTCTCTCTGGTAGATCAGAAATTTCTCCCTTGGGCAGAAATTCAAAGATGAGACCTTTGTCTTTTGGACCAAGCCAGTGATACGGAGATCTCCACTGAGGGCCAGGCCCTAGCTCATGCCCCTGGCATGGTTCATGCCCTGTGCCCAGGAAAGTCTCAGTGAGCTCAGTAGGCAGAGCAAGACGAGTGATGGCTGCTCCAGCTCCAGGCTGGACATGGAGATGCCCAGGCCAGCAGGACAGTGACTGAGGTCTCTAGGCCTGCAGTGACCTCTGCAATGGGAATTTTGCCTCCCGCTATTCATGGCAAAACCTCCCCAGGCCTTTCGGGCTAAGATCTTCAGAGCAGGTAAAATACCGGGGATTTGAACCTCCCCAGGGCAGCCACGCTGTGGAAATGCCCCATGGAGGTGTCCAAGGTGCAGCATTGCTGGTTTTCCAGCTGAATCTTGCATGTTTCTCACCTGTACTGCAGGAAGAGATCCATGTGTATTCAAAAAGTTGCCAAGTGCTTCATTCAGCCTTCCTGAGCCTGGTGGTGGGTCAATAATGCCTAAAAGAGGTTACCTACAGGCACAGGACTCAGCATTGCCCAGGCAGAGCAGAGGCCATAGCAAGTGTGTTGGGAGACTTTGCGATTAACAGATCACCAAGAGATGATCACAACTGCTGGGACACGGTCCATGCATTGCCCTCACCACTGTCATTGCCAGTGCCTCTGCCAGGCCACGTCTGGGGAGGTCTCTACTGTGCCCCCTGATCACTGCACTGTGGCATAGGGTGACTCCCAGTGAGGATGGATGGATGCAGCATGGAAAGGCGCTGAGCATCATGCCTGAACTGGCCTAGAGCTCCAGTGTGCCCTGGGCTGCAGCATGTGGGGGACAGGGAGAGACATCCCTGTCCTGGTGGGATTGAATGCATTTTTACACATTTCTACTTATTCCCTAATTCAAGGGTTGGGAGCAGGGTCTCCTTCCTGTCACCCCTCAGCCCTTGGATCCAGTCTGAGGTCCCAGCTTGAGGTGGGAAGGGCAATAGGGAAGGACTGAGAGCACAATGCGAGATGTGCGTCGCTGGAAACACTCTGAGGCCAAACTGGGTCCGCAGAGCTCCTCTTCCCTGGCACTGTCCCGGTTCCCTTCACCTTCCCCGCTCCCCCCGCCGGGGAGGTGTAAAGCCGGTGTAAAGGTAAATCAGACGGGGCGGGCAGCGAAGCCCCCGCAGCATCCCCGCTCGGCTCCCCACCGCTCTCCGCCGCTCGCACCTTGAACCTCTGCGCAGGGACCACGGGCGGGCCGGGGAGGGCAGGGAGCCCGGCGGGTGCCCCAAGACTCTGCACCCTCCCCGGGGCGGCCCTGAGCGCCGGGCCCTTCCCGCAGGGCGCCTGGGTCCCCGCCGGGCCTGGGCGGGTGCCCGGGGCGGGGAGCGGGGAGGGGGGTTTCAAAGGTCACCCTTTCCTCCCCCCCGCCCCCTTCCTTATTGCAGGGGCGGCGGCCGAGGCCGCCCGGTGCGGCGGGGAGGAGGAGGATGGGGAGGAAGGCGGGGGGAGACACGCAGCCGCCTCCCTCCTCCCTCCCCGGGCTGCAGCCGGGGCTCGGGGGGCTGCGGGGGCTCCGAAGCTCGGAGGACATAAACAGCTTTTTAGGCTTAAATGGAAGCCGATCTCCAAATCTAGGTATTTCCTGGCATTTTCAACGCTGAATTCACAGCCTCCCCGTGGCACGTTCCCGGCTGTTAGGACTGGCCGGCTGATGGCGAATGGATTCATTTTGGGGAATAAATGAATCAATGAAACACCCAAACGCCGCTTGCCAGGACGGTGGAGAAAACGCCAAGTGCGAGCCGATGGGCGAGTGAATTGTTTGGTTACGAGAAGCGCCAGGCTACACCAAATTCCACGCGTGAATACAGCGGCGGGATGGCTGGTTTACGAGAAGGACGGGGTCGGATGCTTTGTGTGCTGCTTTGCACAAACATAATTCCATCATTTTCCAAAGGGCAAAATACAGGGAGACCACCTTACCCGAGTCCGGCGTTCGCAGTGACTTTTCCTCCCCTCCTTTCCACCCCAGGAGGGAGGACTGGGGCTTCTCTCCCCAACCCCGCTGGTTTTGGGGGGTGAGCGGGGATTTCTCGGGCCGTTTGCGCTCAGAAATGGTTCCAAATCCCCCCAGCATCCCCCGGGGGGAGCTGGACCAGGAGCTCGGGTCGGGACGGCAGAAGCTGCAATTGTCGGTGCAGAAATAACCGCTTTAGGGCTGAGGAAACCACCTCTGAAAAGTTAAAGAAAAGTTAAAGAAAAAGGCAGCTGGCCCGGTTACACGTTTCGGCTAAATAAATGCAGCCGCTGGCTCCGAGCCGGCCGAGGCGCAGGAATTCCCGTCTCCATCGCTTCCGAGCGGGATAAAGGGTTTAATATTCGCTGCTCTTAACGCCCTTCTGGGAAATAAGGACCGTGGCAGAGCAGCCAGAACGTTGCACGGCTCAGATCTCACGCCACCAGGAACACGATGCCCCGAGCCTCTTTCACTCGTTTTTCCTAAAAAATCCAGGAAATTCCTCATGTTTTCCCTTCGCTGCTGCAGTGCAGGGTAACACCTCAGGCGAGTTGTGCTTCAAACCAGTCGGCATGGCCGAATCTCCACAGATTTTTTTTTTTTTTTCTTTTCTTACCGAATACCATTTTTTTTGACCGTGTATCGGTCAAAATCCCTTTTTTTTTTTTTTTTTTTTGGCCGGGATCGACTCACACCGGCCCAGAGACCCGCCGATCCCCTTCCCCACCCCGCTTTCCTCTCCCTGCACTTGCTGGTTTTCCCGGGGCTCGGGACAGGGAGCAAAGCACGGAGTTTCCTATGGGGGAAAGCCACTGCCTCCCACTCTGGGCTGTGGAGTTTTAATAGTTAAACCCCTCCGATTACAATCAGGAGTCGATATCTTGCTTCGCTGGGAGGTTCGTGTAACCGAAGTGCATTTATCCATGGATTATAGGCGTACGAATAAATACGAGGATCAATCACTAAATTAATAGCGTTAATATTGCTACAGTAACCATTCTATTGATAAATATTAGAATATTAACGCATTATATGTATTAGAATAATGACGATCATGAACAAAATATCACTCCGACGGTGTTTTTTATTTGATACCTGAATATACAAAGCAGCGAGCGGAGAGACGCCGCCAGGGCAGCGCAGAAACCGCCTTACTAAAGCCGCAAATACGCATTTTTTCTGGAGCAGTTCATTCACGGATAGGAAAAGTTTCTTCCCATTCCTTCCCTTCCTTTATTAGTGCGCGCCAAAACGAAAAAAAGAAAACCCAAACCCAACCAAAAAAACCCACCCCAAAACTCCTACAACAAAACACTGAGAAAGTTGCAAATAGTTACAAAATTTAAGATTTTTTCTTAAACTTTTTTTTTTTCCCCCGCAAAGTCCCTGTGTTTCTCGAATTACCCGAATTCCCCCCGAATGCGAGGGGTTTTCCCGTCCTCCCTCTCTGTAATATTCCAGCTTTACCTGTTTTTTTTTAGCCGTCTTGGGAAAACGGATGGTTTTTCCTTTCCCGTTTTGCTCCCACCGACGTTGAGGCTCCCCCGGGCGCCTGGCAACCCCCGCCGGGCTTTGGGGGGTGCACTCGCCCCCCTCCAAGCCCTTCACCGCGAGGGAAGGTGTGCTGGGAGCAGGGACTGGGCTGCCCCTGCCCGCTGAGAACCAGTTTCTCTCCTCCCTCGTGGGCTGACAAAAACATCGAGTTCCCACCCGCCAAGGTAACTGCTTTGTTTTCCGTTAATTATCCGGATTATTAAAAATGAGCCAAAACTGAAGGTGCCCCCCAAGGTGCCCCAAAAGGTGCCAAAGAGTCAGTAATTTCAGGAGAGGTTTGTTTGTGAATCATTCAGCTGGGACCACCTCCACGGGTAAATTGTGGTTTATTTCGGTTTCATTTTCTTCCCCTTTGCTTCTTTCCAGCAAATTTATCCTGTGGGGTGCGCGGGTCCTTGAGATCCCGGCTGTGAACAGGGGACAAACCCTTCGGTCTGGTGGGCAAAACTGGAAACTTTCCCTATCGGATCATTCGCATCCTCATGAAAAATTAATGGCGATGGAATAATGCATCTTTCAGCAACCTTTCACCACCCGATTTGTACCTTTTCACATCTCAATTTCCAGGCGATGTCTACGGCTTCCTGTCCTCCGGCAAGGAAAATCAATTTTCTTGCTTAATTATCAAACAATCGGGATGTAAAAAATGAAACAGATTACAGCATAATCATTAATAAAAAACAAACCACACGTGCATGGTGGTAGGAAAGCTGTAAGTAAACTAGACATTTTTTCTACCATTTATTTCTGTCTGCACTAAGTGATTTGCCCTCGTTCCCACTGACTGGTACATTTCTCTTACCCAGAAACAGTTCTCCACGTCTTTGTGTCAGGTGTTGACGCACCTACAGATCATGATTTCCACTCAAAAATTCCCCATTTTCAGAATTCTTGTTTTTTTTTCAGTTTACATGGTATTCCTAAAAGTCTCGATGTTGAAAGGCGCAGCGCCAGCATTTCTGAAGGAGCCGCAGGTTTGACATACTGGGCCCCAAGCACACACCATACACCCGAGCTGCTCCCCTCCTCCCCCAGTGACATCTCACAGCCTCCCCGGAGAACCAGTCTTGAACATTTTCGTGGCCTCAAACTACGTTCTTGCTTCTCATTTTAGCCCAATCCTTGCTGCTGATCAATGCAGTTGGGGAATAACTCTGATTTCTAAAGCACAATAGAGGGAAGAAAAGATTCACAATACCAGAGTGATTCACTGCCACCCTAGAAAGCCCTTCAAAAAACCTTCTCAGTCACCGCCTTTGACAAATGTCATAGAATCATAGTATCATAGAATCATAGGATCATAGAATCATTTGGGTGGAAGAGACCCTCAAGATTGAGTCCAACCGTTCCCCCTGCACTGTCAGGGTCCCTAAACCATGATCCTCAACACCAAATCCACACGGTTTTTCAACACCTCCAGGGATGAGGACTCCACCACCTCCCTGGGCAGCCTGTTCCAATACTTCACAACCCTCTCTGGAAAGAAATTTTTCCTGATATCCAACCTAAATTTCTCCTGGTGTAACTTGAGGCCATTCCCTCTCATTCTGCCATTCCTAACATGGGAGAAGAGACCAACCCCCATCTCCCTGCAACTCCCTTTCAGGTAATTGTAGAGAGCAACATCATCCAGATCAGATTCTTTACAGCAAAAGAGGTGGATTGTGCACACGCACTTGGACACCCACATGGCAGGAGACTGTGTCTGGCTAGTCATTCTCTTCCCATCGCCAAGATAATCTCGACTTCTTGATACCTCTGCCCACACCATGTCATATCCACCAGAGGGAGAGGCAGATCTGGGCTCTCCCTCCTTGCGTAGTGTGCACATCACACCAGAGCACTTCCAAAGAAACACTCGTCTGACAGATGGTTCACAATTAATGTCACCTTTCCACTGTCATTATGTACAACTTTTCCTGCTGACTAGTCACGTACCGCGAGACATAAGGCAGTGCCGGATCATTTTTATGAATGCCAGGACCAATAAATGCTGCTTGCTGGTCCTTGGTGGTTGCGAGCAACGTTACCACCCGTGTGACTTGATGTGATCATGTTTTTCTGCACCCGGGCCCCAACTGTTACAAGCAGGGTGTGTGACATCGCCATCCGTGGCTTCATATTTTCCATTCGTTACTGAACACGTGTCAGGAACACTATCAGTTGTTGCTTAAGAAAAGACATCAAGAAGTAAATATTGTTTCCTCATGGCTGGGTAACTGTAATCATCTCTTCGCTTGAGCTCCCTCTTTTTTACTGCTTGTAGAGAAGACGTTTTTCTCAGACCATAACAGCTGGTATCCTTTCTAAAGGTAGAGGAGTTTTATCTTGGATCTTATAAAAAAATCTGCATCGGTTCCCCCCGATCCCTATGCTTTTTGGGTATAATGACCCAGGGATTTTGGACACAATGCCTCTTCTGGCTCTGTTGTGGGGAAGGAAATCTAGAATAGTTTCAGCGGAAAGGAGTCAGAGCACTCCACAAGCTACATCCCTCCGTGTCTCTGCTAGAATATAAATCTTCAGATATATGTGGTAATGAAAGAAGCCGTCTCCATATGCACTGGAACTAATTAAATCCCAATCACATGTTCCCAACGAAGGGGATGTGCCTTGGGAGCAGCACAGCTCCTCCACGCACACGAGCGGAGGCTTGCGCCTTCCTACACAGGCTGGTAGCTGGAATTACGGGCCCCTGCAAGATGCTGAGCAAATGTTTTGGCTCCTGAGCTGTGTTAAGCCTCTGTTATTCTGGTTTTGCCCCTGTTGTTACTCGTACTAAAGCCAGGGTGGGCATGTCTTCTGCTGCTACACTGACATTTCTGTTTGTTACATGGGTATATCCTGAGAGTCCTGCCCTAATCCTGCGGGAGGTTATCCACATTGCTTGTGCTGGGCTGCAACAGCTCATGGTTATCACAGAATCATCTGGTTGGAAGAGCCCCTCAAGATCATCGAGTCCAACCATTCCCCCTGCACTGTCAGGGTCCCTAAACCATGTTCCTCAACACCAAATCCACACGGTTTTTCAACACCTCCAGGGATGGGGACTCCACCACCTCCCTGGCAGCCTGTTCCAATACCTCACAACCCTCTCTGGAAAGAAATTTTTCCTGATATCTGACCTAAATTTCCCCTGGCGTAACTTGAGGCCATTCCCTCTCATCCTGTCATTTCTAACGTGGGAGAAGAGACAGACCCCCATCTCCCTACAACTCCCTTTCAGGTACTTGTAGAGAGCAATAAGGTCCCCCCTGAGCCTCCTCTCCTCCAGACTGACCAGTCCCAGCTCCCTCAGCCGCTCCTCATAGGACAAGTTCTCTAAACCCTTCACTAGTTTTGTTGCTCTTTTCTGAACCCGCTCCAGCACCTCAACGTCCTTCTTGAAGTGAGGGGCCCAAAACTGGACCCAGTAGTCCAGGTGTGGCCTCACCAGTGCTGAGTATAGGGGGACAATCACCTCCCTGCTCCTGCTGGCCACACTGTTTCTGATACATGCCAGGACTGTACTAAAATGGAATGAACCGCTGGTCATTTGTAGGATGGAGAAGGACTGACTGCCAGCAGCTCAGCCTTAGCAGCCCAGTTGTCTAAGAAGGGGCTCTCTGAACTCAACCTGAAAGGATCAAAATGCCCCTGACATACCATCTTTTTTTGGGGAAGCAGGAAAAATGGAAGCTGAGGCCCGTTGTATCACTAGCTCTTGAAATGAAGCTATCAGAGGACGAATATTATCTACACCAGCCGAAGAGCAATATGAAAGGAAACTGATGCAATTTTCACATGCAGATAAACCCTTTAATCTCATTTTGCATAATTGTATTGTTGCAAAGGGATTATGCACTATTGAAACTAGAGATATCCTCTAGCCTAGATAATTTCTCAGAGGCTTTAGTTGACAGTATTGCTGTGTATAATAATTATAGCTCATGATCATCTTACTTTGCCCAGCTGTTATTGATATAACTCATCAGCCAGACGTTGTTCTAAAAACATACTACTAATAAATGCCACCGAAACCTGCGTGCATACAAAATATGATGGAGTGAAAAATAATAAACCTGCTACAGCGAGTGATCAGAACGAAGCAAATAGTCACATACAATGAGAGCTGAAAGCCTTCAAGGCAGAGACATTTATTGGAATTGCTTCCAAAATACACAATTCAAAGTGGGCAGAAGAAAGCAGGTTTGGTTCATCTCAGCAAGGAGCCAATTTATACCCGAGAAATCAAGGAGATGACGGTTGGTGTTTGTACACAGTGGCATATCTGAGCTCAAGTGGCACCAAAGATGGGCTGAGAATGTCTTTGTGCTCTGTAACACGAAGCTGCCAGCCTATTCTGAGGACCTTCCCTGCAAAATACTCCTTTTTCCAGCTTTCCTGTAACTCCTCTTCGCCAGCTCCCATTCCACAGGAGTTAGAAGGAAAAAACGGCATCTCCTTCCTTCCTCTGCCAACTTGACTTCTGCGTGGGCAGCGCTAAAAAGTCACCACCCCCCTGCCTGCCCCCGGGACGAGCCGAGGGAAGTGGCACGCGTAAAGTGCCGATATCGTAAAACATTTTTTCCCAGCCAAAGGAAGACGACTGAACCTGTGCTTGCCCTTAGCTGAAGGGCAGTGTCAAAACTTCATTTTCTTTTTGATTAACCCTCAGATTAAGTAATTTAGAGGGAAGGAAAGTGATTCTGCTGAGCGACACTAATTTCAGTCTGATTCATTTTACAGTGTTGTAAAAACAATTATGTGCCTGGCACCCTCCAGAACATTGAACACTGTTCAATAACCATCAGATCTACTGAGATGAAACTGATACAGCTTGTTAGAGCATAAACTTATTGAAAACGTGCTTTGCAGCCAGACCACGCGGACAGTGGCTTTTTTTTTTTTTTTTTTTGGTAATATGAGCTTGGCTGGTTTTCATCAAACAAAAAGGTGCAGTTGCTACAGTCTCTTTTGATCAGATTTTTAAAGGAGACTAACTCTCACTTAGGCACTTAATTGGATTAATCTGATTTTTCAGGAGTATTAACAATCTATGGGGTTATGTGTTAGAGGCTTTCAAAGGACTAAACTTTTTTAACAGCTTGGGACAGAATTTTAAGTATTTAGCAATTACGTAGAAGTCAGAAATGGTCAGCTGCCATTCAAGCCATTAAATAAAAAGTGCATTCCCAGTGCACTTGCTCCCGAGGTTATCCCATCCTGTGTAACTCACCAATCAGGGCTGCACACAGCACACTGAAGAACTTGAAAAAATCCAGTTCTTCTGAAACCAGCTGCTTTGATTCGCTGCTTCCTGACTACGTTTACTAGTTTGGCCATTTTAATACCTAAACTGATATCACTATGAAACCAAAATAGGAAATAATTAGTTCTGTATCCTTTTTCCATGGTGACACAAGACAATGAAGAACTGCACAGCTCAGGAACTTCCTTTTGCAGACACAGAACCTCTTTTATTGGGATTCTGCTATTGAAATAGATGACTTAGGGAAAGAATAGCTCAATGGAATGGACTTTTCCAGAATTAAAAGGTAAAAGAAGTGACTGATGGCCTGAATATATCCGACAGCACCATGAAGTTTCACTATCAACTATGAGATGGCCAGAACAAGGCTGTAGAAATGAATGTTATGGGATGCCACGCTTTGTCCAAGAGTCAGTAAGAGCTGAAGACCCTGAGGGTTATCTTTGCTATCGGATCCGAGCCTATGCCATTAACAGCTGGAGCAGGAACCAAAACCAGGCTGAAGCTATCAAAATGATCTACTCCACATTGGAGAGAACGAGATTTGGCTCTCTTCCTCACTCTGTGGGTCACATAGAAAGTTCCAGAGAGGTCCAGTGACACAGATGATCATCTCTGCCAATTAGCAACAAGCTTGGTGCCTCAGTTTCCCTATCCACAATACTGTTGTCATAACCGTCTTTTCCCAATCCATTAGTGATGCTTCGTACAATGTTTCTAATATGCCACGCTTCATTTCTTCACGTACCTTTGGTTCCAGAACTGAAGGATCAAAGAGATACTAACTGCCTTGATTGCTGCCCCTCAACCTCTAGTTATTACACTGAGTGCTTCTCCCTCCTCCTTTATACTCAAATATTCTTCCTGTATTTGGAAGGTCTCGGAAAAAAGTGAAATTCCTCCCTCCACCTGCCAGCAGATCTCCTTTCAACTCAGAAATCCCTCTGCCTTCCGCAGAGGGAGGTAGCTTAATTTCTACCAAAACTCCTATTAAAATATATGACAAGATTAATATTTTATTGATGTCCTGCATTGGAATTACCTTCCTTAACGCAGACACATCTGTCTCACAAGGCTAAATAGCTTGTACCAGGAGCTGATTCAAAATCAGATTGATGGTAGGGACTAAACTCATTCTTGGTGCAACACTGCTGAGGTTGGTGAAATGCAGAGCGTCAGCTCAGTCTACAGTACAAAATCGGCGACTGTTAAAAAATGAGGTAAAAAAAGAGTGAGGATGAGACACTGGTTACCTTTTAATTTTATTTCACGTTGCTGTTCTGCTGGGACAGAGGTTTTCATCTCTTGCTCAGTCAGCTGCTCGTTGCCCACCGTCCCTCAGTGACTGCCCACTTCGAACTAAAACAATTGAACAGTGTCTGTAACTCTGCAGCAGATCTGGAAAGGGCTTTTGTTACAAATCACAACAAAACAACAGCATTTTTCTAACATAATTCCACGGGAGAAGTTCAAAGTATGAGTGCTGAGCACCAAACTGGCACAATCAGCAGCAGCAGGCTCTGGCCACAAGGGTGAAGATCAGGCAGAATGAGGCACTGGATTATATTTGTCCCGTTGCTGGTAGAGGAAACATGAAGTAATAGCATCAAATTCTTCTTTCATCAAGGCAGATGTTGTGAGTGCTTTGGACAGGGACAATGCCTCCTTACCTACAATTTTGTTAGTATGTAGTAAAAAAATGCACATTTTCTGAAATTGAGCTTGAAAAATAAATCGGCTTATTCAGCAAAGCAATTTGTCAGACACACGAGGTCTTTTTGCCTCTCATCAGATGAAAACTAGGCCGAGGAAGGGCATATCTGTGAGCAGCTGAGTGCTCTCTTAACAGGGTTAAGTGCAAAATGAATGACTCTCAGTGGAGCAATATAAACAACGAGCCCTGCCAAACCCCCAGACTCACAAGATCACAGTTGGTGTTCCTCTTCTCGGCCTCTTCCACCCTCTTCCTTCCCTCTTCATGAGCCTGAGAAGTGAGACTCTGCTATACCACATCAACGTAGTTATTTTTATGCTCTTTACAGTCTTACAAAGAGTCTCAAACGTACAGGTTTGTTTCAAACATATCTTGCCCTGCGAAGAGAAAATTGTCAAGATGTGGTGCAAGCACTCAGCTGTTCAGTTGAAGTTCAGTACAGAGAACTTTTTTTCCTCACTAACTACATTCCACTAAGGAGATCAGACACCACACTGGCATTCTTAGCAAAGGATTTTTCACTGAGCGAAAAGAGAGTGGCAGCAATCAGATACCATCATCGCAAGAACATGTACATCAAGTTCCAGTACAACAGTTTCATGTCAAGACACTCAAACTCCTGACATTTCTTCTTTAAAGGCAAATTTCACTGGTCATCTGTTGATGGATGCTACGTGCTAGCAAAGCTGTAAAAATGGAAGCAATTGCCAAAGAACACATTTAAGAAGGAAACAACAAAATGGTTCTGTCGGTTCCTGATGAACAACATTGTCTACAGAAGAGAGGATGTCTCTGATATGGAGGGACAAAAATTTTGTGAATAGAGGTTTGCTCAAGGCCCATAAGAAAGGACATACAGTAATTAAGAAATTAATGGTGTGTCCACACTGCAGGCTGAAACTTTAAACTACCTAGCTCAGATTCTGCAAGCGAAAGAGCTAAGGCGAGGCAAAACTGCACGTGCCTTGTCACTTCTCCACGAAGTAAATTAAAGATTGCTCAGGTATCACTCCACAAGGGGTGCCCAATTTAGCTGCTCCTCCACGCTACAAACTCACATGCAGAGAAATGTTTCATTATTTTGGTGGTGCTCATTATTTTAAGTGACCTGTGTAGCATGGCTCATAAAGGCACCGGAGTTGGAGACCAGCTACTCCATACTACAAGACTGCAGAACGGATACGTGCTTTGGAAGCAGGCTGAAAGCACACACTTCTCCACCAGCTTGTGATGCTTCTCTCACAGATTCTGTTAAATCTGTGCTTGGGACGACTGAACAACCTGCAAAACAAATCCTGAAAATCCTCTGCCTGGCAGTAAATTTGTCCTCCAGTAGTGACATGATGGTCAAAGTGAAGGCAGCAGAAGCTGTCAAGGTTTTCACTTCTAAATATAACTTCTATCAAGTCAATACATCACTTCTGAGACAGTTACCATGTGCTGAATATTGCTGATTAATCATCTAGCACACCAAGCAAATCGTTTCCCCTCTTAGCAGTGTTCAATCCTTCACTCCTAAATCACTTTAAAATTAAAATTAGGAATCTCTCGCTCTTCTGATGCTTTAACATCCATAAACAGGACACCGAGGATACAATGCTGAGTCAGAGGAAGAAAAATCACCTGCTGACTAACTCACACCTCTCCCCATGACAGCATGAACTCAAACCTAGTGGGTGACGAGGCCCACTGAAACGCACCATTTTCCACCCAACGCAGCTCACTCCTGGCTGAACACTTCTGGAAGGTGACAGCTCTTGGTCAGATAGATATTACCACCTAGTTTCTCCTCCTCTTCCTTTGTCCTCAAATTTATTTGTAGCTTTTTGTTTGACTTAGGACACGCTCCACTACTCTTTGCATCCATTAGCCAGTACGCTGCTGCCACAAGCCATTTAGTATCTTCATAGGGGGATGAAGGTTTTAGAGGACTGGAATCAGAAAATGGAAAACATACTGTGAATATAGAGTCCTCTGAGTGTTTTTTCCTTGCTGATCTGACTATGTTACCTGTTGCAGGGCAATGACTACAGACTCTTGGGTCTGGATTGGAGTTGTAGCCATCCAGTGGCTTCAAGTCTTACTTGACATTTGCTGAGAATCATACTCAGTCTGGAGCAACTGGGAGAGAATGTTCAGCATATCTGAGCTCGCAGCTGGGCTAACTGGGTCTGCACCACATCCTAGGTGTAATCTCCACCACTCCTGCTTGCCTTGATTTGAACTGTGTTTGTATTGTGTGGCTCCAGGAAATGCTAGAGAAAACGTGAGCCCACTCTGTCCCTTTGCATGGAATTTTTTGTAGGAAGCAGAGCCCACAAACTGGGCTCTGTCTGGTCTTACTGCCTTTGTTTCTAGGATTGATAAGATACAAAAACTGATATGAAAGCCCTTCCTAAAAGATCCCTTGCCTACCTGCCTCCAACCACACATAAACCGAATTCCTATGGAATTTGATGGCCACCTGGAGCACAGGATGTACGGTGCATCACGAAGTTAAACACATCTTACAGGTGACAGGGATGTGTGAAGCCAGGTCAGGGGATGCACTATGCTTGATCCCAGCACCTAAGGTCAGAGGTGACACAGGAAATCTGGAGTTTTGCTGCTGATTTCCACAAGGATTTGTGAACAAGTCACTTAAGCTGGAAAAAACGTCGCCTTATCCAGCGTGCTCTTGGTGGAGTGATGCCAGCTGGTTTTTATGTATATTGCAAAGAGGGAAACAAATCAATAACACAGTTTGAAATCACAGCCTCAGGTTGGATGCAGAGTTGATACCAGTCCAGTACGTGCTGGGAGTAGAAGAGGAGGAAGGGGCATCAACGGTCTGTCCCTTCCATTGCCCAGTAACTCTCACCGAGGGTAATGGTTAACTCCGAAATACTTCTCTGGGTAAAGGACTGGAGTGAAGCTGGCCACGAAGGTGAGGACTCCTGCAGACAGGCAACGCTCCCGCGTGTATCCGGGAGCTGAAGGGCTCTTTTTCCATGGATTCGGTGTAGTCTATCCCCCTCTGCCGGCAACCCACCAGCCGTCCGGCTCCGGGAAGCCGGCAGGAGACCCGCAGAGAGCCAAAACAATCCGAAACTGGTGGTAAGAAAGAGGCTGATGATAGCGACCAACGGCCTGGAAAAAAAAAAAACAACCCAAACAACAATCCTCAGTAAATATATGATCATGTTGCAGGATCAAGGAGAGACTTTTATCAGGGTTCCAACCTCAGACAACCAGGGCACGGATTTGTGATTCCAGGTAATATCAAACATGCCTTTTTCGAAGCGACCACTGCCCTGGTGTAACTGGGGGAGCAGATCTGATGGTTGTGTTTCATAGAATCACAGAATCATAGAATCATGGAATGGTTTGGGTTGGAAGGGACCTCAAAGATCATCTAGTTCCAACCCTCCTGCCATGGCATGTGCTTTATCTGTGTTTTAATAATAACATCTGCTACATGCAGCCACATCTGGCTGGTATCACAGCCACATTTTTGCATACAGTTGTTAAAAGTGGACAGTTTCCTAGAAAGGCTGGAATATTGGAAACTTTGATAACAACACAAAGGCAATCAAACTGGTGTATTTCTACCCTAATATTGCAACAGCTCAGTGTACAGCTTCTTCATACCACCATAACTTGTATCCACACTCGGAAACTTCTATTGCTCAAACTAAGTTAGAGCAATCCCATTTCCCAGTACAGGAAGGGATTTAGGAAGCAAAAGGTAAAAAAAGAAATGTATACTCCTGGATCACCTTAAAAGGGTTATGCCTTGCACAATCACAGCACTGCAGCTGATTTATTCACAAAGAAAGAACACAGACGGAACATCCCAATAGGAATGTTTGCAATAGGAAAAAATGTTCTGTCTAGGTACGCTCACACGAAGCTGCCTGTCACAGTTGACAGAGATAACAAATACTGTGAAGGTGCAGAATTGTTACAGCACAATGATGTAAGATGACAAGCAAAGTTTGGAAGGAGGGGTAACATCTCATTAGAGAAATCGGTGTACCCAGGAAAAGCAGGCAAGCATTTAATCTCAAGACAAAAACTGAAACACATCCAATGCGTGCTGTCGAGCTGAAGTACAAACTCCCCTCTGTGGAGTTTTCTTCCCAATTTTGGTGTTCAATTCTGTTACTTACGGGAATTTCTTCACCTGACTTATCCAACAGCAAAAAATACAGTGCCTTGGGGAAACACAGAGAGCTGCTTTGAAGTCTGAAGTCAAGTATATGAAGATGTACAAGAAAAGGTGAACACTACCCCCTCTGGGAGCAGCTTAGAAATGTTCTCTCCTTTTTCCCTCTTACTACCAGTGTCTTTTTCTCTGGCAGAATTAACTCTGTTCTTGTTAATGGAATAATTTGCCAGATGCATGCATACATTGTGCTGTAAATGAATGAACAAGATGCAGGGTTAGAAAGGTATCAGCCTCCTCCCATCTTCTCCACATGATCCTGGTCACACTGCATAATGTACAGAGCATCTTAATTAAGCACAGAAGATTTAATGGCACTAAATATGACCAGCCCTATACTGATCCCATTACTCTAAAGAAACCAATAAATGAGGCTCAACAGTTTCAATTTCACTTCACTGCAATCTCATCAGCATTCCAATTCCATCACTTCTGAGAAATCAGCAGTTTCAATGGAAGATAACCCTCCTTCTCAGTCAGGCCCCGTTCTACAACTACTTATTAGTAGAGTTAATTCTGTGTTGGAATGATCCAGAACTGCACACCACAACCTTTTCCAGCCATCAACTAAGCCACAACTTCTTTTCCTGAGGAAGCAAACCAAAATATTTTAGCTTTTAGGAACTTTTCTCCTTCCAAGAGTTCTTTGTATTGTAACTATCTTTTTTCACAGTAATGTTTCATGAAAAGTAGTCCCAGAACAATACAGAAAGTTAACAAGGTATGTATGTACAGAATTACCACCTGTGCCAAAACTTGTGTGCAGCACTGCGCTGGATAACACAAGACATGCTGCATTCCGCTACAGAATATGCTGAAATATTTAATGCATAATGTTATTTGTGGCACTCAGACATGACAAAGATGAATTGCTAGGATTTATGAAGTGCTTAGAGATCCTCAAGAGAAAGATGCCTCGGACAGGAGAACCATTATGATTTCTCTGTGTTTCTGGTTGCTCTGTGTTGAACTTGTTGACTCACCAAAAGGGTCAGAAGATGCTGAAGTAGCAAAATGCGTAAAGTTCTTGTTATAGACAAATATCCTCAGAGGGTCACAGGATCCCAAGCACAAGTACAGGCTGGGTGGAGAATGGATCAAGAGCAGCCTGAGGAAAAGGACTTGGGAGTGCTGGTGGATGAGAAGCTCACCAGGAGCCGGCACTGTGCGCTGGCAGCCCAGAAAGCCAACCGTGTCCTGGGCTGCATCCAAAGCAGCGTGGGCAGCAGGGCGAGGGAGGGGATTCTGCCCCTTTGCTCTGCTCTCCTGAGACCCCACCTGGAATACTGCGTTCAGCTCTGGAGTCCCCAACACAAGAAGGACATGGACCAGTTGGAGAGGGTCCAGAGGAGGCCACGAAGATGATCCGAGGGCTGGAGCACCTCTGCTATGGAGACAGGCTGAGAGAGTTGGGGCTGTTCAGCCTGGAGAAGAGAAGGCTCCAGGGTGATCTTGTAGCAGCTTTCCAGTACTTAAAGGGGGCCTACAGGAAAGCTGGAGAGGGACTTTTTCCAAGGGCATGTAGTGATAAGACAAGGGGTAATGGCTTTCAACTGAAAGAGAGGAGATTTCATTTAGATCTAAGGAAGAAATTCTTTACTCTGAGGGTGGTGAGGCACTGGAGCAGGTTGCCCAGAGAAGTTGTAGATGCCCCATCCCTGGAAGCGTTCCAGGCCAGGCTGGATGGGGCTTTGAGCAACCTGGTGCAGTGGAAGGTGTCCCTGCCCATGGCAGGGGGGTTGGAACTGGATGGTCTTTGAGGTCCCTTCCAACCCAAACCATTCCATGGTTCTATGATTTTAGGATGTCACCAGCTCATGAATCCTCACCTCAAACTTAAATCTACCAACAATAAAAGGCTGGGGAGGAGGGCATGACACCAATTTGCTTCTAAACTTGCCTGAAACACAGGAACACCACTGGTAACTCATTAATCTACAGCAAAGGAGAGAAGCCTGGCTGATGTCCCTGTGGAACTCTTTCCCATGCCAGATATCTACCACAGTCCAGCCTGGTGCTGAGCTGGGAAAGATACTGCAAATGGCTCTTACTGTGTGTCCCTAACACTGACCAAACTAGAGTCTGCACTACGGCAAGTGTTTGTGGGTTCTCCATTTCATTTAAAGCCATTCCTCATCCTCACACAGCTCAGCAAGAGTTTGAAGTTCATTTCAAGCATGAATGGTTGAAGGAATGAAACATTAACAGCAGAAAAGGAGCTGGTGGGTCAGTCCATCCTACCTCCTGCTCAAGAGGATCCGATATCCTACTTTCCTTTTCCCCAAGCCAGAGGCTCCATGCGTCCTCCCTTCCATCTCTTATTTTTTCCAGATGTTCATAGACTTTCATTCTTTCCTGGGAATATTCCCTAAAATAACAATGAGGTCAATGAAAATGCAAACAAATTTAGCCCATAAGATAAAGCGTGTCCAAAGGTCAACCATAAACTAAAGCAAATTAAGGTTTTCTTCCTCAAATTATTGGAAGTCCAAACAACTAGAAGCTTACCGAAGTTGTTATATCAGACTTCGTTAGAGACATGACTTAAAAGTGTCAATCAACACCACTTTGGTGAGACACTTGTTCGGAACAGGACGATAGGGCCTAGTGGGATTCATGAAATACCAGTATCTTTTAATTGCTCATTCACTGATGAGGGATAAAGTTTTCCTTGTTCAGCTCACATATCCAGAATGTCCTGAATTCTTGTCAAGGTGATTCCATCTGGAAATATTGGAAGTTCTTTCTGCACAAGAGTTTACAGAACAACATGTAAAGTAGACATTTTTCTTTTGACAGTGATGAATTCTTTTGACAGTGATGAATCTGACAAAAATGGCCGGCAAATGCTATTTATGGCTGACTGACCACATCAAGGCAAGGCTAAACTGGTATTAAAACATCAGCTCAGTGACAAAGCAGCAATCCTGAAAGACAGACGGAGGGATTACCCTTGAGATGTAGAGCTGGCAGATCACATCCTGTCCAGGTTTTGTGTCCTTCTCAGGTTTGGTGATGAAGATGCCTCTGCCCTGGCAGCCAGAGTCCAGTTTACAGACATGAGTCTTGTTTTTCCTTGATCTGCTACTGGGCTGCAAATTGCCGTGACTATGAGGAGGGAAACAGAACAGAGGGATGCTAAAAAAAGTTACGAAATAATTGCATTAAAGCTGCTTTCTAATGGAGATTTTCTAGGCCTGGGTTTTCAAACTATTGCAAGAATTTTGCAAAAGTAATTTGAACAGCAAATAGGATTGTAAGAATATTGTAAGATTAAAGAGTCAGAACTACTTCCCTTCAGTTCTCTACACTTAAAAAGTTTTACGTGACAACTGCTTATTTTTCCTGATTTATTTTCCAGCACTAATTTCAAACAGAGAAAACTATTTGCTTTCCTCTAGCCGAGCATATTAATCTTTGCCTAGGATTCAGAAGCTTCTCTCCTGGAAGTTAGTCCCTTCTGACATGCAAATAATAGAATTTAAATCTGAAAATTCTGCCAAGAAGAAACCCAAGCTTTAAGAAGGGCTTATTCTGCAGGAAGACACTGAGAAAGAAGTTAAATTCTTTTGGGAAGAGTTTTACCACCCTGCTAGTGTTCCTAGCCAGCAAATATTTCCTCCTTTCAGGAAAGTGGCTAACTTCCTGGGGAAAGAAGTCCAGGGGAAAAAGCACCATAAACAAATATTTTGATCTTCACCTTTTTGGTTGCAAAAACCGATAAAGGGACCATCCTACGCATACAGTCTAACCAACTCATGCTCGTAAGCACTTCTTTTTCATTTCCATTAACTGATTTATTGAGATGGCACGATCTGCCCAGCATGCTGCTCACTCCTCACCATCTCTTGCTCCCCAAACGCCGTACCCGCCAGCAGCTCCATGCACTGCCGCCACAGAGCAGAAGCAGCTTCAGGAGAATGAAGATCTTTAATGTCAAACTCTCTGTTGGGACTCAGAGATGTGGCATCACCGTTCAGTTGGACCTCGGCAACCAGTCAAGGTGGCTCGCTTCTGCTCACTGCAGATGCATTATTTACAAACTGCCTGCTTTAGATGATAATCTGGGCAATTGGTGATAAATGACTGCCAAATAAACCAACAATTCCTTACTATTTCCGAAGCTTCATGCTAGCAGTAACTGCTAGAACAAACCGCTCCATTGATATTCCTGACAAGTGGTGGAAAACAAAGATTCCTGGATTACAACTCTGAATTATGCTTTATTTGAATTGGGAATGGAGCCATTTACAGTGCTTCATGCTCTTCTCTCAAGGCACATATCCAGAAAATCCTGGCACGAGCTCACAGTCATCTTAAGTTTTGACTTCTTGCCTAACTTCAGTCATTATGAAAGAAATATGTACAACGATCCCAAGCCAGTACTTTAGAAAGATTAAACATTGCAGATCGTACACGCTTGCAAAGAGCAAGTGTTAGGACAACAGGGGACACTCTGGGGCCAATAAAGAAACCCTCTGACTGGTGAGCAGCAGCACATGTCTGAGGTCAACTGCATCAGCGGGGGAATTCCGAAACTGGCTGCCAAACTTTGCACGGAACAGGACGCGCGGACACTGAAGCTGTTGATTTCTCACAGTTCGAGGGCTATGTCTGCGCCGTGACTCCTAAATGTAAATTCACTGGTCCTTGAGGAACCGACCACACAACTATTTCGGCTTCCCCATTCCAGAGGTGACAGGAATGCTTTCCCACTGCTTCGCTCTGGTGCCAGGAGCAGGTTGGAGAACCTAACGGACTCACCCACAGCTACAATACAACTCCTGAGGCACTTTTAGAATCATAGAGTGGTTTGGGTTGGAAGGGACCTCAAAGATCAGCCAGTTCCAACCCCCCTGCCATGGGCAGGGACACCTTCCACTACACCAGGTTGCTCAAAGCCTCATCCAGCCTGGCCTTGAACGCTTCCAGCGATGGGGCAGCCACAACTTCTCTCGGCAACCTGTGCCAGTGCCTCACCACCCTCTGAGGGAAGAATTTCTTCCTTAGATCCCATCTAAATCTGCCCTCTTTCCGTTTAAAGCCATTGTCCCATGTTCTATCACTACATGCCCTTGTCCAAAGCCCCTCTCCAGCTTTCTTGCAGCCCCTTTAGGCACTGGAAGGTGCTGGAAGGTCTTCCCGGAGCCTTCTCTTCCCCAGGCTGAACAGCCCCAACTCTCTCAGCCTGTCTCCATAGCAGAGGTGCTCCAGCCCCTCTGGAAATCTTTTCCCCACAGTTTCCTCCCTGCACCCGCCACGCGGCTCCTGGCATTGCCTCAGCACAACAGGAGACCCCCGGGCAGGGACTGACTGCCCGCAGCGCCCTCACAGCGGCCGCCATCCCCCGGAACCGCGCTCCGCAGGCCCGGGGGCACCGCTCAGCTCGGAGCGGGACCAGGTGAGCCCCCCCGGCCCAGGCGGAGGCCCCGGCACCGCCGAGCCGGGAGGGCGGGTGCCTCGGCGGGGCGGTCCGGGCAGCGCAGCCCCCAGCCCGCTCCACGGAGCCGCCGCCATAACGCCGGGGAAGAACACACCCCCACCCCTCCCCGCCTCCTGATTGGGCACAACGACCCGCATGCCGCCTTTCGCCCCGCCCCTTCATTAACATATCGCCGCTCCATTGGGCCCAGAGACCAGAAGGGTCTCTGATTGGATCAAAACAGTGAGGGGCGGGGGAAGTGTTGTTACGGCACGAGCGCCACGGGCGTGCGCTGGACTTGCGCATGCGCATTGCCCTGCTCCCGGCCTCCTTCCCCGCCCCCAAACCAACAGCGGCCCCGCCTAGTCGAGGGAGGCGTGGCTTCACCGAGCGGCCGCAGCCAATCACAGCTGCGAGGAGAGGGGTGATTTGAATATGCGCGAGGGGCGCCGGGGCTGCGCAGGGGATTGTGGGAGGCCCGGGGGCGGTTGTCGCTCGCGGAGGGGCGTTGTGCGGGCGGGAAGATTTTCCTGACAGGATTCGTGCCGTCTCCTCACGGCCGGGCGGGATCGGGAGCGGCGCCCGCCTCAGAGCCCGCTCCCCTCTGCTGGCGGGTTCCGTGCGGCGGGCTGGCAGCGGAGAGCTCTGCCGTCAGCTCGTCATGGCGTGAGGCTGTGGCGTGAGGCCCGTCACAGCTCCAGGGGGAACGGTGACCCCGCAGCAGCAATGGTCACTCAGGATCTCCCCGTCCAGAATTTATCTGGGAAGCCACAAACGTGCTGAGACCCTGTGCAGGTGGAATTTCAGGACTGGCTTTGGGACAGCCAAAAAGTCAGCGCACCAAAGTTCAAAACTGTGACGCCGGCTCTGTCCGCGCTTCCCTGACAGAGCTGCGCGGAGCTAGAGCGATCTTGTCTTAAATCGTTAAATCAGCACAAAGGCAATCCTAAATAAATAATAACGGAACAGAACTACCAGCTTTGGGGAACTGGAATTAGGCTCCGAGGTCTGTTGGTGCTGCTGACGCAATAGGTAGCGCCGTTGGCAGCCAGAATTCTCAACAGTTTTATGAATCCAGTTCCTGCTGCCATGGAAACAGACTGCGATGGCTAAAAACGGAGCAGGTTGTGCTAAGCTAAATGTTTGACACAAAAAAAAGGCTTGGATTCCCTTTGTTTATTTATTTATTTATTTTTGGTGATACTGATTCCTTTAAACTAACCTGCTCCATTTCCGTGGCAGCCAGCAGCAGATTTGCTAGAACTCCTTTTAAATTTTGCAATCCTGATATGTGTCGCAAGGTTAAGGGTTTTCCAACTTTTTTTATGAATTAAAGATCCGGTGAGGTCCTTAAATTTAATTGAGCAATCCGTAGCATACTCAGTACGATACATCCAAGTGACATATAGGTATATACAGCTTTTACATTAATGCAGCGTATTTTTCGCTTCTGCTGCTTATAAACACAAGGATTGGAGGTTTTACTGGGACTGAAGAACTTTTCATTCAGGATCCTACAGTGATGCATCCAGTCTATCTTCTGTCTCTCATTGGGCTGCGTTTTAGGATAAAGTGCAAGAATTTCCTGTGTAGGGGTTGTCTTAGAAAGGTTCACTGAGAAATATGATTTAAAATCTATTTCAAAGTTAATGTCTCTTCCAAAATGTTATAACTCCAGATATTCTAATAAGATTTCTTCCTTTAAGTGCAGAGAGGTGTTCTAGTAGGTGGCCTACAAGAAAGTTTGTGTCCCCATTTTTCCTGATTTGTTAAAAAAATCAATAATAACATCTCAAGGAACACTTTCTAGGTACAGTTCTGAAAGAACAGAATACTGATCATTAAAATTATCGTATACTAACAGAGAAGGAGGTTCCTGAAGGTTTAAAAACCACTGAGCTTAAAAAAAAATACTGATGTTCTCTGGTTCATATAATGAAGAGCCCCTCTTCCAAACCTTTCCCACATTTTGGGTCAGATCTATCCTAACAATAGCCCTCTTTAAGGAAGGATTGTCAAGTCTAATGACTCCATTAAGGCAAGCGTGGGTTCATGTATACTGCTACAACGGAGTAATAACTCTCAGGAATTAAAAATCCATATGGCGCTCTCAGCTGTACTACAGAACGTGCAGCAGCTGCTCTCAAAAATATTTTAACTGTTATTAAAAAAGGAATTAACTCCACTGCATGGCTTACGAAGCTGCGACTTACTATTAAATAGAAACCAATTTAGTGTAAAAAATGTTCAGAATCTTCAGGCTGACCATCTTTTTTTCCTCTTTTTTGTTGTCACTGTTCGTTTCTGGTTGCATTTAGATGCCGTGATCACAACCAAAGCCCCACAGGAATACACATTATGGAAGCACACGCAATATTCCAGTCTCATCCTGTTACTGAGGAAGGGAAGCAGGCAGGGGACAAGACGTACAGATGTAAGTGCCTCAGGGCTCGAGTTATCAACTCGCTCTCGAAGCAGCTGCTCCCACTGGCGAATCTCTTACGGATCAGGAGAGGAGAAGTACAGCCTGATGAACCCCACCAGGTTTTTCAGGCTGGGAAAACCATTGGGAAGGGTTAAAAACTCCCTGGAGCCTGAAGGGCATCAATCCCTTTTGGCAGCCATCCATTTTTTCTCCATCCTGGCTCGCTGCTTGTGCTGTTCAGCCTGTCTCAAAACAAATGTTAAATCTGGTGAGGGAAAGGGGGATTATGCCACAAATTTTCTGAGTGGCTTTGGCCAAATTCCTTCATGTCTGCATAGCTGTTTCCCTATGCAGGGGTAATATTTAATTCTGTTACATAGACCGTAAGTCTTGTAAGGCCTACGTCTTCAGTGCTTGCCATGTGAGGCTGCGATGAGAAAGGAGCTATATTTATATTTAAAGTAATTAATTTAGGATCTGCGTTGCTGATGGCTTTGCTGTATTTCAGACTCTTAGTGCCAGACAAGTAATTATATAAGACTGTAAGCCCTGGGCACTCTGAAGCTGGTAGAAGCTTCATAATTTTTTATTTTTATTTATATTACGTGGTAAGCCAGGGCACGAGCCTACATTTTAAGCCTAAACTGACCTTGCACAGGGATTTTAACGAGCTCTGGTGCCTCAGAGGGCAGAGAGTCCACACGATCTCTTAAAGAGAGCCCCGTGCAGTCTCGTCTGCCTTGTGAGTGGGATGGGCACAAGCATGGCTGTGCCAATCCCAATATATTCCATAATATCCTATAGCCAGCAGAGAATGGATGAGTGAGATCAAGTTCCTTCCTAGAAGGCTGTAGTGTTGTATGCAGCAGGGTGCTATGATCTGAGCAGGCAACTGAGCTGCAGATATTTGGGGGATGCCTAAGTGCAGGTCAAGGAGCACACTGTGTAGTAGCCCAGTTTCTGGCCAGATCCAGTGAACTACAGAGACATTGCTGTTTGGATCAGGACGGGGTGTTATATTTTCCCTGTGGGTAGTTTGGACTGACTAGGGAGGTTAAAAAAATTCCTCTTGAAAAGGCAAATCCTCTTTGACTAACAGCAAGAGACAGCCTGAGCAGTGCCACTGCACGAGCTCTGCCACTTAAATCGTGATCAAAACCCAACAAAACCCTCTACTTGCCGAGATTTACTGCTTCACAGACCAACGGAGCGAAATGTAAACTGCAAGACATCCGTCTTTATTCCGCAAGCATCCCTGGTTCTGTTATTCCCCTCTCCAGTCCCCCCGGATGAATAGCCCTTTCCCCTTGCCACGCTGAATGCGCCAGGTGACTCCGAAAGCGGCCACCCAGCAGATGCTTCCGCAGTGCCAACTGTTCTGAATCCCCCACCCCATCTCCAGCTTTCCCCCCCCCCCCCCACCTCCTTCCCCCGTGTCCTACCAATCTGGGCTGCCTGGCACATGCTGCAAGCTGCAGTCCCACTGGAGTGATATTGTGATGGAAATGAGGGAGGGGATACGGGCAGAACTGCCCAGATTTACAGCACTCCAAGGGTTTCCATTAAAATCCGTGACAACTCGTTATTTATGAGTAGACCAACAGCTCTTCTAATATCCAGGGCCTGGACCCCATTCACTTCAATAATGCTGGTGTGGAATAAATGAGCCAGAGGATGGAAACCAGTTCTGTTAGTATAATGGAGGGGGCTAATAGCTGTTGAGAGAAAACAACTGATGTAATTCTGGGACCTGATCCTTCCCCCGACACAACAGTAAAGGTTTGATTCTGCGGGGCGTTTCACGTGGGGATTTAGTTGGGTGCAAAGAGGGTGACGAATGGCAGCGTTTGGATTTTGGGCGGTTATCTCCCACTGAGCGCTCCCGATGTGTACCAGTGCACTGGAGGTAAAGGGGCTCATTGGCTCCTCTGCAAGCAGGAGTCAGCCTGGATCTCCACAGCGGAACAAAGATAAACAATGTTTCCTTACAAAATAATGCCAGTGACAAAAAAATCCTTTGCACGGGTGTAATATCTTCATTTTTCAGCCTCTCAGGGCTCTGGTGCATTTCCTTCCCCAGGTTCTCTGCCCCACCTACACCTGTCTGTCATTGTAGGACACTTTTTTCCACCATTCCATTTCCTTCTCTGCCCTCTTCACTGACATGTCAAACACAGAAGCACTTCCACTTACCAAGCACAGAACTGATCCCTGAAATAAGGACTTGGATGATCAAAACACTTTAAACCCTGGCTGGGCATTATACTGCCCTAAAGGATTATTGATCTCTTCTGCTATGTCTTAAAAATCAAACTGACAAGTTGATGACCGAGTACAACCACTCAATTGCTGGCTTGTACATGGCTTTTCCTCCTTTGTTCACCTGTGTCTTGTTTATTTACCTTCCTTTTGTCAGGAATCTTTCGATTTCCTTTTTGCTTCCTCCAGTCTCCGCGGGATCCTTATTAAGGTGAAATGAAGAGAACCGGCAGCAGTGCTCCCAGACGGCGTGCTCCGTGCCTCTGCCTCCCCCTCGTCCACAGCCCAAACCTCAGCACAGTGTTTTTTGGAGGAGGTTGACAATGCCGAAGGTCCGAATTGTTCTGCAGGAGAGGAAAGAAGACGTGGATAGATGAGGAGGAACCAGGAAGAGAAGGAGTGGAGGAAGGAGGCTGTTCAAGTGAGGAAGGGGACTGTGGCTGTATGACTGGGAATTGCTTTCTGAAAGAAGCTGAGCCACCAGTCAGTTATTTCAGCAGCCCAATACTCTGACTTTCAGGGTCGAAAGAGTTTGGGAATCTGGAATCTGTAACCATCTCATGTGGCCGGTCTCTTTTTTCTGCATCAAAAAAAACTTTTCCCAGTGAAACGAGCTGACATCAGTTGGGATGTGATGCCCTCTGCGACCATGGTTAGCAGCATATCTTTGCTGAGAGAAGTATCACCTGGGTTGCATTTTACTCACACAGAAACATTCCTGTTAACTGGAAAATGATGTGCCATGGACAGGGACAGATATATTCAAGATACACTCCGTGTGAATGAGAGAGAAAGCTCAAGGGCAGAACCAACTTCTTGGAAAAGGAAGGCAAAGGGTCTGAGAAAAATGAGGGAGAAGCCACAGGACGAAGCACAGGGACAAGAGCTCTCCAGGGCTGAGCAGGTTTGCCTGGGTGAGGGAAAAGAAGAGGCTATAGATAGCATATAGATGATAGAATAGAAAATGCTCCAGGAAAACAGAAATATATATCTAATAATGTGAATATACATCTATCTATCTATCTATCTATCTATCTAGAGATGTGGCCCACAAAGTGTGACTTCTTCCTTTTAGACACATATGTAATGAGTATCCATTCAGATGCTACATGAGTTTGGGTATAAATTGTGCCAAACCCCTACTGTCCCTTTGAAAATTTATTTATCCAGTATGTATCAAGGTAATACTGGATCTCATCCAAATTATAACTATATCTAATTATCAGCCATTTGAGCCACTTCTGTATTAAACCATAAAATTGAGCCAGGATTGAAACCTCTTATGATTCCAAAGGCTAAACGCAGCAGTAACATAAATAATGTTGGAAATTACAAGCAAAATGAAAACTTGGTCAGAAAATATAGGATGTAATTTGTGCTTAGGGGTAAATTGGTCCCTGGCTGCCCGGGACAGGGAAGGTATGACCTGCATCAGGCCGAAGTAGATGGCTGGGAGCCTGAATCTGTGTCATTATTACAAAAAACAAATGACAGACCTTAAAATACTTCAAAAAACCAGCATCCTCATGAGATTTATTGCAGTCTGACCCCCTCTGCCGGTCACCCGCTTGCTGCCTGCGGGCCAGGGCCGGCGCCTCAAAGGGCTCTGAGATTTGGAGAAATGATGGGAGCAGGCAAGTGGAAAACGATGGGTAGTGGTGTAACAGGGGTGGAGAGGCAATTCGGGGGCACCCACGCTTGGCACCAGTAGCTCGAGGGCATCGTGACTGGGTCGGGGTTTGGGATCCGAGCCTCTAAAGCCAGTATTAGCAGGAGTGCAGAAAGGAAAGAGGTCTGGTAACTGGAATTTGGGTGAAATATCATGGCTTTAATAAAAATTGCTTTTGTGTTTCTCCACGTTTGATCTGCTTCTGTCAAGAGGCAAAGCAGTAAAAGGAGAAAAAACGTCGTTTAGAATGAGGACGTACGGGAAAAGGTTGGGAGGGAAAAGCATTTTCTTGAAAAACAATGGGACTTTTTCCTGAGGAAACAAGTGTTCGAGTTAAAAATGAGCCTTGTTTTGATGGAATGTTTGATTGTTCAAATTGGAACAAAGCTATGCCAGGAATGTTGAGATATACTACAGTAATCAATAACGTCTAAACATGTACCATACCGACTATTTTTAAAAAAACATTTTATTGAGGAGCTTTTCAGCTTTTTCTCCTAGCCTTGGCAAAAAAGTATGGATACACTGGTTGTTCCTGCGACGCAGCAGAAGTTCAGCCAGCTCTAGGTTTTTACATCAGTGCTGTTGGGAATGGATATAAACAGATCCCATACAGCTCATTTTACTTTCCTGATTCGTTTTTATTATCCCATCCCATCCCATCCCATCCCATCCCATCCCATCCCATCCCATCCCATCCCTTGGCCTTCCTCATACATTCCCATGCTGTGAGAAGGGAGCCAGCGAGGATCAGCCTGTTAAATATTTGCTTTCTGTGAACCAGAAACAGCCCTGCTACCCACAGGGATACCGCGTGGCACAATTTATTTCTGTAAGAACGAAAGGACACAGACAGCTTTTTCCAAGATTTTCTTTGCATAGTTTTTATTTTTCTTTGCGGTTATTTTCTGTTACAGGTTTGGGTTTTTTTTAAATAAAGCTTACTAGTATAGTACATCTTGAGGCAGAAATACTCTATTTAAACCTTGATTGATAAAAAGTTTATGTGTACAGAATCAAAACAGTAGAATGCTTTGAAGTCTTTGTAGCTCTTAATATTCTTAAAACTCTACATAAACTTTTACGGATTTTCTATTGCTTTGGATAGTCAGCAGGGAACAGTCTAATACAGCTGGATAATAAACCTTTACCCATTTTTGTCTGCACGGAGAAAAGAGCTGTTAATCATAAACTGAAAATCCCAAAGCAGAAATAAAAATAGTAACTGGATAATCTGTGCAAAAAGCATTGTAATATCCCAAGGCACTTAGTTCTGGATCATGATGTTTTGGTTTGAGAACAGGCTCTTCTTGTTAAATCAAGAAGATTTAGAAACTTACAGAAAAGAGAAATAATCCAAATTCATCATTTGCTTCAAATGAGGATGCCCAGTTCCCGACTGAGAGACCATTTCTCCTCTGTGCTGCCAAGACAAATCAGCTACAACTTTTCCATGGGCTCCACACCATACTGACCTTCCCTGTTTCGGGAATTTCGAGTTTTCCTCATCCTGGGACAGATGGAGAAAACGGTGCATGTGCCCCACCCTAGAATAAACCGGGCTGCCTGCTCTGCTGGCAGGAGGGCCCTGGACCTTCGGATCTGCAAAATATTGGCCTGCAATATTCGGATCTAGGAATATTTGGTCTCTAGGAATACACCTCTTTCACTTGCTTTATGACTGATGCTGAAAGAAGAAGTGTATTTTTTTTTTTTTTTTTTAAATCTTACTTCTTAATTCTGCATTCCAGAAGCTGAGCAGGATGGAAGGTGTGATGCTAAAAGATCACACAATGTTTCTGGGTTGTGGTTAGCAATCACAGCGCTATACTAAATAAAGGCTAAACCAATTATAATAGATGTGTATCAGCCAAGTACAGAAAACTGCTGCACTGCATCCCACCACTTGGATCCTACCTGGATGAACGGTTACGTGGCCAATCCTGTTCTGAAGAACTGGTTCCACATTAAACTACATTGCTAATCCTAGGATTCGTAACTCATTTAACAAGCATATATATTGATCCAAGGCAGGGGACTTAAGTTTGATGATGGTGATTCAGTTTCAGGCTGTGGTTGTCTGACCTGATTTATGTGCTGGTCATGTGCTGCATGAACAGAAAGCTCAGAATTACAGTGCTAGTGGCATAGTCAGTCTTGCCTGGGTGACCTCGCTAGCATGAAACAAGCCTACACAGCAATTTTTTTTTTTTTTTTCAGCCACCTATTCTACAGAGCAGACACAAATTCAGAATTATTCCAGGTCGTGACAAAAAACATGGTCATCAAACACTTGCTTGTTGGATTTTTCAAAGGTCTCACTGCAGACAGGGCACTCCAGAAGATGGCTCTGCATGTGGGCCTCATACTGACTCGCTTCAATATGTTTAGGGAATACTTCATCACACATGGGGCATTTCCTCAGAGAACCCTGAAGTACAGAGCAAATGCAAAGACAGTCAGTTTAAAAATTATATTCAAAGACAAGAAACAACAAAGCTTAGCAGTCAGATAGTGTAACTTTTGGAAAAGTCTTTCTAATACTCTCAAGTTTTCAAATGTCTCCAGGCTTCCCTAAATAGCACACAGAAGTCAAGAGCTTCGGAGAGGTTCTCTAACTTTCCACCCTACATAGCACATGTCCAAAATGGAATAAGGTGTTTAACAGCTTCATGCTGCTCATTCTGACATCACATGCTGCCAAGAGCCGGTCCTTAAAGATTAAGGCCAACAGTTTCCCTTCTCTTCCTTAAAACATATAATAATTCCAGGCATTAAGCAGACACAGTTCCATTTCGTTGTCTGCTGTCTTACCAGGACTAAACCAGCACATAGACAATTGGTTACAGAGCTGAACTGGGAGTTTTTTATTTCAAATCACTAATTTGCATCCGTAAACCACAAATTCATGTCCAGTCGTGTCCACTTTACTTACCAAGCCTGCAGCTTCTGCCTCCAGGTTTGCTCCTGCAGCTGGAAAAAACAGCTGTCAGTTTAGCCACGACAAAACGATCGACAGCAGAACATGCTGATAACTGGTAATTCTTGAAACATGAGGATGTGGCTCTGGGTCTAAACCTCTATATTTAGGACTATGGAAACTGGACGTAAGCCACAGAACTAGCTGCCTCACAGCTGAGGAAACCAGTTAGTAGTTGTCTCTCTTGGCAGAAGATGAACAGGCAGCTGATCACTTGAGTCAGCTCTCAACACCTGGCACCATTTTGCAGCTGCCAACTCATCTGCACCCACGCAAAGCTGCACAGAGGTGCTGCTGATAATGTGCGGTTTCACAAAGAATGCCAAGTAATCTCACCAGCATACGGATTTCCAAACAGAAGGAATCCTGGTTGACGAGCTGGGGTCGGAGCTCGAGCTCGTGAAAAACCAGGAAAGGAAGAAACCTCTGCAGACTGCAAAAGACGCTTCAGGAGTTCATTCTCTTCCCTTAGATTCTGCAAAGGGACAGATGGGCAGAATGAATTTCCAGAAGCTCAGGAGACCAATTCAGAGAAAAGTCGTGCTTTGCACTACCACAGGTCCTCTTACATCAGAACCAAAATTGCTCTGAACTACTTTTAGGCAGCTCAGTGGCAGTCCTGCTTGGCTGGATGGGAAAGCGAGGTAAGGAAGGGTAAGGACCTGTTCTGTGGCCTGCTCAGGCACGATGATCACCACAGAATAATAAACTTTCCAAGACAGAAGACTACCCCGAAGTCCTGCAGAGCAAGGAACAAAACCAAGCAGCCATTGCTTCGACTGCTCCATTTAAATGAGTAAGTCCATTCATCTCAGTGGTGTCAGAATTAAGCTAACATTAGGAGTTTTTGGAAAAAACCCATGCTATCATGGGTAAACCAGTCTATTCTGTGGTGAGGGAAAGAGGTGCAAGTTTTTGGACCCTTCCTCTTAGGCTGTACAGTTGTGGCAGCAACAACACACTGTGAGCGTGTGCACACTTCTTGGGGGAAAGGTGAGGGAGTTGTGCCAAGTTCTCACCTGATTTTCTGCATCAACTTCCTTCTTTTTTCCGTGCAGGATCTGAAACAAACACTTCTTCTCCTCGAGTTTTTTCATTAAGTTTTGTTGCTACGAAGGAAGAGGGTTACTTGGTAAACCGTGAGAAACTGGCAAATAAAATGATCACAGCTCCAAGCACTGGAGCTGTAACATACTAGCTGCCTCCTGCTGCATTTATTACCAAAAATCAAACTTTCACTTTCAATGGCAGTCTTACCATTTCATAGTTTTTCACCTAGGATATCTCCATGTCACCACTCTCTTATGCTCTGTATTTTCGTTACACACATGCCCTCTGAAGGGGACGCAGACAGGTCAAACAAAGAGGGAGGTTGAAGAAAAGGAACAAAGCAACTCCTATAGCTGAAAAATCCACCCTGGTGGGCGAGAGCTATCCAAGCCTGCCACGTTTCCTGGTGCTGTGAGACGGTGGACAGCCAGCACATCCTTATGAATTAATCTTGTAGCTGACTCTTGAATTAAATCAGTACATTAGATAAGCTAGAGTCCTTGGGGATTCTGCAGCCATTCTCAAAGTACCACTCTAAGAATCCCCAACGTTGGGCATCACAGCAGAGGTAATCACATCATCTATTTTAGGCACCCAATTTTCAATGCCAAAGTTGGAGTAGAGCCTCCAAAAGCTTCCTGAGTAGCACAGAGAGAGAGAGAAGCACCTTTAGAAGGTCACTCAGGGCAACAGGCTAAAGATGATGTGATGGCCTCAGCCACTGCCAAAGATGGTTCCTTCAGCAGAAAGAAATGCCACAGCATGCTGCCCTTTTCTTTTATATCCTGCAGATTCCTTCAAGGAGTGATTTCCCATGCTGAGGTTTGTGGAATACTTCTCTAAGGTCTGCAGAAGTTACCTAAGAAAAGCAAGCCTTTTGTCCACAAACTTTGATTTGTTATACATACAGTTGTCTGCAACATCACAGGGAAACTGTGATGGTTCTGCAAGTCGAAAGAAGGCGGAAAACAGCGCTGCCAGTGACTCTCAGCTCCCTGGCACAGGTTCCAGCAAATTCCATACAATATAGCAGAGCCCTGTGCCCAACACTCTTGGGACCATCTCCCCAGCTGCATCCCCAGAAATGCTGGGCACCTGCTCATTCTGCAGACAGTGGGATGGGCAAAGTGACAGTTTGGCCTTCGACCCCTTCAAGCATTCCATGCAATGTTCAACCTCCTTATTTTGCTCCTTCTGCACAGAAATCCTGGATTTTCACAAGCAGAGTTGCAAAGGGGTGTCAGAGAAGGATGTGACAGAACAGAAACTTTGTATTGTTTACAGCTTATCTTGGTTCATTCTGAGCATATTGCATCTGTTGTATTGATTATTAAATGCTAAATTTAGAATCATAGAATCACAGAATGGTTTGGGTTGGAAGGGACCTCAAAGATCATCCAGTTCCAACCCCCCCTGCCATGGGCAGGGACACCTTCCACTACAGCAGGTTGCTCAAAGCCTCATCCAACCTGGCCTAAACCAACGACAACACGTTGATTGTTGTTAAATTCAATATTTGAGATATTGAAGATGAGAAAGAGATAAAAACATCGACAGAAAGACCAGCAAGGTCGCTGCTTCACACCAGTTACTAGTCAGCTTCCTGCTGGAGGCAAAATTAACAGCATATATCTGGGGAGATTTATAATAACTTGTTTTATTTACCCCTAAGTCCCAGTCTGGAAACAGTTTTGCTTAGATGCAACAATTTGCAATCAGCCAAATATCAACGCTGGATTCCCACTGATTTCCTTTATCCCTTGAGCTGACTCAAAAGACATCAGGACAGAGACTGAATTTTCCTGCTACAGAGAATCAGAATTACAATGTCTAGTCACACAGGCATTTCTTCCAAAACGAAGCCATAGTTTAGATAGGACAAGGGGAAATGGCTTTAAACGGAAAGAGGGCAGATTTAGATTAGATCTAGGGAAGAAATTCTTCCCTCTGAGGGTGCTGAGGCACTGGACCAGGCTGCCCAGAGAAGCTGTGGCTGCCCCATCCCTGGAAGTGTTCAGGGCCAGGTTGGATGAGGCTTTGGGCAACCTGGTGTAGTGGAGGGTGTCCTTGCCCATGGCGGGGGGGTTGGAACTGGGTGATCTTTGAGGTCCCTTCCAACACTAACCATTCCATGATTCTACATCTGTACACTACAAGAATTTGTCAGATGGTGTGTCCAGAGGACCACCTGTGTAGACACCCACACCACCAGGGACATTTTCTATCATGGAATCCCCTATATTCTCAAAAGACTGAGCACTATTTGTACCCGCTCACTGCCAAGGATGCCTCAGCCCCTCTGCCCGGCTCCCCCAGCACCGCAAAACCCTGGGCAGGCTTTACCTCTTCAGTTCTTGCGCTGCGCAACTGGCGATTCTCTTCCTTCAAACTTTCAAGCTGCTCTGTCTTGTCATGGTCCACACGAGACAAGTTTTCCACTTCTTTTTTACAATTCAGCACTTGAGACTAGGGAGAAAGAAGGGTGGGCAGAAAGCAAAAATCGAACAGCTCTGGGTGAGGAGCACAGGCACCTTTTGCTGCAGAAAGCAAAGCTCCAGAACTCATGGCTGCTTCATTTATTTTTTTTTTTTCTGCAAATGTTTCCCATTAAAACCTTTGTAGAAACTGAGAATAGTTACATGGGGATATACTGGAGCTGATGTATTCATCAGAACCCAATATTTGTTCATATGTTCTTTGAGGAGCTTTCTAACGTGATGCTTCCAGTCTGGAAAGTCAGAGGATAAAGAGAAAAACCAGAAACTCTCTAGCCAGATGGATATCCCATTGTTCTGGGTCTCCCGTGTCCAGACCTAACAACCAAGCTATTTCCAGTCCAGCTTCTCCTTTCACATACCTCCCAGCTAAAAGTCTTGTTTTCACCTAAATGTTGAACATAATTTTATAATGTTTTTCAAAGCAGAAGTGTTTTCTGCTTGGATCCTTAGCTAGCAGGAGGCAAACAACAGTCTGATTTTGGCCAACTTAAAGAGCAGACAAAGGATTTTCGGGAATAAAATCCTTACAGTTTCTCTTAGCACATTCCCCTCTACCTTCCCTTCCAGAATACAGCTTTCTTGAGGTTTCCTGGAGGTCAAATGATATCAAAGTTTGACATTTTCCCACATAATCAAAATCAGAACTCATACACCACATATTTGCTCAAGATTGCTCGGTTCTCTGTCAGAGGCAAAGCAAAGCAAAAGAGGGTCGCTATATGTTTGCTACCTGCAGCTGCTCCATGTACTCCAGAGCTGTTTTCAGTTTGGTTTCCAGGTCTGCCTTGTCAGAGGTCACGTTCCGAATTTGCTCCTTGAGCCTACTCAGAACAAATCAAAACACACCGCACTGTCACGGACGGAAAATTCAGGCACAAAGGCAAGGTGCTTACAGGAAGCGCCGTTCGGAGATATGCTGTAAACACACTTACTGCTGCAGTTCTGCCTTTCTGCGGCCATCCAGCTCCTTTAGATCTTTATTTTCCTTTTCCAGGGAATTCAGCTCCAGCTTCAGTTTCTCTGCGTTGCTCCTTAGAGACTCTGAGTTATTCTGCAGCTCCTGAAAATCACAGTGAAGTCGACAGGAGTTAAACAGAACTCAAGCAGTAGTCCTGCTCTGCACTGGAACTGCAAATTCCCTCAAATGCAACACTTCCAAGCAGCCCACCGAAAAAGGAAAATCTCCCCTTTCCATCCTGACTACTGTTTCAGATCCTGTTTCATTTATATTAAGCCCTGAGTAAAAATGAAGGAGAAAAATACACTGTGATTTCAGGACAGCCTACCAAACTTTTCCGAACGCTCCCCTTCCCACCTGTTCCTGACTCGTGTGTCTGAAGAGGTCTCTGGTTCAGCATTATTGTTCTTATCCCAGTAGAGGTGCTGCATGATTTGGTAAAGCATTAAATGGACAATATGGGGAGAAATAACTTTAATTTTCTCCCGGAAGCCCCCAGTGGAACACGACCTGACTCAGTCCCGTTCTCTGTCAGAGGCAAAGCAAAGCAAAAGAGGGTCGCTATATGTTTGCTACCTGCAGCTGCTCCACGTGCTCCTGGGCTGTTTTCAGTTTGGTTTCCAGGTCTGCCTTGTCAGAGGTCACGTTCCGAATTTGCTCCTTGAGCCTACTCAGAACAAATCAAAACACACCGCACTGTCACGGATGGAAAATTAAGGCACAAAGGCAAGGTGCTTACAGGAAGCGCCGTTCGGAGATATGCTGTAAACACACTTACTGCTGCAGTTCTGCCTTTCTGCTGCCATCCAGCTCCTTTAGATCTTTATTTTCCTTTTCCAGGGAATTCAGCTCCAGCTTCAGTTTCTGTGTGTCGATTCTTAGAGACTCTAAATTATTCTGCAGCTCCTGAAAATCACAGTGAAGTCGACAGGAGTTAAATGGGACCCAAGCAGTAGTCCTGCTCTGCACTGGAACTGCAGATTCCCTCAAATGCAACACTTCCAGGCAGCCCACCTGAAGAAGGAAAATCTCCCCTTTCCATCCTGACTACTGTTTCAGATCCTGTTTCATTTATAGTAAGCCCTGATCAAAACTGAAGGAGGAAAAGATGATGATTCAGGACAGCCTACCAAACTTTTCCGAACGTTTCCCTTCCCACCTGTTCCTGACTCGCGTGTCTGAAGAGGTCTCTGGTTCAGCATTATTGTTCTTATCCCAGTAGAAGTGCTGTACGATTTGGTAAAGGATTAAATGGACAATATGGGGAGAAATGTCTTTAATTTTCTCCTGGAAGCACCCAGGGGAACAAGACCTGATTCAGTCCCACTTCATTTTTCAAGCTTAGAGCTTCTGACTTAATATATTAACTTTTTTGTTTACCTGTGTCTTTTTGAGCTCTTCCTGCAGATCTGTGTTTTGTTTCTGGAGACTTGCACAGCTTGCTTTCAGCTCCTCGTTTTCTTTACGCAAATTTTTGTTTTGTAGTTCGACCTCTTCCACTTCTCCCTGGCAAGCAACAAAGTTCTTTGGTCAGAACAGCAGAACTGAAAAGCTACATTCCAAATAGCACAGTGTGAGGAGCAAAGATGAGCTCTGCAAACGGGAATGTCGCGTACCTCCCCGTGCTTTCACTACTAGTGCAGACCAGACTGCTACTTCACTCTCCCAGTCTGTCCAAAGCTCACCATCACGCCAGCTCTTGAATATTGAGCACATTTGGAGATGCTCAATGCCTTCTGCGTCCGCGGAAGTCAGCAGAGGCAGAGGTCTGGGGCTTTTTCCAGTTTGTTAGATTAGGACCATGTGTGCAGTGTAGACATTAACAAAAGGGCTGCACACAAGACCCTGCAAAATAAGAGTGCTTGGCCTCACAGCACCTCAGTTATTGTCCATGTGCATGCTCTTACTCCCACCTAACGGGAGGCTGTTTCCAGGAAAATGACATTTTCATTTTCAAATATCCAAAATGCCCTGAAACACTATGTATCAAGTAGCTCCCCATTACAAAGAGCTCCCAAGCTAAGTGATACACGGAGGCAGAGAAACAAAAGGCTGCCCAAATTTGTGTGACAGATCAGTAGCAAAGCCAAAAATAGAATTCAAGTCTGATGAGTTCTAGCTCGGCATCCGATCTACCAGATCATGTCAGCAAGCATATGCCAATAAAAGCAGAGGCAGGAAAAAGCAGAGGGAGAAAGGACACATACCTGTGTGGTAACCACCAGGATATCATCCTCAGTCTCTGCTTTGAACTGGAAAGGCACGCTGGCTCCCCGCACCACACCATCCTGGTCGACGTAGCAGAACTGGTAGTCTTTGTCATCTTTTGGTAGGTAGTAAGCTTTGGACAAACACAACCACCCTGTCAGGTGCAGCTTCTAAATTATTCGAGTCTCTTAACCACACAGCACAGAAAGTGAGAACCTCAGAAAACAGACGACCTCATTCATTATTGTTCCTGTACCATGAGCGATTCGGGGTGTCAGTGATAAGACCATAAACAAGATCACTTGGTCAGGATGGCAAGATTTAGCAGATTCAAAATGTTATGGCTTATTTGAAATGAGTTTCTCAAAGCATGGTCCTACAGATCTTCTGGAATTCCGAATACGGTGTTTATTAGTGGCAGCTTATTAGTCTGTGTGCACGTGCCTGTGACCCAAGCTCCCAGCTCACCTTTGAACTGGATCTGTTGCTGCGCGGCAGTATCATTGGGCAGAGGAGCCCAGATGAACGTGTAATATTCCCGTACTGTTTTCCATCCCACCTGCAACACCAAAATTGTTATACAGCATCACATGGAACCATAGAATCACAGAATGGTTTGGGTTGGAAGGGATCTCAAAGATCATCTAGTTCCAACCCCCCTGCCACAGGCAGGGACACCCTCCACTACATCAGGTGGCTCAAAGCCCCATCCAACCTGGCCTTGAACACCTCCAGGGATGGGGCAGCCACAACTTCTCTGGGCAACCTGTTCCAGTGCCTCGCCACCCTCTGAGTGAAAAATTTCCTCCTTATATCCAATCTAAATCTCCCCTTTCAGTTCAAAGCCATCGCCCTGTGTCCTGTCACTTCACAGCCTTGTCCAAAGCTCCTCTCCAGCTTTCCTGTAGCCCCTTTAGGTGCTGGAAGGCTGCTGGAAGGTCTCCCCGGAGCCTTCTCTTCTCCAGGCTGAACAGCCCCAACTCTCTCAGCCTGTCTCCACAGCAGAGGTGCTCCAGCCCTCGGATCATCTTTGTGGCCTCCTCTGGACCCGCTCCAGCAGCTCCATGTCCTTCTTGTGTTGGGGACCCCAGAGCTGAACGCAGTATTCCAGGTGGGGTCTCACAAGTTCATGTCTATCCTATGGCAATGGCACTGTATTTCCACACAGATCAGTTCCTGTGAGGACTTTTCCATTGATATCTCGACTTCTAAGAGTTGTGGTCTATGCATGAAAGGACAATCAGTGTTTGATTGGCCTTAAGCTATTTGTTTCTGCCTGCTGCTGCCTTCTCATTTGGCACATCTGGTTCCACAGCAGTCACTTACCGGGAAGATGCCCACCCAGTCCTTCCCGCGAGGACCGATGTTCTGCGTAAGGGTATAACAACAGGTTACGTCTCTTCCAGGAACATAAAACTTCTCCACGTTGTTAAAGATGACCTGGGAGAAGTGGCAGCTGTCTAAGAGGACGGCAGAAGTAGGAGGCTCGTCTGAGGTCTCATCCATTGTGGAAGCCTACAAAGGAAAGAAGAAGGGGATTGTCTCATCTTCAGACAGACACATAGTTGTGCCCGTGAAGGGTACGAAGAGGCTTGTGAATGAGACAGCCATGAGGTCCAAAACCCGCTACGCACACCCTGAGATTTCTCAGCAAGGCACACGAGCTCGCTGGTGTCCCTGCCGCTGTGGCCAGGCTGCTCCTGACATCCGCAGCAGCTTGCAGATCCTCCTTAGCAGACACCTGTAAGGCTCTTCTCATCCCACCACTGCTTCCCAGCCACGGTGCCTGGTGCGCTGAGGCTGCCAGCGTGGCACAACAGCCTCTCTCCTGCGTGGGACCCCCGGAACCAGACCCACTGACTATCCTACAGATCTGCTACATGGAAGACACAGCGGTGCGTTGGAGCAGGAGGAGCCTGTGTGTCTACTGGTGGGATTCCATGCTTCAAGACCCTGCTGGAACACCGGCTGGCCCCACATGCTGCCTCCCGTCACGTTTTTCCATATGATTTGACACTCCAGGCACGCTCCCACTATATATAGTTAACGTGGGGGTGCACCAGCTCTCCTGAAATCTGGAGACTAGCACATCGCTTGAGAAGAACAGCTGCATCAGTGCAACGCTCCGACAGTAGTACAAGACAAAACCAGCTCCTGCAAGGAGCTCCAGGGCTCTACAGCCCCAGCCCAAACATGCTCCACCTTCCCTGGCTGACCGTGGTGAGACACACAAGACACACTCGTGCTGGTGACGAGCAAGCTCAACGGCCTCCTCCTCCTTCTGCATTCAAATCCAACGCCACAACTTGACCTCCCAATACAGCATCTTTCATCTTCAGCTTCCTGGCTCCAGGAGAAGTACCTTGCTAAGGTCAGCTCCCATGGAAGAGAAGACACAGAGGAGATCCTGCTTAGGCAGATGGTCATAGATCTGTCATGAGGCTACTAAAGCCTTGCTACTCGTGACTGCTACGCTGGAGCAGCGAATGACTCTCGGTATCGAAGATGTTGCACGACAGCAGGGCCAACAAAGACCATCAAAGTTTTTGCAGGAGTTATCTCCACAGGAGACTTTGCAGAGCGTTGTGACACTGCAAACCACAACAAATCTGTAGCGGGTGCAATATCGAAGCAGGATCCCAGCTGCCAGGAGCCCGGGCAGGACTGGAAGCCGGACACGGAATCGCCCTCTTTGCCACCATGTCTCGCGGGCAGCCAGGCTGCAGCCCTGGCAAGCTGCCGAGGGCCAGATCGCTGCCGAGAAGCCCAGCCGCCCATCCCAGACAATGCCATTCCAAGAATCCAAGGCAGATCCTTCCCAGCTGATCCTAGTGACAGCAGCAGTGAGCAAATATTGACTTCAGAACGGAGGGAAAGTTCATCGTAATAACCATCCCGCTAGAGCATTTCGGGTCATCTCCAATCCACAAGTTTCACATGGAAATGAGCTCTCTGGAACCCTGCTTTTTTTTTTTTTTTTTTTTGGCATCACCCAGGGGGAGATGGTCTGTTTTCTGTGCTGAAGCACAGCCCAAAAATCAGGGATGGGGATTGCGGGGCTGTGCTTGGAAAGGAAAAGGTATCCACAGCTGGAAAAAAAAACCCTGCCCTGACACAGGCTGCCTCGGGAAGACGGAGAATTCCTCCTGCTGGGAGCGGAAAGCAGGGCAGACGGATGGATGTGGTGCAAAACTCCAGGAGAGCCAGGACTGCACTTTCACTTTCAGCTGTAGGAAATGGCGTGGGGTTCACCTAAGCCTCAGCCTTTAGCTGGCTGATGTCAAACCTTCCTGCTCTGATGCGCCTTTGTGGTTTGTGGTTCCCAAACGGCACAGACCTCTTGACAGGGAAAGAAAAAAAAAGGGAAAAGAAATCTAAGGACAGCACCTTAACCATGTCACTGCACCGCTTGGGGACGGGACACGAGCCCTTGGTGCCACAAGGGTTAAACGTAACTCGCAAAGAAAATGAAGAGTCAGTGTCTGGATGCAGCAAAACAATGAAAAAAAAACCAACAACCCAACATAAAATGTTGGTTTTGGGGGAAATAATCGTGATCTGGAAGAAAACCAACCGCGCAGGGCGTGCCGACGGCAGAGTCTGTGGCTCACTTCCCGAAAAAGACGGCAGGAAGCGGAGGGAGGAGGAGGAGGTTTCGTTAATTTTCACATTTTTGTCCCAGGAACAACCGGCGAGATAATTATCACCGGGGGCAGAAGGGCCGGCGAGGCCGCTGGCCCGAAGCGACGGGGACGGCCACTCCCGCGGGGGGGTGATGCCCGACGGGATAACGGGCGCGCACGGAGCGCAGCGGGATAAATTCCCTTTCTCCAGGGATTTCTTGGTTTTCCCCCTTTTCTTTCGCAGCGCCCTGAGGATGTGGAAAAACGCGGATTCCCCTTTTCCCAGTGAAACCAACTTCCCGCCGCCGTCCGACACCGGAGCGCCGGGTGCCGGGGGTTGGGGGAGGTCCTGGCTCCGGTCCCCGTGCGAGGAGTCCCGGCGGAGGAGGGGGAGCACACCGGGACCTCCCCGCCCCGCAACCCGCCGCCGGGAAGCGAAAGTGAAAGTGTCCCGCGCGCGGTGCAGCCCCTCCCGCCCGCCCCGGCCCCCCGTACAGCCCCCTCTCCCACCGGGGGGGGTTGTCATCAGACTCCGGGAGGGGGTTCACGGGACCCCGTCCCCTTCCCGCCCCCGCCCCACTCACCGCGAGGCACAGCCGGGAACGGACCCGCGGGCTCGGCGGAGGGACGAGGAAAAGGCGGAGCCCCCCGGTGCCGCCCCGCCCGCGATCCCTCCCCCTGGGCGGTCCCTCCCGCGCTGCTGGGACTTGCAGTTCGGTGCGGGAGCGCCCCCCCCCCGGCCCCGCCCCAGCGCCGCTAACGGCGCTCCCGAGCCCCCTCCCCGGGGCGGCGGCACTAACTCTCGGCTCCAGCCACGGCTGAACCGGGCCCTTGAATAAACGACGGGGAAAAAACGTTTAAATGCTCAAAATTATTTTTTTTTAAAGGAAATAACCGGGAGGGGGACGCGCGCAGCAGCCGGCGGCGCACCGGAAAGGGCGGCGGGGCCGGGCCCGCTGTCACCGGCGTGTCTCTATGGTAACCTCTATGGTGCGAGGACCCGCCCCGCCAGCCTCATGGTCCTCTGGAAGACCTCCAGGCCTCCAGCCAATCAGCAAGCACGCAGGCATAACAACCAGCCAATGGTGGCCCGCGCGGGGACACCGCCCTGCCGCCCCGCCTCTCTGTCCCGGATGCTGGTGGGCGGTGCTCGCTCGGCGGAGGCCAATGAGGAGCGCGAATGTTGCCCCAGGGTGCCGCGCGCGGCGCGGGGCGCAGCCAATGAGCGCGGAGGACGCGGGGGGGACACGGCAAGGTGAGCGGGGAGGGGGAACCGCGCTCCCGGTGCCGCCGTCGCAGCCCCGAGCGGACCCCGCGCAGGTCGGTCCCGGGCCGGGCGCTGCCGTCCCGGGGAGCGGTTCCGCGGGGCCGGGCCGTGCCCTTCGCGGGGAGGCGGCGGCCGCGGGAGGTGCCCCCGCGCGCTCCCGGGGCTCGGTTGGCCCCGCCGGGGACGGGGGGGGATGTGGCGCTCCCAGTCCGCCCGCCAAAGGGCCCGAACGAGGGGCAACGGGGAGAGGGGGGGCGGCGGCGGCGCCCCGAACCGTGCGTGGAGCCGGCGGGGAAAAGCCTCGGGAAAATGGCCGGGGCGCGGCTGCGGGGGGGCCCGTGGCAGCGGCGGGGAGGAGTGTCGCCTGGTGGCGATGGCGCTGGGGTTCCCGGTCCCTTCTCCTGTGTTGATTTCGTTGCTTTATTTGCGCCAGGTGAAGCAAAAATGCCGGCTCCTCTGGCGCTCCTCAGCTCGCCAGCTCTGGTAAGTCGCCTCTTTTCCAGAGAAGTGCGGTAGTAGCAGGGGGGGAGGATTGTGAAGCGTTTTTCCCTGTGCTTGGCTCAAAGCGCTGTCCTGGCTGCCCTCAGCTGAGCGTGAGGGTTTGTTTTACCGCGGATTTAACAAGGAGAGGAAACAAGGTGACCTCTGCTGAGCGGGGATGGTGCCTACCATCTTGGGGGATGTGCAGTGATCTGCAGGGCCAGGGGCTTCTCCAAAGAAAAGCTAACACGTTGTCACAGAGAGAACTCAATCAGCCCTTTCTTTCAAGATAGGAATTAGGAAAAAACGTATGGAGTTGTCGTGATGGCCAAAGGGCTGCAGCAGATGTGACACTCGTGCTGCAGCGTGTGGTCTGTGGTAGCATTACTCGTGGACTTGATCCGACTGGCTGAAATAGAAATATCGTATGTTTGCAGATGCCTTTGCTTTTTAGTCTTGTTTCATGCTTTTTTCAGAAATTCCTAAGACTGTTCTTGATAAGACAGCTGCTCTTTTTGAGCGTCAGTGTGGACACGTCCAACTACAGGAGTTAATTCTCTGTATTTCCCTCCAGTTCCGGTGCTCTTCCAGGGCTCTGGCCAGGCCAGTTTCAGTGTCTGTTTTCGGCAGGCCTGAGGTTCAGACTGTACAGGTGAGACTCTTTTGTGATAAATTTCAGTCCCATGTGTCTGTGCTTGCTGCCTGGGGTGCTCGGTGGTTTCTCCTGAGAGGGAGGAGTAAGTTTGTGTTGGATATCAAGAGGATGGCTGATAGAGAATTGTGGAATGATTTGGGTTGGAAGGGACCTCAAAGATCATCCAGTTCCAACCCCCCTGCCATGGGCAGGGACACCCCCCACTACACCAGGTTTCCCAAAGCCTCATCCAACCTGGCTTTGAACACTTCCAGGGATGGGGCAGCCACAGCTTCTCTGGGCAACCTGGTCCAGTGCCTCAGCACCCTCAGAGGGAAGAATTTCTTCCTTAGATCTAATCTAAATCTCCCCTCTTTCAGTTTAAAGCCATTGCCCCATGTCCTGTCACTACACACCCATATCAAAAGTCCCTCTCCAGCTTTCCTGGAGAGGAAACATGGAGACACAGCTCCTAGCCCAGGTTAGCGATGGCTTGGCTGATCTTGCTCTGCCTTGAATAGGGGATAAAGGGTGATCATGTTTTAATAAACTTCTGTATTTATGATTAAAAGTGGTGTTAGCATGTTTCTTCTCCCGTGCCCCACAGCCAGCTGGCGTTCCTCACCCACAGCTGACCCGCCGTGAGTTCCAAACCAGTGCTGTTTCCAGGGATATCGACACTGCTGCGAAGTTCATTGGTGCCGGTGCTGCCACGGTTGGCGTGGCCGGGTCAGGAGCGGGTATCGGGACGGTGTTTGGCAGCTTGATCATTGGCTATGCCAGGTGAGTGAGATGCCAGGCTGGCTTGAACTTATTCCCTTCTTCCAGCACTAAATGTACCCGATTGGCAGAGCTTTCCTAGGAATGTGTGTCCAGCTCCACAAGCGTGGTGTCTATAAGCAGACTCTGTGTTTCACTGAAGCGTTTGTCTTTGGAGTATAAAACGGTTGATGTACTCCGTTATTCTGCGAAAATAGATAAGTGGATGAATTGTTTTAACCCACCCTGCACTTCAGAACGATGCAGCTGCTCGGTGGTGCTCTGCCAGCTTCTAGAAGAAGTGAAGCACTAGTTCCTAGTGAGAGCTGTTGTTTGGTACCACCAGGGCAGGTGAAACCAGCCTTCAGAGTTCAGCATGTCTGCATGGCTAAAACCAGGGAAAAACCGTGGCTTTCTCACTCCAGCCCGCCATAAAACTGGGTTTTGCCCCCAAATTTGTTGCTGATATGACATAATCCTGCCTTTCTGTGATAAGGACTCTGGTTTGTTTGTTTTTTTCTGACTGTGGACCCTTTTTTTTTTCCTGTTTTGTCTCTGTTTTGTTCCCCCCACTTGTACACCATGCAGGAATCCATCTCTCAAGCAGCAGCTTTTCTCCTATGCCATCCTGGGCTTTGCCCTGTCCGAGGCCATGGGTCTCTTCTGTTTGATGGTGGCATTCCTTATCCTCTTCGCTATGTGACAACTCCTGGTCCTGGCTGTGGCTCCGTCACTTTGTTCTCTGCGGTTCGAGGCTGCTTCCATCACAGCGTTCCAGACTGACCATTAAAGAAAAGATTTCTCTAAATAAACTGGTGGCTTTTATTTTTATTTATTTATTATTACTTTTTTTAATATCTTACGTTCTGGTCCAGTGTTGGGAAAGTCCTTGGGGACGTTGGTGTGTTGAAGAGGGTGATATCCCAGGTGTGGGAGCTCCCACTGATAAAGGAGAATATGAAATGGTGGTGGAAGAGGAGGAGCACTAAGGTGAAGTCAGCTGTATAAGAGAGGATGTCCTTGAACAGCTCAAGCCTACACAAAAATCTCAACAAGCATTGCCCCAGTGAAGCAAATACTTCTAGATGAGCTGAGAAGTGTTCTGAAGAATTTCCAAATTCTTTGTTTCCACAGAAAAATTTCCAAATTTCTGTGGAAAACAGAATTTTCCACATCCTGTTGTTGAAAATGCTGCGTGTCTGCCTTTTGCCTCTGAAAGGCAGTGTGTAGAGGTGGTGATGGGCACATAGAAGTGTCTCAATGGTGTTTGCATAAATTACCTGTGACTGCAGGAGGGCGTGCACTTGAACTTGGGTTTTCTTTCACAAAGAAGAGCTGGTTTCGAGGTCACGACACTCCTGTGCCTCCTCAAAGCATCAGTTTGCACGAAGGACCACGGCTGAGTTGTCGCTCTCCTCCCTCCCCCAGCAGTTACCTGCTTCAGCTGGTTTAGAGACTGGAGTGTACTGGGGAGGAAAAACTCTAAAATCTCACCTGCATCTTGGACCGTGTGGTAGGACAACTTTCAGGAAGGTCCGAAGGTGAGCGTTTGGGGAGCTTCTCTGGTTATCTGCTTTTTTTTTTTTGGGTATCTGTTTTTGTGGGTTTTTTTGTTTGTTTGTTTGTTTTTGGATATCTGCTTTTTTGTTTTGGGATATCTGCTTTTTTATTATTATTTTTAATTTGGTTTTATGCTTCAATTATCTGCATAATTGAATTAATGCAGCTGCGGGGTGTGCTTCAAGCCTCCGAACACGGGTGTGACTTCCCTTGGGAATATGAACGGGATACAGGAACCGCTCCGTGTGTTTCCAACAGCTGCCTGCACCCTGTGAGGGGGAGAGGGGCTGAGCAGAATTTGACTCAAAAAACCCCCAAACCTTGACCCTGGGACTTGGCGAAACGTGGATCCTCTATTTCCTGGGAACAAATGCGTACCCCTACACCGGGAATGCTCCGGGAGTCGTCCCGGGGTGCCGACAGCAGGTTGTAGCTGGTGTGTCTCGGGAGAACAACTCAGCTGGTGACGTTTTTCTCCGTTATAAACACGAATCCCCGTGAAAAAAAAACGTCGGTGTGTCCCCCGGTACAGCCGAGCGCTGCGGGGGTCGGCGGTGGCCGGAGCCGCGCCGCGGGTGGCCGGTGCGGGCTGGGCGGCTGCGCGTCCCGTCCCGTCCCGTCCCGTCCCGTCCCGTCCCGTCCCGTCCCGTCCCGTCCCGTCCCGTGGAGCGTTTCCCACCGGAACGGGCGTCCCCGCGCCTCCGGCACCGCCGCTGCGGCAGGGGGCGCGCTGCGGCGCCTTGGCGGACGGGGGCGCTCTGGCGCCCGAAGGAGACTCTATGGTGGGGGGGGTTTGCGCCCGTGGCGGGAGGGGGGCGCGGGGGCGGCGCCGCGCGGGGCGGGGGCCGCTCTGGCCGGCGCACTCGCTGGTGCGGAGTCCCGGAAGCGGCGCTCGCCGAGGCCGGGCACGGAATGGCGGAGAGTCCGGCCGCCGAGGAGGCGGCCCCGGCCGCGGTGCTGGCCGCAGCGAGCAGCGGCGGCGCCTCGGGCGGCGGGGCGGGCAGCCCCGGCGTCTTCATTCCCGCCGAGCTGTGGGCGGCGGCGGGTTTCGGCGCCGCGACACCGGGCGCCGGCGTCGCCGCGGGGAGCGGCGGGGCCCCCATCGCGGCGGCGGCGGCGGCCGCGGGGGCCGCGCTTCTCACGCACTCCGCCTTCTGGGACCCCACGGTGAGCGGTGACTGGGACAGCGAGCGGCCCAGCCAGGCCTGCCTGCTGCGGATCAAACGGTGAGCGAGCCGCCCTGCCCGCCGGGCCCGGGGGCTGACGGGCGCTGCCGGGGCCCGGCGCCCGGAGCGGCTCGTGGGGTCGCCCCGGGCCTCGCCTCCGCTGGGCTCCCCCGGGCCCGGCCGGCTGTGGCCCGGGGAACTACCGGTGTCTTGGCCCGGCATCGGTTGCGGGGCTGCCCGGGGGAAAGCGGGCGCGGAGCCGGGGCTCGGAGCGCGGCAGGGACGGTTGGCCCGACTCCGGTACCCCCGCGGCAGTGCCTGTCCCGTGGGCCTCACCGGCGGCCCTGCAGACAGGCCCCGGGGCTCTCCGGGGTTCGGGCCTGGGGATGGGGACGGGCCCCGGTCCCCCGGGGCTTTCCCGGGGGCAGACTCGGTCCCCGCCGTGCCCAGGACTCGCGTTGCCCGGGTGCTTGGATGAGGACGGGGTCTCACGCCCCGCCTGGACCGCCACACCACCACCCGGAGTCTCTTTCTCCATCCGCTGGGACCCTTGGCAGGAGGGCTCCATGGCTCTCATCCTGCTGCCAGGATCGTGGGCTGCTCCTCGGAGGTGCTGTGGGATGGGGAGAGCAGCAGGTGTCTCGGTCCGAGCTGGTGCGATCCTCCTTCCTGGTGCCCACCGGTTTGGCTGCTCCGACTCTTTAGGGATCATCTGGTTAGACCTGGCGTGTCCGTAGCCCGTGACGTGACGAGCGATACGGGCCGGTGTTGTTAGACGTGCTGGCACCGTTTCAACCAGTTCTTCCTCTTCCTTCGGAGCGAGTGTCGCCGCCTGCCAGGCTCCTGCTCATCCTTGTTCTAGCGCTTGTGTAACATCTTCCAAAGATGGCACCGGATATCTGGGCACTTTCCAGTCCAAACGCCAACAGCACCGACTTGGGAACGGCAGGCAGGAAGGCGAGGCTCTCCCGTTGCTCCCGCACTCGTTCTCACCTTGAAACCTCTCAGAATTCCGGTTGCTTCCCAAAGAAAGGTCAAGCGGGCGCTTGTCCCAGAGCTTGGCGCAGCTCGTGTTATGGAAGGGAGGATTTTTGGGTGATGAAAGGTAGCGGGTGCCGTTTGTTTTATCTGTAAACCGCACGGAGTTGCAGGTGATTTGTTACTTTTCAGTTTTAGTCCACGTTCCGGAGGAAACGAGGCCGTTGGGATCGAGTTGTGGATCTGTGCAGCCTCACTACCCTTGAACCCATGTTTGTCAGAGCAGTACAGTTCTCAAAGGCAGTTGAGTCACGGAATGTTTGGGGAAAACAAATAACTGGGAATACAAAAGGGATCCTGTAAACAGTTCTGGGTGTGAAGAAGGAAAACGTGGGGCAGGAAAGTCGTCCTTTAAACCACAAAATTCACCTGGGAGAGCTTTTAAACGACTGCCTTAGAGGAAGTTTATGGTTGAAGTGTGATGCCCTGGAGCCGAACCGTGGTAAAATATGGGGCAGCAGGTAGTCAAGGTGCACTTGGTCGGATGCCTCATGTGTTGATTCATGGAATGCTGCTTGTGCTCTTGAAATGCCTCAACTATTTTTGGGGATAAGTTGAAAGAGCTCAGCCAGGACACGGTCAGAGGCAAAAGAAAAACGTCTAGCTCTTTACGAGTTGCTGGTTTCCATCTTAAAAATCTGACCCTTTGCACCCATGCACAGATTTGTCATCTAGAATGTTCTGTGCCTCGAGGGCTGATGAACGCTGGGGAAGATCTTGACTAATCCCTATTTCCTTTTCTCCAGGGATATCATGTCCATTTACAAGGAACCGCCCCCGGGAATGTTTGTTGTGCCTGATCCCCATGACATGACCAAGGTAAGAGGAAATTTGGAGCTGGTTCAACTTTGTTTCTCTGTACGTTGCTGGCGATGGCTGCTGTAAGGGTTTGCCCAGGCAGAGTTTTCTCTTAATGTTTGAGAGAGGTCAGGGTGAGTCTTGCAAGGAGGCTTCAGGTTTCTTGGTGATCTTGAGATGGGCTGTATTTAAAACAGGAGGAGGCTCTCCAGGAAACTGGTTCTGTGGAGAGATACCACCACAGGGATCTGAGGAGCTTCCACAGATAAAGCCAGCTCTGCTTCAGTGGCCCTGTGAGCCAGCGGGGTGCTGATCCAGCTTGTTTCATCCTAGTGATGCTTGGAAACAGTGGGTAGAGCAGCTCAGAGAGCACTCCACAGAAAGCTGTTGGCCATGGGGGCTTCTCAGAGAGGCTGGAAATGAGAAACATCAGCCACCAGCACTGCTGGAGTGTCTGTAATCCACCCGTGGAAGCTGGAGATGTTTAATTGTGAGCTGGCAGGGAGCTGCGTCCCAGCACCCGAGCCCTGTCCTGCGGCGGAGCTGCCTGCCGGGTGCTTACAGGTACCAGGGTCACGTGCAGGTCTGGCCCACGCTGCCACCGCATCGCCTCTAGGGACACGGGCACGGCTACAGCCTCTGCTGCCCTGGTTCTTCCCCTCCTGGCTCTCGGGGTTTTCCAGGACTGGGAATTTCCGATTACGTCAGAGAACGCAGTGAGCTGGGAGGTAGAGGTTGCTCAAATGGTTTTCTCCATCCGGTGTTTCTTGGCTGATGCTGCCCTTTCTCCAGCCAGCGTCACCTGGGCTGGTTCCTGAGGGTTGTGTGTGCATGTGTGTGAGGCTGCTTTGGTTTTTCCTCTGCTGCACACTTCTCCCACTCCCCGACCAATGTGGCATTCCCCAGTTTCCCCCAAATTCCCCCTAGTGTAAGCACCCGCCTGACTTAGGGCCCCTGGGTTTTTGGAAGAACCACAAAGGGAGCAGCACTTCACTGCCAGCAGCCCCCCAGGGCACTTCACTGCAGCTCCGGCTTCTCCCAGTTGGCAGCCAAAAGTGCCAAAATGCCCTTGGAGGGAAACACGGGTTGGTAGAACACCAGCCTTGGGGCTTCCCTCCCCAGAAACCCTGGGGAGGTGAGAGGATGATGAAGGGAGGCTGCCTGGATCACCTGGGGAGCAGGCTTCCTTGTAGCCCAGAGGGAGCAGATTTCCTGGTGTACAACTGGGATCTTTGAGGGCCATTAGCATGGAGAGAGTAGGGTCTTAATTTTGGATCCTGAGCGCTTGGTTTCAATGAGACCAAATCAACATGAGCCCATAGAACTGAGGAATGCTCTAGTTTTGGCAGAAATTCTGAATTTTTTCCTTCTAAAATTAGATTTTTTTTTTCATATTTGATTTTTTTTTTTAAAAAAAAAGCAGAGCTTACCAGCTGAACTGGATTCTGTCTGGGGTGGGATGTATGGGAGGCAGCTGCTGTGGATGGCAGCCAGCCCTGGCGGTGGAAACCCGCCGCTCCGCACACGGAGCGTGGCAGCGGGGAGAGGAGCGTGCAGCAGCGGTCCGGCTACCGAGGGAAGGAGGGAGGGCTAGGGATGGCCTTCCTGGGGAAGGTGCTGCCTGGGTGCTGCTGCGGCCTGGGTGGAGGTGTCCTGCCTTCGGTTGGCTTTGCTGAGGGTTGGTGGGTGCTGCAGTTTCGAAGTGGTGCGCAAGACGGGCTTTTGTTTTCCAGATTCATGCATTGATCACAGGCCCATTTGACACGCCTTATGAAGGGGGTTTCTTCTTGTTCCTGTTTCGCTGTCCTCCAGATTATCCCATCCACCCACCAAGGGTCAAACTGATGACAACGGGAAATAACACAGTGAGGTTTAACCCCAACTTCTACCGCAATGGGAAAGTCTGCCTGAGTATTCTAGGGTAAGAGGAGACTTTGGCTGTTTTGCTGGGAATTCAGGAGGTGGCTGCAGGCTGTTTTCTGCCTCACGCATCCTGCTCTGCCCTGATCTTGCCCCAGAGATGTGCTCGGGTGCACCTTTACGCTTCTACGAGGTTGTGTGCAGAGTCATAAAGCAGCACAAATGCCTCTACTGAGATCAGAGCCTAACTTGTCTTTAAAAGCACCTGAGAACGAGCAGGGGAAGCGTGAAGTTCAGTGGATGGTGTTGCTTTTCTCCTGCTTCCCCTTGTAAAGCCTCAGCCCGAGCACCGCGTTTCTTCCGCTTTTGCGCTTCGCAGACCGATCCTTGATGTTGTTTGAATGTAGGTTTTTGTGGTTTTAATTTCCTCTCTCTGTGTGGGTTTAAAAATAAATAAATAAAATTAAAAGCCGCCAAGAACTTCCTTGAGAGCCATTTGACTGCTCTGGGCTTCCACCTACACGTTGTACGTGGGGCCGAGCGGTGGGTGTAATGATTTACAAGCACTGCTCCGTGCTGCCTGTTCAAACAGGCTCCACCACTGCAAATCCTGGTTATTCACCTGCTGGAGTTTTAAACGTGTGAAAGTCCAACCCAACGGACCCATGTGAAATTCCCAACCCCAGCTGTGACAGCTTCCGTTGCCAGTAAAGACAGGCTTTTGCTGAGACCCTGGACTGGTGCAGCTGAGGTGTTAGTACCTGGTTCCTCCTACTGCAGACAGGTAGTAGCAGCAGCCAGGTGAGGAAGAGGCGGTGATGGCTTGAATTGCTGGAGGGGTTTGATCAACCAGTAAGAACCTGAGTGCTGATGTGGTCATCCATCCCTTCACTGGGATGGTTATGGCAGCGCTGTGCATGTGCCACTTACACCAAAGTTGGTCCAAGTAGCTGATGCCTATCAGCTGGTAGATACTGGCCCAGGGCTGGGAAACACCTTCCTGAGCATCGGAGTCGTCCTGATTCAGTGAGCCGGATGCCAACATCTGCAAAGTGCTCAGGTGTGTAGGGCACATCCGTATCTTGGGGGTCGAGATGCCCAGCAGCTGCCACGTGAGCTGCCTTGCTGCTCGTGCAGTCATAGCCCTGGCACAGAAGCTGAATTATTGAAGAGTGAACAAAGAGCCTCGGCCGTAGCAGAAATGGGAAGCGCAGAGGGAGCTGCGAGGGAAAGGATTTAGGAAGAGCTATGTGGGTCAGCACATCCTTGTTCAGCTCACAGGGAGACAGGTCTGTATCTGGAAGTAGGGTATCAAGGGCAGGCAGCAGAACAGTTTTTTTCTGCTTATGCTGTTGTGTGCAAAGGTTTTTGCTACAGTGTGTACGTGCAACGGGCACCTTCTTCCTAGAGCAGAGCGTCCGTTCGTGCTGCCGATGGCAGTCCTTGTGCTGAGTGTCTGCGTCACAGACTGCACAAGTGATGGTCTTGCCTGAGTTTTGAAAATCACATTTCAGTTGTCAAGAGTTGTTGGTTTTGTCTTAGGGTAGTGCTGGCAGGTTGTGTAGCTCCAGGCTGCTGTGCGAGGTGTAGCCATAGCTTTAAAGTTCCCAGTAAAACGCTTGGAAGTGTCACTTTTCCATGCCCTGTGTGTTAGCAGTGGGGTGAGGTTCACCAGTCTCTCTTGTCTTGCTCTGGCTCAAATACTTATTTTGTTGAGAGAATAAACTACTTGGACCCTGAAAACTTTCTCAGTGTCCAGTGCTTTCTGGATCTGTAGCAGCTGCTCCTTTTCCTGTTGTGTTTCTGTGAGGTGTAGATGTGGTCTCCCACGCGTGCTGATCTTCCATAGTCGGAGGGATGGGACTCACCGAGCCAGTCCCATATTTTAATTGATGTTTTTCTGTTCTGATGCCTCAGCACTTGGACCGGGCCTGCATGGAGCCCAGCACAGAGTATCTCTTCAGTCCTCATCTCCATCCAGTCTCTGATGACTGAGAACCCCTATCACAACGAACCCGGCTTTGAGCAGGTGAGAGTGCAGCAGCTAATGGTTTCCTCCCTCCACATCTTGCTGCTGGTGGCAAATCCCATTCTGGAAACGGGGATAAAAGTAGGTTATGACTCTGCCTCTAGTCAGAGCTTGAGGGGGAGTCGCAAGGCAGCTCTGAACCAGAGGCTGCTTAGCTCACGTGTGTGTAAGGTAACAGGAGAACTTGAGGCATTTGAGAAGTTGCTGGGGAGATGGGATGGCTCCTCGTTTCTCTGCTACGTCACTCCTTAAATGCCTTTCTTGGGATATACTGGCGTGCAGGAACCAAACTGCTTGGGTTTCCATGATCTCCAGCATCTCGGAGAGAGACAGGTTTCTGTGCTAACTTTATCAGCTCATCTGTCTCCACAGCTGTGTGAATCCGAGGCTCTGGAGACATGTAAAATCTTGCCAGCTTTTTGTTTGCAGTATAAATTAGCTCAGCGTACGCACAACAAACCTGTAGTGGGTTCATGCACCAGTGAAACTCGTCAGGCCCAGGAGGGAGAACTGACGAGCCGTTGCAGTCGTGTGGACTCACTGGCCCAAATTCTGTTTCCAGGAGAGGCACCCCGGGGACAGCAAGAACTATAACGAGTGCATTCGGCATGAGACCATCCGAGTGGCAGTGTGCGACATGCTGGAAGGAAAGTGTCCCTGTCCTGAGCCGTTACGGTATGGAAAAGAGGCATGGAGGGAGCCTAAGGAAGTGGGTGTTGGGGAAGCAGGGTAAACTTCTCCGGCTGCTATTCCTGAGATCCTGAGAGTTGCTTCAGGGAAGAGCAAGTCTTTAACTCTGCTTGGTCCAGTGAAGAGTCATTTGGTATCCCTTGAAGTGGGTGGCGGGATCTGTGTGGTGCCCAGGGTGGAGCTGTGTGGTGCCCGGGATGGATGGATCCGTGCGGTGCCCCAGGGTGGATCCGTGTGGTGCCCAGGATGACTCTGTGTGGTGCCCAGGAGCTGTGCCCTGACCAAGGCTGTGGTAGTGTGCACAGTGGCCGCATCCTCTGCCTTGTGCGTGAGAATAAATGCGCCTTGTCTTACGGGGTGGGGGGGGGAAATAGTGGAGGGAGGGGAGCACAGCTGTTGTGGAAACGTGCGGAGTCTCCTCAGCAGCAGCGATGCTGCGGTTCATTTCTCCCTGTGTCCTGCCCCGCTGTACCCTGTTAGTTGTCTGGGACACCCTGTACTGGTGTCCGTGCTGATGGCGTGAACTGGAGTTCGGTGGGAGAGGGTGACCTTGGCTGATGTGACTGTTGTGACACTGTGGTGACTGTTCACTCTCTCGTTGCGTTCAGGGGCGTAATGGAGAAATCCTTCATGGAATACTACGACTTCTATGAAGGGGTGTGTAAAGAGAGACTTTACCTTCAAGGACAGACAATGCAGGTGAGTGGCAGACAATTTTCTTGTTGAGAACACGCAGACTTAGATAAGGGGGTGTGGAGAGTGACAGACAATGAGCAGCACCTGGAGGTACGTGGGGTGAGTCTGGATCTTTTCTATGAACTGTATGTTCCAACTTTGAATCCGCCACGAAACTTGTCAGCCACTGGAATAGGCTGCCCAGGGAGGTGGTTGAGTCCCCATCCCTGGATGTGTTTAAGAATAGGGTGGATGATCTACTTAGGGATATGGTTTAATGGGGATTAGGGATGGTTGGACTCGATGATCTCTAAGGTCTTTTCCAACCTAGAAATCTATGAAATCTATGAGACCTGAGACATTCCTGTGGGTAGAACACTACCATCCCCAAGTTCAGAGCATGCACACAGTATTCTCAAGGCTTTTCGATTTCTTGGAGTGCTGGACCTGAGCCATTCTCCAAGCAAGCAGGTACTTCTTTCAGCAGTGGAACTGGCACAGTTTGCTTTCATGTAGATTTGGTGTTAAGCAGGGAGGGCACATGCAGGTTATCCAGTGCTGGTGGCAACTGAACTCCATTGCAGTATTTTCCTGTGGGTCACTGCTAGAATTTCTCTTTTTCTGAGGTTCCTTTGCCCATACAGCAGATAGGAACTTTTCTCTGGCGCTCCTTGTTCTGTCAGATGAGCTTGAAAGTGGCTGACGAGTCAAAAGTTACTGGGGGAGGAAGGGGTGGAGGAGCAGTGACAATACTGTCAGACACATCTAGACAGGTTGAATACAGGAGCTTCTTTCTGCAGGAAAGTAGACTTTAAAGAATAGATTGCCAAGCTATTTGCATATGAACAGATGTGTCTTCCTGCCTCATCAGCCACCTCTTTTCTGACTCATTGAGAAATTCCACTGCTAAGAAAAGATGGAGGTGGTTGATTTAATGATCTTGTGTGTCTGAGCCCTTTTCTCCTGTCAGTGCCATCACTGGCTGTGTAATTCACAAACTGAAAGCACTCCCAAAGCAGAAGAGTTCATGTTTGGAGTGAGAAATTCCCGTAAGGAAGGTCTGTGCCTGAGTTACAGCTGCAGAGAGTACTGAACTGAAGGCTGTGTAGTGAAGTTTGGTCATGTTAGAGGATTGTCAGGTGTGGCCCACTCTTGGTTATTCTTCAAGGAGCCGCTTCAGCGTTCATGAAGATCCCTGTTGTGGTGGGTTCCCAGAGATAGTGACTGCCATGGTTGGTTTTCTGCTCGCTGGTAAATAGTAGTGCAGGAAGCATGAACACAGTGTGCTAGAGAGGTGGGATGGTTGTCTTCATTACCCTGTATTTGAAATGAAGTCACTCCAGGCTCAGTATCAGTTGAGCGCTTGCCAGATGTGCTGTCTTGTTAACTCTGGGGCCACATGTTGGCTCATACCAAAGATTCCCATCATATGGGAGGGCCTAAACTCCACCACCACCTTATATAGCCCTGGCAATGTGTCTTTGACCTGGGACAGGGATACAAGCAGCAAATGTTAAATAATCTCCAAAGACTTTCTGCCTCTGACTTGGCTACATCTCAGCTGGGAGCCTTGATTTAAAATGAGAGTAGAGATGCTTTCATTTGGAAAGGGTCTGTAGCACTAACGTGAAGTGTGGTCAAGTCTTTGGCCTCTGGATTTTAGGGACTTTCATTTGTGGTGTTTTCCCTGCCTCCTTGGAGCGAGCCTGAGATCGAATCTTGGAAATAGTTTACTACTTCAAAGCTGCCAGGAGAAATCCCACCCATGTCTGCCTGGCCTTTCGTCTGGTTTTGAAGCTTGCTTGGGTTTGTAAGGTTTCCCAAAAGAGACTCCAGACAGAAATTATCTTCAGTCTTCAGCCTCTGCCGTGACAGTGGAAAGTTTAGGGCCCTCTCCATCAGAAGATGGGATTTGACCCTCAAGTCTTTCACCTTTTGTTGCCTGATTACTATGCAGCTTTTTTCTTTCTGCCTCTTGCCAGAAGGATAATGGTCTGTATTAACAGGCTTATCTATGGTTCTCTTCCAGGATCCTTTTGGTGAAAAACGAGGCCACTTTGACTATCAGTCCCTACTAGTGCGTTTGCAAGGAATTCGGCAGAAGGTGCAGGAGAAACACCAGCAGGAGAATACAGAAATAGACTCTGAGAGCAGCTCCTCTGAGACAGAGACAGACATTCAAGGTTGCTCTAAAGCTTAGAGCTGCGTTGCGAGTGGAGAGGCCAAGCCATGGGGATGTTCTGCCTTCACACTCGAGAGTACCCCTGACAGACTCGACAACCAGACCGATGCCAGAGCGGAGAAAACTGCGGGATATCTTCTGCCTCCTTGGACTGCTCTGGTGGATAATGCTGAACGAGAAGACTTCACGCTAGACAAAGCCAAGCTTGTGACAGGCTACTCTTAAAAGGTACTTACTATGCTAGAAAGCCGGAGCATGTGGCATCAGGTTGTTTTTTGGAAACACCTACACTGGTTGTTTTTTTTGGTTGTTTCTTTTTTTTTTTTTTTTTTTTCCTCCATTTGATTAAAGAATGAGACCTAGACTGCGAATCCTCTTTACAGCTTTTCTGTTCCTAGACAGTGAGCCCTTCCCTGGGGTCATGCTGAACGTGGAGCTGTAGCTGTGGGAGCGCTTTGATGAGTCCAGGGTATGGCAGGGCCCATGTCCCGTGTGCCCAGGTGATACTTTTTTGTGTGGGTTGAGAGAGACGGAGCCTTTCTGCTCTGTGGAGCCCATCTACCTGATGTCTTTCTTCTAGACGCTGTTCTAGACAGACCAAAGATAAAGAGCAGTGGTGGAATCTGGGCTCTTTTCTGAAAGCTTTACTCAAGCCCTGGGTGACTTTGTCCACTGAGACTTCAGGCACAAGGGGGTGGATGAAAAATGGAAACTGCAAGAATCCGTAAGTCAAGTGCAGGCGTGTTCATCCTGGCATTTTGGGGAAAGGAGGGTGAGAAAAACCATTGGTCAGAGGTGGGGAGAGCACTTAAAAATAAGTCTAGTTTGTGTATTATTTTTTTAAGGTGTTGATTTGAATTTAGCATTCTAGAAATATTTTATTCTGGCTGCTCTGAACGGAGCTGTTTTGTTTCCTTAACTGACGTACTCTTTGCTTTCCACCTCTCTACTCAGTGTAATATTTTATTTTTCTCCCTTTTTCCTCCCGTCACCTCACTCCCCACTGCTACCTTGATCCATGAGATTGAAACGCTGGAATTAAGGGGCAATTCTAGCTAAGGAAGCCACCGTTTCTGGGTGGGTGAAGTTCTTCAGAGGTGTACGCCTTGTTACTGACAAATTCCTTGGCCGAGTGCAAGCCGAGTGTCGTAAAGTTTAACACTTCAGTGCTTTGAACGTTTGAAATAGCAGCTTTTTCCCCGTGTCTGCTGGCTGCGAGTGCCATTACATCAAAGATGCAGTCGGTGTAACTTGGGTGGAGGTGAAATACCTGGATTCTCCAGGTAAATGAGCCTGGTGATGATGATTGATTGGAGCAGTATAATGTTCTGTTGATAAAGAGCTTCATCTACTTTTTTTTTTTTATTGTTATTTTTATGGGAGCTTTGATAGAAAGCTAAGCACAAAGTTGCACGTTGTCTCGGGCCCTCTCCCAGTTTCCCTAAACACCTTCCCACCAGTTCGGTGCTGTTTCAGGCTCCTGGTGTTGGTGGGAGAACTTCCAACGGAGTCATCTTTGTTCTAAAAAAAGTGCAGAACGAGGGGCCAGCAGACCCCTGCGGTGCGCTGTGCGGAAAGGCAATGCCCCGTGCGTCACTGAATTATTTTCAGTCTCTGATTTATTTCAACTCCTGCAGAACTCGGAATCCTGCTTAAGCAGCTCTGGAAAGCTGAAAGGTGGAAACATTTCTGGATTGTTAAGGTGCCGTTTTACAGCTTGGGAACCTTCTTTCCCTTTAGCAAGCAAACTCCCCCGGGTCTGTCATGGGCTTGATTTAGACTTAAACCCTGTCTTCCCTGAGGGAAAGCTGAACTTAGGTGGGACTCGTTCAACACTTCCACCAGACGAGAGTAAATAAAGTGGTGTTCACCTTGAGATGGTCTCGGGGAGGCAGCGGGCTCTCCCGAAATGCCATGAGCCGTGTGCTACTTCAATCCCATTGTAAATGTCACGTCGTTTCTCACCACTCCGCAGCGTTGTGGGTAGAGCTGTGACTCCGCTGCCTTCCCCAGGCTGAGCCGGTTCTGGAATCTGTTTGTGATGCATGTGGCGTTCCCATCCACCGATACAACGGAACAAGAAAATGCCTTATTGTGGACACTACTCACATACTAGCATGTGGCTGTACAAGAGAAGTCTTAGTTTTATAGCTCTAATGTTGTCTGTCCTACCATTTCTGAATGTTTCCATTTCAAAGTGACAATCCTCAAATGACTGCTCTAGGCAGAGATGTTTTAGCAACAGATTTTTAGACCTGATTGAGTTGAAAATATATGCACAAGAGTCACTCTAAGATACCTTGTTTATATACTATTGTACATAAGATTTTTTTTTGTGCAATAAAGTTTGTTTTGGCAGAATCTAGACTGTGGTACTCCTTAGTGGAACGAGTCGTTCACAGAGCAGAGAGGACTCCAGAAGTTTCTCAGTGTCACTGCTGGCTCCAGGATTCTGTAGCTGGAGTCACATTTGCATCCTTTGAGACTACAGTTGCAATAGCAGCTTAGTTTTCTTCTTGCTGTGACAAGGTAATTAGTTCTCTGTAACAGTAAGTGGCATTTCCACCCACAACAAAGGAGAAAGTTCAGAGGTAAGCACGTATGAATTAGTCCTATTAAACTTTTCAAGCTAGACACTTTTTACAAAACTTTTATTTCAAGTCCACTGTCCCTGTATTTCAGGTGATATGCAAATAACTTCACAAGAAGAATTACAGACAGGCAGAGAACACGTAGCAGTCAAGGGATTGCCGCCTCGGCTTCCTCTGGAGTGATTTCCTGAGAGTACAGCTCTGTAAAGAGAGCAGGCAGCCAGTACTGAGGTTCTCCTTCTGCCTGCGTATCCAGCCAGGCCATTCCTTCCTTCAGCAAGTGTTCCTACACAAACAGAGCGGAAACTGTGAGTGAAGCTTCACTAAATGCCTGAGCAGCCCTTCACAAGAGCAGCCTGACCCCACACATATTCCAGGCTAAGGGAGGGTGTAGAACTTGGGCTGTGATAATTTTTACTTGACTGGGAGAAACAGAGTTCACTCATCCAGCCATCCATGTTTGTGCAGGACCTGAGCTAACAAGATTCAAGTTTTAATGGAGATCAGTGAAGCCACAGGAGTATCTGCAGCTTCTGACATTGTGCTTTTCTCAGTCTATGTTTACACAGTGTCTACCTTGCCTTTGGTCCACCAGCTAGCTTAGGATCTCCTCTACATGCTGTGATAGCACATCTCCAGCCACTCCACACCACCACAGGACTCCAGTGTGTGCAAGAGACCTTCATACGTACCAGCACTTGCTTTGCACGTTCCATCTCCCACTTCAGGCTGGACCTGATCTCACTGACTGTTACATAGCCCTTTTTCTGAAATGAGAGGAAAAATACTATGTGCTTTTAGTCAAGACTTAAGTCCACGGCTTAGAAGAGGGTGGACAGTTTTGCCTACAGGCCCGGTCTAATCACAGTTTCCTGTCATGGATGCAGTAAGGTTCTTTCGAGGTGGTTGTATTTGAAAATCTCCTGGCTCAATACCTCTGCCAGCTGCAAGACGACAGTGTGATCCATGTTCAGTTCAGCTGGTACCGACTGGATCAGGTATGTTCCACCAACAGGGATAATCCCAAAGCCATTCCCCAAGACCTTCAGTTTCTTGATTGCACGGAGGAGATCATCCCTGAGAAGCAGAGGTCAAGGCAAGGCTGTAAAGCGAGAGCCTCTCTCAAACTGCACGCTACGTTCTGTAAATAAAGATGACTCGATGTGCAGAAGCTATGACCATGATAGCTCCTTGGAGCCTGCTGCAGTTTCAGGTAATCAACAGCTGAAAAAAGTTTTTATAAAGCAATTTAGAATTAGTTTGCATATCTGTGCCCTCCCCTTCAGCAGGGCACACTTGTAACACCTGAGCTGCAAGTGCCAAACTTCAAGATTCAGCCCTAATTAGTGATCAGGGTGAGCTGTGTCCCAAAATCTGCTTCTGTCATGACCCCTGTCAGCCCCTTCCTCACAGCCCAGGAGACCACAGCAGCTTCAGCAGACTGTGGCAGCGAGAGCTGCGTTTGCAGGGGACTAATTGTCTCCAGCTCAAGACAACAGTCCCTTATGCCTGACAGAACCAGTTACATCATCAGTTGTGAGTCACGTGTAAGTGGCTCCGTTGGTGACGTCAGATTTGGAGTCCGGCGCTTGAAAGTGCTGCTGAGATCAGCCACCCCCTTTTCTCCCCCAAATGCTGTTGGATTCCCCCTTCCTGTAACACAGACACTCACTGGCTGACATCCTGAGCAAACTTCCCCCTTCCCTTCAGCACTTGCTGATGGAGTTCTTCCAGCATTATCAAACCTAGAAGTCAACAAAAGGGGACAGGAAAGGGTTACTGCACAGCAACAGAATCACTCCAGCAAGAGTGCTCACGGGTCCTTTGGGCATTTGCCACGGCTCCTTCCCTTTGGCTCCTTCCCTTTTCCCAGGCTGTTCATTGTTCCCACCATCCTTGGGAGAGATAAGCCTCCGGTCACTTCTGTTCCCACAACTAACATGCAGCAGGCAGCTGCTGCCTTCTCCCACAAATGGATCGGACTCACGTTTCAACTGGCTTTGCTGTAGCCCATTCCTGTAGTTCAAGGAATTCCTGGAGCCTGTGTTCAAAGCCAGGTTTTGGATGAGGCTTTGGGCAACCTGGTGTAGTGGAGGGCGTCCCTGCCCATGGCAGGGGGGTTGAAACTGGATGATCTTTGAGGTCCCTTCCAACCCAAACCGTTCCATGATTCCTGGTCTCAGATTGCCATTTTGGAGCAACCAACATCTACTATCTTTTCACTAGACACTTATCACTGGTATCCAACTCTTCTGGATTCTGCTGTGATCCTTTATGGGCAGTCTTGCTGCCAGGCTCAAAGCAGGAACTTTAACACTTTCATACTCCTTCAAGATTGTCATTGATCCCTGCTCCTTCCCCGTGATGCTGCGAGTTACGGTTTTGTTACCTAAGCAGGGCAGAGTTGGTTGATTTCTGTAGGAATCAGGGATTCCCAGTGGGGAGCAGCTGTAACATGTTACAGGAACAAAACGAGGCTTTCTGGGGGCAATGAAGACAAAACTGCCATCTCAGTATTTTGTGAAATCAACTAAAGAACATCACAGTGAGCAACGAGACTCATTTTCCACAGGGAAAAGGTATCCTCCTGCTCACTGTACCTCCTAGAAACCAGACACAGTGGGATCCTCACCTCCATTCCTGTGTTTCAGAGCCAGGCAAACTTCAATGATCTGCACACCCAGTTCATAGTAAAAGTCTCCAACTCCCAGCATCTCTGACCAGAATCCTTTACCAGCTGTGAAGTGAGAAAGGGGAAAGCCGCTGGACCATTGGCAAAAATATCCTTCCTTAACAGTTCCTGGGGCAAAGCAGGCTGCTCCCAAACCTCGCTGTGAGGACTCTCGGATCTGCCAACGCAGTTTCCAGTTATCTCCACCTGTTTTCCCCACCCTTGAAGTAAATAACACCCAAAGGTACGTTATGCCCATTCACAAGCCCCAAGAGTTGGAACACCATCGGCTCTCCTCGGGGAAGCTGCAGCTTCCCTGGGAGCCGTTTCCGTTGCATTAACAGCAAGATGAATCTTTCAGTCATTAACCCCAATGCCCATTCCTCACATGCCAAAGGATCCACTCCGATCGTGGCACACATATCCTGGAACTGGACCCGGAACTCGGGATTTTTACGGATCTCTTGCTTGTGTTTGCTGGCAAACTCTTCTAAGTTGGTCTTAAACATGTCCAGCTGCTTGGACATCTGAAAAAGAATCGCAGAGAAATGTTTCTGTCTGAACACTTACTGCAGGTTTTGCACAACTGCAAATGGGTGCCACCGTTATCCATGCTGCTCACGGATAATGCTCTGGACACCGAAGCAGAGGAGGAAATTGAGCCCAGATTGGTGGCTGGGCTCACAACCATGTTATTCCCACTGCCAGGGCAGGGGGGCATCTCCCACCTGGGCCAGCTGGTCTTCGGCCAAGACCGTCCCTCGCTCCTTGTACTTTGCCTGTGGGAGGAAGACAGGGTGATGGAGACAGTGCTGAAGGTCGGATGAACCCCAAACCAAACCTGGATGAGGGAGATGCTCCTTATGGATGGCTGAACCAGGAGGACCCACAGCCCAGTGCCCTGGGCAAGCGGCGAGGCTGCCAGGAAGCTCAGGGCACGCTGGGCTTGGAGCAGGGCTGGGATGGCAGCCGTGAGGATGGGCATGGCCCCGCACCGAGCCTGCACCCCCTGCCACGAGGCTGGGGGGGGGCCCGGGCCCCTCACCCAGCACCAATGGACCCTGGCAGCTCCTCCTGGGAATGCTGGGGTGGCACCCCCCAGGGCCGGCAATCTCCCCCGGGGCCATTGGAGCCTGGCACCCCCCTTGCACCAGGCCTGGCACCCCCCGCACCGGGCCTGGCACCCCTCACATGGGCCTGGCACCCCCCGCACCGGGCCTGGCACCCCTCACATGGGCCTGGCACCCCCCGCACCCCTCACACGGGCCTGGCACCCCCCGCACCGGGCCTGGCACCCCCCGGCCCGGCCTCCCCGCCTTTCTCCGCGGGGTCCCGGCGCCTCTCACCTCCGCGAGCTTCTTCTTGGCGATCGCGCCCGCTCCCACCCCCCGCCGGTGCATCCCGGCGCCGCCGCCCGCCGCGCTCCGCCTGACGTCATCTCCCCGCGCCGCGCGGAGTGACGCACCGCAGGGGGGGGGTCACTCTCCCGCCACCGCCCTCCCCGGATTGCCCCCGGGGGCACTGAGGGCCCCGCGGGAGGGTCCGTGTGTGTGTATGGGGGGGGGAGGGCCCGTTTGGGGGGGGTTGGGTCCGCCCTGTTGGAGGGTGCCCCCTCGGAGTGGGGGGGAGCCCTCACTGGGGGGGGGTTCAGTCTCCCTCGGGGTAGGGGGAGCCCCGCTTTGGGTGAGGGTGACCCCCCCCCAGGTGGAGGTGAGTCCCTGTTTGTGGGGGTGGGTCCCCTCGGTGGGAGCGAGGATACCCTCCGCGGGGTGCAGGGAGCCCCGGTCTTGGGGGGCCAGGGAGCCCCAGACTTGGGGGGCCAGGGAGCCCCGGTCTGGGGATGCAGGGAGCCCCAGTCTGGGGGGTCAGGGAGCCCCGGTCTGGGGGGGTCAGGAAGCTCTGGTCTGGGGATGCAGGGAGCCCCAGTCTGGGGGGTCAGGGAGCCCTGGCTTGGGTGGTCAGGGAGCCCCAGTCTGGGGGATGCAGGGAGCCCTGGTCTGGGGGGGGCGGTCAGGGAGCCCCGGTCTGGGGGGTGCAGGGAGCTCTGGTTTGGGGGGCCAGGGAGCCCTGGCTTGGGGGAATCAGGGATCCCCAGTCTGGGGGGGGTGGAGCCCTGGTCTGGGGGGCCAGGAGGGAAGGCGAGCCCTCAGGACTCCTTTGGAATGGTGGGCAGGCCCCCAGCGGGGCTCCAGCAGGGCCAGCCCTTGGCCAGGGTTTGTTTTTCCTGCAGCCCGAGCTGAACTTCACCACCCACCGCTGGTGCCAACGTCGTTTTTTCAGTCGTCGCCCGGTGTCAGGTCCTAAACTCCCGAAAACCTGTGGTCAGGATCTGTCTTACGGTTCAGTGACACGAGGTGGGTTTTGACTCACAAGCTTCATTTGGAAGGGGACTTTTTTTTTTTAGCAATTTAATAATATTTTATAGTCCATCCCCAAATCAAGTTTCATCTGAATCTTATTTCAGCTTCAGAATAAACTCTTTATTGGTTGCGTTGGCAAAATAGACAATATGCACAGAACAGAGTGAATGTAAGACAGCTTCCTCCTTCTCGTGTGCCTTGATAGGATGAAGAGGGAGCTCCTCGGGAAGGTCCTGGAGTTACACAGTCCTAACAAAGCAGAGGAGGGAGAGAAAAGCATAAATTCCTGTGGTACTGCATTTATCCCATTTTCATTTGGTTCCTACAGGAAACAAGGTGTAAGTTGCTGCCTTCCCTACCCTCCAGCCTCCTCTGACACCATACAAACCCGTTTTGATAGATTCTAAGTTTGATACACGTCTTGCTAACAGTAAATGTCTACAAGTTTTGAGAAAAATCAGCAACTGGTCAGAGGAAAGAAATGCAAATAAGTGTTTCTCTGCAGGAAAGGCTGTGGTATGAGCTCAACAGTTATTTGTTTTCTCTGGCCACTCGGCTCACATTGTCTGACCAAGCTCCATGGAATTGTCTGCAGGACAGAGCTGCCTCTTATTTCCAACCTACATTTATTCATGGCCAGTTCATCCCTTTTTGTTCTTATGCCAACTTTTCCCATTAGCATAAACAGCTCTTTTCTCACTGTTTTTTTTATAGATGGTGACTTTGTCTCTCTCAGCCTTCATTTTACTCAACTGAGCATAGGATGGGCTTGCCATTCCCTTGAGCCTCCTCAGGGCTCTCCCCTGCACCTTTTGCATCCCAGTTCCTTGTTGTATTTTTCTCAGAATGCCCAGAAAAAAGCAATTCCTGTAAGTGGTTTGATGAACACCTCCTTTTCTCATGAAAAAGAGGGCAACCTCCCTTCCCTAGACAGTACATTTTTGAAATTTGTCTTCTCCCATCTGAGGGATACATCTGTGTTGTGTCAATGATCTGAAGATACTTTCGCAGAACTTAACTCCGGCCAGAGCTCTTAACTCTCCAGTCAAATCCAGCTGAGCTGTGCCATGTAAGCACCCAGTGGTTAACTCCAGAAACCCAAAATTCATGGATTGAGCACTGCAAGTACCTTTGGAGTCAAGGGCTGGGAAAGGATTTGTAGGGACGCTTGTAACAACAGGAATAGGTAGAAGAGCCACTCACGTTGGTCTGCAGAGATCAGTTGACATCAGCCATGTCAGAAACTCCTGGTTCAAAACGTCCTTCAAACCTTCTGGACCTTCTGGAGTAGTAAAACTGCAAGAAACGTGCCGTGCCATAAAGACAGAGGAGAGGCAGCAATCCGGACACAGAGTGTAACAGCCTCGTATCCCAATCCCCTCAAGTTCACAGGGAAATTTTGTTGTCCTTGTCTTCTGATATATTTGGCTCAGATAAACCCACAAAAAGCTTTAACCTCTTTTGGAGCTCCTTGCACACAACGGTGCCTCGATCTTGGCACGTGAGTGTATCTGTAAGGCTTGGGGGACAAGAAGGAACAGTCCAGTGACCCCCCCCCCCCAGCACCCCACCTCCTCCTAGACCCAGCAGGCAGCACAACAAAGGCAGAGCGTGGGTGAAGCAGCATCCACGCTCCCAACTCACAAAGGAAAGTCTTTGTTTCCAAGAAGGACTTTCCCCTGCAAGTCGCTTTTTTTTGTTTGCAATTAAGGAGATTGAGGGAGACGCTGGAAAACAATTTTTTTTAAAAATGAAGCTAATCAAGCTGATTAATCTCTAGCATCAAAGTTCCCTTCCCCCCCTCTGCTTCCCCCACCCCGGACAGGTTAGACAAACATCTGTCAGGAGCAGTTTAGGGCGCGTTGATCCTGCCTTGGAGCAGAGGTCGGACTCAGTGACCCCTTGCGATCCCTCAAAGCCCTCGTTTCTTTGATTCTGTATTTTCCGTATGACTAGCAGTTCCCGGTGTCTGATTTTCCGAGTGCTTGGCCCGAGACATCTCTGTGAACCATAACTGTGCTCGTTTCCCCCACCCCGGGTCACCCCCTGCACCCTGCTTTCTAAAGCAGTTTTCCTGCAAAGGCTGTAAAAGACGACAACAGATGCCCCCAGATTCTTGTTCTGGGTGACTGTCCCATGACTCCCTGTAGTTAGAAATTCCACTTTTTTGGCCAGAAGACACTAGGATTGTGCCTGAAGGATGTGGGCTGTGTGCGGTAAGTGCCTTTTTTTTTTTCCTTCTCGCCACCATTTTAGGACTAAGCAGCAGCAACCTGTTAGGTTTTGTAAAATCCTTCATATTGAAGAAGGGAAATGCATCCCTCATTCATTCGTTGGTGTTATTTATTTTTTTTTTTAAATATAGAAAGTGCCTGAGAACAGATTTTTTTCTTTGGGCTCGTGTGTCTAATTTGCTTTTTGAACATTTGTGGCATAAGCTAAGACTGGGGGAGGTGAAGCAGGCTATTGACAGGCTGTGGATATGCTGACACAGCACAAAGCCGCGCAGCGCTGCGATACCCAAGCGTGCTCCCAGCCAGATGGCTCGGGGAAACGAAGGCACGAGCTGCAGCAGGAGAGCTCCAGATGGACTCGGTTACCTTGCCCAGAGGTACCTGTCCTGGTATCACCAGCGTTGCCGTGATCATCATGATTTGAAGATGATTACATCTTAAAAAATAAATAAATAAATGGAAGATCTGAGCACCCCCGGCAAAGGGCACGGATCAGAAGCAAACTGGGAAATTCCTCCTGGGCCAGGCAGGCATCTCTCCTGCGTGGATTCACGTTTAGATGACAGGCTTTTCATAACGAGCTTGTAGCAGTGATTCGAGGAACGAACTCTTTTGTTTCTTTTTTTAAAAATTAACTGCTCTACATGCTGAGAGTGTGAACGAGTGGGTTTGGGGTTTTTTTCCCCCCCTGTTTTGCAGAAATGTATCAATTTCATCTTCGGTTTTCACTGGAGAGTTTTCTTCTGAGAGGGCTTTGCTTTGATTAGGTCAAAGCACTTCATTTGGACTTCCCTGTTTTGGTGATGTTGGGATGTTGGAGGAGCAGATGTGGTTCAGCCCTGTCAAAAGTCCGTGTGTTGACCTTAGCAAAGCACTGGGGTTTGATGAGGCTGTGCTGACCTTTGCAACACCAAAAAAGACCCCAATTGTCTATGGTTTTGAAATTTGTGAGAAATTTCAAAATTAGAGAGGCTTTTTTTTTGTCTTTGTTCTTTTCCTCACTCATGAGATAGAGTTGCAAAATATGAAATTTCCTTTTGAGATCAAAACCCTCTCGTTTTCTTGTGCGACACTGTCACATCGATACCTGCTCCAAAACATTCCTTCAAAAGTCAAACACTGGGGGACCTCACCCCTCCCTGCGACCAGACTTCCTCTTTCTATTCTCCCACCTCACCTCTGATTTTTCTTGGATTTCAGGAGCCAAGCGAAGAGGTCTTTGGCTTCCTGGGTGTCCTGGTCCGATCTTTGCCCATTCCCAGCCGACACTTGGGGCTCAGCTTCTCTCTTGTATGACTCGATGGTGTTGCTGGAAAGGCGAAATGGGAAGATATCAACCCAAGAAGCCACAAGAGGGTGCCAAAATTCTGCTTTTGCGCAAAACCCAGCTCCCTCCCATTCCCTCCACCAGCAGCCAGGGAAGAAGTCGGTCTTGGACAGGGAGAGGGGTAGTAGTGCTGTGTGCCGGCAGAGCAGAAACCTTCCTAGGGCTTAAGAAAATAGAAGAAAAAAAGAAAACCAACTCCCTGGAGTATCATTGCTGCTGTTCAGGAAAAGTCTCCTTGGCTCTACGTTCTTCTGTAGCCATCAGTTGGCTGACGACACCTGTAAGTTGGGATCGTAGGAGCATTCAAAGCCTACACACTTACTCGCTTTTCTTCTCCCGTCTGGCTAGCAACCATTCCACAAAGTTCTTCTTCAGCATGTTGTCCATGGTGCGGCTGTAGTCGCTTGCCAGGGTGGCCTCAGAGTAGCGTCTTTGCACTGGTCTAGCACTGGGAGCCTTTATGCTTACGCTGGGGATAAGAGCACAGACACAGAGTGAGTCCTGCACGGACTGGGAGCGTTGTGCAGTTTTCCTTGGGTTGCACGTGGTGACCCACGGGGTCCCTACAGCCAGCAGGGTTTCGTGATCGCAGTCTCTCTTGGTCCAGGTGGTCTTGGTCTCCCTCCTCCAGTGAGCTGCACACCTAGGGCCAAGGAAATCTTTTCCCCATGTCCTCCAGAGGCTCAGGGGTGGATGGCAGGAGACTGGGGCTGACCCTGGGACCGGTGCTGATCTGACAGTGGAGACATAGTCGGTGGCTACCTAAGTTAGCAAAGGATTTCAAGGCTGATCCTATTTTAGTATTATGAGCTGCAGTTACAGCAGCTCCTACTGCCCTAATAAGGATTCTTTTGGATGTTCTCAGGTGGTAGTTGGAAATTTTGTAGGAGTCAGGGAAAGAGAGGGAAAGACTTTATTATATACCTGCTTTATGTAACTGGTCATATTTTCAGGAGCTTGTAAACACTGCATAATCCCTAGCCTCATTCATGTGAGATGATTACACCTCGTTTCTAGTTCTCAGCCAACCTCCTTCTCTTCCTGGTTGACTTCCAGCTTGTTCCTCCTAACCCAGAGCCACGAAGTTTATAGGGAAAACTTGGGAGTTCCTGGCTCTGTCTCAAAAGCTCAGGGCTTTTGTTTGATATCTCTCTTATCTTTTGCTCATCTCTGTAAGCTTGACTGTCTCTATTATCTGAGATCTACCTCAGGACTCATTTGTTCTCACCTGCTTACCAAGATGCCAATGGAAAGGGTCCATTTGCCTCTAGTGGGGAGCTGGAAAAGGCTCAAAACACAGCGTGAGCTTTCCAAAACACTTACCCTGAGACGTTCTCTTCCATCAAAACAAAGCCCAGAGAAGCGAGGAGCAGAGAGAGGACTTTGAAAGACATCATTTTCTTGGCTGGTTTCTCCGTTCAAAAGCGAAGGGCAGTCCGGGTGCCCGGCCCCTGGGACACATGGGACACATAAGTGACAGGACAGCGAACCCAGAGGGATGTGCGGTGGCTGGGCACGTGCCTGTGCTTGTAAATGTGTTTCTTCAGCCCTTGTGCTTGAAGCCTTCTCCACCCTACAAAGCCCTCCTCTGCCGTTCCCCGTTAAATTGCTTTTTCAATGCCAACGCTCTTTCCCGCCGTGGTGGCTTTTAATGCCGGTTCCCTATACTTTTATTGTAACCATCAAATTCATTGTGGGTTGCACATTCCCAGAGGCAAGGGCTTTGTCTTCCTCCATGTTTACAAGCTGACCCTGTGGGTACCTCATTGTGCTTTAAGGGTCGATTCAACGTTGAGCATGTGAACGGGAACGTACGTTGGATCAGGCAATTCAGTAGCAGCGGCATCCTGCTTATCCCGCGCCGCAGTTCTGCGGGATTTAGGAGCCTGATCTAATTTCTGGGAGGTTTTCTGTTGGGATGAATAATGCCTTATGTAGGGACCGGAGCCAGAGTCAGTGAATATCAGCTATGAAAAATATCCCATGGACAGTGACGGGATCAGATTCCAAGATTTATTAGTTTCAAGCTGTTCCTAGTCCTCACGTCCACAGTTCAGCTCAACAGCCCTTGGACATTCGAGCCCTTTTAATTACTATTCCAGCTCTGCAAATGCCGTACAAAAATGGTTTTGATCATGGCTCACAGATATATTTTGTTGTCCCTCACCTCGCTCTGTTATAGATATTTCTGGAAACTGCATTACAACGGAGAGCTGCTGTTAACAGGAATCGTGTAGTAACAAAAGAAAAGATCTAGATCAGGATTCAAGTACCCCATCCTTCAGAAATTTATTCCTACAATGATAGAACTTTACTCCTCTAAGTAGTTATTTGTACTCTTACAACAGCCCAATTATTGTTTTGGAGAGAGCGAGAATTTGCGGGTTCGGATGTTTTTTGTAATTGAGGCATTTTTTATCTCTGGAAAATTGTGACATCTTTTACAAATGTTTTCAGCCCTTTCTGTTAAGTGAGAAAAACACTAAATGTGTTACAATATCTCAGAAACATCAAATTTTGAGGTGTGCTCTTAAAAGCAAAGGTGTGATATTCTGAACACTGGCAAAATCCCTAAAATACTTAGGGCTAAAGCAATAAAAACCAAATAGTTACAGAATGCTTTAACAGCAGAAGTAAATTCCATTATACGAAAAGCTGAGGAAGATTTTAAATGAGAACGGAAAAGCGCGTCATGATTAAATAACTGAGATTTTCCTTCTTGTTTGTGTTTCATTTCATATTTTGGTGGTATAACTGTGGGTATGATGATGAATCTGAAAATCGCTGAGTTGTGCAAGAATATTATTCTGCTTAGGTAATTGTTTATGACACTAGGAGAGGAAATGCATTGTAGCTTTAATTTTAAGAAAAGGCAGTACCCCTCCTCTGCAGGATTTACCCAAACAGGGAGGAAAAGCAGTCTGCATTTTCAGAGACTGTCGAAAACCCACTTTTGAGTTAATACAAGAGCCCTTTGCCTCCGTGACACTGACCTGGAGCAGCTGAGCTCTGCCAGCCCTGCCTGGCACAGAGTTTGCTGTGATACCTCCACTGGTTTGACCCTACAGCTTGACTCCTTCACAAAAGGAGGAGCAACTGGTGGGATCTTTGCACCACGAAGGTCTTCCAGTGCCCTGTGCAATACTGTCTGCTTTGGAAGAAGCGTTATCCCTGTTTTGTCGATAGCTGGGAGGTCCCAAAAAGCTACTACGAACCGATTTTTCCCCGTTTCCCTGTGCAGCACGTGTTCAAACGCGCAGATGGCAGCCTGGCGTTTGCCGTGTACTGAATCCTCCTCTCTGAAATAACAACCTTTCCCTTTACAGCCCGACACGTACGCTGCTGAGGTCTTTTCTGCCAAAGCTACTGAGAAAACTCCCAGTTTTGCACCACTTTGGGAAAAACTCTGGTCCTGCTCTGCTACAGCTACTGCCCGATACTCGCAAACACTTTTCCTTCCCACCATTATCTTAGAGGGAAAAAAAGAAGAAGAAAAAGGGTAAAAAAAGGTTAAAGAGAGAGACTGATCGAGAGGTTCTTACCTTTCTGCTTCTCTGAAGCTGCCCCGAGGATTTCAGCCCGGTCTGGTGCTCGGAGGTGACCCTGTGGAGCTTTTATATACCTTAGCTGTGCAGGACCAAACCCACTTCCATGAGGTAAACAGGAAATCAAGCACCTGATCAAAGCAATTCGAACCCACTTAGAGCTGCTTCATTAGGTCCGTTGACCTAAAGAGCAGGAAAATAACCTTTTAAAATATGTTTGCATTAATGGCAATTAAACATCGCTGTATCACAAAATCAAGAATGAACGTGGTTTGTGGGCACGATACATATGGCATTGGTCTAAACCTTAGCTCATTGAGCACCTCCTTGTGTGGTAGAAACTTCCTTCATTTCCATCTCTTCTTTTGCTAAGTGCAAGTGGCATCTTGGAGAGATCCAATGTGCTCCTGCTCTTTCTTACAGGAAGAATAAATTTCCTAAAATCAATAGCTCCCATCATGGTTGTTTTTGTCACCATCAAGTCTGGGCATCTCAGCTGTAGTCTGCAACCCCTTATGCAAGCCCCAAACACTAAAACCAGCATCTATTCTTCTAAAACATGTGCTCTAAGAGGAGAAAACCTGGGAGGGAGAGTGGCAGACAAGAAACTAGTAGGAAATGGTGAGGCAGCATTGGTTAACGAGGTGGAGGGTGGTGGCACAGTGGCTGCCTAGGTGGGGTGAGGGATTGCATTGCAGCTGGGTTATCTTGGAGCTGAGCACCTATTTGGGCTGTTTCTGTCCTGGGTGAGTGATGGAGTGGTTCCCTGTGGCTCTGCAGCTGCTGGAGACATGGGTCAGTGAGGCCACCACCTCACCCTGCCCTCGCGCAGCTGGGTCCAGCAGAGCAGATGTTCTGCAGATGTTCATGGTGCCATCAGAACGCAAGGGGTAAATCCACTTCCTACCAGCTCTGCTGTGACTATGTGCCTGGTAAGATGCTCTCCCAGTGTCTGACCTGCCCTGCTTCCCCTGGGTCTCTCTGGGAGGACTGGATCCATTACATTTTAACATGTAAACCATCTTTAGGGACTGCAACCAGGTCTGTACCCGGAACTGCTGAACCCCCATCACGCCCAGCTTCAATCCGTTGAAGGAGCAGAATGGGGTTATGTTTGTGCCAGTCTAACCCACGAGCTGGGCTCTGCTCACGTCGTTACCCCAGCGAAGCAGTGCCCGTGGCTGACTGTGCTGGCTCGCAGAGCACAGTCCCCTCCGCGGCTCCGTTCCCCTGAGCAGCCTGAACTTTTGCAGGAGGTTATCCAAGTTACAACCTTCCCCTCAGGTCTGCCAGCCCCTTTTTTTTTTTTTTGTGGAGCTCAGCAGAGCTGCTGGGAGCAGTAACTGCACACCTGGGTGTAGGAGGGATGTGCGTGTATGTGTGTATCCTCCCAGGTTTGTGCTGGCTCAGCTACATCAGGGGATTAGTGTGGGAAAGAAGTGGGATTTCTGGTTGACAGGGCAGCCCTTAGTGGAATTGCAGTAATAATGGCAAAACTGAAGTGTCGATGGTTTCGGTGTGGGAGGGGGTTTTGCTGTGCTGGCTGGGTGCCCCCAGGTACGTGTCTCCACGTAAAGGCTATCTATTTTGCAGTTCCTTTCTAAAAAGTGTTTTTCCTGCTCTCCTGAGAAGTGCTGCTGGGACACACAGTCAGGTACAGGCTGGTTCCAACTGCTGCCTGTATCCCTGCACCAGGAGACCACAGATTGATCCGCATCCAGCTGGCCCCGCCGCTGGCAGAGCCAAGCTCTTGCTGCTCAGTAGTTCCACAACTCCCCAGCACAACCAGCCTCTCCAGCAAAAAGTGCTGCATCTATATTGGGTTAAGATAAAGGCTCGGAAGGACATCGTGAGGGTAGATGGAGAGTTCGGTGCTATTAGGGAGTAATTACTACTTTCACAGGAACTGCTTAACACGTGGCTTAGTCCTTTAGCTCGCAGCACACAAGCATGCCAGGGTCGCCCATGCGGGCACGTCGTGCCTGCTGTAATAAATGATGCACTAGAATAGTTACAAGTCACCAATTTACACTCCTGGCACAGTTGCTAATCAATAAAATGGAATCGTTTATCCTGGTGTCTTTATGACGTGTATTCACTCCCAGCCAACTCCGATATCTTGTTTCTCCAAAGTGCAACCTATTTGTTTTCCTCTCATTAAGTGCCTCTGTAGGATATAAAGTTAATAGAGTGAAATAAATATCCAGCAACATGAAGTGTTGACCCGGGGTTCCCAGCTACGGTGGTTTCAGGGCATCTGCTCGTGACGCAGTTCGGACAGCAGCATCACTCTACGATTTCTTTCGAAAATCTTTCAAACAAAAAAACCCCAAACAAACGCAGACAGGCAGAAGCGATTTCCAGAGACAGGTGGGCACCGTCTGCGTTTCGTTCTCTCCCTGCAACATCCCCTGATCGATGCCTAAAACGCTGAACCTCCGCGTGTCGGGTCAGGTCTGGGAAGCACAGAGGTGACAGCGAAGTGCTGCCCTCGAGAAGGTGCCCGTGCCCACCTCTGCTTTCTTCCCAGAGGGTCTGATTAACGAGGCAAACCTTGCTCTTCTTCTTCAGCTTCAGCCCATCGCAGAGCTCCCCTTGCAGCGTTATCTGTGGTCCACTGTCTTCTCCGGTAACTCCAGTCATTTCACGAGCTTCAGCCAGGTCCTGGCTTGGGACAGAAGACACTTCGGTGTAGGTTTCACCCACCTGCAGTATTTGTCTCCCTCCAAATTAAACAGGAGAGCTGGGGCTGCCCCACTTTGTCTCACCCCGCTTGGTGAGCGAGCTCTTCTCTGCAGCAGACCTGACTCGAGGAGTTGGTGTTTCAGGAATTCGGGAATGCGTTGGGAAGATCACAGCTGCGTTAGTGAAACGGTCCTTCTGCTCTTTGAGACCCCGAAACATCTCAAGGGCAACTTTGGTTACAAAGCATTTCAAGTATTAGATGTCCCTGTAATCATGGAAAATAGGGCTTGAAGTGACCCCAGGAGGTCAGTCATTCCCTCCCCTGCTCCCAGGCAGCCTCAGCTCCGCTTAAACCACCCGGAATAAACGAGTCTGATCCGTTCCCAAAAGTTTTCGGAAATTTTTGCAAACTTCCCATGAAATTTCTTAGTGTTTAGCTCTAACATCTCACCTTCGGTGGCACAATTTACACCTCTCTCCTATTCCCAGTGGATGTGGTGAGTAAGACTTTCCCTTTCCCCTCCAGAGCTGTGCTCTCCGGTTGCCATTCTGTGTGGCACCGCTCAGGGCACCTCTGCTCTGCCAGAGACAGGTCTCAGGTGGTGCATGTCCCTGGTGAAAATAACGCTTTCTGCTCCATTTTGTGTGCCAGCATTAGGCTGATCGGAGATTCCTAATTGTATCCGGCTACGATCAGTCAGTATTAGCACTTGTGCTGCTCCTCTGATCACAGGGAGGGAGGAAGGAGGGATTTTTAAGGTTTTCACCTCCATCCTCTCCCTGAACAAGCAGGTCCTGATTCGGGACCAATTCTGTCCTTCACTCAGCGTTGCTGCTGTCAGAGGCTCAGAGCTTTTCTCGGGAGCTCACTTCTCAGCCTGCAATACCAGCGACGTCTCGCGGAGCAGGTAACTCTCACGTGCTTTATTCTCACTCCTCCTCTTACACCCTCACAGAGCACAAGTCCTAAATACGAGCTTCTTTCCCCCAAGCCCTGACCCCTCAGCCTGTGTCCAGCTTTCTCCTCCCTTCCCGGGGCTGCCTGGATCCCGCTCCCATCCTTGGCTGCCACTCAGCATCTTCTGTATCTCGCGCAGCAAAGGCTGGTGCTGTCGGGAGGTGAAGCCGTGCACCCAGTCCCGGGTGCCAGGACTCTTCCAGGAGGCTCAGACTTCCCAAAACTTGGTGAAAGCAGCTTTGGCTCCAGCCGAAGGCAGCGAGGGTTTGTCTGGCTCCTCATCCCGTCCCTGGGGCTTAACGCTGCCCAGCGCTCACGTCGAGCTGTGCTGGGGATGCGAGTGATGGGCTGGATGGATTTCCAGGGCATCTTTGGAGTGAGGAACACGGCTTTGTCCTCTCTTCTGGGTTCAGACCTGCCTCCCCCTCCAGTGCTTGCAGGAACCGAACAGGTTTTTACACAATAGCAAAATACCAGATATGTTTTTAAATGCCAATACTCCCTTTTAATTGCAAACAAACCCTAGGGCCTTTGAAGGCTCCAGTGGTTGTTCTTGATGATTTCAGCTCACTGGAGTGGCTGTCTTGGAGCTTTCCTGATTTCCAGTCCTTTTGAGGGGAAAAAAAAAAACAACATAACAACTAAAAATGAGAACTGCAAAACGTGGAAAATATGGACTTCTTGTTGCCTGCTCTGCTTGTTTCCTTTTCGCTCAAATTCTTGTTGCACCCCCCAGGAGCAGAGACCTATGGGACAGTAACTGGTGCGACAAAAAGCCCACGACAGCACCTGCAACACCCACGTGGGGAAGATTTATCTGAACCATTGAATTGCATATAAAAAAAATCTCACAACTGCCACTTCTACCTCTGCATGGTGAGCGCTGTCACCGCTTCCAGAGGCTGGAGAGACGATCTGGGCTTGCTCTAGCATTAAAACTACCTGTGCTTTACTCTAACAGCAGCTGTCTTAACCTGAAAACCATCCTTTATTCCCACTTCCAGCAAAGACAGAGCCAGAACTGACCAGCTGGGGAGATTAGAGCGGTGGAGCTGCAGGAAAGGAGAGGAAATAATCAGTCCTGCTAAATCCCGAGTGTGTACCAGCGGGACGAGAAACTAGACAACCCGGTCCGTGGCAAGGCGCCTGCTCAAGTGGCCGGTTCAGTATCGTGAAATTATTTCCATCTCGTGCCCTCGCTGCTCTCCTAACATCACCTTTGCGGCAGCCCAGCGGTGCTGGTGCCCCGGCACAGGCGGTGGGGTATGGGTCAAGGTTTCGATTGTGAAATGACCTATATTTTTTAAAGCGACCCACAACAGAAAGCGGCGCGGCGTGGCTTCCCACCTCCCGGCTCACGCTTGTTTTGGGTATAAAGAATTAGGGAAAAATGCACCGGTGGCGGCGACTGAGGGAGTTTAAAAAGTGGAGGGATGGCAAGCGGAGAGTGCTGGAGAACCCGCTGTTCTTCGGGGGATTTAAACGGTGACTCGAAATTATAGGGCCCCCAAATTTGTACTCGTGGAGCATAAATCTGATATAGATGCATTTATTTCCGACTGGAGGAAATCTGATACAAATACCTCCAGTTACTGAAAGGAAAACGTTTAATCTGTGCTTTATAAGTGCTGCAAATGTTTGGAGGGGGGTTCAAAAGAGCAGCTCCTACTCGAAATAAGGTCAGGGGGAGTTCAGCAACGGCAGGATTCATCCCCCACGACGCTTTCTCAACTACCTTAGTTTAGTTTATCGTTGTACCAAGACCAAACCTTCCCCCCCCCCCCAGCTCCAGCCATCCGTAGGAGAAATGGATGCTCCAGTTGTCTGTCCATGGTGATTTTGGGGGAAGAAAAACTAAATTGACAGGTTAGAAAGGTCTGCTATGAAGAAGAGGTGGCATATTCATTTGGGGGAAAATTGAAAATTAAAGGGACTATCCAAACAACAACATTTCCAGGCTCTTCCCGATACGCATTTTCCTTTCCTCACAGTTCGAGTTTACCACTTACCCCAAGAAAAGGATGGAAAACCCCCAAACCGAACCATTTCCATTGTGGGGGGAAAAAAACGGATCTATGGGAAGCAGCTTGGTTTGGTGGGAATTCGGACAGTTCTCTGTGCGTTCACAAACCCCAACAGAGAATTCAGGTGGTTGTTCCAGGAGACCCGGGAAGCGCGACCAGCCCCAGCCCAGAGCGGAGCCGATGGGAGCCCCGAAAGTGCGGAGCAGCAGATGTAGAGGAGAAGCAAATAGTTGTTTGGTTGTGGTTTGGTTATTTTTTTTTTTCTGTTGGGTTTGTTTTAAAGAGACTCCAGCTTTTTAGTAGCAGAACGAAAGGATTTTTCAGGATGGGAGCTGATTTTGAAGGCAGGGTTTATTGCAGTATTTGCTTTGTTTTTCACTGAAGCACTAAAATGTTTAGGGAATAGGGAGATCTTGGAGCAAGCTGGAGTTTTAACCATTTTCATCTTCAGCACTGCTGCTTCCAAACCTCCCACCCTTCGGGGAGCAGAGGGGCATTTCCCATCGCTCAGCCCCTTTCTGGGGCTGAGGATGCTCCTCTGCTCCAACAAAACATCCTTTAAATACCAAGAGGGTGTTTGGAATGCACAGAGAACCAGCAGATTATTAATAATCTACTTCAAAGCTTCATTTTGTTTTAAAGCAAACTGTTAATTTCATAGCAAGTTTGATTCTGAACAAATTTATCAACACGAGCTTTGATCAAGTGGATCTTCTTAGATACGAGCTGCTTTTTTCCAGTCATGAATATTTTCCATGTAATAAAAACTGAACAAAAGGTGGTTTAAACTGGGATTCCACTTAAGTAAAAGGAAATATTTCCCAACTGTGACCCTTACTCTCCTTATTCTGTTGAATTCTCACCTCTGTTTTAAGGACAGGCTTGCTCCATATTCAGATTATTTCTGCTAGTTGAGATTTGATTGAAATAGATTCCATGAAAAGAAAATTCTTATTTTTTTTCCTTTATGACCTGTGTATTTTACTGAAAACTTTCAGTCCATATTTATGAGATAGGAATTAATACATATTTTCAAACTTTTGAAATGAAATTTTTTTTTTTTTAAAGTTTCTGGGTTTTCTAAGTGCATCTTTATTGTTGTCCAAATTAAATACTAGTGATATCACCAGAGATTAAAAAAAAACCACACCAAAAAACAACTTAAGGAAAGATTTAAATAATAACTGGCAGAAAAATAACAGAATATAATCTGTTCTTGTTTACTGCTAATCTGTCACAAAAGATTATTTCTATTTTAGATGTTTTCTGCCTCAGATCAACACCACTTTAGCAGACTGCAGTAATTACATCCTTTTGTAGCAAACCTCCATTTCGGTGAAATCTTAGCTGTGTTATTTACCACCCAGCTTCAATCTTCTCCCTTAAGAAATTTCCCCAAACTCCTAAGTGGCAACAATAATTATTTGAACTTGCAGATAAATTGTAAAAACTCATTGAGAGCATTTCTGCCCGATTCAAAGATTTAAATCTTTTAAAAAAAACAACTTTTGCCCAAATCAGATTTTACGAATTAAATCAGAAGCAGCTTTACGTCGATGGGAGAGTGGGGCAGTAAAATTTGAAAATGTTTGTAAACTTACCAAAAAAAATAGCAGCTCCTCAGAGTGGTTTTTAAAACTACAACCCAATTTAAGAAAATCCTGGGGGAGGAAAAAGGCCAGAGAGGTTTTTCCAAAGGGCAGTGCCTGGGTGCAAACTGTTGCTCAGCCCTGGAAAATCCCACTGGATTGCTGTTGCAGAGGTTGGTAACATTTAAATCAGCGAGGGGAGAACTGTTTCCCTTTGAGGGGGGATTTTGCAGAGCTGGTTTTGCCCTGGCTCAGCCAGGGCAGGTTTTTTTTTTGGGGGGGAGCAGCCCTCTCCCCCCAGCTCCTGCACAGGGGGGGGTGCAGCTCTATTACCCCCCAGCAGATCAATGATTTCGTCTCTGCTCTTTGCATTCTCTAAATACCTTGCATCTGGAATGCTCCAGCGAGGGGAAGGAGGTTGACTGATAGCCTTTCTTGTTTCACATCTAAATTGAAGACTTCCCTCTTTGTTTGGATTTTTTTTTCCTTTTTTTTTTTTTTTTTAGGCTAGTTTCCTTCATTTCACTATTGCAAAGGATTACGTTACGTGGGGAAGTTACTGGCTAAACCAATAAAAGCAACAACAAAAGTATTCGGGTCAAGATTAGGAATAGATGGGAAGCAGATAGTGGGTCATTGATTTTAGGTGTCTTTGTGGGGGACACGTAGCACTGGAAGAAGGTGCACGCTCCAAATTTTCAGCCAGGGAAGGCTCGAAGTGCACTTGGTGAGCTGCAGGAAATCTGTTTCCTAATTTCATTGCTCTCTTCTTTTCACCTGTGAGTTTGGAGCTTGGATTAGACCCTGGAAGCCTCGGAAACACGCACATGGATGCAGCAGAGCTCCCGCAAAAGGCTCCTCCGGCTGATTCGGTTTGGTACTTTGAGGAGAGCCAAGTAACGCAGCTGGAAGGATGGGAACCAAACTTTCCCTGGTGAGCAGCATCTACGTGTTTTTAAGGCAAAGATCCCGGGATAACAGACTGGATCGGATACAGGAGGGAAATCTGGAGGCTTTTTGCTTTAAATGACCATTTCCCAGGATTTTTATCATTCATTTTAATGAGTTTCCTAGGAGGCTGCAGCGCAGAGCACATACAAATGTCCTCGGGCATGTGCATCTATTTCTTGAGGTTTACACAACTTCTGATTCCTGAATCACATCGAATTTATTTACCAACAATTCCTCCGCGTGGCTCTTCCCCAGCCGGGAGAAAAAGAATAATAAAAAAATATTTAGCTGGTAACAAAAAAAATATAAATATTTAGCAATAGAACGCAGCACATCTGTGTGGCACCGAGGGAACAACCAAACCTGCCAGCCGTGCTGGGGGGGGCCCGACCCCCCCCTCTGCCCCCGGGGCTGGGCCCCGCACCGCGGCCGTCCCAAAAGGCGGGGGGGGTGGGGGTACGCGGTGGCGGCTGCGCGCCCGCGCAGGGAGCGCGGAGCTGCCCGGGAGAGCCGCGCCCGGCGAGCCCCCAGCCGAGCCTTTCCCTCGATGGGCAAAACTCGTCTGTTCGGGATTTTTTTTTATTTTTTTTAAGATTTTTTATTTTTTTTTTTAAATTTTTCGCGGGGGGCGGAGCGGAGCCCCCGGCCCGGCGGGCGGGAGCGAGTTTTCCTGATGGAGCTTTCCATTTAATTGCAGGCGCGGAGGGGCCGGACCGTGCCTCTACTTGCAGCGCGGCGGGGAAGGGGGGGGGGTTGGGGGGAGACCGAGGCCGCCCCCGCCCCTCCCCGCCCGGTCCGAGCCCCCGGCGCACCGAGGCTCCCCCGCCCGCCCCGTCGGGGAAGTCAGGAAGGACTAGGGGGGGGGGTGGTGGGTGAATGGGAGCGAGGGGGGGGGGGGGGATTCGCTGCTATTTTCAACCTATCTTGAGCCTAAAAATAAAATCTCCAGAAAAGGTGGGCGGGGAGGGAAGGGGGGGTGGGGGCTGCTCCGCACACGCTGCTTTGCGGACGGGGCACCCCCCCCACCCCCAGCTCAGCTCCGGCTCCGTCGGGGAACGGCACCTCCTCCACCGTGGGGCCCTTTTGTGCAGGGAGGAGCCCCCCCCCCCCCCCCGCCACCTTCCCCGAAGGCTTCCGCGGGGCTGCACATGAAGGGCTTAAAACAATGCCGGGGACAATAACCCCCCCGGGGGGCTCCGCCAGCCGCCCCGCCGGGCTGGGCCAGCCCCGGGGGGGGCGGGTGGACCGATCCCCCCCCCTCCCCATCCCCAATCCCCTGGCGCCAGGGGACCTCCCGGCCCCTTTGATGCCGAAGTTTTTTACACCCAGAAAAATCCCATTGAGGCACCGGGGGAAAGGGGTGGGGGAGGGGCGCGGTGGGGGGAGGGGTGCGCTGGGGGCGGGGGGCTGCAGCAGATGGGAAAGTGCCTCCGACGGGACGGGGCTGGGCGGAGGAAGGGCGGGGGTGTGTGTGTTGGGGGGGGGGACACACACACGGACACCCACACGGGACAGGGGGTGGGTGCGCTCCCCGCTCGGAACGGGGGTGGGGTGGGGTGTGCGTGGAGGTAAATAACGTAGTATTTAAATTAAAATAAATAAATTAGTGGCGGCCGCCCCCTCCCCCCCGGCCCCTCCCCCCGGGGGCCGGGCCCTCCCGCATCACCACGTGGCTTCCTCCCGCAAACATTTTCACTCATTTTCCAGGTCGGTTTTATTTAGAGGCGGTGCCCGGGGCTGCCGAGAGGCGTCCGGTGACACTCCGGTACCGCTCCGCCGACTTGGGGGCCCCCGCCGCCGGCGCCACCGCCCTGCCCGCCGCCGCCACCCGCCGGAGCCGCCCCCTCCCCTAGAAAACCCCCCCCTTCCTCCACCTCCTCCTCCTTCTCCTCCAGCAGCCGCCGCCCCCCTCCCCAAAGGGGAAAAAAAAAAAATCCATCGAGAAAAAAAGAGGAAAAAAAAAAAAGAGGGTTTTTTATAAAAAAAAAAACAAAACAAAAAGGAGGAAAAGAGCCTCTAGGCCGGCTGTGGGGCGGCAGAGCGCGGCCGGAGCCCGACGGCGCGGGCGCACGGTGGAGCCCCCCCGGGAGCCGCGCTCCGAGCCCCGGCGCGCCGCCACCGCCACCGCCGCCACCATGAACAAGCTGTACATCGGGAACCTCAACGAGAACGTGACTCCGGCCGACTTGGAGAAAGTCTTCAACGACCACAAGATCTCCTTCAGCGGGCAGTTCCTGGTCAAGTCCGGCTACGCCTTTGTGGACTGCCCCGACGAGCAGTGGGCCATGAAAGCCATCGAAACTTTTTCGGGTAAGCGGCGTTATCTTGCCTTCCCTCCCCGCCCGCTTCCTCCTCTCCCCCTCCCCGGAGAGCTGCGGACCCCCCCCTCAGAGCTCAGCCACCCTCTCCCCCCAAAAAAGTCGCCTCCCCCCGCGTTGCGCTCCGTCGGGGCTTGTGGGGTGGGACCCCGCTTTCCCTCCCCAGCGCTGCCCCCTCCTCAGAAAAAACAACAAAAAAAAGCAGCGTGGTGTTGGGGGCCCCCCCCGCACCCCACTGAGGGCCGCCCCCCCCCTCCCCACCCCCGCTCCCCGCAGGCTGCGGGGCGGCCGCCCCGGCGGGGCTCGGGGCGGGGGTCCCGTCGCGGCACGGGCGGGTGGGTTGGGACTTTGGCCATTTTGATTTGAAACTGGGTTTCCTGGGGCATGTGATGTGTGGAGTAGCGCGAAGGTCGCCATGCTGCTCGCAGGGAGAGAAAAAGCTCCCCGGGAAGCAGATAATTTTTAAAATATTTGAATTTTTTTTTTTTTTTCCCCCCCCGTCCCCTTTTCGGCCCGGGTTCCCCCCGCCTCCCGCTGGGTTCTTCCCTTCTTCTCCCCCCTCCAAAAAAAAAAAAAAAAAAAAAAATCATAATAATAACCCAGCAGCAAAGAAACCCACTCCATTTTCAAAGAGAAATCCATTTCTGCCATGGAGTTACAATTTTTGAGCCTTTGAATGGGAGGGGGGGAAGAAATCTGCCCGAAGGACTTTTTGCAGGGATTAAACAAGGCAGAATTAAATAAAGGGGAAGAATTGGTCTTAAAACATTATTCCTCGTTTTCTTTCGCTCAAAGCAGGATGAACTAAGGAATTAAATATTCCTAAGGAACATTGTCCAGACAGATAACTCACCACTCCCTCCACCGCTTCCCATTTGAAGCCAGTCTTATATTGAATAAAATGCCCTTGTAAAGGAATCCTAAAATGTTTTTGTACCTAGTTCGTCATAATTTGAATTAAATTGCGAGGTTTCACGTGATACTATGTTATCCAAAGCTTTCTGACCACTCCACCCAGATTTTAAAAAACAGACACATTTTGTTTTTAGGGAAAGTGGAGCTTCATGGAAAACAGCTAGAGATTGAACATTCAGTACCTAAAAAGCAAAGGTAATACAGTGTTTTAATTTCTTTTTTTTTTTTTTAATAATTTTTTTTAAAATTTCTGTTGGGGGAGAAAAATAACGAACATAAGATAAAGGAGGCAAAAAAATTATACCCAAATATGTGCATGTGAAATTAGAGATGTTGGTGATTTGGCTTCAGATACATCCCCAGCGAGGTGAGAGGCCGCTTTGAGGATCAACATTTAATTTCTTTTTTGTTTGTTTGTTTGTTTTAAAAGAAAACTTCCCCTTCGAGCAAGTGGTTTTGGTTTGTTTGCTTGTTTTTTTAAAAAAAGAAATGATTAAACAATTATCCAGCAGCTCTCCCAAGGTGATGGATGGCTGAGGCGTTTTGGGTTGGGATTTTCAAACTTGTGACACTGGAAGAATTTCCCAGCCTCGCTCGGCTCCTCCACTGTGAAATGGGCGAAATCTTTTGTTTTCCAAGGGAACTGTAGAATTTAAAAAAAAAAAAAAAAAAAAAAAAAGAAAAACATTTCTTTTTAACAAGTGAAATTTGCTGGGAGTTGATGGTAAAGACTGAAAACAACAACTAAAAAATACACCAACCATGGTGCCATGCCGGGGAGGGATTTAAAACCCGGTGAGCGTGGGGCGCTGGCCTGCCTCCTGCCCACTGGCAACTTTTATTTTGGGGCAAGAGCTGCCTTTCTTGATGGTTTCCATCTACCTGCCAAGCGGCTTCGCCCGCCACCGCCACCCCTTGCCCAGCCCGGCCCTCTCCATCTTCTTGGCCCTTTGTTGTTGCGCGCCGGGCTGGCGTGCAGGATGCCGGAGCAGCTCCGGGCACCGCGCTCCCCAGCCCCGCTGGGGGTTATATAGGAAATATAAAGAGTATTTGTTGTTTTTTTTTTTTTTTTTTTACAGAGACTCCCCCCCCTACTTCCTCGCCCTCCCCCTCCCCAGCTCAAGGAGGGGCTGCTCGGGCTGTGGGCGACTTAGTCCCCAACCCCAAATAGTCCACGTTGGATCGCGCAGCCCGAAACCCGCGTTGGCCACGTGACGAGGCGGTTACTTCAACGCCCGGGCGCGGAGGGAGGAGGCGAAGCCAACTCTTCCTACCCAAACTCTCCCAATTCCTTCGTCTTTTGACGAGCCCCCACCCCTCTACTCCTCGGCTCCTCCGTTTTTGGGGTCACCCCCTTGACCCCACGTCGGGGAGCTGCCAAACTTTTGCCAAGCTATGGCAGAGTGGGCTCCCCCCGGGGCGGAGGGGGGCTGATCCCAAAGGCAAGCAAAAAATACAATCATCTATAATCATTTCCTCGCCACGATTTTATTATTATTATTTATTTTTTTAGCACCTCGTGGCGGGGTGATCGATAGCGCTCGTTACTCGCCGCGGCGTAATTATCAATGAGCGAGGGGGTGTTATTGGAAAGGCAATTACTCGATGGAGGGTAACGCTCCAAAAAAAAAAACCAAACCCACCCCCCCCTCTATTTGAATTTTTTTTTTTCCATAGTGCTGCTGGATCATTAATAGTTTGGGGGGCGGGGAGCAGATCTCATCCCCCCAGGAGTGTGTGGGGAGAAATTCGCTGAAAATGGGAATATTTCTTTGGTGTCTGTAATGCAAAGAAATGCTGGAGGGGGGTCGGGGGTGGGGGGGGAACTCTACAATAGGTGGAAGGAAGGTTGGTTTGAGTTTCTCCTGCATCTCCTTAAAACGTGCTATGCCTTTAGTTTAGCTGCTAAAGCCCTTTTTGGGGGTTGGGAGGGGGTTAACAGGAGCCCCCCCCCCCCCCCCCCCCCCCCCGGGGGCTGCTGTTAAAGCCACAGAAGTCGCTTTCACCGTTGATCGTTTTGGGGGGGGGTCCGAGGGGGTCCCCGCCACCCTCGTAGGGGCCGCGGTTACTTTGTCTCACTTTGGGGAAGTAGTTTGTGTTTCTGGGTCGGGAAAAGGCAACTTTTTGGCAACTGCTTGGAAACTTGGCAGGTTGGTCGCCCAAAAAGAGCTTTTGGGGGTAATTTGGTGTATTTTCATTCCCCTCCCCCTCCCCTTGCCTTGGATAAGGGCTGAGATAATGGGGGGGGGGGTGGCAGGCTGCCTCGAAGACGATTATTTTATTTTTTTTTTCCTCTTCTTTCCTTTCTGCTTGTTTTTAAGACTGGATTTTCCAGTTTAAAGGCACATAGAACAGGAAATGGTTAATTAAGTGTGAGCAGTGAGGACAAAATCAGATGGGTTTGGTGGGATCTAAACCAAACAACCTCCCCCTCCCTCCCCCCAAACCTGATATTAATTTTTTTTTTTTCCTCCTCCTTTAGAAATGTGGGAAAACAAGTCATGAGCGTTGCTGTGCTTCCCAGCTCGTTTAGAAAATAATCAAAGTTGGCTTTTTTTTTTTTTTGGGTTGTGTTTTCTTCTCGTTGACAGCGCAAATAGGAACGTTTGGGAAAACTGATTTGGGTGTTTTTAGAAATTAATGCGTCCGGTGAAATGGTGTGTTGTATATAAATCTTTCCTGCTGGTGTATTTCCTTCTTTAAAATCTCTCCTGTCCTTAAACCCATCACAGAAATTAATTAAAAAATGCTGAATGTGTTAATATGGCACGAGAAAGAGTGGTTGGAGTGTGGAGCTGCCGCACCAAAACACCCAAGAAGGATAAACTGATTTAGAGTTGTTTGATTACGCTGATTCTTCAAATAACACTTAAAGCTGCAAATTATGTTAATGATCGTGGGGAACCATTTTAACGAAATACTTTAGAAGTGTTAGACTGTAAAGAAAAGTCAGTCCTGATAAATATGTCGTTTCGTTAAAAACCTGCGTTTGGAAGTTGGTCTAGATTTGTTTAAAGTATCTCATTGCTGTTTGGGAGTTATTTTTTTCTTTAACTTTGCTGATAGAAAAACTTGGAGAAACTTAAGAGGGTTTGAAAAAAAAATCTTAAAAATTATTGCAGGCTTTATTCTTCAGAAGGTTAAAAAAGAAAAGATTCTTTAAGGGGGGAAAAAAAAAAAAAAATCCGTTTTCCTACTTAGAAGGATTGGTTTGGGGGGGTTGGGGCTGGGAAGCTGAAAAGCCCGAAGTTGATGGGGTCGAAAGAATGAATGAATGAAGAGAGGAGGAGGGGTGAGGGGGGAAAAAAGTGAATCCATCAAGCAGACATTCCAAATATGAGGAATGTGGAAGTGAGTCGACCAGAGAGAATGAAACCAAGTAATTGGGGGGGGGGGAAGAGAGAGTTGGGTTGATAACAGCCTGTAGGCTGAAAACTAAAAGGATATTTTCTAAGTAAAGATCATTCACAAGCCAGTGGCAGGTTCAGAGGGTCTGTGTGCTCCCGAGCAGAGGTGGGAATTATTAAATGTTGTTAATGACGTGAGGATTTAGTGCAGTGCGGAGAAATGGATGGAGAAATAAAATTGTCTTTTTTTTTTTTTTTTCAGTCTTTGTTTCAAATTCATGTTTTCACACCGGAGAAATGTTCTCGTTGCGTGTGCGTAACTGTGCAATTAATTGTTCGTAACGAAATATTTGCAAATTTTTGATAAGGACGAGTGTGATTTCTTTGTTTGTCAGCGTTAATCGAAAAATGTGCCGTTCTCCCTCCTGGTGTTTGGATTCTCTGAAAATTGAACTGAAAAAAGTTTGCTAGTTCTTTTCCATTAAAGTAAAGGCATTGTCTTGAGTGCTGAGACAAAAAAAATGCTTTTAATCCAGTCTCCAGATCACTCTCTTCCCCTTAAAACTGGTCTGGTTTACAAGTTATAATATCATTAAAAAAATTAGCAACACCCTTGTTTACAGCAGTGCTTGGGAAGTGAAAGGCAGGATGAATGCTCCTTTCTGAGGATGCTGAGTTTAATGGGATTTGGTTTGTTGCTCCTTTTTTTGATTATCAAAAAGGGTAATAATCTGGAGTTGTTCTTTGCTTTATTTTTGGGAGCCCCCAGCTCTGAGCTGAGAGCTCTCTGCTGCTGCTTTTACACCTCTGAGAACTGTAGCTGTTTGGAAATTAATACATTTTGGTGATATCCAGCTAGAAAGACTAGAAATAATTGTCATTAATATTTTGTCAGTAAATTTAATCCATAAGGTTTAAACCAGAGATAATTTAATCAATTTTTACGTACCTAAGAAGGGAATATATTTACCAATTTGCAACCTGAAGAGAGAGAAATGTCTTTATTTCTCCCTTTCCATGTGGGAGCCATAACTGGCAAATATGTCCAGAAAAAGTCATTAAAAGTGACATTTAAAAATTAAACCATAAACTTTGTAGTCTCAAGTTTTGAACCCATAGAAGACAGAGCCCGTCTCATGTAGATGCCTTTTGTTAAGGGTTTGATGATTTTTAAATCGCAAAGAAAAGAATAAATTGAATTCCCTGGAGAACCTTGGTGGCAATTGCTAGGGCTGAATCCGCTTCTCCAGTTGACTTTGTGTCTATCTTTGCCTTTTCGGTTAAAAACCAAACAAACAGAGATATGGCTGAGGGAAGTTGGGGTTAAAGTACTCGCTTTGAAAATTGAGACCTTTCAAAATTAAAAAAAAAAAAAAAAGAAAATGGAGATATTTCTGCCACCCCCTGCCTCTCCCCAGCCCAAGCCCCCAGCGATGTTAATGTTTTCCAGAGTTACTGGGAGGGTTTGGGGAGAGTTCAGGCTGTTCAGGATGGCCCACGGTTGGCCCAGGGGTTTGCAGCTCCAGGCTGGAGCAGGAGGAAACATCTCCAGCCCCCTTTCCCTGCTGGGGTCACTGGTTCCAGCACCCACCTTTCCACTGGCCCCCAGATTCGCTGGATTTAGGAATAGAAAGTGTCTTTGTCGATATAGGTGGAAGATGTGGTGTGTTGTTTTTTTTTTTTTCTTGTTCTTTTAATGATGCTGCTGGTTTTGTAGAACAGTTTTAATGGGGAGAAGTGGGAACCTAAAGCAAATGCATAGGGAAGCCCCTGGGGGATGCTGGTCTTTCCCCTTCCCAAAAATTAAGGAGGAGAGTAGGAGAAAACTGAGAAATTTAGGACCCTGAAACTTTAAAGTTGCAGGTTTCTTCTGGAAAAAAACAAACAACCTTCTAAAAAGGTCGCAGACTTTTCTGTTTTTGGGTTTTTTTAGTGTTTTTTTTTTTTTTTTTTCTGTCACCAGAGAAGAGCTTTTCAAAAGTTTTACGTGAAAACTCTTATTTTCACTGTGACCGGAGGCATTGAAAAGCTTCAGCTGGGGATGTGCGCTCCCAAGTCACCCATTTCTGGACAGCACTGCAGCTGCCTCTGGTTTTGTGGGTGAGAGGGGTTCCCGACCGCCCGACAGATCCCAGGAAACCAGGGGATAGCGGGGAGGAACCAGCAGAAGTAGTAGTTTGTGAGATCTGCCCGTCCTCCTCGCTGACCCACGGCTTCGAGCCTTTGTGCACCTTTAAATTCTTATTCTGCCCAGTTTGAAGCCTGGAAACGATCTGGGAAGGTCCCGCACCGAGTACCTGGGGGGGGTAAAAAATGCACTTGCCCAGCAAAGTTTAAAAAATGTGAGAAAACAAACGGCACAGGAGAAAAATGCGTCAGTGGTGGGGCTGATGTCCCACACCGTCCTGCATCCGTTTGGGATGGCTTTTAGCTGCGGTGGGGAGAGGCACGAGGAGTGTGGCAGAGGCAGTTAGGGACTCGTCTGCTCCCCAGGAGGGGTTTTCTGAACTTATTTTATTTATAAAATGGGAAGCTCAGTGGTGTTTGTCCGCTCCGGAGGTGTGTCAGTGTTTTATCCCAGCTGCCTTCCCAGGTCAGCTGCTCCTCACCAGTAAAGGAGCAAATCCTGCAGGGAATTCAGCTCTGAAATCTGTGCTGAGGTTTACCTAAAAATGGCAACTTTATCCTGGAGGTTGTGGAGCTGGGGGGATGGCAGGGGGCTCGGCTGGAAAGTTTTCCTTGTTTCTGCAAGAGATGCAGGGGGGATGTCTGTGTGTCTCCATCCGTTTGTCCGTTGCTGTCCTTGTGTGTTTTCTGGTGAACCGTGAGATGTTCTATGCAGGAAACATTGAGATCCATGTCCCTGAAGAGGGGATGGGCTGGATGGACGGTGGGGTTGGCCAAGGTGACCTCAGGAGGTCCCTCCCCAGCTGAGTCCTGTCTGGGAGCAGAGCAGGCTGGTGATTTTACACCACTTGTGCCCCTGGGAAGCTGTGGGAAGGTTCGTGTAAGGTGTTGTTTTAAGCTGGTTTTCTTGAAACCAGTGTGTTTTCTGCTTCTGATGCAATAACCCACTGAAAGGGAATGGAAACCAGTTCCCTGTGGGTTTATGTCCAGCATCCATAACCTGCTCTGGAAGATGCTGGAATGGTCTTCATAGATTTAAGTATATAGTTTTGAAAGAAAAAAAATCATGCTTTAATTGAAACTCACTCGGTTTTCTCCTCCGGACAGAGTGAGCAATGGATGGGGCTTTCTGGAAAGGGTCTCATGAGGGTTGGGGTCCTGCAGCCCTTCTCTGGCTCCTGTCAGTCCACCCCATAGGGGCCACTGCCCGACTCTTGTCCCCTTCCCTGGGATTTGGCTTCATTTTAGGAGCATCTGAAGTGAAGCTGGCTGCTTTTCGTTATCGCTGCAGCTTTGGGGTGCTGGTGCCTGTTCAGAGGGGAGGCTTTGGGGTACCTGGATGGTCTGTGTGTGTTGGGAAGTGCTTTTGGGAAACCCTTCATCTTCCTGGAGTTGAGCTCGCTCCGGTTGCCTTCACAGCCCCTGCATGGGATGGGAGCTTCCCTGAGGAGGTTGATAAAACCCAACGAGTGGGGGGACAGTTTATTGAGGTTCTGGCTGGAGGCAAGGGACCAGGAGCTGGTGGAGGTCAGCAGGAGAGGATGGGGACAGTGCCAGGGATGGGATGGGAGCAGTTGGGAGGGGACTGCCAGGGCAGTGGCACAGCGGTAGGAGCATCTCTACTCTGCTCCAACCTCCTGATGCGAACGAGCTGGGGAACACAGCCTTCCTGTCTGGGGAAAAAAAAAGAAAAAAAAAAAAAGAAAGAGAAAATAAACAAACATAAAAAATCTGTCCATCTGTCTTGGAGGAGCCCCCGTGATCTGTCAGGAAATGGGTCATTTATTTTATTGTAACTGACACTTAGGAGCCCTGACATGGTCAGAGCTGAAATTTCACACTTTTCTGGCTACTGTAATCGTCTGGTCCGTACGGAGCAAAACCCATTTAAGGAAATAAAACCCTAATCCCTGGGCATCCCTGGCAGAATCAGGGCCGGGCTTTATTTTGAAGGTTGACTTTAAGATGCTACGAACACGATCCGCCTATAATAAGAGCAGCAGCAGCCCCGTGCGCCGGGAACCGCTGGGAGCTGGCAGGGCTCCACGCGGCGCGCGGCGAGATGCAAATCCCGCACGGTCCAGGGGAATTGCGATGTGTAAACAGCGCTCGAGATTACAGGGAAATTGATTCGCATGAAAAGGAGAAAGTTTTGACTCCGACGAAGGTCCTGTTGTAGTTTCCTTTTTTTTTTTTTTTTTAAAAAAAAAAAAAGTTAAAAGTGGAGATCCTGGGGGAACAGCCTCCCAGATGGGAGTGTAGAAGAGACAGGAGAATTGTGATCTAGAGCCAAATGAAAGGGAAGAGAATTAAAAAAAAAAAAAAAGGCTCTCGGGGCCAGATTTTCACCCACAATTGGAGCCAGATTTTTCCAACTTGCGTTTAAGCGCCTAAAGAAAAGCTCCGTTTTCAGAAGTGATTAGCGCCTGACGTGCTGAGTGCTCTTGAAAAAGTCCGACTGTCGGGATTCCTCCTTATTTCTCGAGATTTGGATCACCCAGCTGACACCCGGGAGGTTTCAGCAGTTACTGTCCCCCCCGCTCCCCATCCCGGCTCGTCCCCGCGATGCTGCGGAGGTGGGTGCTGCCCCAAGGCCCCGAAGGAGGGGGTGGGTGCTGGGGTACACGCTGGCGGATCCGGAGGAGTTACTCATCCCCCTATTTTTTAGCTCTTAGCTGAGCCGTTGCGTTCAGTGCTCGTGGCGAAAGGCTTGTCAAACAGTTTGGGAATTTTGGGAGCGCCCATGGGATGAGGAGCCGTGGCTGAGGTGCAGAAGAAGGGGCACAGAGCTGCTGCTGGGCGAGGTGTGGATGGAGCGATGCCTGAGATGCTCTGCATTTCTCCAGCGTTTATCCCCTGGGAAGCACTGGCTCTGCCGAAACTCCTGTGCGATCCCAAGCTGTGGGTTCCGACCTCCCGAGCGCGTTGGGTGCGGAGAACTGCCCCCTGTTACACGGTCCCTGTGCGACGGTCCCACCAGCAGGTGGACCAGCAGGTCCCACCTCCCTACTGGCGAGGTGTCGGGAAACACCGCGTCCTCGACAGCAACGCGGCCGGAGTGGGGTGAGCTTGGTGGCTCTGCCTTCAAACCAGGGCTGTCCATCTCATCCAAATTATTCCTTGGATAAGGAATATATACTGGTCACGTCCGAGCAGGCTTGATCATCAGGGTGAATTGTAGTTTGTCTATAGGCACACACACATGTATGTGTGTTTTCTTTGCTATGAAGATGCTCACGTGTGTTTTTGTGATCTCCTGTGGTTGGAGCCTCCGCCGTAAAAGTATTTACAAACAAATCGATGGGATGAGCAAAGAGGAAAAGAAAATTGTGATCCCTCTAAGGAGGATGAGTTCTGCTGTCGGCTTTCACGCAGTCGTTTGTTGGGGTGGCATTTCACGAGAAGCCAAGAACCTCGTACTAACGACGTGCTTTTAGGCGTGGATCCACGAGGCCCCCAAGGACGTGCTTTAAAGAGGGGGGCCGTCCTTTTGAAGTTAGTGGGGCTGCTTCGGTGGTAAAATGAGGCATGTGCTGAATTTGAGCCTAGATACACAACTTTAGATGAACTTTATATGGTCATTGTTTAGTGTTCGGTTACAGCTGAGCTAATAACGCCACGAATGTCTCTGACATCTGTAACCTCTTCTTGCTTATGGCAGAGATGCAAAGCGACTCTGACTTTTATATGTGATACGTAGTGGGGGGAGAGAATATTTGTGACTTTTTCAAAGCTGTGGCTTGAATGAAGACCTTCCCCTGGTGCCTTTATCTGCCCAGTGATACTCTTCCCGTGCCTTACCGGCTGCGCACCCCTGCACGCCTGGCATGAACGTTTTACAGCTCGAATTTTATATTTAGTTCCTCCAAATACTTGTTCATGCAACTTTGGAAGCTACTTTCTGCTGCTGTTTGTGCCAGTAAAACTCGGTGCTGTGGATGTTTGGGGAAGGTGGACAGGAGAGAGGGCACGAGCGTGTCTCGGGGGAATTTTCTCAGGAAAAAGTCCAGATCAGATATTCAGGCAGCTTTGTGCTGAATTTCCCCAACGGTGCGTTGGATTTATTTGCTGTGTGTTTGTCGGGTTGGCATTTCGTGTTGCCTGTGCCAAAGTAGCAGCGGGCGTTACATGGCTTTGCCTTGGCACCGCTGTTTATTCTGTAACGAGGTGAACAGCAGCAGAGTAGAAAAAAACCATCTTTGCCATTTTCCAGCTCCTGTCCTACACGAACTTCAGTCTTTTCCTCTCTTATTCGTCACCCTCTTGCTAAAAAAACCACCCCAAAACTAACAAGCAGGAGACATCTTCCCCTGTCTGGAAACTTTCCGTCTCCTCTGCTGCTGCTCCGGCTCTGTAAAGGTGAAGGAAGCAGCTGAGTGGGTTTAACTCTCTCCCAAACCCATGTAGATGCCCGAGGAGGAGCATGGCAGGATCCATGCGGGCTCTGGGGTCAAGCTGGCTGAGGTGGGTTCATTGGCATCTTTCCTCCTGCCCTCCATGAGTGATTTTGTGAACTTTGCATGAGAAACCTTAATTTTCCATTTTTCGGTGAAGACACTAGTGTGCGTTTTCTGAGAAGAGTTTTGCTTTGCCCTCACTTCCTTTCTGAAGAGGAAATTCAAGAGAAAGTGAGTCCAGCTTCAACCAGATTTGGTGAAGAACTCAATTCTTCGATTTAAAATTTATTCTGGAAATGAAGAAGAAGAAAAAAACAAAAGCCTCACTTGTTCATCTCAGTTAGTTTCTTCTCTTTACTTTCCCTTAGACAGAAGAACGGAAGCATTTTGATTTCACTTGCAGTTCTTGGTGGAAAACAGGCTGTGGCTTTACCCCAGCGGGGGCTCAGACACCAAACCTGCCGCAGATCCATGGGTCATCCTTGCCCCCACCTGCCAACGCTGGTGCCAGGGCTGGAAGGGGCTTTGGGAGCTGCTGTCTGGGATCAGGGCTGGGATTTGTGTCCAACGCGATGAGGGACATGATGGGGAGAAGCATTCTGCTCACTGCTGGAGGTCTGAACGCCCTCCCTGCCACCTCCCCACCCAAACTGGGAGGACTGGCAGGTCTGAGTGCAGCATCACAGGTTTTAACTCGAGTTTTGGCGAAAGGGTCTCCACCCTTGAATTAAGCTCAGGAGATAGTCTAATCCGCCTTGTAACTTCTGGATTCTCCCTTTACACCCCGCTTTGATCTCGGAGGGCTTGTCTGCCTGCAATCGCTGCACTGGTTTGACCTGATTCAGCGTAAAACAGGCTGGGTGCCCCTGGCACAGAGCCCTGCGCGGAGACACCCGCGTATCCATTTTTGATCCAGCCTTATCTGACAGATCTGCCCCTGCCAGGCACGAGGGGCTGCTCCAGAACTCTTTAACGTTGCAGCAGAGCAGCCCTCAAAGCCACTGGTCCCTGTGCTGCCTCCTCCTCCTCCTCCTCCTCCTCCCGACACAAACCTCAATCAGAAAAACCCTCGGAAGTCACAAGCACTTTTGTTTCCTCTTCCTCTCTCGCTCCGGCGCTGGCGTGTGCTTGTGCATCTGGAGTCGTCGGGGCCCTGAATCTTTGCAGCTCCCCTGGGCCTTAACGAATTTCCCCTCGTTTCCCCCGCTCGAAGCTGCGGAGTTTGTAAGATCCCCAGTAAGAAGCCAACACCCCACTGTCCGAGGGAGCTGGAAATACGGAATTAAAAGATGTCCCTGAGCGCTTTCTGTAGGCAGAATTTTGTGAAACGAATCTGTCAGGCACTCTGGTAATGATGCTTAATTACTGAGATATTGGAGTGGTCCAAGACCCCCCCAAGAGCCTGCGCTGACGGGGTTTGGGGTCGCTGCGGCCGACTGCGTGGGAGCTGCCTGACGCGTTGCGTGGCTGCTCAGCTTTTCTTTTTCTCATCTCAAAGAATCACCAAGCCCGTGGCATCTTCAGAGCCACTGGAAACCAGTTAGAGACGCATGCCGGGCACTGGGGGAGGCCCCTCTCGTGGCAAGAAGTGGGCGAGAGGTTCCTGGGTGGCATCCAGCTGCAGGCTGACACCCTGTCCTGACACCCTAACGAAGGCAGTAATGAGGACGGGAGTCGGCATGGCTGTGCTGAGGGTTTCACACCATCCAAGCTTTTTATGAGTTGTAGGATTTGGGGGTGCATGGCAGGAGACCCGGGGAGCCGAGACGTCTCCTGTGTCGGTGGCCGATGTCGTAGCTCCTGGAGGGAGGTGGCTGAGTGAGAATCCACGCTTAGGATCTTTTCTACTCAAAAGTGGCTCTGGTGGATGAAGGGAGATGCTCTGAAATGTGCAGAATGCACCGAAATGCAGAATATACTTTATTTTGTGTGTGCTCTTATTCAGGTTTTTGTATCGGTGTCAGGGATGGAGGGAAGCTAACGGCCGTGCGGAGCTGGCCGTGCTCCCTTCGACGCTTTGGAGACGTACAGATGATGCTGTGTGTTCCCTTGCCCGGCTGCTTTACTTTGTTACCTTGTGCCGTGCTCTGAAGTGATGATCTCAGAAGTGCTTTGAGGTCCACGGGTAAAAGATGGGGTGAGGAACAAGTCTCACATCTTCTGCATCCCCTCCACGTTTGATGGTCTGCAAGAAAGTTGGCCTTTGAACATCACCTTTGTTGATGTGATCATGGTCCAGCCAGTGCCAGCTCGGGAGTCAGGTTTGATTAAGGTCAGTTTGAGAATTGAAATTTTAGTTTTTTCTTGAGGGATGAAAATCTCTCAGTGTGTCTCACTGGCTGCTGGGGCGCAGTGGGACCGAGCTGCCTGGTGGCTGGATGTGGCTGGGAGGGAACTGGGGTGTCACCTGCCACCCATTTGTCAGAGGCAGTGTGTCCCGTTGGGGTTTGGGGTTGGGTTGTTGTTGGTGGGAACCCACCTGGGTTAGTTGGGCTTGGCTTTGGGGCACGTTTGGAGCATCAGAAAGAGCCTTTCAGAGCGTGGCAACCCGCCAGCCAATTAGAATGGAAAGATAATGCAAAATGGATGTATTGTATGAAACTCATCCATCTTTCCTCTCTATTACTTACTGCTAAATTTGTCCTGTCTGCAGATACTTGATGTATTGACTTTGGCGAGGACTGACTGCAGAAGTCTGGGAGATGATGAGAGTCTTCCTTTGGGCAGGTTGAGGATAAGGTTTTTTCTGAGTTTTCTTTGAGATTTCTTGCATCTGTTGAAGCACCGAGGTATTGACTCCTCTCAGAAGTTGGCACTTAGCTGGGTGGATGTGGTGTGAGCTCCATGCCAGTGTCATCTACGTGGGCTCAGTGGGGGAAAATGAGGAGTGGAAGGGTAGTGCAGCAGTTTAAGAGAGGATGGAAAATAAGGTAGAGCATTTTTCCCGCTCTGGGCATCAACCAGTCCCTTTCTTCTGCACTCGAGATGCAGCAGCTCTTCTAAGAACAGGAGTGAGTTCTCCGAGGCTTTCGAAGGGATGCTCATGGACAACTTCTCATACTTGGCAGCTCCCTGAAAAAATCTCATCAATTATTAGGCGTGATTCTCCATCTACAAAGTGATTCCGAAAAAGAGCTAATGGGGAGAAACGAATTAGACAGATTTATTAGCCCAAGATCAAATTCTGGTTGCTGAGATGATTGATGGAAAGGATTAATCATGTCATGCTTGTTTGCTGGAGATAACTACTAGCCAAGGCAAGTGGGTCTGTACGAGACTCTTGTGTGGAGGATGCACCCGTGTTTCTCCAAAATCCCACGGCTGGTTCACTTCTGCCTCCCTCCAACTGCAAGAAGCCAAATGTCTCTGTTGGCTTGACCTGATCTCCTCAGGAGGGGCCTCTTGGGTCGTTTCTCTTCAAAGGATGAGCCCAGTTTTCTCTCTGCTTTTTCTTTCTGCTGCCGCTTTAATCTCATCATTATACATATTTGCATATTCCTTTCTCGACCTCCTCTTCCTTTTATTCCACCCCCAAATCTCTTTCCCGTCAGCCACCCTGCAGCTCTGGCTTTGCTGTTGCACAGGCGCAGCTGGGACTCTCCTCTCTTGCCTTGGCCATGTCCCCCAGCGAACAGCGGCAACCGCTGCGGCCGCGGAGGCTTTTCACTGGGCTGTGGTTTACAGAGAAGTTGCTGCTTTGTGAAGGTTTAGGATGTGAGGGCAAGCGGGCGGCTGGAGTTGGAAGGAAGGAAGAAGGCAGCTCAGAATTACACAAGATGCCTTTAAGAGAAAAGGTGTTGGAGTTTGAGTTGTTAGAGTTTGTTGCACTGATGACATTCGGTTGAGGTATGGGAGAAAGTGTTTTGGAGGCAGGGGGGTGGTGCTCTGGGAGACCTTTGCTTTTTCTTTATGGGAGATGCAGAAAAGTCATCGTTTAAATCAGTGTTTCCTGAGCAGACTGCGAGCTGGGTCCCTTTTCAGGACAAGAAAAGAGGTGCTCTTCTTTCCCATTCTGTCCTTCTTGGATCCTGCTCAATTTTTAGGGGGTTTTGATAGGGTTCTACCACTCTTTTTCTTGCTCTTCAGGACTATACCTGACCTACCCCATATCACAGCCCAGGTCATAGTCCAAACCCACCTCGATCAGCAGCTTCAGTGGTGAAACCAGGCTTTGAAGCAAGGGGCCAAGGTGGGGGTGCAGGGGGGGTCTGGGCAATGCTGCAGTGGGGGGACCGGTGATGGGGAGAGGCATGGTGAGGAGAGGGCTGTGATGACCTTAATTCTGGCAGAAAAATTCAATGCTGTAAAAAATGCCTTTGGTTTGGAGACCTCCCTACGCCCACTCCCCAATCTTTAGGAAACACTAGCCCAGTTCTGTGAGTTTTTTGCCTTATATGCTCAAATTGAATATTTCTGATGTTTGACATCGCGGTGTTACTGCTCAGATGCCTCCAAATCTCAGAGCTCTGGTTTTAGGCTCTTTGCAAACTCAGGGGAGAACTTTTCCATGGTTCCTCTCCGTTCCCACGTTGAGGTTTTTCTGCCAGACCACAAAGGCTGCGAAATTTCAACCTGGACCTGTTGCACCTCCATGAAGAGCTGGGCCAGGAGGTCTGGATTCGGAAAAAAATTCAAATGTCTGTCTCTGCTTAAGTATGACTCAAACCTTAGCAATGCTAAGTCTGAGGAGGGAAACGAGGCATTAGGATGCTGCTTGAGCATCATCTGGTGAATTTGGTTTGTGTTTGTCGATTTTTTTTCTCTGCCTGGCCAGTGTGTGAGTGCTTCCAGCAAGGACCTTGTGTGCCTGGTCCTGCTGGGAAGTCCACGTGTTGTTGGTACAACGATTGACCGGCACGTGGGGAAACAGAGTTGCGTTGGCTTGGAGAGCGACGCAAGAGACGGCAAACGGCAGGAGAAGTGGTTAAATCCTGGAGGCAGATCCCGTCCGAGAAGGTGGATAGTGCTGGGTTGTGCTCAGAGGTGTGGTGGGGATCTGCTGGGGGCTTCCAGCAGGTACCTCCTCTTTTGTGCTTTTGTTTCCTTGTCGGTGACAGAGTATAGGGATAATATTCCTGCTTCGCGGAGATGCCGGTAAGTTGAACGCCGATCTATTTATAAGGGAAAAGCAAGTAATTTCAGCTACAACTTTTCTCTGAGTCCCCCTGGCAACGTTTGTGTCTTAGCAACCACATTTTCCTATTTAAAAATGTTTAAAACATTAAAAAACAACAACAACAACACATTAAGCACAGGATTAAGTGCTTTCCTGAATCAAAGCCTAACTAGATAAATGAAATGCTGTTAATTGAATCAAGGATGCACTGTGTTTTCAGCCCCCAAATTTGCATAACATTTGCATTTGATTGAAAAGCCGTCATTAATGTTGTTCAGTTCTAGTAGGTCCCCCCATGTCTCTGGCTTTGGCCGTCCTCCTCCTGCCCCGGGGAGCTGCATAAATGGTTTTGGTAGGAGGTGGCCAGGACGGGGTTGGTGCTTGGGGTTGGGGAGAGCCCCGAGCTTGGCCATACTCTGCCGTCAGTGCTTGGTCCTTCAGCATCTTGGTGCTGTTAATCACCTCTGCTTGGAGAAGTACATGGTGGGGGTCGGAGAAGGTCCAGGAGGTGTTGGATTTAAGAGAGATGCTGTAGCCAACATCCCACAGGAAATGTGCCCGGTGCGTGCGTGGCTCCGGTGTTGACTGCGGAGCCTGATCCGCTGCTGCTGGCACCCTCCTGCAGAGAGCTGGGGGGCAGAAGACCAGCAGCTCCTGCTGGGGTGGGTTGGTTGGCCCCTTCTCTAGCAGGTGTTCACTAAATCAGCCCCTTGCTTTTGTGCTAAGGAGAAATCAAGTTGTCAGGACAAAATCTGGAAGACGAAGGCAATCGTGGGGCTGGCTGCACTGGGCATAGCCGTGGGGCTGTTTTACCCATGGGGTAACCCCTGTGCAGGGGGTGGTTGTTGTCCCCTAAAGATGAGCCTGGTAGAGCATCGTGCTCTGGTAACGCAGGCGATTGCGAGTGTCCGCTCCCTACGGATCACAGGGAATGTTATTTGGGAAGGCAACAGTCGGGGTGACCTGAGCATCCCGCACCCACCGCGCCGATCCCTCCGGCTGCCTCCGTGCTGCCGGTGCTGGTGATGCTTGGGGTCAAATCCTGTTGGGAAAATAACCCCGGTCCTTTGATGAGCCCCTGCCTGCACCGTGATGGTCCATGTGCCACGGGGCAGGGGACTGGGAGATGCGGGTTTTATCCCAAGCTCTGCTGCCGCCCCGCTCAGCGGCTGTGGGTGCAGCGATGCTCCTCTCCGAACATCTTCCCAGCTATTCTGTGCTGGGAGAGAGCGGCTCTTGTCTCAGGTGGGACCCGTGGCCAAAACTTTGTGGAGAGGAGGTGGCAGCCGAGTCTTGCCGGAGGCAGGGATGCGCTCGTGCCCCCTGCAAAGCATCACCTCGAAAACGCCACGTGGGGCTCGTGCCGAAGGGAAGGGAACCCTCGAGCGAGGACGGGCTGCGCTGGTGCTGCTTTGCCGTCGCCTCCGGCTCGCGGTGGCCAGCCCCAGCCTCCCACTGGCCCCCGTCCAGGCTGCCTGCTCCCAACTAGCTGGTGCCCCTTTCTTGGGTCCCTGCCACCGCCACCACCGTGCCAGTCCACTCCAGGGAATTACCAGCAGATTCTTAATTAAGCGGGAGGCTCTGGCCGCTCTCTCGAAGGCGATCTCTGGGGATGCATCCAGGGGTGAGAGAAGAGGGATCCTGATGGCTGAATCTGCGCTTGGATGTTTCCCAGTGAGATTTCAAAAACCTCAAAAGCTAATTTGGGATTCTTAATGGTGATTCTGCCTGCCTGGGTGATTGGGGGTTGTCTGGGAAGGTTGCTGCGGGTACCAGTCTGTTCATGCTGCTGATGTGCCGTGGGCACCCGAGGCTGTGGCACCGAGAGCCAGCGGTGCCGCCTGGGCTGGGAGGCTCTGGGTGCGTCAGGGACACCGAGCCGTTTCCAGCTGCCTCCGGGGCTGTCGGACACTGGCAGTGGGTGTTTTCCAAACGAACAGGGCTTTCCTTTGCTGCCACTTTTTCCCCGTTTCACCTCGGTTTCTCCTTTCTGGAGAAGGGTTTCCTCCTGGGGCGTTGGGTTTGACCCACTTGGTATCGACTGGCATCTCCGCGGTACCTGGGTATTGCAGGATCCTCCGTGGCTCTTGGTCTCTTTGCTTTCCCTGCCACCTTCTGGTGGGGTTTAACCTATTGGTGTCTGGAGCTCTTTAAAGGGCTGGCTGAAGGAAAACCCGAGGAAAACCTTTGATGGAGCAGATCTCGGTGCTTCCACTGGTTGGGGGTGACGAGAGTCGCCCCAAGGTGCTCATCTGTGGTGGGGCTCCATGGTGGGTCCCATCGCAGCCTCCTCTTACAGTCCGGGTGGGTTTTTTCCCAGTAAGCCCAACCCACAGCTGGGGAGGATTGCTTTGCCTCCCGGTTCCGCAGAAGATCCAGCAGATCCGCACGGGGCTGCCAGGCGTGTCGGCAGGCTTTCAAGGGCTGAAGGACGGATGCAGTGGGATGCTAAAATCCCGTTATCCCAAACAGACACCGTCAGTGTGGAGCAGGAGGAGGGTGATGCCAGGATCCGTCCCTGGGACTGGTGGTTTTTCTCCCCTTACAGCCCTGCAGCTATCCGCCCTCCTCTCTACACTCCCATTTTTTTTTTCTTTTTCCCTTTTAAATAAACAAACAAACAAACAAAAAAAGCCACCAGCACGTGGCAGAAACCATCCAGATTTGCAAATAGGCATTTTTTTTTTACCAACTCCATCAGTCTGCTCTGGCTCACCCCAAAGATCTGGGAGGCTCCTGCCTTCGGCATAAGGCAAGCAGCGTCCGGCAGAGCCGTTGCCATCTCCCGTGGGCTGGAGATGCCAGGGCTGGTCTGTGGCTCTTAGCCACCTGAGGGGCACGAGTGCCAGGACTGGCACTTGGCACTCGTGCCCCTCGGGTGGCCAGCGGTGTCCTGGCACTCGGTTGCGAGAGCCCTTTGGCTGCATGGGAGGGAGGAGCTCCTGCCTTTGGCACATCACGAATGAAAAAGCCGGGGAATCGCCGTCTCGCGGAGTTATTTGTTTGGAGTCAAGCTCCGCTCGGCGCGGAGGTGGGAGCGGGCACAAGCGGGCAGTCGCGTCGGGGAGCGCGAAGGGCGGCGTTTGGCGACGAGGGTTTAAATACGGCGGGACCTGCTTCTAGCAAAGCAAATAATGTGTTTATTTATTCATTGCTTCCTCTGTAATTCCAACCACCGCCGCTGCCGAGTGCTCCGGATTCACACGCTTTTGGAGAGGGAGGCTCCCCCCCACCATGGGGCAACTCCACGTCGAGCCAGACCTCGCTGGAGGGCGGATGGACGCGGCCCCGATCCCACCTCCCCAGGGCAGGATGGGCAGCGATGGAGATGAGGCGGGAGTGGAGGATTTGGGGTGCCAGCTCATCCCGGGATTTTGTGGGATCCCGCTCCACTTTGTGCGGCTCACCCGGCTGGGCTGATAAAAGCCCCATCTCTCCCTCCGAGCGTGGCCTCGTGGGGATTTAATAACCGTCAGCCATGGGGGCCGTTAGGAGCAGCAAATAATCCTGGCGGTGTGGTCGCAAGGGGAGGAATTACCGGTTAATTAACATATTAATAAAAGCACAGCGGCCCCGGTGAGGCGCAGAGCAGCCCCTCACCTTGCCCGGCTGGCGCGGGTGTGGGCGATGCTCTGCCCGGGCAGGTGCTTCAGCACAGGAGATCCGATTATTTTTTTTCTTTCTTTTTTTTTTTTAATCATCGTAGTTTGGTTGGGGTTTTTTTTTCTTTTTTTAGGAGGAGAAAATTAGATGCCACCAGCAGAATTACAGTGCGAGGACATAAATGGCTCTTTTCTCTCCATAGCACGTTGGATTCTGGTCACGTATGTGCAGAACACATGCTCTGCCCGTGCAGATGCTTGTAGCTATCTGGAGAAGTTTCCGTGGCGGGGGTGGGCGGTGGGAGACCTACGGGGTTTCCTCTATCACTTCAAATCCTTTTGACCCTCCCTGGACTCTGACATTCTTTGCATTCTGAATTTCTTAATCTCTCTCCCATTCATTTTGGGATGAGGATTAGCGTGGAAACGAGAGGTCTGGTTTCAGAGCGGGCTCCCCCCGTTTTGGCTTCCTGCAACCCCCCCCCCCCCCCATCGCTGCAATTTTAAGGCTTGGGTTGGTTTCTTTTTTCCCCATCCACCCAGTTTGTGTCTGTAGTGGTGACAAAATTTGGTGTTTCAGAGCCTTCCCGGTGGCTGAGCTGGCCGGAGCACTGAAGATCTTATTTTTTTTGTGTGCTTCATTTGGACTTTTAGAGGGGGGAGCAGCCCCAAATCTGGCTGTCCCATCTGACTCTTTGGGAAATCTTTGGTGACTTTGGGAAACATCAGTTCTGGGTTTTTTTGGTGGTTTTTTTTTGAAAAAAAACTGATCCAGCCAACCCTTTCGGGGCTTTTTGGTGTGTGTGGGGTTGCGTCAGCAGCACGGGTCAGAGGGGATGCTCGAGGCAGCTGCTGGTACCCGGCAGGATGAAGGGGCTGGGGAGGGGTCTGTACCTGTGTGGCTAAATCTGACCCGTTGCCTTGGGCCAGTTTGTGCTGGGATAACTTCTTCTCATCCACAAACGAGCTCAGCCACCTTCTGAAGCTGTGTAATTAGAAGATAAGGACCCAGAATCTGTTTCTCGCTCTTTTTTTTGGATTATTTCATGCATTTGTAAATACTTTGAATTTGAAGCCCAGGTCTGCGATGAGCGGATCTGGGGGCATCTACCCGACATGGTGCTGTGAACGCCGAGCTGAGTCGTGGTGTTCGTGTTCCTTTTCTTTAGACGGCTTAAAATTCAGTGGTTTTGGTTATTCCCGAAAAACTGAGGCCAACGGAGGGGACCAGCCATCCATGGGGGGCTGGCACTGTTCGCACGTGGGTCGCACCCACAAAAGCCACGTCCTTCGGAGAGTTGGGCACCGAAAGGTGTCGTTGCCTTTGGGTGGGGGCTCTCGGGGTGTCCCACAGCACCTCGGGGTGCCGGCAGCGTGGCCGGTGCTGGAGCCGCCGGACGAGCCCGCGGCTGCTCTCAGCTGTCCGCGGCAGCTGCAGAGTGAGGGATGGGCACAGGGCAGGGGGAGGACGGCACCCCCGGGGTAAATTTGGCATCGGGATTAAAAAAAGAGTTTCTATTTTGGGAAAAGTGATGTTAGGAAGAGCCAAAAGTGTGAGTGGAGAAGCAGCCCGAGACCGTGTCGGGTGGTGGAGCCGGGATGCCGGTGCCTTGATGTCCCCGGTTAAAATTGAGCCGGGTTTTTGGACGCGGCACTGATGCTCCCGCCGGCGGTTGGTGGCAGCCCAAGGGGTGTCCCTTTGTGCCCCTGGTGCAGGTTACCCAAACACACGGCTCCCTTTTTGCTTTCTAATTCTTCTATTTAATCTGGCAAAAGTCTCTGCCTTTCCAGCCGTGCCCATGTTTGGCTCCAGCCAGTGCCAAAGGGTCGGGGGTTTTGGCATCATGTCCTTGGTGAAGCTCCCAGTGTAAATCCAGCACCAACTGGGCTGAGTGTGATTAGCCAAAAGCCATCAGGGACGGTGGCAGCATGTGGAAGTGCAAAGCTTGGTTAGATACACCGACGTGCAGCGGTTCGGTGTGAGACGGCCGCGTTCCGGACACCGAATCTGCTTTTTAATCACTTCTCATTTATTTCAGGAGCCGGAAAATTCAAATCCGAAACATCCCACCTCAGCTGCGATGGGAGGTAAGAGGAGCAAGCGGAGAAGCAGAGATCAGATTTAAGGACTAATTCCACCCTCCCCAGGTTTCTGTACTTGGGATTAAAGTTGATTTATCCTTTTCTTTGTTATTAATTTGGTCTAATTATACTAGATCCTTGCGTCGCTTATTTCTCTTCCATTACTGGAGTAAATTCAACTGGGAGAAGCGATCTAAGCTACACCAACAAAAATCTCTGTTAATAACAAGGTTATATGGTTCATCTATTGTATAAGGGACAAAATGGATCCTTTCTTCTCTCCCGCTGCTGGGACTTTTCCCTGACTCTTTTTCCTGGCTCTGTGGCCCCTTGGTCCAGCATCCTGGGGCAGGCAGGAGCTTCCTCCATCTAATTGCTTGTGAAATCTTAATGACTAGAAAGCTGCTTTTATTGATTGATTGTATTTCCTTGGTCTGTCCTGATGGTCCCAGTGTAAAGTGTTTGTGGTTTTTTTTAATTATTTTTTTCCTCCCTTTCCCAGGTTCTGGATAGTTTGCTAGCCCAGTATGGCACCGTAGAAAACTGCGAGCAAGGTAGGACTGAAAAAAGAAGCCGTATTTAAGATATTTTCTGCCCCAGCTATTTCTTGGGGAGGTCAGGAGGATGAGGACGGCCACGCAGTTTTCCTTTGTCAGCAGAAGTTGCGGCTAAAGATGTCAAGAGGTCTCAGCCTGGTCGCTGGGGCTTTATTTTTTTTGTTATTCCCTATTGCTAAAAGCCGAGTCCTCTGCGGTGGCTTTGGGCAGTGCACGTGGGTGTCCAAGTGCCGGGTTGGCATCATTCCCACCACACCCTTGGGTTCCCACCAGCAGCTTCAGGGGAAGGTGCGGGATGGTCTCCCGAGACCGGCGGGGGACAATCTGTCTCCGCTCGGCAGATTTTATCTCCGCCTCTAATGGTGATCAGTTGAGGCAGGAGGTTTCATATCGCCCCTGGGATGTCTAATGAGACTGGGGGTACCATAACCCTCCTGGAAACGGAAAGGAGGGCTTGGAGGAGCTGCTGGGACTGTCCCCGGGCTCCGGTGAGGGATGGCAGGATGGAGTTGGCGCTGGTGGCTTTGCTGCAGAGCACAGCGGCGTATCGGGATCCTTCAAAGGAGGCAGGAGGCTCTGTGCTGCCTGGGCTGAGCATCCCTGGAGCTCTTGGATGCTCTTCTCCCTCACAGGAGAAAAATGTTTCCAAATCCCTGGGGAGCCCTGGAGGGAACTCGTCCACTTTTGGCGGGGTCCTGGTCCGAGACGTCCATGCTGCATCTCTAACTTCTGCCTCTCTTGCTCGCAGTGAACACGGACAGCGAGACCGCCGTTGTCAACGTCACCTACGCCAACCGGGAGCAGACCAGGCAGTAAGTGCCCCGCGTCCGCCCCGCTCCAGCCCCTTCCCTGCTTGCAGAAAACAGAATTTCCAGTGCTGAGAGTCAGGTTACCTCAGAATTCCTAAATTCTGGCTAAAAATGCAGTAAATCTTTAAGGAAGCTCCCCAGAGCTCTGATTTCTTTGTCCTCATCTTCAGATGAATGCTCTTCAGAGGACACCCACATTTTTATGCTTTTCTGTGCAGTTCAGAGAGTAAAACCGTAACTTTATGCTCGAGGAAAAGTGGAGATTTCCTTGTGTTTGTGTGATTTCAGGAGTTATGGCTCCAGAGGAAGTATTAATAAGACCAAACATCGTAGGGGCTGGTAGATGTCAGGCAACACGTGTCCTCTCTGGCTGATGCTCGTGTCGCTGGGAGACTTGCATCTCCATTCGCCGTCCTGCCCGGGGAAGATCAGGCTTTGCACTAAATGCAAATGGAAAATTAATTAAGTTTTCACCACTGTTTGTTGCGCTTTCCTTTTGCCCCAGTGAAGGGCTCTGGAAAGCTGGAAAAGGGACGGGATCAGCCCGTTCCTCAGAGGGCAGCCTGGAGGAGCGCAGGGATTGACTGATAGGTTTTTATCTGGGAAGGTTTCCGTCTCCGAGACGGGTACGTCTCAAATGCGGCCGCGCCGCCATCCCCGGGGACGACGCCTGCGGTCGCTGCCAACGCGCCGGCTCCCACATGGCCACCAGCTGATAACGCTTCAGCTGTCAAACCCGCAGCCACCGTGAATTTGCTGCCAGCAAATTAGATCTAATTAAATCTAAGATCTAAATTAGATCTGATGAGATCTAAGGAAGAAATTCTTCCCTCAGAGGGTGGTGAGACACTGGCACAGGTTGCCCAGAGAAGCTGTGGCTGCCCCATCCCTGGAAGTGTTCAAGGCCAGGTTGGATGAGGCTTTGGGCAACCTGGTGTAGTGGAAGGTGTCGCTGCCCATGGCAGGGGGGTTGGAACTGGATGATCTTGAAGGTCCCTTCCAACCCAAACCATTCCATGATTCTATGAAATAATTTGGGTTTCCTTCACCGGGAAGCACCAAGCAAAAGAGTTTCTTGCAAGTAGTTTTGCTCTCAGGTCTGCAGCCCTCCTGCCATGCGTTTTCCTCCTTGGGGGATGCGTGTGCTTTATCGATGCTGCAGCTGCTTTATCGAGCATCCTTCTCTGGTCCCTTCGTGTTCTGCAGGGACAGGGCTGCTAAGCAGGGAAAGGCTCTGTTCAGCCAGTTTTACGGTTTTGAGGTTTTTTGGGTGTTTTTGCAAGAGTTGAGTCACTGACCACTTTCTGAAGAGCTGCGGTTGGAGTTGTCTGTGTAGAAAGCTGGGGAGGTTTGAAGGAGCTGCGGAGCGCGGTGACCACCGCGCTCCGCAGCTCCTTCAAACCTCCCCAGCTTGGAGAGCGGTGGCCAAAGCCGTCGCTTTGCTCTTGCTTCCAGCCCCATCTATCGACAGCCACCAGCTCCTGCAGCCCCGACATCCCGCCCGGAGAGGGATTTGAAATATCAGCTTAAAAAAAACCATAAGGCGTAGGAGATTTGGGAATCTGTCCTGTGCCCGTGGCTCCTGTCCCCTGCTCCAGCTGCTCGGAGAGGTTCCCCATAAAATCTTTTGGCTCCTCCAGGCTGGGTGGGAAGTCCTGCCAGATCTTGGCATCTATGATATCAACTTTTCCTCCTCCTGGTGCTTCCTATGCCAAGGAGGGCTTGGTGTGCTTTTGGTTGAGCTGATGCCGATGCGCTGCCGCTTGGCATGGGAGTGTGCCAGGAGGGACCCTCCCCAACCCCTTCTCCTCTTCCAGAGCCATCATGAAGCTGAACGGGCACCAGCTGGAGAACCACGCGCTGAAAGTCTCCTACATCCCCGACGAGCAGTCCATGCAAGGGCCGGAGAACGGGCGGCGGGGCGGCTTCGGGGCGCGCGGTGCTCCCAGGCAGGGCTCCCCCGTCACCGCGGGGGCACCGGTCAAGCAGCAGCCAGTGGACATCCCCCTCCGCCTCCTCGTGCCCACCCAGTACGTGGGTGCCATCATTGGCAAGGAAGGGGCCACCATCAGGAACATCACCAAGCAGACGCAGTCCAAGTGAGTCTGTTCTCCCACGAGCTGGTTTGCACCGCGTTGAGCCAAGCGATATACCAGGCTGGATTTTTTTTTTGGAGAATGGGCTATTTGAGGCCACTCTGGCTCTCTCACCGTGCAGGATGGTGTGTTCAAGAGCCACCTCCCCATGCTCTGCCCCGGCCAGGCTTTCTTGGCTGCACTTCCCCATGTGTCTCCCTTTGCCGGGGCTGCCCTGGCTGGGACGGGCTGTGGGCAGGCGTGCCGGGAGGTCGCTGCTTCAGCCGCTCTCACTTAGCATCAGCTTGCTGAGCTTCACCCGCCTGCTCTTGTGTTTGGCCCCTGAGCTTGTGTTGGCTCTTTCCCCCCAAGGAAGGCTTTATCCCAGACGTGAAGTGATGGACAGCCCATCCCGTCCCCAGGCACATGCCTGTTCTGCCACTCAATCACTCCTGTTGCTTAAAATAAATAGATGCTGGAGCCTTATTTGGATTTCTGTGATTTGAGCTTCTGGTCGCCGTGTCTGTGTTGAGTATCGAGGCCAGAATTAACTCCTGTCTCCTTCCCTGGGTGCATATAACCTTGTGCTCGAGCGTGAGCTCCGGGTGGTCCATGGGGATGTGGGGGGAGCAGAGCAGGGAAGCTGCAGAGCCGCTCCCCAGCCCCAGCACCCATCCCGTGCTTGCAGGATCGACGTGCACCGGAAAGAGAACGCGGGAGCTGCAGAAAAAGCCATCAGCATCCACTCCACCCCTGAGGGTTGCTCCGCCGCCTGCAAGATGATTTTGGAGATCATGCAGAAGGAGGCGAAGGACACCAAGACGTAAGGTTCCCCCCGGCCTTTCGGTGCCCCTGGATCCCATCCACGGTTCTCCACTGGGCTCCAGTACCATCCCAATGCCCAGAGCCGGGTGATGCTCCCGTATGCGCAGGAGCTTTGGCTTGAGGGACCAGGGGACTTGAGCTCCCCCCATCCCTCTCTACCAAATCTCTCCTCTTCTGGCTGCAGTAATCCTTCACGTTGCGTGTTTTTTTTCCCCCATTCCTCTCTCCAGAGCTGATGAAGTGCCGCTGAAGATCTTGGCCCATAACAACTTTGTGGGGCGCCTGATTGGCAAAGAGGGGCGAAACTTGAAGAAAGTGGAGCAGGACACGGAGACGAAAATCACCATCTCATCGTAAGGCTCCTCGCTCCCTCTGGGGAAACCAGGGCAAGCCTTCCTCAGGCCAGGGTGGCTGGGGAGGATGAGGAGGAGATGGGAGATGGGACGAGAGCGGGCAGCGATGCCTGCCCAGCAGCTGGGAAGCCAGCCCGTGGTGTGGGTGCTTTACCCCCCAAAGCTCTCTTGAAAAATCTTGGCTTTATATTTATTTTCTGTATTCCCTTCGGTGCCCCTTCCCCGTCCCTTCCGGCCTGCGGAGCTCAGGACTGACTGGTTTGACGGCTGCAACTGGGGTTGTACTCTTAACCCCTGGTTTTGGGTGCAGGCAGAGTGGACATCCCAGTGTGAACCGTGATGCTAGTCCCTGCTCCAACTGGGACCGGGCAGTCCCAGTCCACAGTGGCAGTGGCCACCAGCACCCCACCAGCACCCGTGAGCAGGAGCAGAGGAGCCGGCGCAGCGCTGGCCGGGCAGGGCAGGGTCTCGGCGCTGACACTGGATTTCCTCATCAGCTTGCAGGACCTGACTCTCTACAACCCCGAAAGGACCATCACGGTGAAGGGCTCCATCGAGAACTGCTGCAAAGCGGAGCAGGAGATCATGAAGAAAGTGAGGGAAGCCTACGAGAACGACGTGGCCGCCATGAGCGTGAGTGGGGCTCGGTCCTGCCCTGCGTCCCGGTCGTGGGAGCTCTCTGGGAGGATGCCCTGATTGAAGCAACGAGCGTTTCTCTCCTTTCACCCTCAGTTACAATCTCACCTCATCCCTGGCCTTAACCTGGCTGCCGTTGGCCTCTTCCCTGCCTCCTCCAACGCGGTACCTCCTCCGCCGAGCAGCGTCTCCGGGGCTGCGCCGTACAGCTCCTTCATGGTAGGTGAACACCCGGCAGCTCAAACTGCTCCTGCTTCCAGCTCGGGGGTCTGCCCTGCGTGGAGAAGACCCTTGTGACGGTCAGGGTTATGCCTTCAGCATCCCATGCTGTCCGCCGGCGGGTCTGGTCCAGCGTGGGGGCAGGATCTGGGCTTTCAAACTACTGCAGATGCAGCGGAGAAGATGCTCAGCCCCCACGGGGTCTGGTGCTGGCTCAGCCCCTCACCCTTGGGAGAGGCACAGGCATCCCTTGGGAAGGGGCTTGGAGCCCTGAGCCCTGACCCGTGACACTCTGCCCACAGCCTCCGGAGCAGGAGACCGTCCACGTCTTCATCCCCGCGCAGGCGGTGGGCGCCATCATCGGCAAGAAGGGTCAGCACATCAAGCAGCTCTCCCGGTTCGCAAGTGCCTCTATCAAGGTAGGGTTCCCCCATGGGGACCCCCCCACCCTTTGCCAGCACTTCCCCAACCGAGGGCTCTTCTGGCTGGGAAACCACCTGGAAAAGCCCGGGCGATGGGGCTGGGGGCCCGATCCTGCGGCACAGGGGAGGTGGGGGGCACAGCTGCCAGCCTGCCCGTGCCGCTCCCCGCCGCAGCCGCCATATCTCTCCCCCTGTTCCAGATTGCCCCTCCAGAGACGCCGGACTCCAAAGTGCGCATGGTCGTCATCACGGGCCCTCCGGAAGCTCAGTTCAAGGTTCCCTCTGTTCCATCATCGCTGCGAGGGGATTTGGGGTATCCCTCTCCGCCACCCCACAGAGCTGGGAAGGGAGGAGTGGGGCAGTGACCCCAAATTTGAGCCCAGTCTGTGGCTGGGTTAACCCGGCATCGGCTCTCCCCAGCGCTGAGCTGGTTTGAAACCTCAAGGAACTGGGATTTCGTGGGATGTTGGCTCGTGCCAGGTGCTGGGGATGGAGGTGCCCGCGCCGCGGTGGGGACGCAGAGGGGTAGGACACTTCGGGTGGCGCCTGACTCCGTGCTCCCTCCCCCCCACAGGCGCAGGGCAGGATTTATGGAAAGCTGAAGGAGGAAAACTTCTTTGGACCGAAGGAAGAAGTGAAGCTGGAGACGCACATCCGGGTCCCCGCCTCGGCCGCCGGCAGGGTCATCGGCAAAGGGGGCAAAACCGTAAGCAGGAGCGATGCTTGGATGGGGATGGGAGCACCCGGGGAGGGGGGGGACATCCCTGGGAGAGGGGGTGCTGTGTGTCAGTGCCTGGGGACATCCCAGGGACAGGTTTCCCAGTGCCCTGGCTGGGATTGCCTGGAGGGGCTCCTCTTTCCCGCACGGTGCGACCGGGTGGTCTCTGCCGCTTCCCTGCAGGTCAACGAGCTGCAGAACCTGACGGCGGCGGAGGTGGTGGTGCCACGGGACCAGACCCCTGACGAGAACGAGCAGGTCATTGTGAAGATCATCGGGCATTTCTATGCCAGCCAGGTACGGCTCCGGCAGCCCCCGCGCTGCCACTGCTGGATTCTCTGATGGCTCGTAGGTGGTTGTGTTCATGTGCAAAGTCTTTTTTTCCACACCTGGCCGGTGGTGTTTGCAGAAGTGGGTGATGGCAGGTTGTGCCCTTGGCCATGTGGTGATGGTGTGGGATGGTGGGGGAAGCGGGGAGAGCCGTGGGGGGGTGTGTGCGTGCAGGGCGTAACCCCCCAAACCCAACTTCTGGAGGAAACCATGTGAAAAACGAAGCAGGAAGGGATCTCCAGGAGCAACTTCACCCAGCCCTGCTGAGCACTGTAGCATCATTCACAATGTGAAAGGGAGGGGATTCTGCCCCTCTGCTCTGCTCTCGTGAGACCCCCCTGCAGTGCTGCCCTCGGCTCTGGGGTCCCCAACAGCAGAAGGACATGGAGCTGCTGGAGCGGGGCCAGAGGAGGCCACGGAGCTGATTGGAGGGCTGGAGCACCTCTGCTCTGGAGCCAGGCTGAGAGAGTTGGGGCTGTTCAGCCTGGAGAAGAGAAGGCTCCGGGGTGATCTTATAGCAGCTTTCCAGTGCCTAAAGGGGCTACAGAAAAGCTGGAGAGGGGCTTTGGACATGGGCGAGGAGTGACAGAACAGGGGGGGGAATGGCTTTAAACTGAGAGAGGGGAGATTTCGATGGGATCTAAGGCAGAAATTCTTCCCTCTGAGGGTGCTGAGGCACTGGACCAGGTTGCCCAGAGAAGCTGTGGCTGCCCCATCCCTGGAAGTGTTCAAGGCCAGGTTGGATGAGGCTTTGGGCAACCTGCTGTAGTCGAAGGTGTCGCTGCCCATGGCAGGGGGGTTGGAACTGGATGGTCTTGAAGGTCCCTTCCAACCCCAACCATTCCATGATTCTACGAAAACCCATTTCCCTCACCCCCGGGATCCCATGTGCCCCCCCCAACTCCCCCTCTTTTGCTCTTCCCACCCGCAGATGGCTCAGCGCAAGATCCGAGACATCCTGGCCCAGGTGAAGCAGCAGCACCAGAAGGGACAGAGCGGCCAGACGCAAGCGCGGAGGAAATAAGAGCAGCCCCGACGCCAACGTGAAACGCGGAACAAGCCGATGCCGGGCTTAAGAGTGGCTGGGAATCAGTTACCGTAGACAGACGCTAATTTTTTTCATTATCCAATCGAAATTAAAAGGCAATTTGATCGGCTTCCGAGGTAGATGGCTAGGATAAAAAAAAAAAAAAAAAACCCACATAAAAAACCCCAAAAAATTGGATCCGTTTTTAGCTCCATGGGCCAGGACAGCTACTTAAATGGAGCGAGAGGTGCTGCTCCGCGCCGGGGCCGACCGACTGCGCCGCGCCGGGAGCCCGGGAATGACGATGCGGCGAAGCCGCGGCCGCCGCGGCGCTGGGTCCCCTCTGGTGGGTGCAGCATTCGCCCTCATTTAAGTAGCCCCTGGAGGTCCCAGGGGTGCCCGGCGCCTGCGTCTCCCCAACCCCTCGCTCCCTCCCTCCCCGCGGCTGGTGGATGTTCCCAAAGCGACGTTCTTTCGGAGCATTTACTTTTTAAATTTTTTTTTTTTTCCTAATTTTTTTTTTTGAAGAGAAATTCCAGTGGATTCTTACCAATCCCTGTTGGTAATGAGATCTGTGGTGGGGAAAAAAAAAAAAAAAAAAATAAAAAATCAAAAAAAAAAAGATTCAAACCCCCCACTTTAGCACCAAATGGATTGGGATCCGTTGGGAGCTCTGCGCACCGCTCCGGTCTCGGCAGCCCCAACGGGAGGGCAGGATTCCTCCTGCCTGCGGTGCAGTGCCTTGTCAAGCCTTAGAAGCCAGGAGAGCACCTCTATTTTCCAGGATGATTTTTTTTTTTTTTTTCTTTCAGTTGTTTGACTGTTTCTTTTCATTTTAGGTTAGTTTAAAGAGATTTTTTTTTTTTTTTATTTTTTTTTATTTTTTTAAAATTTTTTTTTTTTTTTTTTGAAGCCTATGAAATAATGGCAGAAGCAGGACACACCACCCTTGTTTTTTTTTTTTAATCTTTTTTTTTTCTTCCCCCCCTGCCCAGCAATTTCCACTGCGGAGGTGACGACCCATCCTAGAGATGAGGCAAACTATCCGGGGAAGGGAAGGGGTGAGCGAAGGGGTTTTGCTTTTCCCTCCTCCCTTCAATCAACAGCAATAAACCACCACCAAAAAAAAAGAAAAAAAAACCCAAAAAAAAGGCCAAGAAACCCCTGCTTGGTAGGAAATATTGGATTAATCTGCATCTCTTTAGCAATCAGATTATGGGAACTAAACGTGTGCAGGAGGGTTTGGGGGGGGGGTCACATTAACTCCCCTGGGGCTGTTTGTGTCTTATTCCTCCCCCCCTTCCTCCAAATCTAGGTGGGGAAAAAAAAAAAAAAATCTTGAAATTTGGCATGTTTTTTATTAGTTTATAAAGATAGTTTTTTTATTATTTAAAAAAAAACAAACAACAAACACCAAAACCAGACAAAAAAAAAAAAACGACCAACCACCCCCCTCGTTTCTGCGGAAAGAACGACCGTTCCCGTGGGACGACACCAAACACGGATGTCGAAGGAATGTGAAATGGTTACTGATTCCCGTCACTCTTACGTGGATTTTTATATTTTCGATAGATTTTCGTGAATTTGTTTGAAATATTGACGATTCGGAGGGGACAGTAACTGCTGCCGTCGCCTCTTCCACCCGCCGCGCCGCCTTTTTCTGCTGTAAATCCAGCCAAAACGAGGATTTACGCGGATTTTTTCCTGCAAATTGGGATGGAAAAACCAAATTTGGGTTCATTTCAGGGGGAACAGGGATGATGCGGGAGGAGACCCCGGGACAACCCCCCGGGGAAGCCGATTTGGGGCTAAAAGGAGGGAATTTGGAACAAACCTCGCACTGACGCGGTGATTCGTTTCTTTTCCGAAGCGGAGCCCGACCCTCCGGCTCGAATCTTCCAAATTTTTACCCGGCTTGAAATTTCAGCCTTGGGAAGGGAACGTGGCAGCAGGTACCGTCCTTTAACCCATCGCAGCAACTGGGAGGTGTGGGGGGAGGGCAGGAATTGCCGTGTGTTTGAGCAACCAGAGAGAAAAAAAAAAAAAACGCAAAAGAAAAGAGAAAAAAAAAAAAAAAAAAGAAGAGAAAAGGAAAAAAAAAAGCTACCTCAAGGTATGAAGTTACCTCAGCAATTGAATTTTTTTTTTTTTTTTTTTTGGGCTTGCTGATATTTTATATAAAAGCTGATAGTCTTGAATATTTTATTTTTTTAATGAAAAGAGAAGTTAAGTTTCATAATTTCTTATGAGCCAGGAGTTATGTGCAGGTAACCAAGTGTTATGAGCTCTCTATGGAGAACGACAGGAATTTCAGACATAGTGGAAAAGATGGCAGCAACTTTTTGTTTTTTTTTTTTTTTTTGGCCTTTTCAAGCCGATTAATGAATTTCACCACAACCCAAAAGCTGTCAGATGTCACGACTCTTCGAGACCTTGGACAAATTGGAGCCCACCAACATTTTCAATTGGAAAAACTTCATTTATTTCTTTCTTTAAAAAAAAAAAAAAAAATTAAATTTTAAATTAAATTAAGTTTAAACTAAATTTTAAATTAAATTAAAATTAAATTTTAAATTAAATTAAAATTAAATTTTAAATTAAATTTAAATTAAATTTTAAATTAAATTTAAATTTCAAATTAAATTTATTTTTTTTTTTTAATCAACCAAAACCTGCCACTGGCTGAAAGGCCTTTCTCAGTCCAACTCCATCAAGAAATCAAATTTTTTAAGAGCTTTGGGATCAGAAATCTTCCACTCCCGGGGATGCGAGGACAGACTCCCAAACAGCGTTGACTATGCAAAGTGGGGTACACGGGGTTTGCTGGTATTTAAACCGCACCAGCTCAGGCGATTTTATTTTTTTTTCTAACACTTGGAAGCCATATATATATATATATATATATATGTATATTTATATGTATTTATATATTTATATATATCCCAGAACCCAAACGAATCGGCCTCCGGTGTTGCCACGGAGGCAGCGTCGAACCATCTTCTCCACTATGATGCTGTGAAATATTTTACAGAGATTTGCCTCCGTTTTACCGAGGATAAGCAATTTAAAGGGAAAAAAAAAAAAGAAAAAAAAAAAAGAAAAGAAAAAAGAAAGAGAGAGAAATTAACGGGAGCCAATTTTTATATATTTATATGTATAAACGCACATCGAGGAGGAAGAGGATGAATCCGACCCTGAGGACCGATCCTGAACCTCCACCTGCTCTAAAAGGTTCCCAGGGATTTTTTTTTAGGTCCCATCTTGCTGTTTTTCACTGGACCTGCGGGAAAACAACCTTTACGTGAACAGTAGTTACAAAATATTACAAAATTTGATGGTGCTAAAGCGCGTTTGGGAGCGGTGGGTGCTGCTGTCCCACCCTCCCACCCCGTGTCTCCTCCCCAAAAAAATATTCGGGATGGGTGAGGAGCGCGGGAACGGACCCGTCGCCGGCGGTAGGGAAGCGCTGGCCTTTTACTTCCCATAAATTTGGGGTGAAAGGAGCAAAATTAGGGCTGGCAGTGCCCAGCTGGCAGCTCCTACCCCTTGGGGTGGTGGGAGAGGGGCTTCCACGGGGTTTTCCTCTTTTTTTTTTTTTTTTTTTTTTTTTTAATATTTTTAAGGAAGACTGGCATTTGTCCCAGGGAAAACCGGTTTCTTATTACTTGAAATCTCTGGCTCTCTACTTTTTCTTTTTTTTTTTTTTTTTTTTTCCCAGCCTTGCACAGAACAGTGTATTCAGACATCGGTGATTTATACTCGTCTTTTCCGACAGCAAGCATTTTTGATAACTGGTTCAAACTGTATCATTGAGGGAAAAAAAAAAAAAAAAGGAGAAAAAAAAAAAAAAAGGAACCAAAACCCAACTCCCACCCCAAGCACCCCTCCGTCCTGTCCATCCGGTTGTTGCAGTGAGAAGATCTTGACCTAAAATCTGACGATTCAGGGAAACCTTTGATGCTTCACCCCCTCCCCACCAGCCGGTCCCGCTGCTGTAATGTAGGAGCGATCGGTACTTTTTTTTTTTTTTTTGGAGGTGGTGGAATTTCTTTGTTTTCCCGAGGGAAATTATTTATATAAAGTGATTTGCAGTAAGGAAGACTCTGCTGAGCATCTCCTGTGTTTCTCCGGAGCCAAGCTGGAGCTGGGATAAGGCAGGCTCCCGGCACGGCCGGCCGGTGGGATGGGTGGCCGGAGACGCGAGCAAGTCCCGGATCAGCCCTGGAATGAAGAAGCAGGAAAAAAAAAAAACAAAAAAATGCTTTAGTGAACCCCAAAAGCGAGCAGGATGGATCCCCAGCCCCGCAGTAGCCTCTCCAGCCGCTCTCTTTGCTCCAGAATAAAAGGTAATTTAGGGGAAAGCTCCACACGGAGGGGTGAGCGGCACCGCCAGCTCCTCTGCCTTGTCTGTATCCGAGCGGAAATAATTTAATTTAATTTGATTTTTATTTTAATTAATGTTTTTTCCCCCCCTGTGAGCAAGGAGCAGCCTTGTCCATGGGGTGAGGAGCGATGCGGAGTTTTGAAGTTGGGGCAGGGGGACACAGGGAGCCTCCGGGCAGGAGAAGGGGAAGGGGGCAAAGTGGATAAAATGGGTAAAATGGGTGAAATGGGGTTTTTCTCGCAGGGTGGTGGCGGGGAGGGTTGCAGGCAGCGAGCGGGCAGAGCTTTTTTTGCCATGGGGCAAAAAGGCAAGCAAGCAAGCGAAGCGCTTCTCTGTGCCTCAGTTTCCCCTCTCCTCGGCGGTGTGACGCTGCTCTCCTGCCTCCCAGGGCCGGCGTGGCGATGAACGAATTCACGTCTCGGAAGCGCTCAGCGCTCCTCGGCGCCGTGTCCCCCGCCAAGCATCACTGGAAGGAGCTGCCGCCGCGCTCCGGAGAGACTCGGATTTGGGGGTTCGCCTTGTTTTAATGTTACTGGAGGCTTTATTGCCATTCAGCTGGAGAAAAAGAGAGAAAAAGGAAAAAAAAAAATCCCCAAATCCCAGCTAATGTTTCTTCTCTTCCAAGCTCCGAAGGGTTTCTGGGTCGCTCGGAGCATTGGAGTCAAGCTAGAGGAAAATCCGTTGTAAATATTGAAAGGAAACTGCCTCAAAGCTCCATTTTATGTTTCCTGGGTGTTAGGTTTTGGGTTTGTTTTTTTGTTTTTTGTTTTTTTTTTAGCACATAAAAAAAAGAAAAAGAAAAAAGCAGTAAAAGTTAGATAGATCATCAGTATCGGAAGAAAAAAATGATCTTTTTTTAATTTCTAGCTCCAGCTATTCGGAGTGTTTTCTAGAAAAAGCTCGGAAACGCAGACTTGCTCTAAGACAGTTGAAGACATTTCTTTAATTTAATTTCTTTTTATTGCTGTAGCTCTTCCCTCCCTGTCCCCTGCTGGTCCACACGACGCAGGCTTTTGGTGGTTTTGGAACTTTCTTAAGATTTTTGGAGAATTTAGTAACCAAGGTGGTTTTTTTTTGGAGGGGGGTCGTTTCTGAGGGTTTTTTTCGGTCGTTTTTAACTTTTTTTTTTTTTTTCCCGTTGTAGCTTTTTGTTTTGTTTGGATGAAATCGGTGTGATCCTGTGAAACACGTGTTCTCCTTAAATATTTAAGCATCCTCATAACACACCGGCTCCCGGCAGCTGCTTGGCTTGTGCCGGGGCTGAATCCAGCCGTGGGCTTTCCCAACTGGAGGGTGAAGGATTTGGCTTTGGGTTTGGCTCTGGGAGCCGGGAGCGGTGATGGGGCAGCGGGAATGAGCGGTGCTGGAGCTCAGGAGGCTTCGGGTCGGTGCTTGGAGGTGGGTGCCACGGGCTGGGTGCCCGGCGCTGGGGAAGCTGCCTGGGAGTGGGTGCTCGGCAATAACTGCTCAAGGCTGGAATTCATTCCGGATGGCCGACGGCGACTCCGCATCGGAGGCGAGAGATCGGCCCCCGTTCGGTTAAATCAGCCTTTCTTCTTATCTTATTTTATTTTTAACTTTTATTTCTTTTCTGACTTATTGTGGGTGAGATCCAGAGCAGAGCGAAACCACCCAGAGGCTCTTAAATCATGGTTTTTTTTTTTTTATTTTATTTTATTTGTTTTGGGAGACCGTGCAGGTGCTGCGAGCTGGAAACGTCCGCGTGCGAACTACCTCAGAGCTAACGGGGAGCCCCGAGGGATGGAGCTGGGGGGTCCCTCACCACCCCTGGCTGGCGGGGAGGCAGTTTTGGGGTCCCGGCTTTCTGCCCTACGGTTAGAGCGAGCTGCGTGGTGGAGGAGGAAGAGGAGAGCCGATGAGGAAGGCTCCCAACGGTGCTGGGAAGGTGGTGGGATGGGATAGCGGCCAAGTCGGACCCCTTGAGAAGTCAGCCCCGGGGCGCACGCTCGGCCCCTGCTGCTTTACGTTATGGGATTCTTTAGGGTCTTGTTTTTTTCGGTGAAGACGAATACCCCTCTGCGCGGCGGCGGGCGCGGTGCCGCGCCGCGGTGGCAGGATGCTCTGCCGGATGGTGGTGGGATGCTCTGCCGGACCACGGCAGCGGCTCATCCCTGGTGGAGCGGTGGGTTATGAACTGTGGAAAGTATTTGGGTGCTGCAGATCGGCACAAATTTTAACACCGAAAGGGATATTTTTTTTTTTTTTTTTTTGCTTAAAAAAAAAAAAAAGAATTAATAATTTAAGCCCCAGAACTGAAGCCATTTATTGTTTTCTTTTGGACCAGTTTGGGAAACGGTCTCGGTGAAGCAACGCTAAGGCCAGCGGGAAGGAGTTTGATCCGCTGTTGGTGGATCATCCCGGGAAATCAATGGGATTGACCAGAATCAGGGCAGAAAATGATCCTTAAAACGGTCATCATGGCATGAGCGTTCATTACCCAGCAGTTAACTGCGTCGGTTCGTTCGAAGCGCATCCGGATTCATCTCGGGATCAAATTCCTTGACTTCAGGAGGGAAATCTGGCCCTAAACTACGGCCCCCCATGTCACTGCCGCCTCCGTTGGCTCCGGACGGATTGAAACCCAGCAAATTTTAGGGGGACTCCAGAGGAGGCAAAACTCTCCCATGAATCCCAAGATTTTCCTGAGTGGCTGGTGCCCGTGGAGTCCCTCAGCTCCATCACCGTCAAACCAGGGGGGGCACGACCTTATATATAACCAATTCATTTTTGTTTATCTACCTCTTAGCGACAATAGATGAAAAACTAGGTAGTGGCAACTCCACATGCTGTAGTTTAGGGGAAAAAAGAAATAAAAAAAAAATTATTCTCTTTTTCCAAAGAAAAAATGTTCTTTAAAAATAGAATTTATGGGCTTTCTTTTCACTTTAAAGTGGTCATTAGTTGTAAAAGCTCCAGACCTCAGCAGTCCGTAATGTTCGGTTGTGACTGATTTTTTTTTTTTTTTTTTTTAATGCTCAATCTTCCATTTCTTTATTTTTTTTTTCCTTTTGAATTTGGATATTTACTTCTTCCATCAGCAGCTCCATCCTCCTCGCTCCCCCAGCCCAGCGGGGCCGAACCCCGTTTTTTGCTGGGGGAATTGCAATCGATGGGTTGTTTGGTTTCGTTTTTCTGTTTTCCAGTGGCTTTTTTGAGGCAGGATGGCAGCAGCGGGTCGATGGCAGCATGAGGGGGGTGATCGAGCCGAATTCGGGGTGCCACATCACTCGGCGCCCTAATGCCGGGAGCACCCAGCACCTCCTTATCCACCGGATGGGTGCACCCAACTTCTCCTGGCAGCCGCCCAAATACAATTTCAGGCCATTCAGAGAAAAAAAAATAAAATTGTACTTTCCTGTAATGCTCTTATTTTTCCTCTTTTCAGCTGATTCGTTTCTTTTCGGCTTTTCCCCCCTCCCTCTAATCCGTGTTCTTCCCTTTTCCCCTCGCGTGAGGCAGTTTGTTGGCTTGGATATGGAGTTGGGATTACGGATGGACGTGGGCTCCATTTCTCTTCCAGCGAGGTGCTTTTGGTTTTTTGTTTATTTTTTTTTTTTTGTTGCCACAAACCGCTTTACTCCACACTGTTTCATTTTTAATAATAAAGAGGAAAAAAACAACAAACAAGCAAAAAAAAAAAAAGTTTTGTGTGGTTTTTATGGAGTTGAGGGAGGGAAAAATAGAGAAATAAAGGGGGGAAATTGAGAGAAAAAATAGAGCAATAAAGGGGGGAAATAGAGAAATAAAGGGGAGGAACAGAGGAAAAATAGAGAAGTGAAGGGGGAAATGGAGAAAAACCAAGAGGGGGAGTAGAGGAAAAAATAGAGAAATAAAGGAGGAAATAGAGGAATAAATGGTATAGAGAAAGGGGGGAATGAAGAGGAATAGAGAAAGGGAAATAAAGGGGAAATAGACAAAGAGGGAAATAAAGGGGGGAATAGAGAAAGGAAATAAAGGAATAGAAAAAGGAGGAAATAAGGAAGGGGAAATAAGGGGAGAATAAAGAGAAACAGAGAAAGAAGAGGGAATAGAGAAAAAATAGGGAAATAAAGGGGAAATAGAGGAAAAAAGGGCAATAAAGGAGGAAAAAAGGAAAAAATAGGGAAATAAAGGGGGAAATAAGGAAAGGATAGGGTAATAAAGGGAGAAATAAGGACTAAATAGAGAAATAAAGGAGGAAATAGGAAGAAATAGGGAAATAAAGGAGGAAATAAGGAAAGAATAGGGAAATAAAGGGGGAATAAGGAATGAATAAGTCAATAAAGGGAGAAATAAGGACGAAATAGGGGAATAAAGGAGGAAATAAGGAAAGAATAGGGAAATAAAGGGGGAAATAAGGAAAAAATAGGGAAATAAAGGAGGGAAATGAGGGTTGGGGACAAGTAGAGGTGGCAGCAGCGAAGCTCGGGGCCATCCCGGAGGATGCTCCGGCCTGTCCTTGGTGCCGGTAGCAGCCAAACGGGGCCGGTACCGTGATTTAACGGGGTTCGCAGGAAGAATTAATCTAATTTTCTTGCTGGGAGGGGGGGAGGGGGGGCTCAAGGGCACCGAGAGCGACCGAACGGTGCCCTTGAGCCCCCCACCCCCTCCGGAGGGTGCTCGCGGAGCGGGGCCACGGGATGGTGTTGTCGCCATCCCCGGGATCCACGGACGCACCGCACCAGTACGGGCGATACCGGGAGGGGGAATGGGAAGCAGAACCCCATCGTTACGGTTCGGGGGCGGGGGGGGGGGGGGGGGGGGGGGGGGGTCGACACACACACAACCGGACTGGACCGGACACGCTGCGGCACGTTCACCGGTGGGCGGTGAGATAGACTGAGAGCGCGGTTGAGCGATGCGTACGCAGCGGTCCCATGGTGTAATGGTTAGCACTCTGGACTTTGAATCCAGCGATCCGAGTTCAAATCTCGGTGGGACCTCGTGTGTTTCCTTTTTTTTTTTTTTAATTCCTCCGCCGCTCCGGTAACGCGGCGGGAGGCGGCTGAGACGCGTCGGTGGGGGCGGCAGCAGCGGGTTTTTCCCGCCTTCTTCCCGCTACGCCCTCCCCCGTCCCCGCCCGCCTCCATTTTGTGCGGGGGCGCCGCGGGAGCGGCGGGGGGCAGAGGGCGGTGGCGGGCGCTCTGCCAGCTGCGGCGCTGATTGGCTGCTCGGGTTGACAGTCTCGCCTCTCAGCGCTGCTATTGGCTGGAAGCGCGCTCCGCCCCCCCTTCCTCCCTCCCTCCTTCATCGCGGCGGCTCCGGGGACCGGTCGCGGCGGCGGGTGGGCGGTGTGGGCGCCCTCGGCCCTCGCTTAAGCCGCCGTTGGGCCGGAAGCGTCCCGAATCCCTTCCGCAGCGGCTTAGCCGGCGCTGACGCACGTTTCCAGCCGTTTAACGTCGATTAACGGGTTAATCCCCTCCGAGCACGGGAAGCCCGGCGGTGGCCGGGTTACCGCCCCGGATTAGGGGCAGCCCGGGCTCCGGCGCTTCGCTTTGCCCGAGGAACCGGGGCTCGGCCCGAGTGGAGCCCACCGGCCCCGCGAGGCTGCGGGAAGAAAGACAGAGGCCGTGGTGGAGCCGGCGGGTTTATTTAGCGTCTGTGAGAAAGAGCAAAAACACCTTGATTTTGGTCTTTTTTGGCTGGGGAGGGGTGTGGAGCGGAGGTGGAGTGGGGGAGAACACACAAACACACACACCACCCCCCCCTCCCCCCCCCCCCGAGGAAATGCCCTTGGTGTCTGTCCTCAGCGAGGGACCCCCGTCTGGGGGGTGTCTCTGGGGCTGAGGGACCCCCCCCCGCCCCGGGGTCTGGGTGCTGAGCAC